>NC_136070.1:828975432-829575432 GCF_964261635.1 Lissotriton helveticus
AAGTGCTGAGCAGGTGGACTGGAATTTCAAAAGAGAGGGTATCTTGACACGAAGCCGCCTATTTGGTCCCATAGGTTTCAGTGAGGGACTTCAAAATTTGCATTATGTTTCTTGTGGTGCCCCAGGAAGGGAAGGGGCACCACAATCAATTTATACAGGGTTCTGGGGAATACCATGAATGCAGCAACCCCCACCAGAGACCAACACAATTTTTCCCAAAAGCTGGCCCTAACTCTCCTAAGGGGTTAAAATGTTACCCTGGGAAAAGATGGATATTTACAAGATTGCGTTTTTGCACAAAGGATCTAGAGAGCATTGACTGTGGCCATAGACTACCATCATATTGTCAAGTAAGTACATATGATTAACTGCAAGCTTATATTTTTTAAAACATTTTAAATTGTATTTTATTGATTACAAGCAAATTAAAAAAAGAATAGATGGGAATTTGTGGCGCCGTACATAGCCATTTGACAGATACAGAGCAGAGAGGCTCACACAATGCTTATGTAGTAATCAAGGGCAGGGGAACCCACAAGGTCATACCAATCAAAACAGTTCATATAGAAAACCAAGACCACAAGTTGGTTATGTACAAAAAGGCATCCTTACACACTTGGCCATCATAAACTTAGCGAGAGTGACATCCATCAATACAACTAGCCCTCTGTTTTGGAACTGCTCTCAGAGCCTGAATCACTGTTGTTGTGGAACATGCCCAGCAATTGAGCCATAACATTATTTCATCAGTGGTTCTTTCATCCGTACATGACACCCTCATGCGGTGTGCTTCTGCCACTCCCCATTTCAGGAGGTCTTGCAACCAATGACCTAGTAGCCGGGCTCTAGTACCCATCCACCTGATGGCCACATGCTGCTTTGCCAACAACAGGGCCAATTGGGCAAGCTTGTATAGAATTTTACACCCCTTGGGTCAAGCCACCACACTATAAGCCAATAAGCAAGCTTGTGGCTCCAAAGAGATCCTAATCCCAGTGGCTGTCTCTAATCCTGGACCTCCACCCCCAGGTCCCTCTTATGCTGGGTATTGTTGATGTTGCATGTCATTCTTCAGGGCCTTGTAGAAGAGAAGGATTAGGTGACTTCCTTCCACCCACCCAATAAGACCGTCAAGAACCCCCGAGGGATGTAGTGCCACAGGGAAGTCCGTCCAGAGCTTCCTCGCCACACATTTTAGAGTAATGTAAAAAATAAGCCAATACAATCTCAAAAGAGTCCTGAGCATCCTAGAAATTGATAACGGTATCTCCAGGGTATATATCCACTGCCACCGGACACCACCCCTCTTGCCACTGTGCCATAGGCATGTCTATTTCTATGTTCCTAAAGGAGCCAGATCCCACAACTGTAACTCCCTGCTGAAGGGAGCTCCATGGAGAACCCTGTAGAATTCCCTTTCCCAGAGCTCCGCTGTGGTTTTGCGAGACTGGATGTGGCACTGTATCACCTCCTATATTGGATCCCAGCAACCATTTTTCCCAATTGTCAGACTCCGTGAGCCATCTGGCGGCATGCTGCAAATGTGCAGCGTAGTAATAGAACTGTATTTCCGGGACAGCTAAACCTCTGTCTTCCAAGTCCCACGTGAGTATAGCAAGGGCCACCCTGCTGCATTTACCCGTCCACAGGAGAGGCACCAGCAGGCTATCAAGCCTGAAGAAAACCAGGTCCCACAGCATGAAAAGAGACTTTCGAACAAGTGTGGAAGGAAAACTATTTTGGCAATGCCGTCCTTCCCATCGCGGAAAGAGGGAGCCTATTCCACAGTTGGATGGCGTTTTGAAAGTCCGCCAAGACCCTATCTGCATTCTTGCAATAATGCTGTGCTTCAGTGCGTGTGACCCACACCCACAGATAACAAAACCCCTCCAATTTCCACTTGAGACCCATGTTTGGCAACTGGCTCAACTGCATCCTGATGAAGCTGTCCAGGGGGGAACAGAAGCAACTTGTGAGCATTAATAATAAGCAGAAAAATCACACAAAAGACGTCCATCGGTTGTAACAATAGTGGAACAGACTCCCCGGTTGATTGAACAAACACCAGTGCATCATACGCGTATAAGGAGATAATGTGAATGGTGTCTCCTACCCTTATCCCAAAGGGTCTAGCTCCCTACGCAACAGCAGTGCACGGGGTTAGATTGCTAGCACAAATAGAAGGGGTGAAAGGGGGCATCCCTGACGAGTAATCCTGCTTACTGACCAGACTCCAGAGATCTCAACACCCACCCTAATTCTCATGGAACCCTCAGTATACAGGAGTTGTATGTAGGCACATAAACTAGAGCCACACCCCATGCCCTTCAACACGCCATTAAATAAGCCCATTCCACTGTGTGAAATGCCTTTTCGAGGGAGATCATGGCCATCTCCCTTTCTCCATTCAAGGAATCATGCAGCACATGAGCCAGTCTACCGAGGTTATGGGTAGTGCTTTGTGCTGGCACAAAGCCACATTGATCCTCGTGGACTAACTTTCAGACCACTATTTTGCAGTATATGTTAAGGTCTGTATTGAGCATAGTGAGGGGCCTGTAGACCGAAGGGTCTGCTGGGTCACACTATCCCTTCCCGCATAGATTGTTGGAGGAGTTGTTTTTCCCTTGCCTCCAGCTAGAGCTCCAGTAATTTCTCATTGAGGACGGATGAGTAAGTCTGATAGAATTCCGCCTGGAACCCATCCCAGCCCGGGAATTTTAAATCTATTAAGCGCCTTCACAGTGGTACAGCGGCACCCACCTCCTTCAAAGAAAGATCCTCTTCCAGCTCCTGCATGGCCTCCATCTGCAACTGTCCCATCCGGGCCAAGAACCTATCTGTCCCTCTCTCAGGCTCCAGCAGGCCAGCCCAGTGCACCAATTTAAAGTGATCCAGCAGGGGTGCGAGTATATCTGTCTTTGGGTGCATAACTGATTCTGCACGGTCCGTCTAAGCAATAAAGGAGTTATCTCTGTTTCACACATGAGGACCCATGCCAGGAGCTTACTAGATTTATCTCCCTCTCTATGCAACATCTGACGGTAGGATTTAAGGGCAGTCTCATCCAGCTTGTTCCAGAGAGACTGCAGTTCTTTATGTACCTCTAAAGCCCTTCTGTCTTTTTAGGACCCTCTAAATCACCTACAAACCCCACAGACTATCCCAATACATTCTCTCCTAACCATTGCCTTAAGTGTCTCCCATTCTTTTACCCTGGTATTCATAGTTCTCCAGTTCGTAGTGAGGAAATTCTCCAGGGAAGTCTGGCCTGCAAGTCCCATCGGTGAAGAGATCAGAAGGCATGCGCCACATCCTAAACCCACACACCTGCTCTCCCAAGCCAGAGTCAGAAATGTTTGGGCATGATCTGCGAGGAATCTGACCAATTATTTCACTGCGGCCAGCCGAGAATGATATGAATGATTTATCGTGAAGCCAGTGAATAACAATGGTCCCTGTATGTTGCAATTCCAACTATGTAAGAATGTTAAATAGGGGGCGTAACTTTAAACCCCCTATTTAACATTCTTCATAAGAGCTCCCTGGAACATGGTTGAGCCCACGCTGATCTTTAGGAGTTAGGGTGAACCCGATGATGAAGTATGCTACTATTAGAGTGGGCGAGGGTTATAAAACAAAAGGGATTTTTTTCCCTTTCTCACTTCCTTAGGAGTGGTGCATAGGTGTGGCATGTTACGTTTTGTTCCAATCTTGTTGGTGCCTTTGCTCCAGAGGGATGCCTTAAGTTTTAGTTGTACGTTTGTGTAGGGAGGACGTATCCCTTTATCCGTGTCTAAATTATTTCTCCACCCTTCAGGCATTGGTAGGTTTCTTCTAAACCTCCAGGCCTTTGTTTTGAGCAATTCTGGAGCACCTTACAGCGATTACAAATCATGAGTTGAAGTATGTGACGGCACGTCCTTTTTACCAATTATATGTCTCTGATGGGACCAAAGCTTCATTCTGTGACATTGACACAGTTGCAGTTCCCAAACATTCAGGGAAGAATGCCAGGCAAGGAAATTTATGCAGATTGGAATCAACATATAGTATCACTTTAGAAACCTGCAAACCCTATGAACTGAACATAGGCGAGGACATGTTTGTGCATTTATCGTGAAGCCAGTGTATAACAATGGTCCCTGTATGTTGCAATTCCGACTGTAAACTCCTGTTTCCTCCTGAAATCTGTCTTTGTTTTATCTGAGTCATTTTGCAGGGCATCTGGTGATTATGCTATTTCTTTGTATATTTTGATACCTTTACAGATCTTCATAAGATGCCAACATTGTACACGGACCTGATCTGTGTACAATGTTGGCATATTTAAAACATCTAACCGTGATTTGGAGGGTAATACCAATATGATGGAAAGGATGAGCTAGGTATTTAAGTGATTGAGGAAACCTTGCAGCAGCCCTCCACACAAAATCAGTGGATCGATAAGGAGATATGCCCTCTGGGGTGTTATGAGATGGTGCAATTTGTATATGCAACATTCGATTGATGGCTTTACTGTTGTATAGAGACAGGATGTGATGATATTTTTGTGACACCAGATCGCATAATGCAGTTTCTGTTTAAACTTGTGAAATGTATACAGATAAGAGGAAAAACTGTGAATTTTTGCCTTTTTAGTTTCTCTTCACTTTCTTGTGCACGTTTTATCGATCAAATGGTTTTACCAGTAGCGGCTGGTGCTGTTGAAGAGTAGGGGGCAGGGGATGGAAGTGGTCGAAGGACGACGGCCAACAAATAAAATAAAAAAATTAATTTAAAAAACAACTTACCTGAAGTCAACCGCATCGCGCTCTTCTTCTCCAGTTCACTGCAGGCACAGGCTCCCAAACTCTCCTGTGGCCCCTCCTGATGCTGCTCTCATGCATGGGAGCAGCATCAGGATTGGCCTGAGCACCCTGAATTTGCACTCCGAATAAGTCTTGGAATTTGTGTCTGCTGTCTCCAACCCAGCAGCGCAGCTCGGGATGGAGACAGTTTCAGTCAGCATGTCGGTTTGGGCGTCCTGAGATGGCCGACCAAACCTACATGCGCAGGGATACTAGTGCATACCACTCCCCCTCCAATGACTGTCATCGCCCTGGCCCTGCCCCCAAAGACTCAGCTGGGAAAGGAAAAATAAAACAATAATAAAATGTGTTTATTATTGTTTCATTTTTCCTTTTCTGAAGTTTTGAGGTGGGGAGGTGAGGGGGCGATACTTCTACGCCATAGCGGAGGAGCCGCTGCTGGTTTATACATGTGGTAAAGCCAAGATAGACGTTACCGTGAGCAAGACGCAACAACAAAGTTAAAATGAATTAAGTTGGCACATATATATGTACATACATACACACACACACAGGCATGCATTCACACACTCACATATATATATATTGCACAGTAACTTTATGTTTAAAAAACGTAGAATTTCAATGAAAACAATAACTGTAACTTGCACCCTTGCCATGCACTGCGTATGGCCTCCTTTAATATATCACTTATGATGATATATTCTGTCACATTATTGATGACATCAGTACGACATTTGTAATTACATCATTGATGAAAACACTGTGCATAGCAGGGACACAATTTATACTTCCTTAAAATAACTAGAAAGGGTGAATTTCTGTGTTTTTATAGTTGAATATGTTACTTTTTAACCGGCATGCTCACATAACTATTGCGTCCCTTTAACCTTGTTTTTTAAGTGAATATATGTTCACATGTACACATACATTACATAGGTACATAGCCGGTGCCAAACCCTGCGCCCAACCCCCCACAGATGTTTTGATTCAACCTCATGCCTCTCTCTTCTATCGCCTTACACTTCCTGTCTCTTTATCTCACTGTTGCTGACTTTTTTTTATCCCTGCTTTCTTTCTTCTTTGCATACTGATTTCCTATCTTCCTCCAACCAGTCCAGTCCAAAATTCTTTATTTCGGCCTTTTAAGACCATAAAAGATACAATAAAAACATTTAAAACACATAAAAACGTACAATATGATAAAAACAGTGCATGGTAACAAGGGACTAATTATATCATTTTATATGAAACTCAGGAAGAAAAAAAAACCCAACTAGCTACGGTTATTTATAGTTCATTGCACATAGGAGATTAGGATGTTAACCTTTCCGTATTTTTCCCGTTATCTGCCACATGGCCATTAAATACTTGGCTACGGCAAAGACGATAAAGTGCAAGGTGCTTGTCTTCAGAACTCTGTAGGATTGCAAATGGTTTCTGAAGCCCAGATTCCTACATAATGGCACTAGCCAATACTTCCTCCAACTCCTTTCTCTTTTTAGGTTTCGGCTACCGTCCCACTGCGTAAGCAGTGGGTGGGCGGAGCCGAAATCTTTTGTGTGTAGTATGGGGGCCTGAACACGCCCCTCTTCTCCATTGGCTGGCCTCGTAAATGCTGGCCAGCCATTGGAGGAGAGGAGCGTCACTGAGTTCAGGGCCCGCCTTGACGCGATTCGGGGGCGTTTCTGGGTCTTTTTTTAAGTACCGCCCTCTCCTCTTCCCATTGGCTGGAATTTTACCTTCCAGCCAATGGGAAGGGGAGAGGGCGAAAAACACGCCCCCGAATCGCAAATTGACCTTGTTTCCTTGTGTTTCTTTACCTGGCCTGTCCAGCATACATGCACAATACGAACGTTACCCGGAAGCAGAAGCGCGGCTGTAACAGGGTCAATTTCAGCAGTAGCAGCAAGGTGGCTGTAATACTAATGCGAGTTCTGCGGTGCGCTTTACGGAGGGCAGGCAGGAGCCTGTACACATAGGGATGAGGGAAGGTTACTTTCCGCCTTTGCCTCCACTCGTTAGTGCTTGTTTTCACTATATTTCCCCCAAACGCAATACCATTACTAACATCTACAAGGTCCTTTATTTTCGAACCGCACCAAGGTGTCGCTCTTTGTCGGTATTTAAAAGCCACCGCTCTCCTTAATTTTTGCGTATACCAGTTTTCTAGGGCCGCACTTGATCCAGCCAGCCATTCGTTCAGTCCGACAGACACACTCAGCTTAGTGTGATCGTCGGCAAATTCCCCCTGCAGCCTCATCGTTTCCCAGATTGCATTTGCAGGCTTCGCAAATGAGCCGTGCGCTCGTGCGCTCTGCAGAGGTGGAGTTCTTCTTCCTTAGGTAAAGCATGCCCATTTTCTTAATGCATGTGTATTTTTTACTTAATCTATTATTGTGCTTTCTGAAACTGCACACACTCTTAGCTTACAGAAACATTACTTGTGGACTGTAATTGTTGAAATTCGTCGGCTGTGACAAGACACGGTGTGTGTGTATGGCAGGAAGCAAACATAATCCTAAAATTGTATTTAATAGGTGACATTCCCTGCATGTGAGGTGCGGGTAGAGAGGGTGTCGCACCTTCCCCCTCCAGATCCTAAAGTCTATGGGGAGTACTCAGGAACTTATTAGGGCAGAGCCCTGCTGTGGAACAGGACAGCGAATAACACAGTTATGCCCGATAGTGATAGAAACCGTGTGTGTGTGTTCATAGGTGAGTGGTGTGTGTGTCCGCATGAATGAGAAGTGAACGTATGGCTGTGTATGCATATGGGATGTTTTTTTATGACTATTGGATTTGGGCTGCTTATGTGATGATTGTGTGCTTTTGTGTTTCTAGCAGTATTTGTGATAGTGACTATTTTGTGTATGGTAGCATGTGTGATGACTGGGTGTGTGGCTGCATGCGTGTGTTTGAACGTTTTGCCATTAGTCAACGTGATGTTAATTGTGTATCATTTGCAGATTTTGTTTCCAGCTGCTAGTGAACCTGAGTAGTGCTTGGAGATTAGAACTTGCCCTTGATGTATGTTTTATTTATACAATGTACTTGTAGAATAATAGATCGACTTCCTTGTCTCTATAAGGAGAATTTATTCAAAATCAATAAGGAAAAATACATTTGTATTTTAAATGTAAAACACAAATAAGTAAGCTTCATTCATTAAGGGAAAAGGCATACTGCAGCCCTCCTGACATCCCACTGCCACCATCAGCCTCTCCGCCATTCCTCTTCCTCTCTTTCTTGTTGGATCCCTCTTTTTCAAATCACTCCTTTGCGCTTTACCCTAGGAGGGTGGATGGAATTGGGGGTTTGGGGAGCATGTGACTAAGAGAACAGCAGAGACTGGTGTGTAAGCCGGCAGTGTTTGGTCAGTTTCTTAAAGAGAAAGGGGGCGAGTATGGGCTGTGTGTTCAGAAGGGGCGCGTGAGTAAAATTCGGGGCTCGAGTTGTTCAATCATGTGAAATAGGGTCGGGTGAGTGGGGTTAGACGTGCTCTGTGTTTATTACTTGGAAGGATGAGTAGGTGAGTGAAGGGACTGTGGAGGAGGGGTTGGATGGGCGAAGGTAGGACCTTGTGTTAGGAGGAGCTGGGGCTGTGGGGGTCGGAGGAGGGGGGTGCGTGTTGTGTCTCCTCCTGTCTCGGGGCTTTGCCATTTGATCGCGCCCGAGGCTTTGAAGATCTCAAAGCTGATTGCAGCTGGGCCCCTCAGGACAGAGCATGTGTCTGTGCGGGGCTCGGACCCCTCCCCCTGGACTGCTGTTGTGATCAGACTCTCGGATGAAAGCTGTGCGCCCCCGGCCGCCCATGACTGTCCGAGGAGGGGACGCTGGACTTTCAAGTTAACAAAGACTGCGCGGAGGGGCTGGCCAGGCGCCTTCGCCTGTGAACGGCGACAGCCACAGAGCCCAGGTGGGCCGCTGCGCTCCCATGCCTTGCCCCCAGGGAATACGAGGTCACACGGGTGACACACCCCCTGGCTCAGTGGTGTGCGGGCACCAAGCGTGTGCGCGCGGCAGTGCCCCGGGCACAACTGAGCCTAGACGGGCCACGGCGGAGCCTAGACAGGCGACCGCGCCCCGGGCACAACTGAGCCTAGACGGGTGACTGCGCCCCAGGCACAACTGAGCCTAGACGGGCGACTGCGCCCCGGGCACACAGCTGCCAAGACACTGATCCTATTGGGCGACTGGGCTACAGCGGCACTAGCCTGCGAGAAGAAAAGCAGGGAACCAGGACAGTGGCCAGCCCAGAGTAGCCAGCGCTATACCAGCTCTTTCTTTTGGGCAGCTTTGAGTGAGAAACACGAATCATGAACTGTAGCTTCATTCAGACCCCCCTAAAGATGGGCGAGCAGCCCCCCTTCACCCCTTCTAATGTGTCGTAATGGGTAGGGCGGCATATTGCTCCCCGTAACAGCCTAGATATGGAATATTCCCCCATGCCTCATTGCCCAGTGGCAGGGCTGCACTCTGTACATAAATCATGTGATGTAGATAAATATCCTGACGCAGCATTGCTGTGTTTTCTTTATAAGATTTAGCTGGAGTTGTCTAGGTCTGGCTGTTCTTATTTTTTATTTTATGCTGGGCTCAGTTCTCTGGGATGGAAGGACATTTTTTCACGCCATAGGATGGTTTCATGGTACCCGTTCCTCCGATCTCCCTGCCGTTTTCCACCCTCATGTTGGCTGGCATCTTTCCTGCTCAGTGATTGGACTATAATATTTGCCACTTTCACATGTTAGACACACATGGTCTTCTGCTAGATCAGTAGGCTGGTATCCTTCTAGTAGTGATTGTATTTTCAACCCATGAGCTAGGCTGTCGTCTTCCCACAGTCGATATTGCAGCCCATTTTCTGTGTTACATCTTAAACCCATCGGCCGGGCTGCCGACAGCCCAACAGGCTGCATTGTGGGTTCTTGGTCTCAGTTTGGGTGCAGGACTCAAAGGCTGGGCGGGCATCTTACAAACACCCCCTGTTGCACTTTAAAGATACAGACAGGTCGGCTTTTGTCCTTCCATTTACCTGTTAGATATTGACCCAAAGTGTATGACCCAAAAATTGCCGCTCTCTGCGATATGTTAACTGCCCCTGATTTCCCACACCCTGTGTTACACATTATTGGCTTCGCTCTTTCCCACAGCCTGTGTTGCATGTTAGACCCACATATTGGCAGGTGTCTTTCCCACACCCTGTGTTACACATTATTGGCTGTGCTGTTTCCTACAGCTTGTGTTGCATTTTAGACCCCAATTATTGGCTAGTGTCTTTCCCAAATCCTGTGCTATACATTATTGGCTACGCGCAGACCCACAGCCTGTGTTGCATTATAGACCCACAGGTTGGCCAATTTCTATCCTACACCCTGTGTTGCACATTATTGGCTGCACTCTTTCCCACAGCTTGTGTTGCATTTTAGACCCACAGGTTGGTCAATGTCTTTCTCACACCCTGTGTTATACATCATTGGATGTACACATACCCACAGCCTGTGTTGCAGTTTAGACCCACAGGTTGGCCGATATCTTTCCCACACCCTGTGTTATACATTACTGGCTGCGCGCATACCCAGAGTCTGTGTTGCATTTTAGACCCACAGGTTGGCCAATGTCTTTTCCACACCCTGTGTTATACATTATTGGCTGTACTCTTTCCCACACCCTGTGTTATACATTGTTGGCTGCGCGCATACCCACAGCATGTGTTGCATTTAGACCCACTGGTTGGACAGTGTCTTTCCCACACTCAGTGTTATATATTATTGGCTGTGCTCTTTCCCACAGCTTGTGTTGCATGTTCGACCCAACTTTGTTGGCCGGTGTCTTTCTCACACCCAGTGTTATACATCATTGGATGTACGCATACCCACAGCCTGTGCTGCATTTTAGACCCACTGGTTGACCAGTGTCTTCCCACACCATGTATTACACATCATTGGCTGAGCTCTTTCCCACAGCCTGTGTTGCATTTTAGACCCACTGGTTGACCAGTGTCTTCCCACACCATGTATTACACATCATTGGCTGAGCTCTTTCCCACAGCCTGTGTTGCATTTTAGACCCACTGGTTGACCAGTGTCTTCCCACACCATGTATTACACATCATTGGCTGAGCTCTTTCCCACAGCCTGTGTTGCATTTTAGACCCACAGGGTGGCCAATGTTTTTCACACTTCCTGTGTTACACAATATTGGCTGCGCTCTTTCCCACATCTTGTATTGCATGTTAGACCCACCTTGTTGGCCGATGTCTTTCTCACACCCTGTGTTCCACCTTATTGGCTTGTCTCTTTCCAACAGCCTCTGTTGCCTTTTAGACCCACAGGGTGGCCAATGTTTTCACACTTCTTGTGTTACACAGTATTGGCTGCGCTCTTTCACACAGCATGGTTTGCATGTTAGACCCACTGGTTGGCCGGCGTCTTTCAAACACCCTGGCTGTGCTGTTTGATTTCGTTCCCTCCACCTGAGTTACATCTTACACACACATGACTCAGGCTGCTGTCCTTCCTGCACCCCGTGTTGCGTGCTAGTCCATGCGTTGGCAGGTTTCCTTCCCACAGTATATTATGTTAGACAAAAACGCTGGCTGCTGTATTTTCCCCGCGCCTCATGCTCGACATAGCTATGCTGGTATCAGAATCACACCCTGTGGTACATGCACGGCTCGCATGTTGGACGGTGCATTTCCCACAGCCTCTGTACACATCACTGGCTGCTCTCTTTCCCACAGCCTGTTTTATATGGTAGACTCACGGTATCTTTCGTACTATTCATGGTAAATACTAGACACTCGAGTTGGCTGTTACTTTCCGCGCACCTTTGCGAGAGATTAAGCTAATGGCAATGTAAATGACACTGCCATTTATTTATCTATTTTCAAAACCAACACATACAAATTTTGTCATTTACAATGCCAATAGCTCTAACTTTTCCAAAGGCGAAACCATTGCATTGTAAATGCTTGTTTTCAGCTTTTCTCTCCCTTGCTATATGGATCAAACTCTAACAAAGAAATGTAAGTAAATGTCCCCAAAACTGAGTGTCTATGACCACCTTCCTCATGCTACCACAGGCATACCATTAATCACCTGCAGCATACGTTTCCCTTTAGATTAAAAGAACACACTGCCAATGTTCTTGTTTTATTGCTGAAGTAATGATCGAGAGGCTGGAATGCACTTTTATTTGTTTTGCCTTTTCAGCAGCAACCTGCATGGATATGAGCGTCTGAAGACCAGCTCACCAAAGCAGAAACTTCTGAGATTCAATGATTTGTGCGTTAGTTGCTTCAATAACAAAACATGAATGTACGACACTCTCTTTAGAGGTGCGTGTATTTATAGGTCCGAGCCATTGCAGCATGCAAAAGTACAACGTGTTCTCTCATGCGCTACCAAAGCTATTACCTACTTGGGTTATTTATGCAGGCCAAAAACTTTACTTGAAAATAGGCACTGAATATGAAGCAATAAAACACGCCTGCCGGCGGTGAAATGTTCCCTTAATCTACTCGCTCAAAAGCAAGTGGAAATCACGTGACCTTAACTCAGCACCATGCCGGTCTTCATGGACACCAAACAGGCCTGTCTGACACACTTCTCTACTGTTATACGAAGTGTATCACGAAGCCAAAAGACACAGCATGCTGCATACCTTAAAACGATCTATACACTAATGACAACCTATTCATACATGTAGGCTTTCTGATGTCTTTCAGATGTTCTCAATTTATTCATAATCTAACATTATACTCAATTTGGCACCAAATTCTCCTTAACTCAGTTCACATAGGAAGCACAATAAAACAGGTATGATCTTACATTTGGACACCAGATCACACATTCGATGTGCACCAGCATCTATAAAGTTACTCCTAAAAGTGTAAGCTCTAATATTCAGATTCAACCCACACATACTAGCTCCCTTGATCTGACTGACTGAAACATTTATAAAGCGCTCAAATGCCGTGGCGTCTTGGCGCTGAAGTACAGAGAAAGCGGTGTGAACGAGATTCTACTGCAGAGAGAAAAGCCAGGTTTTCAGTGCCTTTCTGAAACACATTTTGGACTTTTGTGAGCGCAATGCGGGGGGCAGAGAATTCCACAACCTAGAGGCTTGGTAGGAAAAGGATTTCCCACCCCAACGGGCTCTCCTAATTCTGGGTTGGCAAATTAAGTCTTGGTTGGCTGATCTCAAGGTACGAGCCGGTAAATACCGAGGAAGGAGTTTGGTAAGGTCATCAGGTCCCTTGCCATACAATGACCTGTGGACCAGGCAGAGGGCTTTGAACTTTATTCTGCTTCTAATTGGTAGCCAGTGAAGCTCGCGTATGGCTTTAGAGGTTGGATGGCGACGTGGTAGGTTCAGCAGGACCCTGGCTGCGGCATTTTGGATTGCCTGTAATTTTGTCAGCTGCTTTTCTCCAGTGCCCAGGTAGAGTGAGTTGCAATAGTCCACTCGGGACATTACCAGGGCACCCATCACCGTTTTTTTTAATACTGACGGAATGTATGGTAACACCTTCCTAAGGATCTTGATGGTATAAAAACAGGTGGAAGTCACCTGATTGATTTGCGCCTTGCACGATAGATCTTTGTCCAGCATTAAACCGAGGTTCCTGACCTTATCTGCAGGGTTAGGACAAGAGCCCGCCTCAGGGGGCCACCAGAGATCACTCCAAATGGAAGGTTTTTGGCCGAACTCAATTATCTCGGTTTTATCCGTGTTTAATTTTAGAAAATTATCGCTCATCCAATTTTTTACACTAATGAGACAAGTCTTAAAGCGCTCGGCTGTTGCTTCGATTGATTGAGATATTGACACTACAATTTGAGTGTCGTCTGCGTACGACACTGATTGTAGGCCATGAGCTTGGATTAGAGCGGCAAGAGGAGTGACATACAAATTAAATAGTGTAGGTGATAGTGCAGAGCCCTGAGGAACCCCACCCGGCAGGGTGAATTCATCAGATTGAAGGCCGTCCCAAAGCACCTGCTGAATTCGAGAATCCAAGAAAGATTTTAAAAGGGTCAGCGCGGTGCCGGTAAAGCCAAGAGCTCTCAGTCTGCTTATTAGGACCGGATGATTCACGGTGTCGAACGCCGCTGTAAGGTCCAATAGAATCAGGGCCGTTCTGCCACCTTCATCCATTGTCCTTCGTATGTTTTCCGTTGCCATAATCAGGGCGGACTCAGTTGAGTGGCAAGGTCGAAACCCATGTTGTGATGGATCCAGTAGCTTATTAGAGTCTGCGTATCTCACCATTTCATTATTCATAGCTTTCTCCAGGATTTTAGCTGGAAGGGGCAGGCAAGATATAGGCCGGTAGTGTTTGAGTTCGGCAGGATCCAATGTGTCCTTCTTAAGGATGGGCCGGATACAGGCTTTTTTCCAATTTGTGGGGAATTCACCGGAGGTGATGACCTTGTTTAGCAGGGGAGTTAGAACAGCTGACACAGTCTCTGGGATCATGTGCAGAACATGCGGTGGACAGGGGTCAAGTGGGGAACCTGATTTCATTTGTATGATTAGGTCTGTCACCTGCATTTCCTCTAGTAGAGGGAAACAGGAGAAGTTAGGGTGAGGCAGCATGGTAATCGTACTGTTGTCAGTGGGTGGGTCAGCAGATGAGACACTGAGATCATCGTAAACTGCCTGGACCTTCTGTTGAAAGAAGGTAGCGATGCTTGTCACCATGTTCTGGTTGGGACTGAAAGCAGTATCACGGGGGTTCTTTGTCAGATGAGTGACGGTTTTAAATAGTTCTCTAGCAGTGTTAGAAGCAAGTTGGATTCTATTTGTAAAGTAGGCTGATTTGGCCAGAACTATTGCTAATTTATATCCATGCAGGGCTTTGGAGTATTCCATTTTGCTTTGGTGACTGTAGTCTGAACGCCACGACCGCTCTAGTCGCCGACATTTCAGTTTTATTAGTTTCACCTCAGCGGAATACCATTGTGCAGTGGCAAACCGTCTTCTAGGTTTTTTTATTTCCACTGGAACCAGCTCATCCACTGCCTGACTGATCCAGTTATGATATTTAAGAGCCCCATTGTTTGAGTTTTCGTGCTCAAGTCTCGGGGGATCCTTCGCAAGTATATTTGCCAATGGAATGGGTTCAAGCTTCTTCCAAGGACGCATTTTTTCAGGGAGTGTAAGGGCTCTCCTATGGTTGACCAGGTTAGTTAATTGCAGGTTAAAGAAAATAGCATTGTGGTCAGACCAGGGGACTGGTCGAGTTGAGATAACTTTAACTGGTACAGTATATTAACAAATAATGTATATTAATACAAGTTGAAACAGATGAATCCATGTCTACAGGACTACAATGTTCCAAATCAGATTCTGGAAAACACACATTTTTAGATTGTGGAATTGTATTTTATTCCTTTTATTATTGTATAATAAACATGATTTTAATGCTACCTAAACACTAAGGAATGGAACTGCGAAGTCATAATGAAGCCATTTCATCTAATAAGTAACACTCTACTTGACAAACAACATTGAGAAGATAGGTCCATCAAAAGTGCAAGGACAACAAATTTTTATTAAAATAACAAACACACTCATAAGCTCATTGGTATTGAATGTAGGTGTAATGTATATATAAGTACCTCAAAACTACTTCACAGTGACTTGTCGCGCCTGACCAAAGTAGTTCATCTGTCTCAATCAACTGAGGCACAACACCTCTGCTAACAGCAGATGATTGTCAGTGATTAGGATATCCTTGGCAACCAAACCTAGAGACTGTCAGTCTAAAGGTAAACTATTACTATAGATAGTATGTAGGAAATGAGGGTCAGTACTGGACCTGCAACGCGTATCTAACTCATAGATCAAACTCTATAACAGTGGGTTGTTTGAGTGACAGAGAATCCGCTAACCTAGATGCTTTGGAATCACACCTTTATATTGTCAAACAGAAAAGTAATTTTTTAGTGTAAATATTACTACTACAGCACAGTTATTTGTACTACCAATCGAAAGGAATATTTTGTATGTGCATTTTTTAAATGTTCTATAGTCTTAATGATGAAATCATATTGCGCTGTATGTCTTCACTTAGCTCCTTAAAAAGGATGGGGTTGTCAACATTAAAAACATTGACATGCAAGTGTTTGAGATACTCCATTTCACACAGTGTTGTTAAGGCATCATTTGATGGACACTGGGACAAGAGAACCAAACAACCTTTGATTTAACGACTCACACACACCAGGCCGGTCACACCGGTAAAATCCCAAATAACCTCACTTAAATCTATAAATCTTTATCAATATGATTTTGTTTAATATGAAGGAAACACTTTTTTGGACCTTCTGTAGTGAAAGAAAACACTGAAACCAGCTTGACATTATGAACATGAATAAAGGGCAAATGTTCTGGAATTAATCTATTTCTTAAAATTAGTGTAAGCTATCATTAATTTAATATATATATTTTTTTTACAAGGGGAAGCTGCAAAATCTCAGACATCAACCTCAAATGCGTTGGCTACTCTGCCTGAAGAAATTAGATCACAGGCCTTCTTCGGGAGAAGCACTTCTATCAATGTCTATCTTTTTCCCTGAGGACCGAGTATCTAATACATCCAGCAGTTTCCTGTCTCCATTACATAAATTATTGCCTCTACAAGCCCCTTACACCCCCAGACCACTAACAACTGTGGCAAAACCTAACCTGGTTCCTGTAACAGCCACAGACATATACAGTTATTTTGTAAAAGATTTAAACTCTTTAGTTGTAGAGCGCTAGGTGAGTATGTATTATGGATATGTAGAGTGAGGATGTAGCCAGACAGGGTAAAGTGATATTGAATAAGGTTTAGTGTACATAAAGCTAGAATTAGTGCCATTGACAGGTAACATAGTGCTTTTAAAAACTTTAAATAGTTGTCCTTATTTTCTATTTTGTTGTGCATTCTGTTGTTTATCTTTTACTTCCAGATAGAGTCCCGGGGCTTGGGTAAGAAGGACATCCTGATAGAGTAGGTCTTAAGGTTTTGGTGGGCAGGGTTTGGTTATTTATTCTGTTTTCCCACCAGCATAGGTGTGGAGGATGAACTGGCATGTGTCCGTCAACAGAAATTATACTCTAAATCTTGCAGATGGAGTAGTCACTACCTCTGTTGTGTTTAGGGTATACCCCTGTCGATGGAGGAAAGAAAATGAGGCAGAGGCGGTGGATGGTTCACAGAATTTTGTCCATCAAACTACCATATCCTAAATCTAATGGACAAACCTACAAATCTACAGAGAGATAAACATATGGATTTTCACAGCTTGTCCACTTCCACCGACTCTCAATCGACTCCTCGTGTCAACACTTCTCTGCCAAACAACACAAACAGCTAAAAAATTTATTTGTCAAGTGTAGGTGCAAATTTGCCATATAAAAGCTCTCTCGCTCCCCATCATTGCCCTGAGTCATGCTCTGAAATCCCTATTCATTTTGACACCGTAGGTGTGTCATGGAAGCAACATCTTGGTCACAAGCATTTGCTTGTATATATAAGTACCTCAAAACTACTTCACAGTGACTTGTCGCGCCTGACCAAAGTAGTTCATCTGTCTCAATCAACTGAGGCACAACACCTCTGCTAACAGCAGATGATTGTCAGTGATTAGGATATCCTTGGCAACCAAACCTAGAGACTGTCAGTCTAAAGGTAAACTATTACTATAGATAGTATGTAGGAAATGAGGGTCAGTACTGCACCTGCAACGCGTATCTAACTCATAGATCAAACTCTATAACAGTGGGTTGTTTGAGTGACAGAGAATCCGCTAACCTAGATGCTTTGGAATCACACCTTTATATTGTCAAACAGAAAAGTAATTTTTTAGTGTAAATATTACTACTACAGCACAGTTATTTGTACTACCAATCGAAAGGAATATTTTGTATGTGCATTTTTTAAATGTTCTATAGTCTTAATGATGAAATCATATTGCGCTGTATGTCTTCACTTAGCTCCTTAAAAAGGATGGGGTTGTCAACATTAAAAACATTGACATGCAAGTGTTTGAGATACTCCATTTCACACAGTGTTGTTAAGGCATCATTTGATGGACACTGGGACAAGAGAACCAAACAACCTTTGATTTAACGACTCACACACACCAGGCCGGTCACACCGGTAAAATCCCAAATAACCTCACTTAAATCTATAAATCTTTATCAATATGATTTTGTTTAATATGAAGGAAACACTTTTTTGGACCTTCTGTAGTGAAAGAAAACACTGAAACCAGCTTGACATTATGAACATGAATAAAGGGCAAATGTTCTGGAATTAATCTATTTCTTAAAATTAGTGTAAGCTATCATTAATTTAATATATATATTTTTTTTACAAGGGGAAGCTGCAAAATCTCAGACATCAACCTCAAATGCGTTGGCTACTCTGCCTGAAGAAATTAGATCACAGGCCTTCTTCGGGAGAAGCACTTCTATCAATGTCTATCTTTTTCCCTGAGGACCGAGTATCTAATACATCCAGCAGTTTCCTGTCTCCATTACATAAATTATTGCCTCTACAAGCCCCTTACACCCCCAGACCACTAACAACTGTGGCAAAACCTAACCTGGTTCCTGTAACAGCCACAGACATATACAGTTATTTTGTAAAAGATTTAAACTCTTTAGTTGTAGAGCGCTAGGTGAGTATGTATTATGGATATGTAGAGTGAGGATGTAGCCAGACAGGGTAAAGTGATATTGAATAAGGTTTAGTGTACATAAAGCTAGAATTAGTGCCATTGACAGGTAACATAGTGCTTTTAAAAACTTTAAATAGTTGTCCTTATTTTCTATTTTGTTGTGCATTCTGTTGTTTATCTTTTACTTCCAGATAGAGTCCCGGGGCTTGGGTAAGAAGGACATCCTGATAGAGTAGGTCTTAAGGTTTTGGTGGGCAGGGTTTGGCTATTTATTCTGTTTTCCCACCAGCATAGGTGTGGAGGATGAACTGGCATGTGTCCGTCAACAGAAATTATACTCTAAATCTTGCAGATGGAGTAGTCACTACCTCTGTTGTGTTTAGGGTATACCCCTGTCGATGGAGGAAAGAAAATGAGGCAGAGGCGGTGGATGGTTCACAGAATTTTGTCCATCAAACTACCATATCCTAAATCTAATGGACAAACCTACAAATCTACAGAGAGATAAACATATGGATTTTCACAGCTTGTCCACTTCCACCGACTCTCAATCGACTCCTCGTGTCAACACTTCTCTGCCAAACAACACAAACAGCTAAAAAATGTATTTGTCAAGTGTAGGTGCAAATTTGCCATATAAAAGCTCTCTCGCTCCCCATCATTGCCCTGAGTCATGCTCTGAAATCCCTATTCATTTTGACACCGTAGGTGTGTCATGGAAGCAACATCTTGGTCACAAGCATTTGCTTGTAGTCCACTGTGATTGCCTCCAAATGATACAGGAGATGGGCTTGCAGCTGATGTAGAATCGTCCAGTGAATTCTGTCTCCTAAAGTTATGAACTGAATCCTTCCCTCTGTGCCATCTAGAATATTGATATATGGGCTTGTTGTATATTTCGGACCTCCCAGACTTTCTAGCAACTGACAAAGGAGCCGCTTCTAAGGTAGGTGGCCACCCTTCTCCTTGTCTGATGTGTGCGCATAATATCGCTATCTTGGACCGAACTCCCAAGAACTTAAGTAATAGGCTGTTTCTTTACAACAGTATGCCACCTTTAATTACTTGAAGATCAATGTCTCAAAAGGCAAGATATTAATCCTTTAAAGTAGAAAGGCCAGGAAAACCAGTAACTATGCCTGCTGTTTAGGTGCGTATACGATGGAGGTCACAAACTCATATCCAAATCTTGTGAAAATTATTGCAGGTAATATAAATTTTTCAAATGGATTGTAAAGGGAAATTAGTAAGTACTTTAATATTCTAATAGGTTTTTAACTAAGTCTCTTTTTTTCTCAAAGAATCTTTTCAGCATGTGGGAATAATTGTATCTCTTTGTATGATGGTTATATATGCATTTTTTAATTTTGGAGTTATATGTAATTTTATCAGACGGATACCATGCACATAAAGTTAACACTGACTGACTGATACAAGAAATGTAAACTTCCAGACGCTGAGCTACTTGTGATTGCTTGTGATGTCAAACATGAGATGGAGGCTAAATATGTCGAAAGCGGTAAGTTCTGTACAGTTACGATTACACGGGCATGCAAGATGGAATCGACTATCTCATTATCACTTAGTGGTAAGATTGCAGATTCTCAATATCTCCTCTATGCACCCTTCAGGTGCAACCTTTAAAGTAATTCTGTTGACATTAATCTACTGAGTACATGATCAAAGTCACTATGAGAACCATTATTACGTTTGGGATTAGTGAATGGGAAAGATGGTGATGGACCTTTTAGTGAGGCGATGAATAGCACACATACAGAGCTGAAAAAGAATATAAAGAACAACAATAGCAGGAAGTATTATTTCAATTATCATCAAACCGAAACCACGAGAGGTTAATTCCAGCCAGAACCAGGTACTGAATCCATCTAAACTGAATACATCATTTTTTGTGTAGATTCTTCACATCTTCCGTAATGTTATCCATCTGCTTATGAATACTGAGAGACATTGGGTATATATGAGAGCAACATTCAAATCCCCACAGTGGCACCCACCCACCCTTTGCAGCCAGGACAGAATCCAGAGCCATATGATTTTGTAGGTTTACAGTTCTTTGGGCTTCTAGCTAGTCAGAAATTAGCTCCAAAGCTAGGGCATTCCGATTTGCTTCGTCCAACATAATGAGAATTTTAACTTCAGATTTGGTGATTCCAATGCCATAAATGGGGAATAGTATGTTAAGTTATCCGGCAGTCTCTGATATTTCGGTACAAAAGGGGGTGGTGATGGACAGAGCATCTGAACCAATCAAACACTCACACCCAGTCAACAGATCTGGGTTTAATCCATCACCGTTCTTTAGCCCACTCTGCCACCCCAGTTCAGACATGGCCATATGCAAATCAGTCTGACTCTGTGCCTCATGGGAACAGTCCAGCCCGAACTTCCAAGCCCTGCTTTCCCTGGACCGGAAACAAGCTTCCTAGGACCGGCTGAAGATGTCTGATAGCCAGAAACCGGTCCTAGGATGCTTGATTCCGGTCCAGGGAAGACATGGCTTGGCAGTTCGGGCTGGACTGTTCCCATGAGGCACAGGGTCAAGACTGATTTGCATATGGCCATGTCTGAACTGGGGTGGCTTGGTGAGCATAATAACGATGGATTAAACCCAGATCTGTGACTGGGGGTGAATGTTTTGCCATTGTGCAACATTCTGTCCATCATCTTGTGTGTTTTGTGAGTCTCTGATATTTCACATGGCAGTCTTATTCGCTATGGAGGTTAAAATGAAGTATGGCGTACTGCGAGGACAATAAATAATGGGTAACATGATCCTGACAATTCTGTGGCTACACAAGTTTAGGCCTTGTTGCAACAAGCACAGTACATTCTAGGTTGCTCCTTCATTTTACTTCTTGCATACAAGGCATTATAATGGTCTGAAATAGAAGAATGTAGCTCTAGGTGCCCTGCAAATCCTGAACAGAGAAAGGACACTCACTCTGTCCCAAACAAATGCTGCTACTATGGTGTTCACAAAACAATCCTTGTGCAGGGTAGGCAAAATGGACCCAGCAGATAGAATCCTATTATTTAGGAAATAGAAATCTTAAGTGGAAAATTGAATGTGAATAAAAGCATTACTGCATTTATCTGGAAAGTGCTGATGCATATAGAGATCAAGGCAATGTTCTTCTTTATTGAGAGGCGGGGGGCCATTGGCACACTCGTGCATTAGTAGCAAGCAGAGTTTCACTCCAGCAAGAAGAAAGGTTAAGTTCTTGTCAATAAAGTTTGACCAATTGCAAATTGCTGATCTCTCGATAAATTAAGCATTTATTCAATTACTTGATAGGGTGCGGTTCACTTAGGGGCACCCACCAACTTTGGCATCGAGACAGTACCTCACCATGGCCCAAACAACAAATCTTGCAATCCAGCTGGCCAGACCCCCCACTGTATCCAGTATTGGAAGGCCTGCCAACTGCTGCGGTCTGAGTTTGTATTGGTGTGATGGAGGTACTTCAATGTAGAGCAGGTGAGCCTGCAGTGGTATGGCAGCTGGAACCCGTCCATGCTGCCTTGAGGGTTACTTTTTCAGTGAAGCAGGGCCAGGAGCAGAAGTTAGGGTGGTAGTGTTGAGCAGGACAGATGTAGTGGTTCCAGAGCCATAGGTCCTGGTGCCTGCTTGCAAAGGCTGGTGTGAATTTAAGCAGGGATTCCAGAGCACTTCACAGAGGTATTTGAAGTCAGTCAGCAGGACTTGAAACGGACACTTTCTCTGAGGTTGCATTGCTGACTTTTGCTCATGGACACAAATGTACTCCCACTCTCCTAGTCATGGCAAGCTTCAGTTGGTCAGTCAGGGAGAGCAGCTTGAACCTGGGAATTGAAACTACAGTGAGAGTGAATCAAATTCCTGCAATATTGCAGAATCACATAATTATTGAAATGCAGGTTGAGAGAAGCTGGAGAAACCGGATGGTTAGAGAATAACAACATGGGACGGTCCATCAAAATTGGTGAACACTTAGGGGCAGATTTACAATTACTGGCGCATCCCTGCATTTCAGCAGGGATGCCCCAGTAATTGTGCGACGCAGCTCCGCCACCCGGGATGCGACGCATTTACAATGCGGCGCACCATGGGGCAAAAACAGCACAGATGCGTCACGCATCTGTGCCATGAAAGCGGCGCAGCTCCAGCAAGGCTTGGGGGGCTCTATCTCCACAATGCTGCGTCAATCCTTACGCCTGCTTCAAGTGGGTGCAGGGTTTTGACGGAGCATGGGCCCAAAAGTGGCTGAGTGAACTCTTGTAGATTTCCCTCAGCCACTTTTGGGAGACGTTCCTGCGCCGGAACGCCCCCTCATGCGATGGAACGCCTCCTTCTGGCACAGGGCTTTACAACGTGACGCATCTAGGAGATGCGTCACGTTGTAAATACCCCGCACCATGTCACATCTTTTGCGCCGCCGCTGTGTCACAAAAGTGACGCAACGGCGACGTAAAAGAGGCTCAAGGGGCTTGTAAATCTGCCCCTTAGTATTCTGTGATGGAATGACTCAGATTGACCTGAGTGCCAAGGGGCGTATGGCTACTTGAGGTGGGTTTTAGAACAGATCAGTACAGATCCTCGCAATCTTGTTTTTTATGTGGGTACCATTGTACCTTTCTACCATGCTAGATGACTCTGGATGACAGGTACAATGAAAACGTTGCCGAATCTGTAAAGCCTTGCTCAGTTCCTGTACTATTGAACAGGCAAAGTGAGATCCTTTATCACCAGATAGTCGAAAGGGAATCTCAAACCTAGGTGTGAAACCCCTAATCAGTCTTTTGACCACTGTCAAAGTGTCAGCACGCTCACGAGGATATATATCAACCCATCCACAGATTATGCATTTAAATACAAGAACATAGGCTTCTATGCTGAAGGCCGAACTAGGAGGTGGATGGGCAGCAGTGTTAGACTTATTTTCTTTATCAATATTGTGAGCTTGTCATGTAGCACAGCAATATAAATACTGTTTGGCAACTAAAGGAAATAAGTGTGCACACCAGTTTCAGTGGTATGACTTGCCACAATTGGGAACCAAAAATGTCAGGGCCACCACTATCCCCATGATGCACCACCAAACTCCACTGGGGTCCCTTTTATAATTGTGTTTGGGCCAGATTTGTTTCTAAGCATTGTTTGCGTTCTGCAAGACAGACACATTTTTTTAACAATGGTACAGAAAATTAATCTGTTTCTACAATACACATTGTTACTTTAGAGTTTGGGGACAAAGATGCATTCTTATTTGTCTGCTCGACAAATGCATTGCCCTGAGACATTTCACCCTGTAAGGATCGGTTAGAGGTACATTTAACAACGGCTACTTCACATGATCTAGTTAGAGAACCTAACAACTACTTTATATAAGAACGTTTGCAGTGAGTGTTCCTGTAAATGAAAGAAACACCCTTAGAGTCCACAAAAGACTCGGAGGGCTACACCAAGGGAATATGTACACTCAGTGAATATATTAACAACTCATTCGTTTGGCGAGGATGCATGCTCTTGTGAGAGTAATAAGCCCTGCTACCTGGGCAGAGCTAACCTGAGGTGTGGCGACTTCTGACAACTTCACACAATGTACATACAGTGTACCTGGCCACTATTGACCCAACATTATTTCAAAGGCAAGAACTTTCTACATATGAGTCCACTGTTGGGCAGCAGAAAGATCAATTTGTGGCTTGCTCAAATGGGTAGTGGTGGTCAAACAATCCTGCAGGTTCTGTTCTTGTGGTTTAGTGATTAAGGAAGCAGGATTCAGTGTTGAGCAGTGGATCAAAGTGATATGGGAGGCAGATGGCTACCGAGTCTCATACCGGGACGCCCTTGTTTTTAACAAATATTGGGCTTTTTGGTGAGCAATAAGGCGGATGGCTTGGACACATTGAATATATAATGATAATTTCCTCCGAGTACATAAGAGATTTTATACAATTTTACATACAGGAACCAGTGGAACATATGTGACAGAAACTGAGACAATGAGCTCACTGGAGGTGTGCAACAGTCTCATGAAACTGGCGCAAAAGGCCACGAGAAAAAAATACAAGGGGCCTCATTTATGATAAATGACGCATCGCTGCGTGAAAGCAGCGATGCGTCACTTCTCAGTGCGCACTCCTTGGGACATACCTGATGCTTCATATTTAATGTATGATTCAGAAAAGGGGGTGGTGATGAACAGAGTGCCTGAATTAAGCAGACCACTCTTACCCAGTCCAAAGATCAGGGCTTGATCCATCACCGTTTTTTAGCTCACTGCACCATCCCAGCTCAGAACTTGGCTATATGCAAATTAGTCTGTTCCTGTCTCAGTGCATGATGGGAACAGGGCAAACCAAACTACCAAGCCAATTTTTATACTGGGAAGGAAACAAGCTTCCGGGGACCGGTTTCTGCCATTTCAGGCGTCGTCGGCCCAGCTTGCTTGAATCCTGATGGTGCAATGAGCAAGGGACTCACATCTGAGTATACCCTTCCACGCTTATGGTGGACAAAATGATTCAGAAAAGGGGGTGGTGATGAACAGAGTGCCTGAATTAAGCAGACCACTCTTACCCAGTCCAAAGATCAGGGCTTGATCCAACACCGTTTTTTAGCTCACTGCACCATCCCAGCTCAGAACTTGGCTATATGCAAATTAGTCTGTTCCTGTCCCAGTGCATGATGGGAACAGGGCAAACCAAACTACCAAGCCAATTCTTATACTGGGAAGGAAACAAGCTTCTGGGGACCGGTTTCTGCCATTTCAGGCGTCGTCGGCCCGGCTTGCTTGAATCCTGATGGTGCAATGAGCAAGGGACTCACATCTGAGTATACCCTTCCACGCTTATGGTGAACAAAATGATTCAGAAAAGGGGGTGGTGATGAACAGAGTGCCTGAATTAAGCAGACCACTCTTACCCAGTCCAAAGATCAGGGCTTGATCCATCACCGTTTTTTAGCTCACTGCACCATCCCAGCTCAGAACTTGGCTATATGCAAATTAGTCTGTTCCTGTCCCAGTGCATGATGGGAACAGGGCAAACCAAACTACCAAGCCAATTCTTATACTGGGAAGGAAACAAGCTTCCGGGGACCGGTTTCTGCCATTTCAGGTGTCATCGACCCGGCTTGCTTGAATCCTGATGGTGCAATGAGCAAGGGACTCACATCTGAGTATACCCTTCCACGCTTATGGTGGACAAAATGATTCAGAAAAGGGGGTGGTGATGAACAGAGTGCCTGAATTAAGCAGACCACTCTTACCCAGTCCAAAGATCAGGGCTTGATCCATCACCGTTTTTTAGCTCACTGCACCATCCCAGCTCAGAACTTGGCTATATGCAGATTAGTCTATTCCTGTCCCAGTGCATGATGGGAACAGGGCAAACCAAACTACCAAGCCAATTCTTATACTGGGAAGGAAACAAGCTTCCGGGGACCGGTTTCTGCCATTTCAGGCATCGTCGGCCCGGCTTGCTTGAATCCTGATGGTGCAATGAGCAAGGGACTCACATCTGAGTATACCCTTCCACGCTTATGGTGGACAAAATGATTCAGAAAAGGGGGTGGTGGTGAGCTAAAAAACGGTGATGGATCAAGCCCTGATCTGTTGACTGGGTAGGAGTGTTCTGATTAACTCAGATACTCTGTCCATCACCACCCCCTTTTTGTAATTATTTTGGCCACCATGAGTGTGGAAGGGTATGCTCAGACATGAGTCCCTTGCTCATTGCACCATCAGGATTCAAGCAAGCCGGGCCGAAGACGGCCGTAATGCCAGAAACCGGTCCCCGGAAGCTTGTTTCCTTTTCAGTGAAGAATTGGCTTGGTAGTTTGGTCTGCCCTGTTCCCAAGATGCACTGGGCCAGGGACAGACTAATTTGCATATAGCCAGGTTCTGAACTGGGATGGTGCAGTGAGCTAAAAAACGGTGATGGATCAAGCCCTGATCTGTTGACTGGGTAGGAGTGTTCTGATTAACTCAGATACTCTGTCCATCACCACCCCCTTTTTGTAATTATTTTGGCCACCATGAGTGTGGAAGGGTATGCTCAGACATGAGTCCCTTGCTCATTGCACCATCAGGATTCAAGCAAGCCGGGCCGAAGACGGCCGTAATGCCAGAAACCGGTCCCCGGAAGCTTGTTTCCTTTCCAGTGAAGAATTGGCTTGGTAGTTTGGTCTGCCCTGTTCCCAAGATGCACTGGGCCAGGGACAGACTAATTTGCATATAGCCAGGTTCTGAACTGGGATGGTGCAGTGAGCTAAAAAACGGTGATGGATCAAGCCCTGATCTGTTGACTGGGTAGGAGTGTTCTGATTAACTCAGATACTCTGTCCATCACCACCCCCTTTTTGTAATCATATTTAATGTATGACACATCATGTCGCAAGGAGTTACCGATAGGTCCGTATTTCTGACGTATCTGTAAGCGCAAAAGTGACGCATTGCTGGAGTGTGTCACAAAAGTCCAGCAATGCGTCCTTTCACATGGGGCAATCCCCATGTGAAAGGGCCTGTGTCAGTCTTACTCCTGCTGTGAGACAGGCGCAAGATTTTGATGCAACAGCATCCTAGGAGTGACGCAGTGAAACCTCATAGGTTTCACTGCGTCACTTCTACGAGGCTTTTTGCGGGGGAACGCTCCCCTGCATACATTATAACTGACGCAGGTATCATGTAGCGCAGGGGTTTGCAAAATGACGCATCAGCTTAGATACGTCACTTTGTAAGTAGTGCGCAACAGGAGGCTTGTTTTACGCCGCCGATGCGTCACAAAAAGTGACGCATCGGAAGCGCAAAACTGACGCAAGGCCTCCTAAATGAGGCCCAAGAAATGTAAACGTCTATATGCTGAGCTGACTTCTTATGAATCCTCACTTTTGCTGCCATGTTTGAGAGAGAGACTATATATGTCAGAGGCAGCAAAGCCTCCATGGTTAACAGGCCAGGTATGGTTAACATGCGCCTGCATGATGGTGTCAGCTCTCAAGGTAATGCAAAGGCATATACATTCAATTTGTCAGATTTTATCACTACATTCAAGTCCAAAATCCATGTTAATTCACCCGCTTAGACATCACTTTCAGAGCCATTACAAAGCCGACGTCCGCTACCGTTGGGGTAGAGCTATGGAGAAAACCTTACCAGACCAGTCTGGCGCCTAGAAGAGTGTTCAAGAAGTGAGGAATCTGCAGATTATTCACAAGAAACATCATTACCGAAAGTAACTAACTTTTTCTTCTCTACGCCAACAATCAGTCCGTTTACATCTGAAGGGGGAACAGCGACTTTGCTGGAGAGGCTTGCTTGTCTCCAGCTCTTGGGCAGTTGGATGAAACCATTTTAGATGAGACAACAGCAAAACACCATCATTTTTTGCTTTAATAATTATGGGCTTCCCACCTAAATCGGGAGTGTCCGTCATGCATGCCTGAGGTGCTAGAAATGGTCTGGTTACAGACTGACCCAGTTCAACAATAGGTCCTTCCTTCCTCTGATGGCTCAAGCAACACTTACCTTTAAGAAGAATTCTAGAGGAAGATTAATCTTAGAAGCAGTGCTGGGGTGCCTGAACGGAGCGAGTCGTCAGCTAATTCTCACTACCACATCCATACTGAGCACCCTACAACATTAAGCGCTCCAAACATAAAGAGGAAGACCCCCAAAATGTCCCCATTTCACATGTATGCAATACACCCTTCGCATACTATCATGGCAGGAGGGGTGCCTAGTCATGATATACTCTGAAAATGTACATGTACCCAATCTCCCACTAAGTTTCAAGTAAACATTCCTGCATCACACTATTATGATCAGCTATCAGCCTTTAGAAAAGTCATCACCTGGCCATGGGGAATATAGTTGCCCAGGTTACAAGGAGTACCACTTTAGTGGAACCCCAATGACCCAACAGAACATTGCACGCTAGTGAATAACATGTTAATATCATAGACAACAGTTGTCAGAAGGAGGCTCATGACTCAGATTTCTTGTACAAATAAATGCTGGAGCAATACAGAAGGAGCGCGCTTTCACATTGACAATTCACCAGTGAATGTCGACTTTACTTGAAATCTGATGTAACTCTAAGTTAAGACCTTGGGTTTGTTCGATTGTGAGCTCAAACTTTTGAACAGCCTGGGAATTTGAAAAGTTTTCACAGACCTCCCACAGAGCTGATTTTTGTCTGTCCTCATCTCCTTTAACATTATATATGCCTACATTACCCAGGTACTCCAAGGTAATCCACTCAGGCTAGTGGTCTTAATATGAGGCAACACTGCATATTATTGCTACGGAAAAATTGTGAAAAATCTTTAAAAAACATTTCTCAAGCAACAACAATGTTTGGCTTTTAAATGCTATATTGATCTTGTTCTTCGATGAAGGAAAGAATTGAACCTAAAACAAGGTAGGTAGTAGGTGTGGGTATTGAAGCACATGGAGCACTTGTAGTAAAATGTTTATGGATAAGCAATGATGGTTTAAATTACGGGTTCACTAGGTTTTATGTGACATACAAACAAGCTTATTTTTTACATGCTGTCTTTAGCCAAAGACTTTTCACCTACTTAAAGAAATAAAACGCAGCCTCTATGCAGATGCAAAGGCCCAGGTCCGTTTTGGCAGGAGTGGTGAGTTTTCAGGCAGTTTTAACATTACTAGGCGGGTTAGGCAGGGCTGCGTTTGAGCCCCGTTTTTATTCTCCCTTTGCATAAATCGGGGAGAATCGTGTCTAACTCTATCCACCAGAGACACAGTAATGATGGGCTCCAGCCCACTCCCGATTCTCTTGTATGCGGATGATGCCTTACTAACTGCTAGAACCGGGCGGAGATTACAAGCCCTAATAAATGATTACCTCAGTTTTATGGAGGACCTGGACTTAAGAGTAAACAGCTCTAAAACTTATATTATGATACCAAGAACTTTGTTATTTGTATAACTTATATTATGATAACCGGGGCCATACCAAAGACGAACCCTGCCCTTTATGCAGAAGGACAAAAGTCGACTGAAACTTCTATGTCTTGCTACTTGGGGATACTTTTTGATAACAAGAACTTGTGGTCCCAAATGATAGCCAACAGATGTGTACAAACGGAGAAGGTCATAAATGGGCTATGTATTTTTATATAGAAACTAGGTTTTAAAGTGATGAGGGGGAACTTCTTAATATCTATCTATCTATCTATATATATATATATACTAGCAGCCCGCCCCAGTGTTGCCTGGGGGCAATGAGGCTTCAGGGCCAACCGCCCGCCCAGGCCCCCGCCCGCCCCGACATTGTCCGTGCATGCCCATGCACGGACACGGACCAGGCCCCCCTCCCGCCCCGACTCCCTCCCGCCCCCCTCCCGCCCTGACTCACTCCCGCTCCGACATTTTCCTTTCCTAGCTGCCTCATCTATAGGAAGGCCATCGACATGTCTGTCTGCCTCACTTCACTCCCCCCTGGGACGCCTCCCCCTGCATCACACAGTCTCGCACTGAGAGTTTAGGAAAAGCTCAAAAACTTTCCCTTTCCTTACCTGTGCAGCCGCTCCTCACTGCACAGCCGCTCGTCACTGCACCGCCGCTCCTCCTTCATCGTCATCACGCACGTCGCGTCGCGGTCATCACGCACGTCGCGTCGCGGCCAGCGCTAGGTCACGGCCGGCGCTACTTTCAGGGGACTACTTTGTTTTCAAACTTAATTTTTTTAATTTACTTTTTAATTTTTATTTATATAGCCTATGTCCATCTACACACCCTGACATTTTCATAGATGTATCGGGTGTGTAGATTGGCGCTGTGGTTCCCGAGTTTACCTGTCCAAAAGGTGCAAGTTCTCTCTTTATAATAGTAGTATAGATATATATATATATATATATATATACATATATATATATATATATATATCTTCAGCAAAAACTCCTCGCGCTTCCCACCTTTCATCAAGAGTTTCCACAGCACAGAGAGTCGGCAAGTGTTTTTTTCTTCTTTCATAAGTGCTTTATTTTCAGGTACACCATGGGTCCGAGCGTGTATGGATGGTCAACGGTCAACACGTTTCGGCGAATGCCTTCAACTGGACCATATATATATATATATATATATATATATATATATATATATATATATATATATATATATAAGTAAGGTAGTGGGTGTGGCCACATACGGTGCAGGGGTATGGGTAATGGCCAGCACGCTAAGCATACAAAGAGTTGAGGACTCATTTTTTAAGTCCATCCTCTCCCTTTCCCCTAGCACGTCAAATTATGTAGCTCATGCGGAACTGTGCCTGCCATTCATTTCCGACAGACTTAAGATAGCCCCCATAATGCTTTGGCACTAAATGTGATCACAAGAGGACACAGCTTAAATGTCAAATGTATAGTTCCCTCTGGGTACGTTTATTTACAAACACTGCACATACCACTCACATACGTCAAACCAGAACCAACGGGAGCACAAATTAGTAGGATATAGAAACACTTATGAATTCCATTTAATAAAAAGCCTTCAATCACATATACATTGAATACAAAAAACACTCGTACCATAAATCATACAAATTTCATGATATAAAAATCGGAAAGGACTTAAAAAAGACAATAACATTTGTCATCAGTGCATTCATTTGTAAAAGTACATATAACCAGCATATTGCAAGAAATCAATTCTTTATCAGAATGTGGTTCCGTATGGTGCAAATTCAACAACAAACAAGGCATTGACGCATTTCGGTGGATTGAGAACAATGGAAGCACCTTCTTCAGGACAAACACTTATATCTTCCCCTCTCCTATGTATTTTTCGTTAGACCTAGTTAAGAGAAAAAAACATCTATAGTCCATTCTTTTCATAAAAGCCTCATACATACATATTTTGAGACAATGCATTATATCACCTAAAATGAACACTATACTTACTAAAAGTGTTCCTGTATCCATACAGCAAAGTGCTTACCCAACATTTAGGGGCAACAATTCAGGATTCATGCTATCAACATATCCAATAAAACACTTTCCGTTCATCTCACTCATTCAGCCTGATTCATCAACGGGCCGTTTTGCGTGGCCCTAATAGCGAATCATAGCGACTCGCTATTGAGGACACGCAAAACGGTATTCATGTAGGAATTGCTAAAAAAATAGCGATTCCTACATGTTCTCTATTTGCGAGTATCAATTTGCTACTCGCAAAAAAAGGAAATAACTCCCCATTCATTCCTATGGGCCAAAAGGCCCATAGGAATGAATGGGGAGTATCCCTTATTTGCGAGTAGCAATTTGCTACTCGCAAATCAGATAGCGATTTTAAGGGTGCCAGGGGTGTCCAAAGGACACCCTGTAGCACCCCTAGAATGCACATTTGAACAGGTGTTGCGCACACACATGTCCAAAGGACATGTGTGTGTGTAACATGCAAAAGAAAAAAATGCACTAAAGTGCTTTTTACACTATTTACGCAATTTACCACCAAGTCAGACCTGGTGGTAAATTGAGACCAAATATTGCGATTTCGCTATTTCTATTTAGTTGATGAATTGCATTTAAGGAATCTCTATTAGAGATTCCTCAAATCCAATTCCTCGCAAATATGCGATTTCGCTAATAGTGATTTTTGCATTTGGGATGATGAATACCAAATGCATAAATCGCACTCGCAAAGGGCCAGATTCTCAGAATCTGGCCCTTTGCGAGCGCAAATCAGCTTGATGAATCAGACTGATTGTCATTTCAACAACTACCATTCATTTTTCCTGCTACAGATTATTAGTTATTCATTACCGGTCAAAAAGTCGATAAGGAGCAGTTTGTTTTCTAAAATAAACTAACAGCGAAGCCAACTTTGACCTGCATATAAGATTCAAAATTATTAACACAAGTGGAGAGGGACAAAATGATTATCCCATTCCCCTGGCTTGCTCTTTCAATAGGAGCATACCTGTTTAATAAGTTTATCTAAGCCGGTATTTCATACGTGCATAAGTGAGATGAAAGGATGGTGTAAGATTAAGTCCCTAAGAAGGATTTACACCAGCTCAATATGGTCTCCCTTACGCCAAGTCTTCTAACCACTCAATTATGATGTTGTGATCTACAGAGGTGAAAGCTGTTTATTTATCCAACAAAATCAATACAGCACTATCGCCTTAGTCAACTATTAGGTGCAAGTAAATGCCAGAGTTTAACCATTCTTCTACCGCACCTAAATCCTAATTGTTATTCATCTAAATCTCCCCCTTCTTCTAACTTCTTAGTCAAGTGTTTGCATATGGTTTTTTCAATGTCTCTCTTTAAATTTAAAATCTGTTTACCGATTAGAATTTGCAATGGTTATCAGTCTATTACTGGGCACATGAATGAACACATCACTGTTGTCGTGGTCCAGTGTTAGGTGAGAGGTCGAGCTTTCAAGAAAGTACTGGAATGGGTGCCAACAATAATAATAGCACACTTCTGCTATTACTGCACATCATAGTTATCAGGTGTTCCTATTACCCAATTAAATGGTACTAAAGTTAGAAAATCCTTTGAAATATGGAGAACTGAGTCTGCTTTGCCAGGATTAAAACTTGTGATTTGTGATGCTGTATATTTAGCTGCAAATGTTCAACTCACTGAGCTTTCCAACCCAGTTTTCTATGAAAGCTAGGTGAGTGTACCTTACCTGAGATTATAGTTCCCTGAATCTGGACGTGAAAGAAGTTATGGACGGGATGAGGGAGGAATTCCTGTAGGTACAACAAAATACACCTGGAAAAGACATGAAAAATATACAATAGTACCTGGTGTACCTGGAACTGAACCCAGAATTAGTGGGTTTTAATCACGTTCACCTCAGAAGTTAAAATGGGGGAAGATGAACATTCTTCCTGATGGGTTTATGGAATCAACCCAGGGTGTAAAAACCCTGGGGCATATACATGCCCATTTGCCACCTTAGTGTCACTTTTCTTGATGCTCTGGTGGCGTAGCACCATTTTCCATGTTTACAAGGTGGCGCTAAGACACTGAACGTGGCTTAACGCCACCTTGAAAATATGCCCCTATCTGCTGCAGTCCTCTGCAGCAATTGGTGTTGCTGTAGTCGTTCAACCGCAACACCCATTGCTTTTTGATGCTGCCCCAGATTTACAAGGCTGAGGAAGCGCCAAAAGCTATGGCCAGGAAATACCTGGTCTTATAATGATGATACAAGGAGAAATTAATTGTTTTTTGCTCTTTCTGTTTGTGCTGCATCCTGCAGCACACATAGAAAGAGTAAATCACCATTATTGATTATTTATGTGCAGGAAGGTCCATCCTGCACATAAACAATCGCCGTGCAATGAAGGCACCTTTGCAACATAGCAGCAGGGTGCCTGCACTGGTGCTAGGCAGCTTTTTTTGCACCAGTGCTAAGGGAAGCACAGGGGTGCACCGTATTCTTGTGAATATGGCGCATCCCTGCGTATGAAAGATTTTGGCGTGCAGCTTTGCCAAATTTATAAATACGCCCCCCCTGTGCTTTCTCTGGCGGTCGGACCCCATGGCCAGAGTTCTTGGGCTGAGGTAGGTCATTAAAAATAAGATTTTTTATCCATTAGCATGAACAGTCAGTGTATATGAGCACAGATTAGAAAGAGTACTTAGCAAGTGGACTAGAGTGCTAGAGGAAAACAAGAAGTAAAAAGCCAAGCCATCAGTAGTTTATAAATGCCATGGAATGGTGGTTGGGTAGGACGCGCAGAGTCAGTGGAAGGGTTTCCAGATTTTGGGAGAGAAGAGTGAAGGCAGCGTCGTGACTAGATCACCTGGCAACAGTACATCCACCAAAATATGCCCCGTTGTGTACTGTTATAGGAACCCGACTATCAAAAGATAAACCTGTACTTAAACACAATAGGACATGCTGGCATCATCCTCTGAGCAGTGATAAGTGGACACCTTTCCACAGTGTGATTCGCACCATTTCCCCCCTCCCTGAGTTTCAGAAAGTCCAAGGGCTCTGAACTGTCTGCTTCCATGATTTGCACAAAAAAATATTTTTTATTCCCAAGGAGATACGATAGAGAAATTCCTATGCAGCTTCTGAGACTTGCAGCACCTTTTTTATGTTATGGTTTTACTTGTTGGTCACTCAATATACTTATCAGCGCCTCCGCATGAGTCATCTCTGAAATATTGTTACAAAACTGGTGAAAAGATTTTTAAGGTGGCTACCCAGACAGGCTGAAGAGACAGTTCTCTCTCTTAAGAGTAGACTGTAGCAGGTTTGCTGCCATTCCATGGATCATGGCTGTCTGGATGGGACTGGCCATATAGGCATTCTGGCATTTCATCAATAGACTGCAAGCTGGTGGCTGCTTGATGGTTAAATGGGCCCTCATGGCCCCGTCTTGAAGGCCTATAGTGAATATATTTAAAAATTGTGTTTTAATGCACGCTATGGAATTGTTAAATACACCCCCACAAAATCACTTGAGTGGGTCAGGCTTGTTCCCAATACTAGCTCAGGTGGTTCCAGGCCTGCCAGAATTTGTTACTGTATTTAGTATTTGCCTGTGTCAGAAAGTACAGGCAGGGTCCCACTAATTCTGTATGCTAGGTGGCATGAGCACCTTTTCTAAATATAAAAAAATACAAACCATTGAAACAGAGACCACAACAACCACAGCTCCTGGCACCATCTAAGTGTATGTAAGTATATATATATGTGGGTAACTTGTAAAGCGCACTGTTACTCTACCTGAGTGTCCTGGCGCTGTAGACCGCTGGGGAACCCGTTCTGGTTTTCCCTGTGAGATGGTCCCTTTCTGGGTATCTCCAGGGTGAAACCAGGCATCCCCGGCGTCAGTGGGGGGCCGTTGTAGAGATGAGGCAAGCTTAATGCCCAGAGTTACCGAGTGTGTTCCCTGGCTAGTAGGCACTGAGGCGAGAATTATCGAGTCTGTTGACCCTGGTCCAAGACCCTGCCGCGTCGGGAATTGAACCCTGGTCCCGGGCCGTTCTCTGCTTACAGGTCTGCCGCCTCTAACCAGTGAGCCACACCTCTCCACTCTAACCAGTGCGCCACACCTCATGTAAGTGCAGTCCTAAAATGTTTTCCCTGCTTCTTAGAGAACAGATCACAAACATTCTTGGTGACCCATAATCTATCCCTTCCATCCCGACTCATATTCGAGTTCTTCATGGTTCAACTCTATCCCCATCCCTATTCAATCTGTACATCGAGCCACTCACTGAAGTATTGCATCAGACTAACCTCTCCTTTCACATGTATGCAGATGACACTCAGCTGTATTTGAAGACCACATCGCTGGAAGAGATCAACATAATGAACCAAGCACTACAAAAGATCATTTACTGGCTATCCAGCAGTTATCTTAAACTCAACTCGCAGAAAACAGAATTCCTTCTGATCTCCCCTCCTAAATCCTCCACGTTGATCAAGGAATGGACCAAACTGATCACAACACTAAACAGTACTACGATTCTAGTGGATTCTACCTAGTCTCTTGGAATCACACTGGATATGGATTTAAACATGCAAGCACACATCAACAAAAAATGCCCGATTCCATCTGAGCTATCTCAGAAAACTGAAACCGTTCATCGATAAGGAGGACCTTTTAATGTCAGTCCAAGATTTGGTTATCTTAAGGATTGAGTATGGATGCACAACTCTACCAGGGCCTCCTAAGATTTCAACTGCTCCACCAAAAGCCTGCCTCAGTGCTGCAGCTAGACTCTTAACAGGTTCTAGAAAATTAGACCACATCACTCCACATCTGAAAGTGCTCAAATGGCTACCGTACGGGGCAAGAATTCAGCTAAAGATGGCAAGTATTACACACAAAGCTTTACATTACAAAGCACCACTTTACCTTGCCCAGACAATTATGATCTCAGGAGGCTTTAGATCTTCGAGGGGGTCAATAGATTTCCTACTGAAACAAGCATTCTTTCGTAAGAAGAGAACTTATGATAGAGCATTCTCGGGAGCTGCACCAAGAATTTGGAATGCGCTTCCTCCGAATATCAGAGGAATTACCTCTGTCTCGCGATTCAAAAAAGAGGCTAAGTCCTTTCTCATGAGTAAATTCCTCACTTAACTAACTACAGTTTACTCTAGGCTCCATTGAGACCTTCAGCCATTCTTGAATCGGCTACATTCAGCTGGGCTAATAGGTGAGGTTAAACAGGATGCTCGTATTGCTAACATCAGAGCAATGACTCTGGTGATAGTACAAGTCAGTGGGCTTTCATCGATTCTTACCGTTCGGCCACCATCAGCCCTGTTTGGATGCCTCAAGTCCATACGCAAGATTCAAGTAAGATGGCTAATGAAAGTACCTCTATCAAGCCACATGGATATGGGACTGGACTTGTAACTGTGTATCGAGTTGCTGAATCCACATTTTCTTTAGGAGTGGTATTACAGTTTAAATGCAATTAAGTCATAACATGTATTACTATAATAGTGTAGTCGCCTAGTATGATCTAATATGTATTTTATTTGTAAATGTGTAAACACTGATGGAAACTGTTTGCGGTTGAATTGTATGCGCTCTGACACCCAGGATTGGGTCATGTTTGCGCTATAGAAAACACTAAATAAACATATAAATAAATAGACTACCTCATCGTTAATTTAAACAAGCATTGACGAAGTCAATAGGTCTCACCTATACAAAAGCCCATCAAGAGCAAGGCAATATGTTTTTGCCAGGTTCTAAACCTGTGTGGCTGCTATTCAGAATGGCAAAAAAGTTAGTGGTGTGTCCTAGAGTGGAGTTGGGGGAGTATAGTGTTGTAGACTGAATTTGTTGGAGCAGAGTGTTTTAGCATGGAGTAGGGGGAGTAGAGTGTCTTAGAGTTGAGTAAGGTACAGAGTCTTAGAGTGCAGTGCCGTACAGTGCAATGCCGTGGCATGGAGTGCAGTAGCGTAGAGTGGAGTGGGTTGGAGTAGATTGAGGTAGGAGGGTAGATTGGATTTGAGTAGATTGGGGTGGATTGGACTGGGGTAGAGTGGGTTTGATTGAGTGGAGTAGGGTGGATTGTAGTTGCTGGACTGGATGGGGTGGATTGTATTGGAGTGGGGTGAGGTGGATTGAAATGAGGTGAGTTGAACTGGACTGGACTGAAGGTGTGGATTGGAGTGTGGTGGATTGGACCGAAGTGGAGTGGGGTGGATTGGATAGGAGTGTGGAGTGCTGGAAGGATTATATTGAGTGGGGTGTACTGAAGGAGGGTGGATTAGTTATGGGTAGAGTGGGATGGACTGGAGTAGAGTAGGGTGAATTGGAACAGACAGCAGTGGGGTGGATTGAAGTGGGCTAGACTGGATGGATTAGATTGCAGTGGGGTGGATTGAAATGGGGTCGGTGCATTGGAGTAGGGTGGATTGGAGTGGGTGGATTGGACTGTAGTGGGATGAACTGGAGTGGGGTGGAATGGACTAAGGTGGAATGGAGTAAGGTTTACTGGAGGGGGTGGAATGGAATGGGGTGAATTGGATTGGGTTGGGCTGGATTGAATTGAGGTTGATTGGATTGTTGTGAAGTGAACAGTATTGGAGTAGAGAGCATTGATGTGGATTGGATTTGGATGGGGCGGATTGGAGTGGGATAGATTGGATTTGGCTGGATTGGCTTGGGTGTGGTGCATTGGATCGGGCAGGGTGGAATGGATTGGAGTGGGGTTGATTGAAGTGGAGCAGATTGTAGTGGGGTGGATTGTTTTAGATTGAAGTGGTGTAGATTGTTTTGGGTTGGAGTGTGGCAGATTGTTTAGGATTGGAGTGTGGCACATTTGATCAGTGTTGATTGTTTTGGATTGGAGTGTGGCAGATTGTTTTGGATTGAGTGGGGCTGATGTTTTGGGATTGGAGTGGGCAGAGTGGTGTGGGACAGATTGTTTTGGAATGAGTGGGGTGAACTGGATTGGAGTTGGGTGTATTGGTGATGGAGTGGTTTTGATTGGATTGGGGCGAGGTGGATTGGGTTGGAGTGGGGTAGGTTGGATTGGAGTGGATTGAATTGGTCTGGGTGGATTGGATTGGAGTGGGGTGGGGTGGATTGGAGTGGGGTGAATTGGGATGGAATAGGAGGACTGGGGTGTGGTAGAATGGATTTGAATGGAGTGGGGCAAATTGGAGTGAAACAGACTGGAGGGAAGCAGATTGGAGTAGGGCAGGTTAAAGTGGGGCAGGTTGAAGTGGGGCAGATTGGAGTGGGGCAGATTGTTTTGGATTGAATTGGGGAGATTTGATTTGGATGGATTGGACTGGGGCAGATTGTTTTTGATTGGAGTGGAGCGGATTAGAGTGGGTGGATTGTTTTGGATTGAAGTGTGGTTGATTGGAGCGGGGCAAATTGTTTTGTGATTGGAGTGGGACAGATTGGAATGGGGCAAATTGGAGTGGACAGATTGTTTTCTTTTGCATTGGGGCAGATTAAAGTGGGGCAGATTAGATTCGGGCAGATTATTTTGGATTGGTGTGGGGCAGATTGTTTTGGAATTGTGTGGGGCAGGTTGGAGTGGGACAGATTGTTTTGGATTGGAGAGGGGCAGATTGTTTTGGATTGAGTGGGGCAGATTATTTTGGATTGGAGTGGGACAGACTGTTTTGGAATTCATTGGGACAGATTACAGTGGGCAGATTGTTTTGGATTGGAGTGGGCAGACTGATGTGGGGCAGACCTTTTTGGATTGGAGTGGGGCATATTGTTTTGGATTGGAGTGGGGCAGATTGTTTTGGATTGGAGTGGGGCAAATAGGAGTGCGGTGGGTTGGGAGGATTAGAGTATGGTGGATTGGAGTGGATTAGGCTGGGGTTGATTGATTTGAGTGGAGCGCATTGGTATGGGGTGAGGTGGGGTGGATTGGCGTGGATTGGAGTGGGGTGGATTGGAGGGGGGGCAGATTGGGTTGTACTGCACAATTATGTGTTAAAGCATAATTTCATAAAGAACACATAAGAAAGAAATACCGTTGCTTTGCAATAAGGTAATCCTCATCTTTTGAGAACAACGTCGATGAGCAAAGCCAAAAAAAACATGAATGCAAAGTAAGAAAGAACACTTGCCAAAATAAAAGAAAGGTACCTATAGAAAATAAATGTTAGCAATTTTGTTCGTTCTGCTGGGCATGTTTTTGACAGTCACATGCCTTCTGTTTGCAGGGACTAAAAGTTAAACAGAAAAAAATAGTGCCTCAATCACGTTGGGAGCAACGAACAGCCACTGATTAAGTAGAATCAATCAGTGCTTGTCCATGCTCCGCAGAGAGGAAAGGAAATGATTTTAGGCCTGCCTTAATGAATTACGAGGCTGTAAAGAAGATCGCCACACAAGCCAACAAATGGGTAAGCAATAGGCGAGCTCCAAGCCCTTTTTGTTAACAACAGTGTCTCACAAGCAAGACGCAAGCTCAAGCACATGCTACCTCAGGATCGACTCCAAAAAAGAATCAGTTTACAAAACTATAATACAGAGGTGCTTGCGATCCTCTTATAAAGGCCTGTCTCTAATATCCTTATTACAGGTAACTTGTGACTTCTCTAGAGATGTTGTATTTACTCAACTGTTAAAAGTTATTACAATTAACTCACAATGCCTGCTGCCAGAGCCAGCATCAAGGGTGAAAGTCAGGCCAAGGAGCGTAATTGCACCACAATGTCAACAAGTAACAAGCATTGGCACAGCCAATAGGTCTTGCCTTTGGGACCTTATAAGTGTTTAACTATGCAACAGTTGATGTTGTTGCACCGAGGATATTGCGCTGGATAACTAAACACTTATAAGGCCCCAAAGGTGAAACCTATTGGCTATGCCAATGCTTGTTTAAAAAAGGAAAGAATGATCCTTTTTGAAAAAGACCCCTCACTCACCAACCTAGTTGGTGACATGCTTCATCATTGGGGTCCCACCCGAGTAGCGAATGCCACTCGGTTCGCTTCAACGCCTGATTACAGAGGAGCAGGTTTTGTTCGTAACGATAGTGCAAGTGAGTGAGAAAGTGAATTAAAAATGCCTTTATTGCACTCCATAATGTTTAATATGGAGCAATAAGACAAGATTAAAAATAAGGTGTGATACCTACACAGGTTAAATTGATCCATGGTATCTATTTAAAGTGATGGTCGTGGTGGTCTTTTCTGACAATTCCTCTAAACAAAACCAAGTTATTTTATGAGGAGATGATCACAATGTTCAGGCCAAAATAGAATCTTCTCAGGTTTGGTGAATAGAAGTTTTTTTCTACCAACAGAAGCTTGTTTTAATCAATCTCTCGACATTTACATCTGTACTGATGGGCAATTAAAACCACGTCAATGGAAACAAAAATAATTGACTACATGCCAGGCCCAGCAATCACTACAGAAAATATAAATTAGACACAAGGTTGCTCATTAAAAACCGAGTTAAAAATTCGTATACATTAGACATTGCCACACTATAATGTTAGTGAAATACTTCCCATGAATTTGATAAACATATTCAGCATTAAGACAGTATAAAAAAGGGGGGAGGAGTACTAATCAGTTCGATGGTAGCACATAAATTAAACGCACAGATTCAAATGTTGCCAAACCACAAACTATATGAGCTACACTATCACAGCCAAAGTCACAAAAGCGACATTTATTACTACTATATGTATCGGTGAGGAATTAATTTCACCTAAATGAAAGAGACAAACCTTAAACGCATATACTCAATTGTAAGCATGCAAGTTATGGAGATTAAACAGCATGGTTGTAACTGACATATGATGTAAGGATGCAAAATGAAACGACTCTGCTTCTCCAATTCTTAAGTCACTGAGGGGCATATTATCAAGGACGGCGTTAAAAATTATTGCCGTTTTAGTGGCAGAAAACTTCTGCTAAAGCGGCGGTAATGGGCTTGATAATATGCCCTTGAGAATTCTAATAGAAGTCCATGTTCTGGTGTGAACATGGGCTTCTATTGGAATTCTCCAAAGCATATTATCAAGCCCATTATCGCCGCTTTAGCAGCAGTTTTCTGCCACTAAACCGGCGATAATGTTAACGCCGTCCTTGATAATATGCCCCTAGGTGTGGTATAAAATGTTTAGTTTTAATCTGCACTGCTAACTTATTTTTTAAATAATGCTCCTATAACACAATGCATCCGCAGTCCAAACATGTTCAATGTATCTAAAGCTGCATTAAGTGTGATATGCAACAGGTTCTTCTAATGAGTGCTGACTGCTTGAAGCTCCTGCAAGTGCTTTGAATATTTCTTGCTCAATGATCCTTGAACGTAATAAGAATTCCAGAAGGACGCCATACTGTGTTGCTTGTTTTAGTTGGCAGAATTCAGAGCAAACTTGCACCTGAAATGTAGCAGGGAAAAGGACTGGAAATATCACTAAATAATTTACACTACATGAGCTATAACTGGTCTGGAACGTCCGTGAACAAGCTTCCAATCCCTGCTTTAACACAGGGATAAATAGATCACTATGCTATAATAAAAGATTTCAACTTATGAACAGGAAATTAAAAAAAAAAATGTGTCAAAAGCAATAGCACACATGCCTATCCACGGAAAACACAAATCTGTGATCTGCATGTTACATGATGTGCTTCTGCAGAAGGCACATTAACCCTCTGTGCTACTTTACGAGTCAAAACGGTGACTGGACAAAACACAGAACACTCAAGAACTACGTTAACCAAACCACTAGAGTTATTTTACCGCTAGTATAATCCTCTCAAAATAGCCAGGCAGCTGGTGGTTTAACCCAATATGATATCTTAAAATATAGTCTCTTTGTGGCCAATTAAATTAGAACACATTTACTGTCACATACGTCCTTGTTCCCAGTTTCTTGGCAGCAGATTTAAAAACAAAAAAATATGTAAATTGACAGTCAGACTACGATTTCCAAGCTATGCCCCAAGTAACACCACCCCCTGTCCTCTTTCACGCCTTGGCCCTCAATTTATTTGGGCTCCTGGAGTATTTTTTTTCCAATTTGCCGCTGATTTGGGCCATTTTCATAACGATAATGTTTATGTTGGTTCTAAGATTTACTACATATCGAGAAGTGATTATTTCACCTAGCAGGTCATCGCTGACTGGAGGAACCCAGATTCAGACAAAGTAACTATGTTCATGACAATCACACGGGTGCCATCCCTTCGAAAAGGTGTTGAATGCAGGCGCTGTAATATCCCAGCCTAGGTGGGGCACCTGTTCAGAATGTTGATGGCTGTCATATTGCATTCAACAACTCCCCAACAGGTCAGGCGATATCAAATATACAAATCTAAACACGTATTTTGACGGAATTACTGAGGTGGGCAAACCAGATCATTAACTAAATGGCATATCAAGAAATCAAGCAGAAGCAAACAGTTATGAAACAGATAAGCGAAAATAAAATTACTCCAATTGCGATAACAGAAAGAAAGTGTGAATAGACATTTTTAACAGGGCTAACGATATTTGTACAAACACAATATACAAATTAATTTAAAAAAATTAAAAAGTATTGAGGAATTTAAAGTTACAGTTTTCAAAAACCTTTTCTCGGGGATTTGACGTACCTGTAAAATCAGTCACTTTCAAATGGAGAGCGAGAACATTAAGCATGAATAACATGAGCGTTACTTACAAGGACCATCCACAAACTCAACTCAATGTCTGTTGCATGTTATTTTGATCTTTCAACAGCATTTGTTATTTTAATACTTCCGGATCGCTTGACGGCCAATCTGACGGCTGAACGTATTCGAGGAGATTGGTGGGAGTGGGCGGAACACGTAACGTCTTAGGAGATATAGGATTGGAGCATTGTCGGCATTTCAACCAATCCTAGTGCTTGGCATAGAACTTCGATTTGCTGATTGACTGTGAGGTCTCTGCGGTCTGTAAACATTGTTCAAGCTGCATACCATACCATGGTGTGTGGGTAGCAGTTTGGAGCCAGTAGCTTCTAACTATTAATAAAATAGCCAATATGTTTCCGCATCCCTAATAACTTCGTACATTCCGTGAGATGTGGGTGAAGATTAGTTACTTATTAGCCTCTTCGACACGGACGCGGTTAACTATAAGCAAGTGGGTAGGGTGCCAGCTTTTCATTATCACTTCACATGACACAACTGCGTACGCAGAACCATTCAGAAGAGAATTTTTGGTGGAGAGGTGGTGCCTGACCGGGGCACCGAAAGCAGCCATGGCAAAACATACGTGCGCGCCACGTGCTGAAAGTAAAAATGAGGAGGCAGCAGGGGGAGGGGAGAGAGGAGGGGGCCTGTTTCCCTTGCGGGAGCGAGCAAACATATGTTGCCAAAGCTCGCACCCGTAAGGGAATCGTCAAACGTGCATTCATTGTCATTCAAGCAATGCAATGCGTGCACGTTTTTGGCCTCAAAAAGGAATCGATTTCTAAAGGTCTCTTTCATATGAAGCACATGAGCATTGCGTAGGCGAGACCTAAAAAGGGAACTGGTTTTTAGTTCTGTAGATATATTTTCCCTAAATGAAAGAACATGGAAGTGCATGATAACAAGGAATTAAGCAGTTTGGGGGAATGGTGATGGTAAGACCATATATTATATAGAATAACGTACACCCTGCTGTATATTATAAGACTATTCCATTTCATCTCATAGTTCCATGACTTTATAAAGGAAATCAGCCTTGGCCTCTTTCCTATATATATTGTCATCGAACTGTCTGTGACTCGCATTATCCTTATAATGTAAGGCAAGGGAGCTCTTTATCTTATATATAAAACGATTTTGCAGCAGGATGGCGGGGGCATTGGGGGCTGTGCAAAAGCGTATGGACTTGGATTTAATACCCCCCTCTCTGTTACGACCCTGCATTGTTCATTGTGAGGGTGGTTTAACCATTTTTGCCAGGGCTGGTTTTGGTCCTCAGGACTATTCCTCACTTTCCTCAGGCTGTTCGTGTGAGAATATCTTGGGACCATTTCTGCTTGGTACTTTCTAGCCAGCTGCTCAGCTTTGGGCCTTCTTGCCTTTTTTCTGTTAACACCAGTCTCCCGTCTCATGCTTTCATGTGGAATGGGAGTAGAGGACCACTCTATAAGCCTCTGGGAATGGTGAAGCAGCAGGAGAGCTCAGGTTCCTTCTAGCAGAGCAGGGTCATGCTGGGACAAAAAATAGGCTTGGGCACCAAAATAAAAGTGGCTCACATTAGCGAACTAGAAAGCTAAACAAAATGGACCTCATTTGCCAATCAGGGCAGGTTTGACCATGCTGTATGGGTATTTTGCAATGTATGGGAGACTACATGCATTTATGTGAGCGGCAGCAGGCAATGCTTGTGATAATATCAGTGAAAACAACAGTAAAAACTGGCCCACAAGCTACTAAAAAGATGTCGGACAAACTGACTGATGTGTCAGGCCAGCTGATTGGGCACTGACTGATTGCTCTATTGGCCAGTCCAACCCTTGTTGCAGAGTGAAGACGTGGGTTTTACTGCTTTCTATGCCGTCATTTGAAAATGTCCTGCAGGATGGTTTAATCTGTCACCCTTGAAAGGAATAGACAATTTTTTGTACTTTTTAGGTCCTGCGTGCAAATGCAGTGCATGCGCTGTTTCGCTTGCGAGACTATTGCTGCCGCTTTCTGTCCCGAAGGGAGACAGGAGGTGGCACGCGCGGACAGGAGATGTGCACTCCGTACACGTGCACATCTCCTGTTCCCAGAGGCTGGCAGCGGGCACATCGCGCGCTTTCAGTTTCTCTCCCCCGTCGGCTCCATGGAGCCAGCTTGTTGTTTAACAGGCAGAAGTGACAGCAGAAAGCTTCTTCGGCTCCAGTGAGGGTTCTGGGTTTTTGCGTCGTTAACACAGCCCTGTATGAAAATATGTGAATTACACTGGCCCTAGAATGATTTTAAATGGACCATCCATAGAATGTCGCAACGATAGATCTCAAAACCCACGATGACATCATCAAAGGAAAATTCCAGAATGACTATTCTTTCATGGCCCAGGGTCATCCCCACCTAAATTGTACCACGTACTCCTCTATTTTCTAGGTGCTGGTTTAAATGTGAGTTATGGATGAAAAAAACAATTGAAAAGTCTGTGTTTATGCAGAAAGTTATGCGGATGTTCCGCACATTTGCACATGGCACTCAAACTGAAGGGGCTACAGATAATATTGCCTTGTGTCATTCCCCATCTTCTCTGACCGTGGTCACTACTATAATTTAAGAGTGGCCTGACAATGCTAATAGCAATTAGCTAGGAGCAGAAGAAACAATAATGGCTCTTCTGCAGCTAACTCAGAATACCACGGAACAGCTGATTGTGCAGCGAAATCAAGGGGACCGTGTGCCCACCACTCTTTGGTCTCTACACTGGTTCCAGGGTACTCTATCAACATATGAGCGGATGTAAGGCTGAGAAATTCAGATGGTACATTCCACAAAAAGCCTTCTTTTCGATTAAGCTGCCATTGGTCGACCAACTAGTTGTTCTCAGTTTGGTGTGGGTGATAGAACTTTCTCCTGGTGGCAACACAGCTTTGGACTACCCCCCTCTGCACGTACGCAGGAGCCTATGCTACAAATATTGAAGAAATGACTTCAGGCTTAGCAATTTCCTCAATCATAAACAGCGCAGGATGTGTTCTGTTGACGCGTCTTTTAACACCAATAAGCTTTGGTATATAAGATCTCTTAAATATTTATAAAATGATATAATACTACTCTTGCAGGGTTATGGGGGCCATCCATTTTTCGTGGTCATACAAACCCACCCTTACAGCTGCAGAAAATCAGCCACCGTGGATTTCCCCCTATAATCGAGGCCTCTCTGCCTATAAATACCTACACATCGTGATTCTGCGAACTAGAAGTTGACATTTGCTGGAGCTGATGACTCTCCTTGATATACAAGTGTCGCCTGGTTTCACAAAATGTTGTTTGTTTTTAAAGGACATACAAGCAAGCCTATGAGAGTACAATAGCAGATGTGCTCACAGTGAATATGTCCCTAAAAGAGAAATAGTCACACTGATATTGGGACTGAATGGCCTTTCTCCCTGCCACCTCTACACCCTCATAACTCCACAACTCATACTGGCTGCACACTTGGCCGTCCATTCTGAGACTTTTACATTCAGACACACACACAAACACACACACACACACATATGCACACTCACAGAAACTACACTTGTATACACATTTACTCACACATACTTACAATCAGGGTCGGTTTGAGTAAAAAACAAAACCAAGCAGTATATTCCCTTTTAAAGCATAACTAAAAGGCATCGTCGTTTACAATGCCGATAGCTTAAATGCGAGACCTATTGCATTGCAAATGCTTGTTAATAAAATGTTTTCATTATACCCTGGTGATTCTTAATGTCTGTAAACTGACGTCTTTGCAGAGCAACAAACTATTGGGTTTAGCATCAAAATATTTTGCAGCATATGAACAAGTTACTTACAATTTGAAAATAATGATACAGCAGCCTGTGCGTCTGTTGTTTGTCACGATAAAAAGTATTTGTGCCCAGCAAACAACAAAGTGAACACTGAGTTCTCATATATGTCTGTCCCAGAAGGTAGAGACGTCATGATTTAAAAAAAAAAACATTTTTAATTTTCTTTTATTTACAGCAAGTCTATTGAATGCATAAAGAAACATTAACATCACCCTCTCCCTTTTCCGCCAGGCAAACAGTAGTAGAAAATGGCACACATAGTTTGAATTATACTGGAAAGTGCTCTACAGATTCCGGCAGGCCTCACTTTCTTTCACTTGACCTGCTGCTGCCTTTTATGGTCCATTCAGCATGAAAACAAAACTCGACTCAGTCTCCTCATGAGAGCAGGGGTGTAACAGACACACACGCAGCCCTCAGGGGGGCGGGAGGGGGCTACTCTACAATAAGGGGACCCCCTCAGCATGTCAGTGCAGCTTGTCTCTCTAAAGCAGCTGCAGTGTGCAGCCTGCTCTGAGCTGACACAGCGCTGGCCCAAGACTGAAAAGAAACAAAAATAACATGTTTATCTTTTCAGTCCAACCCTGCAGGAGTGGATGGGGGCCCTTGAGACAGAGCGTCCCCCACAGAGCACTGTTCTTTTATAGGAGTGTGGCAACACAGAATTTACAGGGATAGAGGTAGGGTTGCCGTCTTGGCCAGAGAAAAATGTCAGCATCTCTTCACATTTTCAGATTCTGCAAATGCCTGCCACAATTCTTAAGCAGAACTTTATATAACATAATCTGTATTTATTTTAACATAGCCCTTCTGTCCTTGTGTTACTGAAGTTATGGAGAACACATATTAAAGTGTTTTCTTCTTACATTAACTGTATTAAGTATGTACTGATAAGGGGAAAAACATACAAGCCAGGACATTAAATGCTAGTCATTGCAAATGATTACACAATGTTTCCATTACAGGATTTGTGTGGAACGTCAGAGTTCTTGTTTCCCTCTGGCATGCTTTGAATAACCTGTCAGGTCAAACTTAAAAAGCAATAGTTTAAAGATACTTGACAAATATATGTCAATAAAAAACAGCACTGAAAAAAGCGACAAACTTTACTGAAATATTTGCAAGTGCTTCAGGTATATTTTGTAAACCAAAGTAAGCTCAACAAAGCAGATTGTGTCTTCGTTACATATTGAGATTCTTTTTTTTTTAATTCAGCTAATTCAATATTTAAAAAAACACATTAAGTTGCAGGATTCTAAAGCTGAGATCTCAACCTATCTTTTTTTATAACCTGGTTCTTGTTGTTTTTCTTTCCCCATCATAGACAGGCTGCAAGTACCAGAATGCCATGTATAACTAAACTGCTCACACCTGAAATGGAAAATGGATGGTCACTGTGTGAGGTCTAATAAATGATTTATTATAGGCATGGAGAGCATGGATACCTTTTCCTTAATTGTTTCCATAAAGTACATTTGTGTTTTTATACTGGTAGCTCCCATAACAGGAATGTACAGCAGCATTGGCAATTTTAGTTTTCTTCTATTTCTCAACTAGAATCCTTCCCTTGTGTATGAAAGCATTCAGTGATACCAAAGCAGTATCTAGGGGTCGGCAGGGAGGAGCACTAACCACAAGATTTTATTGGACAGGTGATGATAGTAGCTAGCAGCCATAAGGGAATTATTGCTGAAGGGGCAGATGGGGGCGCTGGGTCATAATATCATGAGAGGACCAAATGTTGTCAATTTGTATTGCTAGGTACAATTCCTGACACAGTTAGGTTTGCTTCCCGCAAAGGGTCCTTCAACTTGCCTCAGCGAAACTTCCTGCAATGTGTGCATAAACATTACCTGCTTAGGTCAAACACAAAGTTTTCCCTAAGGTGTCACTCGGAGTGTTACACGTAAGGCCTGAAAATATCCCAGATTTGCTGCTTAACCTCTTCCATGCTGGTGATGGAACCGCTCCGTCACCAGCCTCGGTCGCGCTGTGCTGGTGACGGAGCGGTTCCGTCACGGCCTGCTCGGGCGGCGCTGATTTCGCGCCTGCGCGGCGCGTTCTATTGAGCGGGCGGGGCCGTGACGGAACCGCTCCATCACAAGCACAGCGTGCCCGAAGCTCGTGACGGAGCGGTTCCGTCACGAGCATGGGAGCGCCACGTGGCCCCCCTCCCCCCTAGCGCTGCGGCGGAATTGCCGCCACAGCGAAGGTGTTAAAACGATGAAATGTCACACATAAGTAGACTTACAACTTGGTAGCCCTGTTTAACATAGTTAGATGTAGGCAAGGTGTTCCCTGTATATGCACAAAACTAAGGGGAAAGCTCTGTAGGGACATGTGATTTATTTTAAACTAAGCAAGTGCACTAAAAATGTAACAGCATCTCTTAGACTGAATGTGAACTCCTCGAAAAGTAATTTAAATTTGTTACCAGGGCCACTGGAATCATGAAGCATGACAAGATCAAATTATGTGGCAGGGTTGACAACATTCTGCAGCAAGAAAGGCAAATTACGTGTCAGTATGTGGCACATTTTGTGATAATATCGCTTCATAATTTTTAACATGCTAACACTGCCTGGGCAAAGGGTACTGTTTGTACCAGTTTAATATACAAACACAGTAGCAAGCAATAGAAAGGTGACCGGTCAACTTTTGCATAGGGTCTTCCACTCCACAACAACACGTCACTGAGATCTTACCAACATTTGATCCATGTGAGTTAGAAACTATTTTTTTTTGTTTGCTAAAATCTGTAGCCTAGGCAGCAGATGATGCATGATGCCGTTGTGGCAAATACAGCGAATCCATAATATTGCGTAAAACAGCACATCCGCAGAATTGCATAATTCCAGTGGCCCTATCTATTACAGAAAACTGCAACTACCCATATTACCCTTGTCAGCGTGAACTCTTACAGCATCTGGATTATTTTCTCTGTGCTTTTTTATTATATGTGATGTTCAAAATGCCACTAGACAGACTCTAGAAGTGAACTTCAGGGGGGCATCAATTAAGTCACAGATAAACTTGTGCTACACGTGGGCACTGAGAATAAGGCGTTAAATGGTAAGGGAAACTGCCAGTTTCATAGAATGGGAGATCTGCAAATTTATGGTAGATTAACTCGCTCTGCTAAAAGTAAATGACCTGCTTAATCTTCACCTTTGGGTGGCTAGATTTAATTTGTACCTGCACATCCCTTACAAACGTACTTCCCGATTTAAGCATCAGGGAGGAGAACATTCACTCAGCCCCTAAAGTTACATTTTGTTAATAATAATAATAATAATATTACAATAACATATATGAACATGACTCGATTTTTAGTGTGCATGTGTCTAGAGCATGCTCATCACTGACAAAGATAACATTTTGTCTCTTTGAGGCAAAACATTTCATGTAAAACTCCTGCTGCTGTCATGTGGATGCAGGAGGCAAAGGTGATGTACCTTCTACAGGGTAGAATGGGGGTTGGAGCACACTGCCTCACAGCCCCAGCACAGTCCACCCCTTTGCATCCTGGTAAATACAGTACAAAGTTCAAAATTACTTCGAAATTAGCTGGAGTTTTCACCAAAGTTGGTGCAGACATTGCTGTATATCTCTAGCACATGTTTCTGCGTTGAGCCTGTCATCAGTAGAGAGCAGCAATATTAGAGAGCAAAGAAAAGTCATCTGGGGTTGCGGGAAATGCTGCCAAGTTCCTCTCAGGTCACAGTACCACTCACAGGCACACAGGTGCATCTCCAAAGCTCGTCAGATTGCTGGCTCAAGGGAGCCTTTGAAACAGAATGGGGGTTGGGAGCACACTGCTTCAGCGGTGTGCTCCCACCAACCCCTTCCTGTTTTGAAAAGCCTCCCTTGAGCCATTGAGCTGATAAGCGTGTGGAGATGCACCTGTGTGCCTGTGAGAGGTACTGAGACCTGTAAGGATTGTGGCAGCCTGCTCAGCAACTCCATATACAATTTGTTTTTATCTCTACTGATGACGGATAAAATCCAGAAACACATGTCGAGAGATGTACAGCACTAACCTGCACCAACTTTGGTGGAACACTCCAGTAAAATCTCAAGTAAGCATGTATTACGAACGGCATTTACCATAATGCTACGGGGCGAACTGTGCTGGGAGGTGAAACAGTGTGCTCCCACCCCTTCCTGTTTTGAAAAGGCTCCCTTGAGCTGACAAGCTTGTGGAGATGCACCTGTTTGCTGTGAGAGGGACTGAGACCTGTAAGGATTGTGGCAGCCTGCTCAGCAACCCCATATAAAATTTGTTTTTATCTCTACTGATGACGGATGAAATCCAGAAACACTTGTCTAGAGATGTACAGCACTAACCTCCACCAACTTTGGTGGAACACTGCAGCAAAATCTCAAGTAAGCGTGTATTACAAACTGCATTTATCATAATGCTATGAGGCGAACTGTGCTGGGAGGTGGAGCAGTGTGCTCCCACCCCTTCCTACTTCTACAGGGTAGTTGGTGACTGTGCTGGAATGGGAATTGTGGAGCCCCCCCCCACCATTCCTTGCAGGGGGCCCTGCTAAAACTTTGTTATGTCACTGCCAGACAGGTGCCCAGGACAGAGGGCCTGTGGCAAGGCCCAGTTGACACTAGATGTGCGGCAGTGGCAGTCCTCAACATTTTGAACAGGTGAAGCACTGGGTCGGTCTAGAGCACAGTCATTTTGGCTGTGGCTCGGCTGCTCCAAACGCCAATGACCTACTAGTTGACGGCTACGTCTCAGTATGTGGAATACCAAAAAATCAACGCAAATTGCAGGTCTCTGAATGATAGCAGCAAGGCCAGTAGAATGCTGAACGTGGAATATCACCTAAGGGAGAGTGGTGTTAGATCCTGCTTATTCACTAGTTCATTCAATCTATACATTCTGGTCAGTGAACTAAGCACTTGCTTCAGAGATCTCTTTGACCTAGATAACACATGCCTTAACTGTGCATGTTCTGTGAGTGATAGAAACTTGCACTCATCTGCCCTGATGGATCTGTTCCGCAGGCAGAGGAAGATTGCACTTGTAGCGTTATGCGAGAGAGAGGAGCTAGCTTTGCTATTTCCATGCTGTACCTTTTCCGTGAGGAAGTAAGGGTTGAACTGCTTCTTTGTACCTGTCCTGTGATGAAAAAAGATTACACAGCTGCCGTCCTAGCTGTGCTTATCTTCTGAAGGAGGGAAGCTGCCAGTGTTTCTGCCCCAGGAGCTGAGGCGGTTGCTCTATAGTGGTGTGGGGGCGTTAACCCCCTACTGGGAGCCACCACAGACAGACTCATTATTAATACACTTTCCCTTCTGACAGCTTTCATGTACCATCATGCATTGTTTCTCCACTAGAGGGCAGGGCTACAGCTCTTTCAGTCTTAAACTCATTGGAACGACCAGCTGAGGATATGAAAACTGGACTGCGCATGTCCGATTGGCCAGTGTTGTCACTAGGCCAGCCTACCATGCACAGTTCAGGCTTCCAGAACCAATGCTATGAGGGAGCTAGAATAGCAAAGACACAACCTCATCGATCTCCGACGGAGCGTTGTGGTTTCCTGACCCAGCCAATCCTGGAATGCTCTTATGCTGTTTAGTATTTTAGACAGCATGAGAGCAGTGCTTAAATTGGCTGGGAAGCTTCTGGCTTATTTTCTCTGGAGCCAGCATTCACTTATTTTACAGCTAGGCAGAGCGACATAGGAGTATTTAACCTCAGGTGTCCTGCAATAAAGGTGTCAAGGTAAGACAAGGTTTATGTATCACATCACTCAATGCTTTTCACGTACGGTAAATGCTTCAGAAATAGACTGTGCCTGATCACCTCTGCATTACGAGTTCCATTTTGCACCTATGATATGCTTCAAAATGGAATTTGTATTGCAGAGGTTATTCAGGCACATTGTATCTATAAGGAATTTACTGTTTGTTATAAACATATTTCTCTTCCACTTTCAAAGGCCATCAGCCGCCATTGCCAAGGAGTATGTGTTCATGAAAAAGGGGTGCCTCTACTGCTGCTGTCCCATCATATTAAAACCCAATAGATATATTCAGTTAACTTACATAAAATTCCCATTGAACCAGGGATGGTTTCACAATATTTGATGTGAGATACCTATAGTTCTGAAGAAGGCGCCTGACCCGCAGAGGCAATATGCAAATGCCAAAACATCTGAGACTTTCTTATTTGAAGTGTTGTCGTAGGGCACGGGTACTCATTGGCGGCCCGCGGACCTTGCAGACATTGTACCTGTGTTTTAAAAAAAATTTTTAAGGAGTGTCAGCAAACACCCCGCAGCAGGGCGGACTCGGAGACACACTGCTCTATGGGGTTCGGGCGATGCACAACAAAGCCTCATTAACAAGTAAATGGTCTTTTAAAGACCTGTGAACTACTCGGGTGCAGCTGTGTGTCTGCCCGGGAAGCTGGGGTGAGGTGAAATAGGGTGACAGACAGAGGGAGATAGAATGGAGGAAGACAGAGGGGGTGAGACAGAGGGAGGGAGACAGAAAGAGAGGGAGACAGAGAGAGTGGGAGACAGAGGGAGAGAGACAGGCAGAGGGAGAGAGAATGGGAGGGAGGGAGAAGGACGGAGACAGAGAGGGAGACAGAGGCTGACAGAGGGAGACAGACAGTGGGAGGTGGGTGACAGAGGGAGGGAGACACAGAGGGAGGGAGATAGATAGAGGGAGGGAGGGAGACAGATAGAGGGAGACAGAGGGAGGGAGACAGACAGAGGAAGACAGAGGGAGACAGAGGGGGAGAGGGAGGGAGACAGAGAGAGAGGGAAGCAGAGGGAGACAGAGGGAGGGAGACAGAGGGAGGCAGAGGTAGACAGAGGGAGGGCGTCCGGGGGAGACAGAGGGAGGGAGAGGGAGACAGAGAGAGGGAGACAGATGGAGGGAGACAGAAGGAGGGAGGTAGATGGAGGGAGACAGACGGAGGGAGACAGAGGGAGGGAAATAGAGGGAAGGGAGACAGCCAGAGGGGGAAGGGCTGTCTGAAGGAGGGAGACAGAGGGAGGGAGACAGACATAGGGAGACAGACTGAGACAAACAGAGCGAGAGAGAGAGAGAGAGGGAGGGCGAAAGAGAGGGAGACTGAGACAGACAGTGATAGAGACAGACAGGGACAGACTGAGTCAGGGACAGGGGCAGACAGATAGAGGCAGAGACGGAGAGAGAGACAGGGACGGGGACAGGGACAGACAGACAGATAGAGGCAGAAACAGGGACAGACAAATAGAGGCAGAGACTGAGACAGACAGAGACAGAGAGGGAGATGGAGGGAGAGAGAGGGAGGGAGACAGAGGGTGACAGAGGGAGGGAGAGGGAGGGAGACAGAGAGAGAGGGAAACAGAGGGAGACAGAGAGAGAGGGAAACAGAGGGAGGGAGACGGAGGGAGGCAGAGGGAGGGAGTCTGGGGGAGACAGAGGCAGGTCCGGACTGGCCGTTGTGGGCACCGGGCAATCCCCCGGTCGGCCGCAAGGGTGGGGGCCGGTTTTGGGCCCTGGGGGCCGTTTTTGTTGCAGAGCCGTTTTTGCAGCATAGCTGCAAAATCGGCCCTGTAACAAAATCGGCTGAAAAGCGGCCCTGGCAAAGCGCTCGCCCCCCTCCCGCCCGGGGGGCGGGGGTGTTCGGCCGAGCACTTTGCCAGGGCTGGTTTTGGTTCCCAGTCCGGCCCTGGACAGAGGGAGGGAGACATTGAGAGGGAGACAGACAGGGGGAGACAGGCAGACAGATAGAGGGAGACAGACAGAGGAAGACAGAGGAGGGGAGAGTTAGGGAGACAGAGAGAGGGAAACAGAGGGAGACAGAGAGAGAGGGAGGAAGACAGAGGGAGGGAGACAGAGGGAGGGAGTCCGGGGGAGACAGAGACAGGGAGAGGGAGACAGAGAGAGGGAGACAGAGAGAGAGAGACCGACAGAGGGAGACAGACGGAGGGAGACAGAGGGAGGAAGATAGATAGAGGGAGGGAGACAGACAGAGGGAGACAGACAGAGTGGGGAGGGTGACAGAGGAAGGGAGACAGGGAGGGAGAGAGACAGAGGGAGACAGAGCGAGAGAGAGAGGGAGGGAGACAGAGAGAGGAAGAGAGAGAGGGAGACAGACAGAGTGAGTGAGACAGAGGGAGACAGAGAGGGAGAGAGGTAGGGAGACAGAGAGAGAGGGAGGGAGACAGAGACAGACAGAGGCAGGGACAGTGGCAGATAGAGGCAGAGACAGACAGAATCGGAGAAGGAGACAGAGGGAGGGAGACAGGGACAGACAGACAGATAGAGGCAGACATAGGGACAGACAAATAGAGGCAGAGACTGAGACAGACGGAGAGACAGAGAGGGAGACGGAGAGGGAGACGGAGGGTTACAGTGGGTGACAGAGGGAGGGAGACAGAGGGAGACAGAGAGAGAGGGAGGGAGGGAGGCAGAGGGAGACAGGGAGGGAGACAGAGGGTCACAGACAGAGGGAGACAGACAGAGGGAGACAGACAGAGAGAGGGAGACAGAGGGAGAGAGACAGAAGGAGGAAGGGAGACAGAGGGAGGGAAACAGAGGGAAACAGAGAGAGGGAGACAGACAGAGGGAGGGAAACAGACAGAGGGAGACAGACAGAGGGAGGACAAGATTACTCTTATCTTGAGTAATCTAGGGTCGTCATCTGTGATGTCCACCCATGCTACGCTTAATCTGGCAGGAGGGACCATCTCAGACATCCAGTCGGAGTTGAAGGCTGGGAGGGCCCAACTGACTAGTTTTCCTCTTCCGTCCTTTGAGGATTTTTGCACGGTGGTGAATGGGATCTCGTCGGGCTCCCATCTCGACCCACTGCCATCCAAATACTGTAAACTTTTTCAAGAAGAGCTTTTCCCCCCCTCTTCATGCCATCTGCTGCCAATCTTTCAGTACAGCTCAAGTCCCAGACTGTTGGAAATTGGCTGTGGTTTCGCCTCTTCTAAAAAAGGATACACTGGACCCGACCTGTCCAGCAAACTATAGGCCTATTTCCTTGCTTCCTCTACCAATCAAGATCTTGGAAAAACTGGCGACAAAACATCTGTCCAGTTTTTTAGAGACCAACACCTGCTTGGACGAGGCTCAGTTTGGCTTCAGACCAGCCCATGGCACTGAGTCTGCATTGGTGACCGCTTTGGATGACCTTCGTTCGCGTGTCGACTCTGGTCGAGCAGCTTTTTTGGTGCTGCTCGACATGTCGGCCGCGTTCGACACGGTCAACCATGCCATCCTGATCAGGAGACTTGAGGAGGTTGGGGTAGCTGGCCGAGCCCTGGACTGGGTGGCCTCCTACCATAGTAACAGACATCAAGTGGTAGCCTTACCGCCTTACCGCTTGGACATCAGGCAGGTAGGCCAGAGCGTACCGCAAGGGTCGGCCATCAGCCCTATTTTATTCAATCTATACCTCCGCCCCCCGGGTCAGTCTAATTAAGACCTTTGGCATTGCGGTCATCAATTACGCGGACGACACGCAACTTATCTTCTCGTTTCAGGGTAGGGATGCGGTGTCTCAGGAGACCTATCATCGCTGCATGTTAGCGACGTCAGAATGGCTGAGTCTCAACTCATTGCAATTCAATAGCTCTAAAACCGAGGTATTACATCTGCCATCGGAGTTTTGGCCCCCTTCCGTTCAGGGTACAGGGGCAGCGGCAGTTTCCACTCGGAATTTGGGAGTGCTGTTTGAATCCAATCTGCAGCTTGACGCATTTGTCAATAAAACCGTGGCAACGTGTATGCTGCTGCTCCGAACACTGCGGAAGATTTTATCCTTCCTCCCGGCTCATGCCCGACCAGGGGTAGTGCGTAGTATCATCTTAAGCAGGCTTGATTACTGCAACGCGCTACTTCTGGGGGCACCGGCTGCCCTAGTGGGTAAGTTGCAACGAGTGCAGAATATGGCGGCTAAGTTGGCTCTATCCAGGCGGCGCTCTGACTCATCTTCCTTAGCACTCCTGGATCTCCACTGGCTGCCTATCTCCCGGCGCATTGATTTTAAGGCTTTATGTATCGTTTTCAGGGCCCTTCATGGCCAGGGACCCTCCTCTTTACAGAGGATGTTCTCCTGGTATGTCCCCACTAGATCTCTTCGTTCCTCCTTGGCATGCCTGGTGGTAATTCCCAAAATCCTAAGGACGCGGATGGGGGGCGTTCCTTTAGGTTCACAGCTGCCAAGTTATGGAATGGTTTACCCCTGCCTTTGAGAGCCCCTGAAGATCTCCCTTCTTTTAAAAAAAGTTTAAAAACCTACCTCTTCCCCAGATCGGTGTAAAGTCTTGAGGCAGTATAAAGTGGAGTATGGCAGACCAAGTCAAGCGCCAGGACACCCTAAGGGTGACAGTATAGCGCTATATAAATACGTCATACAATACAATACAATACAATGAAGGCGACAGAGGGAGAGAGGGAGACAGAGAGAGGAAGAGAGAGAAAGAGAGGGAGACTGACAGAGTGAGTGAGACAGAGAGGGAGAGAGAGGGAGAGAGGTAGGGAGACAGAGAGAGAGGGAGGGAGACAGAGACAGACAGAGCTAGAGACAGACAGAGGCCGGGACAGGGGCAGATAGAAAGAGGCAGAGACAGACAGAATCGGAGAAGGAGACAGAGGGAGGGAGACAGGGACAGACAGACAGATAGAGGCAGACACAGGGACAAACAAATAGAGGCAGAGACTGAGACAGACAGAGATACAGAGAGGGAGACGGAGAGGTGGGTGACAGAGGGAGGGAGAGGGAGGGAGACAGAGGGAGACAGAGAGAGAGGGAGGGAGGTAGATGGAGACAGGGAGGGAGACAGAGGGACACAGACAGAGGGACACAGACAGAGGGAGACAGACAGAGGGAGACAGACAGAGAGAGGGAGCCAGCGGGAGAAATAGCGAGAGAGGGAGGGAGGGAGACAGAGGGAGAGAAACAGAGAGAAGGAGACAGACAGAGGGAGGGAAACAGACAGAGGGAGACAGACAGAGGGATGAAAGCGACAGACAGAGGGAGGGAGACAGAGGGAGCGATACAGCTAGAGGGAGACAGATAGGGGGAGACAGAGGGAGGGAGACAGACGGAGACAGGCAGAGGGAGAAGGGCGACAGAGGGAAGGAGATAGAGGGAGGGAGACAGACAGAGGGAGACAGACGGAGGGGGAGGGAGACAGAGGGAGGGAGACAGGCATAGGGAGACAGACAGAGCGAGAGAGAGGGAGGGAGAGAGAGAGGAAGAGAGAGAGGGAGACAGACAGAGTGAGTGAGACAGAGAGGGAAAGAGGTAGGGAGACAGAGAGGGAGGGAGACAGAGACAGACAGAGATAGAGATAGAGACAGAGACAGGGACAGACAGAGGCAGAGACAGGGACAGGGGCAGACAGACAGAGGCAGAGACAGACAGATAGAGTCGTAAAGGGAGACAGAGGGAGGGAGACAGGGATAGACAGGCAGAGACAGGGACAGACTAGAGGCAGAGACTGAGACAGACAGAGACAGAGAGGGAGACAGAGAGGGAGATGGAGGGAGAGAGAGGGAGGGAGAGGGAGGGTGACAGAGGGTGACAGAGGGAGGGAGAGGGAAGGAGACAGAGAGGGAGACAGAGAGAGAGGGAGGGAGGCAGAGAGAGACAGGGAGGGAGTCAGGGGGAGACAGTGGGAGACAGACAGAGGTAGACCATCAGAGGTAGACCAACAGAGGGAGACAGACAGAGGGAGACAAACAGACAGAGGGAGACAGACAGAGGGTGACAGAGGGAGAGAGAAGGGCAGACAGAGGAAGGGAGATAGAGGGTGTGAGACAGAGAGCGGGAGACAGACAGAGGGAAGGAAACAAACAGAGGGAGACAGACAGAGGGAGGAAGGCAACAGAGGGAGGGAGACAGAGGGAGCGAGAGAGATAGAGGGAGAAAGATAGAGGGAGACAGACAGAGGGAGGCAGGCAGAGGGAGGAGGGTGACAGAGAGAGGGAGACAGAGGGAGGTAGAAAGACAGAGGGAGACAGACGAAGACAGATAGAGGGAGACAGAGAGAGAGAGGGAGAGAAAGAGGGCAAGAGAGGGAGAGAGAGAGAGAGAGAGAGAGGGAGGGAGACAGAGAGAGGGAGGGAGAGAGAGATAGAGAGAGGGAGGGAGACAAAGAGAGAGAAAGAGAGAGAGATAGAGAGAGAAAGATATGTGTATGCAGGGTCTTGTGGTTCAGTGGACGAAGGCATCCGCTGCAGGGGCCTGTGTTCAACCTCATGGTCACAGTTTTGTTTTTGTTCGAGCCCCGCCCCTCCCCCACTGATCCCGCCCCCACCGGTGCGGCCCTCGGCCACAAACCACACTGTAAATTTGCCCCCCGAGAGAAAGTTTGTGAGTACCCATGTCGTAGGGAGACCCCGGTAAAAAAAGATGTATTTTTGCAGCCCATACACACTTTTTCTGTGGGTGTTTCAGTTTATCAGAAGTAGAACATAAATGTTGTTATTAGTGACATAACCTCACTCAACCAGAGAACCCATAACTCTGAGACTACACAACCAGTGAACAGAAGTACTCTTGGATTCTTTCCAGTACTAAATATGGAACCCCCTGATGATGCATACAGCACTGGAAAGGGGAAGGTTCATCTTCCTATATGAGTATATGAATGTATATAATTCCATAAGAGGTAGGTCTATTTCTTTGAAGAATGTTGTGCTTTTTGTATGTTTATGTCTGTGTAGAGAGATAACAGAGAGCGCACAACCTCCCTTTGAGTCCTCTCCCTCCCTCTTTATTGTGTTTTCTACCTCTGTTGTATCAGTTCTATACATTTGAGAGAATTGTATGATATTTCTTCAGCTACTGCCAATTGTTCATTACTTATTTTCTGTGTTAGGAAGGTTACGCTGCTGCTGCTTATCCTTTACCTTTTTTGTATTGTAAATCTCGCAATCAAACTCTCCATTACACAAAAGGTAAACAGGATTTCCAATCCCTAAGCTTGTTTTATTATATCTAGTGAATGAAAGAGTGAACCCTCACAAAATAAATATGAGCAGAGTTTGATATTGGTTGTGCGCCTGAAACTAGCAGATTTTGAAGTGGACTGGATGAATATGTAAAGATGTTTAAAACCTCTTGCATGCTCATGACAAGGTGAACTCGTCATGAGGCACACTGGAGCTGTGCTCATGACAAGGTGAACTCGTCATGTAGAATGGGATCTTGAATATTTCAGCACCCAGCGGGAATTGCCTTAGCAGCCAAGTGGTTTAAATATAACTGACTAGTGGTTCAATGTCATGAATAACATCTTTGACCAATTCTGGCATATCTATCACCCACGCTTTGTCTGCTGGGGTTTTGAGCCCTCAATGAAAGTGCTAAAAATAACACCACAAGCCTGACAATGCAACATACTGTTCCCTGAAAAGCCAGGCATGGCTGGTGGTATCATGATATGCCATATTGCCATTGGGCAAACTCCTGAAATGTACAATAAAATTCATTTTCTGACTTTTTTTCTTGTAGGCAATAACTGGATTCCATGTGTGGTTGAGCCTAGAAAATTCTCCAATACAATTGTTCCAATGAGATAACATTATGGATAAACCAAGGTACAATCTAAGACTCCACTGCTCCTACAACCACCCCCACAGTCAAATACGTTGTTACAGTTAACTAACACGTTCTCCAATGGCACATTGAGTCCCCTTGAGAGCCAGTGATATTATAAACATCTCCCACAAATTAAATTTAGATATCACAACCTCTACCAAAGATTGAGGCAATTATCAAAAGTAACTCCTGTCTCCCCTAAAGGATACTTTTTCCATGGTGGAACAGTGAAATATGAACTGTGGATTAGAGGACGCTGCACCATTGCCTTTCTGTAGGTGGAGTGTTGCATCGAGCGCTTCTTGAACACCAGCAACGTTTTATATCTTCCCACCTCAAATATCTATTTCTCAAGAAATCGTTTTAAGCATGCGATTAGCTAAGTTGTCTTGTATGGCAAGCAAGAAAGTGTCAGTCTTGTGCCATTTTCATAGCAAATCTTTAAATGGAGGATTGACTAGCCTGCTAGCTACTCACGCCAAGCTGAAACGCTGCAACACCATCTGACCATTTGAGACACATTATTTCAGTGTTGAAATAACTAAGAACCATCCAAGAGACCCTAGAATTAGATTAAACAGCTCCAGACATGTGCTTTCCTGTTTAGGTCGAGCAGAGATGGATCTCAACCACCATGCCTGGTGACCAAGATCAGAATATTCAGTAAAACTGGCACAACCCACAGCAGCATGGTCACTCTGCGGGAAATGAGAAAATACAAAAAGAAACAGACGAAATGCTGAGCCTTCTCCTGCAAAGCACCTAGGATTTGGAACTCTGTCACAGTCCAAATCCGACCTCGCTTTCCCTCTTCCTCTTCTGGAAAGAAATGAAGGCTCACCTCCTCAAACAAAACCTCATCGAAAATCAACCTCCAAGCTGCTTAACACTCTGAGACTCATCCGACCTTCACACCCTCGCCCTGTCCCAGGTCACTGAGATACCTAGGGCCTCATTTATGAGGCTGTGTGTCACTTTTACGCCACCGGTGCGTCATTTTTTGTGACGCACCAGTTTTGTAAAATATGCGCCTTGTTGCGCTATATTTACAAAGTGACGCATCTAGGTAGATGCGTCACTTTGTAAACCCCTGCGCCACATTATACGTGCGCCAGGTATAATATATGCAAGGGGGGGCGTATTGACGCAAGTAAGGGTCGTAGAAGTGACACAGTGAAATCTATAAGATTTCACTGCGCCACTTCTAGGATGCAAATGCGTCAATATCTTACGCCTGCCTCACAGCAGGCGTTAGACTGACGCAGGCCCTTTCACATGGGGCTTGCCCCATGAGAAAGGACGCATTGCTGGAGTTGTGTCACTTTTGTGACACACTCCAGCAATGCGTCACTTTTGCGCCAGACAGATACGTCAGAAATACTGACGTATCTGTAACTCCTTGCGCAATGATGTGTCATACTGTAAATATGACGCATCATTGGTGTCGCAAGGAGGGCGCAATGAAAAGTGACGCATCGCTGTTTTCACGCAGCGATGCGTCACTTTTCATAAATGAGGCCCCTACTGTCTTACCCCATTTATTCCTGCACCCATGTCTACAGGTTGTAGAGCGTACCATTGCTTTGAAACTAGGTTTGCGCTGTACAGGTCCATCCATCCATCTATCTGCTGATCTAGGACAGCTTTTCCGGTTATCCATTTATGTGCAATGAATTTATCCGGGAACTATTTTCATTGTCAGTCGAGTGGGTATCCTGAAAATCTGGTAAAGATTCGCTCATATGTTAGACACCCCAGCTTTAAAATGAATCATCTGAAACTGTGTTGTGACTTGCTGTATATTGTTCTGTAAAAGCGGCCTCCCCTCTAAGAACAGGATCCTGACAAACGAATAATTGATAACACTTAGTGCTGTTATACTGTGGCATGCAGGAAGTGGTGTTCTAAATGTTACATATGCTGAGCCTTACCGCATCTGTGTCCAATATTAATGTCCACAGATGGTCCGGTTCCTACTTCTGCGGTTAGCATTCCAGCATTATCTTCCACGCACAAAGACAGGATCTTCCAGTATGTTTCACTCTACAGCACACAGAGTTCTGTGGGTTGATAAGATTCAAAAGTCTTTCTATTTTTGGATTATTTGCTCAATATAGCATCATACATGTTCAAACTGTTCCTCTGACTGGATTCTAAAACTAAAATAAGCCCTAATTTACTTAACCCATTGAGCATTATTTGAAAACAAAATTGCTACCCGTGCATAATACACAACCATAGTTGCCTTGCAAGTTTGAAAAGGTAATTTATGTTTCAACAGAGCAGATTATTTGTGTTAGGTAGAAGTTATACCTTAAAAGGATCTGTTTTAAGGGCATCGCATAAATAGTTTTCTATTATGGAGTTCGGACCATGATTGCAATTTCATGTTTTGTAGATTTTTATTTTATTTTTACAGTAGTAGGCTCTGTTGTTTATTTCAGATGACAGTCACCCTTTCTTCAGCGCCAGTCATTTGTCACCATTGTCAGCATCACCTCCACCAATGAGAACACTCCCTTCGTGGAACATATGCACTTCTGACTACAAGCCAGCAACCACAACACCATCAAAGAGACCCTCGCATACCGACCCCCGGACCACGCACCACATTCATCAACCTCCTCACTGACTTCATAGCCCCTATCGCCATCAGCTCTAACAACTTCACTCTATTCGGCAACCTAAATTCCATCTCAACGATCCCACAGATCACAACTCCACTGCCCTACTCGAGAGCGTCGACAACCTCAGACTCACCCAGCTCATCCAAGGCCCTACCCACAATGCAGGACATACCCTCAACCTCTCTTTACAGCCAGCAACAAAGTTAAATTCAGTCACCTCACCCAGCTCTCAAGGACTAACCACAACATTATTCCTTTCTACATCGACACACCACAACTCCCCACACTGAAGCCAACTAGCTACCCCAGATGCAGATGGAAGAAGATTGCGGAAGCAGACTGGACCAAAACCGTCCGAACCAACCAACCAGACCCCACCAGAGACCTGCAGACAAACATAAGAACCTTCAACAACTGGATCGCAGGCTGTGCAAACACCGTAGCCACTCTTGAGGACATCAGACAATCCAGCAGCGTGCCAGCGGGTACACTGAAGACCTAATAGACTCAAAACATGCTGCAACCAGCAGGTGAGAAGATGGAGAACTAGCTAGGACACCACCGCAAGATATATCACATTCAAATCAAAGAGGCCAGGAAAGCAATCTTAGCACTGAGACTAGAAACCAGCTCTAACAAAAGCAAAGAGCTCTTCAACCCCTCAGCAGCCACCAACACCATCACCCTATTACAGGACCACTGCCCTCCTACTTCTTTCACAACAAAATGGAACTACAGCTACCTTGACCCCCAACACATGTCACAAGATCTCATCAACCCACTACCACCGAGTTTGACCACCAGCTAACAAACTAGAGCCTCCTCACTCCAGAAGACCCTGCTGAAATCATAATAATATTGCACTTAGTGGCCACAACTGCCCCCTGCCCCCACTACATCTACAATCTAGGAGAAACCCATATTAGCTCCAGCCTCATCATCATCCTCAATGCCTTCATCCATAACTGAAACTTCCCAGACAGGAAACACACAGAGGTCACAGCTCTTCTGAATAAACCTTCTGCAGATTCAGAAGAGCTCACCAACTACAAACCCATCTCCCTTCTGCCCTTTCCATCCAGAGTAATGGAGAAAGCAATCAATAGTCAACTCTCTAAACATCTAGAACACCACCATCCCTAGACATCACTCAGGTTTCCGCAGCAACCACAGAATGGAAACCACCCTCATCGCAGCAACTGACGACATATGGACCATCATGGGGAGAGGAAACCGCAGCTCTCATCCTGCTCGACCTCTCCACAGTCTTCAACACCATCTCTTGCAGCACACTCATCTCAAGACTTCACAACTCCAGAATACAAGGACCTACCCTGAGATGGCTTGTCTCTTTCCTCTCCAACAGAACCCAATGAGTTAGACTTCCGTCGTTCACCTCCAAACCCAAGAACCTCACCTGCAGAGTCCCTCAAGGGTCATCACTGAGCCCTACCCACTTGGACATCTACATGGCATCACTCACCCTTCTCATAATATACCATGGAATCATCATTGTCTCCTATACAGACGGCACTCAACCCACCCTCTCCCTCATAGACAATAACCACACCACAAGGACCAACTGTACAACCTGCATGTCAAGCGTGGCAAACTGGATGAAACCGAACGGCCTAAAACTCAACACAGACAAAACAGAAGTTCTGATTGTTATGAACAAGAGCTCTCTGTGGAACTCCTGCTGGGGTCAACTGAACTGAGACCCACACCCATCCCAACAGACCACACCAGAAACCACAGAATCATCTTGAATGACAAACTTACATTGACCCAAAAGGTTAATGCCATAACCTCTTACTACTTCCTTATCCATCTTATGCTCCGCAAGATATTCAAATGGCTCTACCACAAACACCAGACACACTATCATCCAGGCCCTCATTCCTCAGCAGCTGGACTACGGTTATGCACTCTACGCTGGTATCATCAATCATTTCATTCAAAGACTCCAATCTACCCAGAACGCTGCCACCAGACTCATCTTCAACATCCACCGCAGCGCATACACCATGCCCCGCCTCCTAGAGCTACACTAGCCACCCATCCACAAGCTCTGCCATTTCAAACTGTTCATCCAATCATACAAAGCCCTCCATAACTAGACCTTCCTACCTCAACCACCGCCTTAACTTCCACCATCCATCTAGGCAACTGTGCTCAGCTACATTCTGCATCGCTTTCCTTTTCCGACGCCTCACATCGCCTGCGCCTGTTTCATCTTTGAATTTCGACGCATCCAAGGTACTTTATACTAAAAGAAACACATTTATATTTACTGAACTTATTTAACTTTTGAAAAGTCATATCTTTACTTATGTAAGGGGTTGAGAAGGGGTTATCTTAGCTGTGTGACTCCCTTACCCCAACTAGTTAGGGTCCCTACTTGGAGAGGGTGCAAACCATTGCCAACTAGAGATTCAGTTTCTAACACTCTAATCAAATATGACCAGCATTTGAGTGTTCATTTTGAACTCTAGTTTCTCCATCATTTTAAGTACACTAGTGGTAGGTGCCTTGCAACCGACGAATGGAGTGAGACGTGCACTCACAGTGCTCCCAGCCATCTGCCTGCAATCCAGATTAATAATCTGACATAATATACAGTCAAACCCTGGAATATTATAGGAGAATACTAAGGGAGGCCCCAGAAGTAGTGTGTGTCTGAAGAAGTGATGGAGGAGAAGAACAAGCATCGGTTAGCAGACCGCTAACCTATTAAAAGCTGCAGGGAACATGCCCAAGCTGGCGGGCATGGCACACAGTCTTGTGGATCCCACCAGCTAAACAAAAGCCTGCAGGAGGCAAAGACCAGGCTGTTAAACTGCACCCCTGCAGTGCCCCTGTAAGGTTCAGATCTGAGCTGAAGCCTGAGCGGGGACTCATTTGAGAAATGGTAACCACAGAGGACTCAGCTGCACGTGAGGTGGAGAAACTGGAAAGATCTAAAGGTTTAGTTGGAGACATCATAGGCGGATGAGGGTGGACTGAGGGTACAATGTTAAGAAGACAATAAATGAGAGAGCAGTATGGATACTTTAAGCCATGAAAGCAAGAGAGTAGTGAGTTGGAGATGCATGGTAAAACAAAGCAGCCTTAACCATAGCGGAAGGAAGAAGCAGAGTGAAAATGATGAAGAATTGGAGCTGGTGATGGAAGTAGGCAACTGCAACAAATGGCAGGTACAGAAACTGTAACAGCCAGATACATTTCCATTGAACACTTGCCCACAGAGAGGGTTCAAGGGCAAAAAAAAAATGATAAGACTGACAAATAGCAAAACACAAGGTAAAAAGCAGATCATATCACCACTGGCCTTACGAAAGTGAGGGCTTAGAATCAACTAAACTGTTCTAGTATTACTGCTGCTATAAATACGCCTACAGAGAAGGGCAGGGATCTTTAGCTTTTCCCTCTAGTCCACTAAGCCATGGGTCTGTTGGCTTAGTGGACTAACGTGTCCACTTTAGGGGCCAGTGTTCGACCTCATGGTACAGGTTCGATTCCCAGCGGGTCCACTCAGCCTTTCATCCTTCTGAGGTTGATAAAATGAGTACCATTGAGTTGAGTAACAATAAATATCTCTTATTCAGCATCTTGAGACCCTAGCTTGGGTGATACGTGTGCTTAACAATTACACATGTTATGTTATGTTGACCTTCTTTGTTGGGGCCTCACACAGACAATTTTGAGACTGCTAATTAGAAGGAGGAATGCATCTGGCCAGGTGGAGGATGCCAATAACAGATCCCACACAATTTGGTGCAGCAAGAATTACTGGAGTGCAACGCTGAGAGAATGGGGACAACCAAAGTGGGGAAGTAATGAAAAAGTAGATGCAATGGACCACCAACTCTAAACACAAAAATACACTGAGAAACACCAAGGGACGCCTGAGTAAGTGATGAATAGATTGAAGAAGCAAAGATTGAGTTAATAGTGATAGACAATGAACTTACTGCATGAAGACCAAAGGAAAGTAGCAGGCTGTATAAAGCAAACAGACAACACATCTATGGGCCAGATGTACAAGCCACCAATTTGCGACTCGCAAATTGTGTCGCATTTGCGACTCGCAATTTGTAACTTTCAAATTGGGATTGCGATTCCTAATGGGGTCGCAAATTGCATGCCTGAATAATATTAATGAGGCAGGCGCAATTTGTGACCCCTTTGCGAATGGCTAGCACTCACAGGGATCAGCAGACCACCATGTCTGTGACTGCTCTTAAATAAAGCAGTTTTTTTTAAATGCAGCCTGTTTTCCTTAAAGGAAAACGGGATGCGTTTAAAATAAAATAAATCTGAAAATTTTCAGTTTCATTTTTTAAGGGCAGGCAGTGGTCCCTAGGATCACTGCCTGCCCTTAAAAAATATTTTTTTGACCCTTCACAAAGGGAAAGGGGTTCCTTAGAGACCACTTCCCGTTTGCAAATGGTTTTCCACCTACTTGAAGTAGGTAGTAAATTGCGAGTGTTTTGCAACTGCAATTGCGGTCGCAAAACATTCATACACCCTTCATACGCCCTAGGCATGCCCCTTCCTAATAGCGAGCTGCAAACCTCATTTTGCAAATCAGTCAAATTTACCAATTCGCAAAATGAGGTTTGTACATGGCCATGCCCTACATTGCGACACAAACAGGCCGATTGCCCATTTGTGACCGCAATTTAGCGTCATGCATCTGGCCCCTAGTAATTTATGTCGAAGCACAAAAGCACTACAAAAGCAATAGACAGATATCACAAGTCAATTGAAAACACTTGTAAAATAGGGCATAAAATGTAGAAGGCTGCAGCAGGTGCAGTTAACAGTTGAATTGTAGGTCTGCGCCTAGGAGCAGAAAGTGTGGACATGCTACAATACCTGGGTAACTGGGTAGCTACAGAGAAGGTTTCTTAGGGCCTGTCCAAATTCTGAAAACTGGAAAGAGCACATAGGGTCCCAACGTGTTGACCACCACCAGGCTTCCGCACCACAACCATTAGTGGCATGCCTCCTGATCTATTGTGATCCTGTGGCAGGCCTGGCACTAGGGCAAATCATAGTATTAAATAGCTCCTGTCTCTTCTTCTCAGACTTCAAATTGGCAGTTTAATAACAGAGAAAGTCCTTTACACCCATTATGTAACAACTATTTAAGATGAACATCTGTTACATGTTTCTGTTCCTGGCAAGATTGAAGGCAATGACTGGTAATAAAACACCTTTATTCAGTTAACTTAAAGAGACATGGGACTGATTAGAAACTCATAAATTGAGAAGAGAAGGCTTGCCACCAACAAACACCTAAGCCCCAAAGAGACGGAGGAGGAGACACCCAAAATGCCATCGAAGAGCAACTCCAGGGAGTGGGGGCTGATAAGCATGCTTCTAGTCAACCACAAACTTAGAGACAACCAACTTCATTCACAGACTTAATCAGCTCTTGGTCAGTCTCTTATACCTCATTGCAAGACATATCTACCCCCTAAACTGACTCACTGAATGCCTGAGCATTTGTAACTACCCATTCACTTAAGGAAGTAAAATTTAGAATGTAAAATATCTCCTGCAAAAAAAAGAGAATTCTTGCATAGAGTAACTTGATAGCATGAGGCTGAACCAAAGGCAGTGGCGCAAGGTGGGACACAGATGGTACAGGGTGGGAGGATAAACACCATACCTGCTCACTTAGACACAGCAAGTAGAGAGGTTTATCAGTTACTTGTGTTCATGATGGTCTGGACAGATGGCCGTCGCCGTTTCCTCCTGGAGAGTAGTAGTTGGGGATTTTAACTGTGGGATCCAAGTGACTGCCCACTGGAGAGGTAGAGGAAATTACAGCTCTGGCAGTGGATTATCAAACAGGAGGCGAGTAGGGACTGACAATGAATACCAGCAAAAATCTCACAGATGTTGGGCCTAGTTAAATACACATTTAAAACATGGAATGTTAAGGGGATGGGCACCATATTGAAGTGATTCAAAATACAATCCTATTTAAAATTAAAAGGATCCCAGGTAGAATTTCTACATTGACAACAAAAGAATCTGAGAAATTGCAACTCAGGGGGGAGGAGGAATATGGCGGACTGACGCCGCCACGGAGCTCAGCCGAGTGATGTCTCTCGTCTTTGCACCCAAATTGAGCTGAGAGGTGCATGCATGTTGTAGCGTTTTCACAGCGCTACAGCGCCACTACAGAGTTAAGAAACTTAAAAGATCTGATCGACACCTGAAGCTGCATCCCTTTTTGAAGTGCAGGAGAGGGAGTACGGATGTGGCGGCCTTTCGCAAGCAGGCTTGGGCGTTTGTTCCTGGCGTCTCGATTGCGCTCCTGGAAGCTGGGTGGCCGGTCGGTGGTTGACTTGGTCTTCGCTATTGTTCTGGCGGCGGCTCCACTACCGGCTCCTCCACTACAGCAATCTAGAGGATGGCACCGCCGAAAACGGCTCCAAGGAATACCCACGCCGGAAAGAATGTTGTGGCGGGAGAGATGAACATTTCGCATTGTGGGGGCATGGTAGAGAGAATCCATGAGGAGAAGCCCAGCGCAGCTGTTGGAAGACCGCTATCATGCATACTGCAGTCTGGGAAGGCAGCAGAGCTACTTGCAGGCAACCCAGAGAAGGATAATTTAACCAGGAATCAAATATCCGAGGTTTTGTTGACAGCCATCTCAGAAGGTAGCATTGTTACGATAGATACTGTTGACACTCTTTCAGCTATTGCTACTGTTACTGCTACTGCCTCAGATGCCTCAGTTGTCTCAGTTGTCACTGATGCTATTACCAATGCTACTAAGGATATGCCCTCACCTGCTGCTGGAAGTTTAGATAATAGTGACACTAATGTAGGAGCAGGGAGTGGAGGGGCTGTGTCGATTCAGCTAATGCATAAAACTGGGGTATCAGACAGGAGTCCCTCCAATTTACTTAACACGCCCGGATTTGATGTGACTGCTCAATTGAAAAAAGTGGCAGAACTGGGGGCAAGAGTCTGCAATGCTATAGATGGTATCGCAGGTGAGGAGAGAGATGGGGAAGGCGAGGAGATGGATTCATTTGATGACATCGAGGAGCCGACAGAACTCTCTACGCTGTCGATAGATATCATCAAACCATCTATGGACATAAAGGGGAGAGGGAAGGCGAAAAAGAAAAAGAAATCGCCTGCTGGCCAGAATGTGATTACACCACGTGGGAAGTCAATCCCGGATAATAGTTCTTTGCGTAAATGGGTACGAGCAAAGGGGGGTGTCAAGAGTATGGCGTCACGAATCTCGGGCAGTAGTCCTACTGAGGGCATTCCAGTGAAAGTTCACTCGGTGTTCTCTGTGGTAGATAGCGACAAGATGGGGTTCCCGGATGGAGTAAGATCTACGCACTTAGGCCTCGGAGCTGCTCGTACTATGGAAGGTACTCAAGGTACTCAAGGCACTCAGGTGGTGGCTGTAATGGGGGAGGGCGCAACAGGGACAACTGGCACTCAAGAAGTTATGAGACCATTGCTATGTCTGATATTGCAGTCCCTGAAAGAGCAAAGGCAAGAAGCTCAACAGCACTATACTCAGGTCCACGAAAATAGTAACAGAGTACAACGGTCCTTACAGGAGATGGCGAGTAAGCTTGGAGGTCTAACCCAGGATATTTCAGAGTTACAACAGAGGGTGGCGGATACGGAGGAACTATCAGCTGTTACAGATGGTCTTACAAAGAAACATGATGACCAGATCTCAGCGATACAGATTAAACTGGAGGACATGGAAAACCGCCAGCGCTGACAAACTTTAACACTTTTGGTATCCCTGAAGGCTCAGAAGGGGCGGATCCGAGGGCCTATATGGTGCAGCTATTTCGGAAGGCCTTCCCTGAACTCTCTGATTGGGACTGGGACTCTCAGTTGCAGAGGGTTCACAGATTACCATCAGCCCAAAGGAACAAGGAGGGGGGCATTTATGATTTGTTTTGGAAAAATTTGGTTGAGACAGGCAAGGGGGAGGGAAGGCGAAAAAGAAAAAGAAAGCTCAACCTAGTTCTCTGGTAAAAGCTGAAGCAGTTACTTTTTTTGTCAGATCTGATTTAAGTAAAGCTACAATGGATAGACATTGGAAGCTGCACCAAATCATAGACCCGATAAAAGCCCTTAGGGCGCAGGCCTTTCTACAAGAACCTGCGCGCTTATAAGTTCTTAAGGACGGTCACACTTACTTTTTTGTTGGAGAAAAGGAAACAGGGCAGGCAGTGGCCAAGTGGCAAATGGAGGCTGCATTGCAAAAGTAGAATGGGGTCATAAATTATCAGTCTTGGACGTGGGCACTGTCTTAAAGCTTACTTAGCTGGTGTGTGGGTAGCTTGTTTAAATTTACAGGGGGGTATTTGGTACTAATTTATGTACCTCGTAAAGGGATGTGCAAGTTTTGTTAGCTATGTCGTTTGGCCTGGTTTTTCTTTTTTTTCTTCTTTTTTTTTTCTTCTCTCGCCCTTTCTTTCTTGGTATAGTTATGATAAGGTTAACCCTGGGTTAATTTAGGCACTATCTCAGAGGGAGAAAAAATAGTTGTTTATATTTTATGAGGGGATGCGGGGACGAGCATCATGGCTGAAGCTCCGCAGGGCTGCCCTGTTAGCGGCAGCTGGATAAAGGGGGGAATCCTCTTCCATGGGACAGGGCGTAGGGAGGGTTCGGGTGAAGAGTGTGGGGTCGGAGGGGAAAAGGGGGCAAAAAGAATCATCACTAGGGCATTGTTGGTTTTGGGTAAACAGCATTTTTCTAGCTTTTTTTTCCCTCAAAGGCAATATATTAACAATTAGTATATCAGAGGTATTGGAGGTGATGAAGGGGGTACAGCTAAAAGTCAGGACATTTTATCATGAATCAGGTTAAATGTATGGTCTGGAATGTGGCTGGCCTCAATAGTATAATTAAACGAAAGCTAGTCCGCGAGGAGTTGCGAATGTACCAGCCTCAGTTAGTTGTTATAACAGAAACACATATTGCCTACAAAGACCGATATATGTTAAAACATTTAGGGTATGAAATTATTACATGCACTACTCAATCAGTGTCTATAAAGGGAGTAGCCATTTTAAAAGACAAGAGGTTTGATGGTAGCGTGTTAAAAAGTCAATCTGACCAACGTGGTCGTTGGGCACTTGCACAGCTTGAGATGGGGAGTAAAAAATGTGTAGTCTGTGCAGTATATGGTCCTAACGTGGATGACCCTGCCATTTTTGAATATCTTAGTTTAGAATTGCTGAACTGGGAGGAAAAAAATTGATCATGGGGGATTTTAATTGCGTCATAGATTATGGCCTAGATTCTTCTGGGAAAGGCCGTGCTAAAAGAACGCGTAAGACACTGCTATACTTCAAATGGCAAGGTTACAGTCTGGTAAAGATTTATGGAGAAACAAGTATTCAACAATACCGGGCTACACATATTTTTTGTCCCCTCATAAGTCTTATTCGAGGATAGACATGGCTTGGGTGTCAGATGGTCTAATCAGAACATCAGATATGGAAATATGTCCCCGCGTTACATCAGACCATAACCCTACTATTTTAGTATTCAGGGTCGACACAGAAAAGAGGGAGGTCAGGTCATTCTCATTTCCAAGATATCTGTTGACAGATAGTGATTATTTAGATAACATGGCTTGGGGAATTGAAATAATTTTTTAGAGTAAACACAGGGACACCGTCATCCATATTTGTGTGGGATACAATGAAAGCATTTACTCGTGGCATTACAAAACAATATATTTATGCACAGAATAAGCGTAAAAATGCAATGGAGTCTCTGTTGCGTACTCTACGTAATCTTGAGATGCAGCATGTGGAGGCAGTAAGTAAAGATCAGATTACCCAGGACACTTTGCTTGTATCATTAATAGATGCTAGAGTACTAGTGAAGAAGATTTTTAGGGATAAAATGGCAGCTAGCTATAGTAAAGACAGTTTAGAAAGATATGAATATGGGGAACCTATATGGCAGGTACTGGCTTATCAGCCTGCAGATGCAAAGGCTAAAAACTAGGATAAGCGCTATAAGGGGTGCAGATGGGCATCTGCATACTGAATCTTCTGTTATTTTGGAGCAATTTCTTTTGTTTTATCAAAAACTCTACTCACTTATATGGGCATCGAACCGAGAAGAAATACTAGGTTATATTGAGGATAGTTGTATCCCAGTAGTAGACGTGGATGAAGCGGCTATATTAGAAGAGATAGGCTCTGTAGAAGAAGTGGAATTGGCGTTATCAACATTACCAACAGGGAAGGCGGCTGGAGATGACTCACTGCCATTAGAATTCAATAATCCTTTGAAAGGGTATTGCTTTTGCCTTAGTGTAGAGTGATACAATCTGTTGCAATTAGCGGGCAGGTACCGGAGTCGTGGAATATGACACAAATTGTATTTTTCTTAAAATAGGGCAAACCACCAACAGATTGTGTATCATATCGGCCCATTTCCCTTATCAATATGGACGCCAAGGTTTTTTCAAAACTCTTGGCGACTCGCCTAGCTCCACTTATGCTGCGGCTAGTCTCCGATAGACAGCATGGGTTTATTATGGGGAGGGACACTATCGCCCACGTCAATATGGCCATTGGAGCATTTGATTTTGCAGATAAAAAAGGGATCGACATCGGCATGATACTTTTAGATGCAGAAAAGGCCTTTGATCGGGTCAGGTGGGATTTCTTATGGGCCGTACTGGCCAAGATCGGCCTTGGATCTCAGTTTCGGTCTTGGGTAGAGGCGCTATACTGTAATCCACAGGCCAAGTTGTCGTATGGGGAATTTGTTCCCTCCCATTTCAGATCTTGTGTGGGACTAGGCAGGGATTTCCCCTGTCCCCATTACTTTTTGCTCTGTATATAGAGCCATTTTTATGTACACTACAAAATTGTACACAAATGAAGCCATTGGAGCTGATATTTCTAAATTTAAGATTATGGCTTATGCTGACGATATCTCGGTCTACGCAATCAATCCATGGGAGGCTGTGATAAGTATTAAGGAGAAAGCAGGATCAAGCAGGTAAATCTTGGGCGAATTATGGAGTATACTGCTTGGGGGATCTATATAATGATAGAGGGATTAAATCATTTGAAAATCTACGTTTAGGTTATAAACTTCTGTCCCACTTATTTTTAAAATATCTGCAGATCAAAGATTATCTGGCTTCCAATGTGGGGGCAAAATAAATAAAACATTCAATTGTCTGGGACTGTATATATGGGGGGAAGTTTAAATCTCTAATCGGATCAATGTTTGCTCACTTACATAGTTTTAGACCAGATGGTAGTGAGAAACTAGCAGAACGCTGGACCCAAACTTTGGGGATAATGGTTTTACCCAGAATGATTAAACAGGTTTTAGGCTATGTCAAGGATTCTGTCCATTCTGTCAGTTTGCAACTCCAGCAATTACGTATTACCTGCATGTTGTATTACACCCCGCTAGAATAGCTAAATGGGCCCAGGGAAATACGATGGGGGATAAGATAAATTGCCCAAAATGTGGACTATATGCTACTAATTTGAATCATATGTTTATGGAATGTCCAGAATTGATGGGGAATTGGAAGAAAATTGAACAAATATTTTATTCTAAATTAAGATTGGATCATCCACTTATGGATCTTGAAATTATGTTGGGGTACAAAGATGATATTCCAGCAGTAGCGCACCTTTTTTCAATCTTGATGCCTGCTGCTAGGTTGGCTATTGCCTGGGTATGGGTCTCTGCTACACCACCTGAGGATTGGTGGGTGATCATTAGAGATACTTATGGCTTAGAGGCAGCCCTGGCAAAGGCAAGGGGTATCCAATCATTAGCCAAGCTGGAGGTGCTATGGGGACCATTGGCTCTGAATGGATTAATGTAGTTAGTATTTGTTTAATATGAAATAAGATGTGTCTCCCTTAAACCTCTCCGTATTTATTATGAACTTGAGAGGTTCCTTTTTCTGGTTTGTGTATTTACATCTCTGCTTCTCTTTTCTCTCTTTTTTTTGCCTGATGTATAAATTATACAAATCTCCAGTTTATGTTTATTGTATAAATAAAAACTTTTTTTAAAAGAAATTGCAACTCAGAAAGTGTAACCAACTATTTGCCACTCGATTTTCCTTAAATGCTAGAGGAGTACTGATTTGGGTAAGGCATGAGGTCCCATTCATAGCAACTGAAACCTGGATTGATTGAGAAGGCAGATGCTCACTAGTGAAAATCAGGCTAGATGAACATAAAGTAGTACTAGACACTGTATAAAGGCTCCGAAAACTGACCAAATAGCCTTCCTTGATGCTCTCTCGTGAAGCCTTTCCTTATAGCCCGGAGTTCAGCCAATTCTCGAACAAGTCTATAACTGTATGCGGGATAAAGACTATAATGCTCCTGCCTCACAATATGTGGCACAATAGTTAAAATAGAGGCAGTCCTTATTTCTTGAATAACACACTGAACTCTAGTAGATACATGGAGACAAATGCATACTACCACTCTTAAGTTTCATTCTACTCCCCAGTACATTACGTAAATGCCAGGTAGATCTTGTCTTACACGCATCTCGGCATTGAAACCCTCAATGAGCCATACAAAATACCTAGAAAAACTATCTATGATCATAACCCACTTTTTGTGGCAGTGGCATGGGACAGAAGGGCCACAACCATACCTACCTAGAAACCACAAAGCGCATTAACAGAAGATCAAACCTTTAAGGCGAACCTGAAGGAAGCCATTCATACTACTGTGAAGAGAATGAGGTCATAGTTCCAAAATACCATAGGAATGGGAGGCATGGAAGGCACTGGCCAGGGGCCACTGCATCAAGACAGTGGTGGAGGTCAAGACTACACTGGATCAGGAACTGACTGATTAGAAAAGTGAGTTAAGTTACAATGGGATGACCCAGTATCCCTAAGAACCTGGGCAGTAAGGAAATACATAAACAATTGTTTTTTTTGGGTGCGCAATATTTCTTACTTATTTCTTGACATTTTACAAAACATACTCAGGTAAGGTAAGGGGTATGTGTTGCAGCATCAAAGCAAGCCCAGATGGGCTCTCCTTTGGTGTTCACAGAGCATACTTGGCTGGAGTACTTATCGCCGCCAAGTGTAGGAGTTTGGATCCTGCTGGACCTAATGCTAAGCAATCGGAAGGTCGCAGATGCATTATTTTAAGAAACCGCTGAGAACACAATCAGCATTAACACACGGACCATTAAGGGACACACGTGTGCTACTGGGTCCCGAGGGCACAAATATTTGGATTATACCCACATTTCTACAGACACTCCTGAGAACCTGATACCAAGGGAGTCTGGTACCCCTTGAGCACCACGCTTCAATTTGTCAACACCAAAGGAGAGCCCATCTGGGCCTGCTTTGAGGCTGCTACACATACCCCTTAGCTTCTCCCGCCTTGACCCAGTCCTGATGAAGACCCACGCTGGCGCTTCAAGAGCGCTGTTTCAGGGTTGAAACATCGACAGCTAAAACTTGTGGACCATTGTTAAGGATTCTGCATTGAGACTGACAAGTGTGGTCTACAGAACTCTCTTAATGACTTTGCAATACAGGCCACCCTCCTTTTCCCCTCCCTGCTACCCAAATTGCCGTTGTATATATTACACTTGCACAAAACCTCACTGAGCACCAAATGTCACTCATTTTCACTTTGTATACCACCTTAAACTGATCCCAGCCTTGTGAATTTCTAACAGGAGTATTTATAAATGAATACAATTTATACAATAATTTGTGATACTCTATAGGGTTTGGATTCCTTTTTCTTTGATTGATTTTTTCACTTGTAAATTAATGAGTATGTTTTGAAAAATGTCAAGAAAGAAGTAAGAAATATCGCACACCCAAAAGAACCAATTGTTTATGTATTTGATTAGAAAAGTGACTACATGACTTGGAGGAGGACATGGAAATAGACAAGTGACTACATGATTTGGAGGAGGACATGGAATAGATCTCAACATCCAGCAATGGAACAATACACCTCACTGATAGAGAGGCTACAATGCCTGAACTGGTCAGAGTATGCGACTAAAGCCCACACAGAAGGGGCCAAAAACAGATTCATGCTTGCTTGGCTAGTTAAGTAACTAATAAAGAACATAGAGGTGTGCCTGGAACACAAATTAGGAACAAGACAGGGAACCTACAGTATGTGCAGATGACATTTGCAGCAAGGTCTCTACATATGCCACTGAACTCCACATAAGATGACTAATTCTGAAGAAATGGAAGCATACCTGAGCAGGGCAATATTAACGTGCATTCTGCGAAAGTCACAGGAAATGCTGAACATCCTGATCAATGACTTAGCAGTGATCTCCAGATGACTTTTATTCCATGATTTCTGGTTTACTAGCACCGAAGTTGTCAGCAATTAATTTCAGTGCACAGGAATAGGAATCTCCCGATATCAAGACTCGCTCTTTACATAAACCACACAGTGATCCTCTAAATAAGGGTTCCTACAGGCCACTATCCTTTCTAAATACTGATTATAAAATTATCAGCAAAATTATGGCAAGCACTCCCTACTCCAGAGTAGTTCATCCAGGCCAAAATGGATTTATCCCAAAGTGTAACACATCCCTGAATTTAAGGTGCTATTCAAAGTCCTGGTGGAGACTTTACAAAGATACGATGATGCAGTGATGACGTCAGTCAATATACCTGGAAAAGACATTTGACATCCTTACCTTTCATTACTTGTTTATGGTACTCAGGCAGATGAAAGTGTGTGGAGACATGTTGGTGGGGATCGACTGCTTATATACTAGAACAACAGTTAGAATAAGAATAGGTAGAATAATATTCACCTCTAATGTGGTGCATTAGATGCAATTGCAACTTAGAATGAAGGGCATTTAGTGGGGCATTCCCATGGCAGATGTTAAACACCTCATATGGTTATACGCTGCTGTTCCTAAAAGAAGGGAACACAAGAGTAGTAACTTCAGTTGACTGTTTAAATGAATTCAGACTATTAGCAGATCTCAAAGGTGACTGGCGAAGACGTCCCTTTCTCCACGGTAGGGAATAGTCTGCAATAGTGGACTGATATGGTCTTTGCATAGGAAACTCACTCTTTTACATATTATGCAGAAGAATTTAGAGCTAGGTATCTTTGAGTTTCCATGCAATCATTTAAGGTGTGTGTGTCCTTTAGGAGAACACTACAGCTGGATGCTATAGGCTGCATGGCACTGAATAAAATTATAATTCTGCCTCAACTCCTATATTCTCTGCCTTACCAGTCTGGGTTCCTAGAACCTTTTCCCTGCACCTGGGTACCATGGTAGCGGGCTGCTAATGGCCTTGGTGAGGAGAGAAGGCAGTTGCAAAGTAACACTACTGTAAGCTAGACCTCTCCATAGATCAGTCTGGGAGAACAGCAGCACGGATACAGTGGGTTTGCCGATGGCTAGGTGATAGCCAATTGCAGGAAATAGAGGGTCCTGGGAACATGGTGCTTTGGTACATCCACTATTGAGAGGCGAGCCAGTAGCTGGCAAAAATTCACACTAACTTCACCAGGCTTTACTCTGCTGGGCTAAGTGCATTCACAGACTCAGCCAGCAAAGCTTTATGCACCTGCTGTGAGACTGGTGTGACTGCAAGCCCTTCGAGACATGTGGAAACTAGGGCCGATTCACAAAAGTAATCTGAGACAATATCCTAGCTTTACAACTTTCGGTATTCACAGAAGGCATTTAGGAATACTAAAGTTAGGATTTTGTCTCAGTTAAACTTAAGTTTTGGTCTTAAGTTAAACTTAAGACAAACTTAAGTTTAACTGAGGCAAAATAATAGTCGTAAAGTTAGGATTTTGTCTTAGTTGAACTTAAGTTTGTCTTAAGACCAAAATTTAAGATTGACTGAGACAAAATCCTAACTTTAGTACTCCTCAATGACTTCTGTGAATACTGAAAGTTGTAAAGTTGGACTTTTGTCTCAGATTACTTTTGTGAATCAGGCCCTAGAATCCTACCAATGAATTACAGGTCATAATACTAGATCAGGTTGACAATGCAGTCATATCATGATGGATCACCTGGAAAAAGCTGAATTCCTCACTGCAGAAGACCCACAAATACCAGAGCTCTATATAGTAGCCAAGATGATGTGGTTCAAGGAGATTTCCTGGATCACCCAGGTCTTCATCGAGCATATTAATGGAGCCATTTTTATCATGTCAGAAATAAATCCTGCCCCCAGCTCAGAATGGATGGTATATAATCTCCTTGAACCACATCATCATGAAAGATTGTCTCCTACTAGAAAATGTCAGTAAGATCCGGTGGTTGACATACATTAAAAACAGTTTCCATAAACTAGGGAGACCGGAGCTCTTCTCCGCACCAGAGTCAATAACACCTAAGGATATTACACAAATTAAGGGTGTTATGTCGCATATGTTGGCACTGGAGAGAGAGGACCTAGAACTTAAAAAACCCACTGTAAGGGCTAACCTCATTGTAGCTAACCCACCAGGACCCAAACTTTACCTTTACATGGTGAATCGTCCATATCATAGGTTCCTTTTAACCCGCTTCCGTTTTAACCTGATCCATCTGAATTTAGGCTACTTCCCAAATTGGAGTACCCCGGAAAACGCTATGCCTTGTAGCTGCGACAACTTTTCCACTCAGAATACGATGCACTTTTTGATGTTCTGTGGACACTACACGGAATTAAGGATGACATTTCTGGTTCCTATACTTAAAGAGGCAGGATACCTGCAAGTTAAGCCTGCTGTGTTGTATCTACAATTATTAAATAGCCATCGTATAATTTTTCATGTTGCTAGTTTTTTAGTGGGTGCTGCTCGGATCAGGAAAAGGATTAACTGTACTTATATGAACTTGGATCTTGTAAATTGAATTGATGCTAGTTTACCCTGTAAAATTGACAGTGAGGGTAACGAAACTGGTTGTTGGGATTTTAGCTGATTTTATGTGATCTTATGAGATTTTATGAAATTTTATGAAATCCTTTTGAAACATTTTTAATGGCTATATGCTTCTTATTTTATTTTTGTAAATAACACATATTTTGTACTGTACCGTTGTCTTTTTATGATATTGATTTCTCGAAATAAAGTACTCTGACTGACTGACTAGTAGCCAAGATACATAAGAGTATCCACCCTCTAACTGGTCAACTGATTGTGTTAGCAGTCGGATCCATTATCCAAATTTGTGGATTTCTTTACCAACAGAAAGTGTTATTTATACAACAACCATCATACATCAAAACCAACACTCATGTACATGACATGCTGGAGGAACTAGAGTTCGATCCAAATTGACCAATACTGGGGCCAATAGATATAGAAGCACAATGTGATATTACTCATCAAGAAGCGCCATTTATAGCAGAAAAGGAAGCCTTAAGAATGATTTCTGAAGAACCACCATATTTTAAACTCAAATGCATCGAAATAACTCTCACAAGGAACTATTTACAGTTTGACGATGCATTGACCATTGAAATATCCAGGACATCTGTGGGAGCAATCTCTGGCATTTATGTAGGATTCTTTGAAACGTACCATGCTTCAAACCCATATATTCACCAGCTACAAGTTTGGAAGTGCTGCATTGATGATGTTTACTGTGTTTGGAAAGGGAGTGATTCTGAACTCTTGAGCTTTACAACGTGGCTTGATTCTCAAGATCGCCTTCTCAAATCTACATGATCATTCAACAGTAGAGCGATCTTGATCATGGCTTTAGACATCAAAGGTGAAGGATACAGTCGGAGCACCTTTGTCTGGCAAACCCATAATGACATGAGCTCTCTATTGCATTACAGATATTTTCATCTGAGGGCACTGAGAGGCAATTTACCAATAAGATAATTCTTTCATTATAGATGCAACTGAAGTGATACATTGGACCACTTCATAACACAGACTACAGATCTCAAACACCACCTTATAGAAACAGCATACCCACACCACGTTGAGTGCCAGGCATACAAGAGGGTCCTGAACTATCCCAGCTCAGCATTACTGGATCAAACCCTCAAAAATGACAAGAAGAAACCATAACCTTTGTCTCAATATATGATCTACTGTCAACAAAAATTCATAACACCATTACGAAGAGCTGGCATATCTGTGAGTCAGGTGAAAGGACTATTCTAAACCCTAAGTTTAGCTTCAGATTATTTAGCAATGTGAAACACTGATTTGTGCACTCATGCACCATTCATAAGTACTGTCCTCAAACGACTGTATGGGACTTACCATCACCTACTAGACACCAACTAGATGGCAATTGAAATGTTTGCCATCTCTCCACATCTAAAAAAGAAATTAACGAGAGAAATGGGAGTATATGACAAGAATGCAGCATCATTATAAGCAACATGTCAGTAATATATAGACTATAATGTACATGCAACCAGTATTATATTGACATGCCGATTTGCAAGATAAAACTTTGAATTCAACAGTATCATTAAGGACACAAAGATCTACACCGACTTGATTAAACATTTTACGGAAGCAAACAACAGTTTGACAGATTTCAAGTGGACAGTCCTGGAACATGTGCCCACAACCTTTCAAAGGGCAGAGAAAGTACTATATAAACAAGCATTGACAAAGTGATTGGGTGCAGAGCTGTTGGCCATGCCAATGTTTAAGTGTACAATATCGTTTAAAACAATTAATACAAAAAACATATCCAAATACTGTCGGAAAAGCAAACATCCTATGGTACCTCAATGTTTTCTTTATTTATAAATGGATTGGTTTAATTTTTGGATATTTTTCACTCAGGGTAACCTGAACAGTATTTAAAAAGAATAAGTAAAAGTGTCAGAATATGAAGGGAAATGCTATACCAGGCCAAATGTAATTTCTACAGAATTTAGCCAATTGGTCCACTGTAGTAGTCCTGCAAGCATTTCTATGGTCCTTGAGGAAAAGTGTCATGCAAAGGTTACCCTCTGCCTCCAATGCCAGCTGAGTGAGTGCAGCAGATGGCCCTTCCACCAGTTCCTCAAAAGCCTTTGAGAGCCAACGCTTAGTCTTTCATTTGATGTGGGGAAAGCAGAGCTAAAACAAAAAAAAAACCTTAAAGTCTGCTCTTCAGCCATACCCCAGTTAAAATGTTATCGTTGCTTAGCTTTTACAGAGAGACTGTGGGTGGTGAAATGCAACACAGCTGGGGCCAGTATTTAAGGCGAGAGAAGTAGCACATGAGGTAGAGAGCTAGACAACACATGCACTCTCATGGAGTATTGATTGAAAAAGAAAAAAGTGATTCCCTAAAAGAAACCAGTGGAAGGATACAAGTCAGCAAATAATTTTAAAGAGGATATGCTCCAGGGGAGGGACAAACACAAGGCAAGGAGCGCAATCCATCGAATAAAAGGCAAGCAAATTAGCGTGACAGTAAAGCCAGCCAGTGGAAAGCAATGTAAGCTCAATGTAATTTCACAGCAGGTCTTTTGCAACAGACAGTTTGTTCTCTCTCATCAGGTAGACCTAAAAAGAGGTAACGAGGATCTTTTTGCAATCAACTGATTACAATGGACCAAATGAAGATATATAGGGTCATCAAATATAAACACAGGAGGCTGCTAGGGCCAGATGTAATCTGCTAATGCAATTTTTCACACTAATTGTTGAGTTCAGCAACACCAAAACCAGTCTAGAGTGGTTATTTCCCACTTATTTACACATAGGCGTACTTCTTGGCCCTGGTACTTTACTCTACATTAATTGTTTGAGCCCTTCAATGGGAGATTACTCAACCTCATTTATGTTGTTTAATATATATCAGTTGATGAACATTATTCATAGACAAAAAGGCATCTCCATCGTAGGTGATCTCCCCATAAGGTAGGTTTGTTCACACACTCACTTGGTACAATTAAAATATGGAAACGTGTTCCGGCATGAGAAGCGCTAGATGCTAAAGCCTTACAGGTGCACCTACAAAACGCATCACACCCAGCAGGGTCTTACATGTGCCCAAGGTCTTTTAAACAATCTAACACAAATACTTCTCAAGGATAAGAATGAGTGTACTCCACTGCAGACTCATCAGGTAAGCATGCAATGAGCTACATTTACTCATGCCCAATCATCTAGCATACGTCAAAGGTGCCACTAATGGTGGCCAATGATACTCCTTCCTGTTCACACGAAGTGTACATTTGTATGCGGGGACATTTAGCCCACTCTGATACCTTGTTCTTCATGATTTTCATCCATTCCTCCAACCTACAGGCCCGCCGTCGCCCCATCTGGAACGCAAGCAAGCCTTAAGCAAAGTCTATTGTCTTAATCTTGGCTACATTTGACTATACAAAGCGTAATTGGGAAGGAGTAAGCTCATACCATGGCAAATTTATTCAATCACTTACATGCTTATCATCCACCAGCTGACATCAAAGATGGTTGGCTCAGTTAGAATTAATCTCTGCAGTCATGAAGCTACAGTCATTATGGCCCTCCTAGGTAAATATTAATAGTACCCAGGGTATACAACTATGAGCAAAAACATAGGCAATTTCATTTTACCTCAAGTTAATGAACTACCCACATTCAGCTCAGAACTTCCATTCTACAGGGGTAGCTCCGAAGTCTATCCTACCATAATGCCACAATGATATAAGTCGCTGAAACTACAACAACAAATACCAGCCAAACTCTTGGTCGGATCCAGAAATGTGGGTTCACTCTGATGCTGAAAAGCCTGAAACACTTTAGCACGCAATCTGTGTACCCCTGGGTTTCTCATGTGAGGTGTCTCCTTCACCAAGGGACAAAACAGTAACCCTGGAAATAATCTGCCCTCACCTAGAAAAAGGGAAACAAAGAGACTTCAAATCTTTAGCGACGAAGAATGACAAACTTCACCTCACTGACATTACGGATGGAAATGACCCAAGTGCAGCAAATACTTTGAAATAGGCCTAATATTTTTATCCCCATGTGAAGGCAACCCATTGAATTTTAATAAGCTGAATATTATAAGATTGTATTTTGGAGGAGGTCGCTAGGAGGCGCTAAGTAGCTGATTGTAGGGCGCATGCTTTACTGTAAATGCTGAAGTTGTTTGCAGGGAAGGTTGGCAAGGAAGGTTGGCGACTTATAGTGCACAACTTTGGAGACCATGTTGAGAAGGTTGAACAGGCCATTAGGGTAATTTACAGTTCACCAGGGCCCGTCCTCCACATAGTCCTACTTACTTAGGTTAGTACTGTCGCCATTTGTTTTTCCTGCTCAGGATGTATTGCGACTTATATAGCGCACGTATCACCCGAAGGCATCAAGGCGCTTGCTTAGGGAACCCGTCCTGGTATTCCCCTGTGAGATACCCCGGCAGGGTATCCACAAGGTGAAAGCCAGGCATCCCGCCGCGAGGGGCCGTAGTGGAGATTAAGCAAGCTATTGCCCAGAGTCGCAGAGTGTGACCCCGTGAGTCGAGTAGGCACCGGAGCGAGAATTGTCGAGTCCGTGGAATTTTTGAGCCCGAGTCCCGCCGAGGCAGGGAATCGAACCCTGGTCCACGGCCGATCTCAGCTTCCGGGTCTGCCGCCTCTAACCACTGAGCCACGCTTCTCCACACCATGCTAATCATGGGCACCATGGACAGGAAAATATAAAAATGTCCCTGAGGGATAACCTTATGCACGTCAGGAACATTTTGCTTTTACATTTGACCAACAGAGCCCCACAGTGAGGGCTTTATGCTTAAAAGCTAAATAGAATGTAAGGTGAGACACATCAACATATTAGGTGACTCAGCATTCTACTTTGAAGAAAGTGAATCCATTGCACTTCCCGAGGCATTTTCATCATAGAGATCTCCATTACGAGCCTCTAAAATGGCAAGAGGTCCCCTGCAAGTGTGACAGAGGTGAATACTTTTTCCAAGCTGGTGGACTACCCACAAAAATTTAGATCAACCACTATGTTTTTTACTGTGAGCCAGAAAGATTGGCCGCAATCATGACATTAAATCAGGGTAGCCTGGATCCTGGAATTTCCTGAGTTGCCCTTCGGAGCCCCTGGCGCTACTTTGCTACTCATGGCCTCCAGGTTTATGAAGACAGGGGTTGGAACATAGAATATATATTCATTTTAAGCCTGGGCGGAGTTCGCTGAGTTCCGCAAAGTGCAAAAAACTCTGCTGCGCTACGCGGAGCTCTGCAAGCGGCAGAGTGCATTAGATAAATGCTGTTCGAAATGATTTTCTGTTCCAGGTGCTTGTCCGCACTGTGCAATCATTGTGAATGGCACAATGCACAGCGCAAGCGGGCACTTCTTCCTTTCTGTCGCTCAAATAGATTTTTACTTGAGCGGCAGCATTCTCAACGCAAACGGACAGTTTCTCAATGTGAGCTGTCGCAAGCATATGTGGCCACTCGCAATGGGAATCCTAACCACCCCGCATTGAGAAATCTTGCTGAGAGGTTGCTTTTCCACGCTCGCCAACTTGATGTTGAGAATTGCAAATGAGGAAAAATCTCGCCAGGAGGTTGATTTTCCTCGCTCGCCAACTTGAAGCGTAACGCGTAGTGTGGAAAACTCCGCAAACTCTGCGAGCGTATCAGAGTTCACCTCCTAGACTTAATTTATATGTAGCGCTTACTACCCCTGATGACCATTCTATAATAACGGGGTAACCCAAACGGTCAAAACCGGACCTGGGCACAGTACGGGAATGAAAAAACAGTCCGTGACCATATATTATAATGAATTAAATTCAATCATAAAAAATTACTCCTTGCTATTAAAGGTAACTACAGCACTGATGTTTACTAACTACACAGAGCCAAACATTAAATTGCTATATTCAATGCATGTAATAATCACTTTATATTTTTTATTTTTTTATTTATTTAAGGATTTATAGAGCGCGTAGCTACCCTCGGGCGTCCCAGCGCTATCGTAAGAGCTTGACAGTGCTCCTGGGATGGATTATTGGGGGAACAACCAGGTTTTCAGCAGTCTACGGAATGAGAGGAGGTTGTTTTCTTTGCGGATGTTGAGGGGTAGGCTGTTCCAGAGCTTGGGAGCGTTGCAAGAAAAGAGACGGTCGCCAGAGCGTGCTTTCCTTATTCTGGGGACGCTCGCCAGAAACAAGGTGTCCGACCTGAGCTGTCGGATTGATTTGTGAAGCTTGATGAGAGGTCTCAATATTGGTGGGCCTTTGCCTTGTAAGATTTTATGGGTGATGCATAAGGCCTTGAAGGTAATGCGCTCTTGGATGGGAAGCCAGTGGAGCGCCTTGAGGGATGGTTTAGCCGAGCATCTGGATTTTGTTCCCGTGAGTAGTCTTGCTGCAGCGTTCTGGACGTGCTGAAGTTTTTTTGTGACAGCTGTTGGTGCACCTAGGTAGAGGGCGTTTCCATAGTCTAATCTCGATATGATAAGGCCCTGGATCAGAATTTTCCTAGACTGGGGGGGATAAGAGGAAGGATCTTACGGGCTGCTCGCATGAGCCCAAAGCAAGTGCCGGCTGTTTTTCTTGCTTGGGCTCTGAAGCTAAGGTCCTGGTCTAGCCAGCAGCCTAAGCTTTTAATTTCTTGTTTTGGTGTGGGGGGGGATGCCCATGCTAGGTGGCCAGGCAAAGGTTTTGGGGAGTTTGTTTGGGTCGCCAAGGAGCATAATTTCAGATTTCTCTCCGTTGAGTTTGAGTCTGGAGTCGCCCATCCATATAGATATATTATGCAGGCAGGTGACTAGGTTCTCCATTGATTGATCGGCCTGGTTGATGGAGACGACTAATTGTGTGTCGTCAGCGTACATGACCACCTTCATGCCGAATGGTGCGGCGATGTCCAGGAGGGCCATGTAAACATTAAAAAGTGTGGGGCTCAGGGAGGAGCCCTGAGGGACTCCACAGTTCAGGGGGAGAGGTTCGGAGTGTCCGTGGTTGTCGGCAACTTGGAAGGTTCTGTGTTCCAAGAATGATTTTAGCCATGCCAGGGCAGTCCCCGAAATGCCAGTTTTCCGGAGGCGGTGGAGGAGGATGGTGTGGTCCACCGTGTCGAAGGCGGCACTCAAGTCCAGGAGGATCACTGCCACTGATCTTCCTGCGTCCAGGATGGACCTTGTCTCCTCTGTTATGGCCAGAAGGGCGGTGTCAGTCCCCTGTCCAGGTCTGAACCCTGTCTGAGAGTGGCAAAGGAGGTTGTTAGTCTCAAGAAAAGTTGAGAGCTGTTCATTTACAATTCTCTCTGCCACTTTACTGATGCCTGGGAGGAGAGAGATGGGTCTGAAGTTTGAAGGGTCCAAGGGGTCTAGATGAGGTTTCTTTATGAGTGCCCGGACTGTCGCGCTTTTCCAGTTGTCGGGGACTATCCCGCTGGACAGAGAGGCATTTATCAGCCTTGTAAGAAGGAGGGAGATAGTGGGGGCTACTAGATGGAGTTTGCTCATGGGAGCTGGGTCGTCCGGGGAGCCACTCTTCACCCGCATGAGAATGTCCAACAGTCTCTCGATGGAGACGGGGAGGAAGGCTTTTAGGGCTGGTGCATCTGGGTCGATGGGCCCAGCTGGGTGGTCGGTTAGGGGCGAGGTATTGGGGAAAGTCATTGTGATTTTGAGGATTTTGGAAGAGAAGAACTCAGCGAGTTGGGTACATCTGGCACCGGTGGGATCAGCAGCCGGCTGCGGTTCAGGTACTTTCATGAGAGATTTTACTATGCGGTAGGTCTCCTTGGAGGAGTTGGAGGCAGCCAGGATTTTCCCTTCGTAATAGGAAGCTTGTGTATTTTTGATAAGAATTTTATATTGCTTCATGGCTGATTTGTAAATTTCTTTGTTGTTTGGGTTCCAATCTTTTCTCCAGCGACGTTCCAGTTTTTTGCATTTTTTCCGGAGATCTCGTAGTTCCGAAGTGAACCAAGGAGATTTGAACGAGCCCCTCTTACTGGGGAGCTGTTTGACAGGGAGAACCGCGTCCAGGGACGATTCTATCCAATCACGGATTTGGACGTCTGCTAGTGAGGGATCCGGATTCAAGGTAGGGGTGGAGGCTGTGAGCTGGTTGGTCCAGGCATCCGTGTTTAATTTGTTCCACGGACGCGAAGGAGCTTGGGGTGGAGGGCTGAGGCTGATTTCGCTAGAGATTGGGATGTTGAGGAAGATAAGGTGATGATCTGTCCAGGGGATGGGTAGGGGTGAGGATGTAGAGAGATCTGGGATATTTGAGAAGATAGGGTCAAGAAGATGGCCCTTTTTATGAGTGGATAAGGGGTTTTTCAGGGAGAGGCTGAGTGCTGAGAGATCTTCTTTGAGGTCTCCCGCTATTTTGTTCCCTGGGTCATCGAAGTGGATGTTGAGGTCTCCCAGCACTGTAAAGTTTGAAGATAAACAGGCTAGGGAGGTGGCAGTCTCTACCAGGGAGTTAGGGAACTGTCCAAGAGGTCCCGGGGGTTGGTATATGAGAAGACCCGATAGAGTTTTCTCCGGGGAAAGATGTAGGGCAAAGTGAGCGTTTTCGCAGTTAAGGACTGGACTGTCCTTGAGATGGCAGGTGAAATGGGCTTTGGTGATTATTGCTAATCCGCCTCCTAATCCTTGAGGTCTGTCCAGGTGTTTAATAGTATAGCCCGGAGGGAGGGCTTGGACTATATCTGGATCGGATGCTGAGTTGATCCACGTTTCCGTGAGAAACAGCACTTCTATGTCGTTATTCAATATTAGGAGGTTTATTTCAGTGCTGTGCTTGCGGAGGGATCTGCAGTTAAGCAGGGCCATTTTGATTGTCCTCCCTTTGGGAGAAGAGTGCGGGGTGAGTTTGAATGAGCAATGGTTGCATTTGTTATGATGCTCGTCAGGAGAGATTGAGTGAAGGCAGGGGTCTAGGGCCCGAGTTCTAAGTTTCCGAAGAGTGTCTGATGAGTAGCTAATGCGTAATGAGACAAGAGGGGCAGGGGGGCTGGGCTCTGGGCTCGTACGGGCGCAGACGGGCTTACCTTTGGCGCGCCCGCAGCGCGTGTCCGCTGCGCGTCCGGCCGATGCACATCCTTTTAGGGGAAGTGGAAAGGGGCGTGGCCTCGGGCGGTGGGCGTGGCCTCACTTCCCTTGCAAATGGCGGCAATTGTTGTCAGTCCCGCGGCAGCGTTAAGATCGGCTGTGCGGTGGCTGTGAGCAGCTCTAAGGAGGGGGGAGTGCTCAAGGTGAATGTGCAGAACAAACAGGTATTTTAAAAACAAATTTGAGCTAAAGTGCTTAAAAAACGGCGATCAATTCCTCCCAGCTTCCGCCTCAGGAGTTCTCTGTGTCAGCTAATGCGGGCTAGGATTTCAGCGCGACTTATATAGTCCGGGGGGCGTGGCCTCGGGCGGTGGGCGTGGCCTCACTTCCCTTGCAATTGTTGTCAGTCCCGCGGCAGCGTTAAGATCGGCTGCGCGGTGGCTGTGAGCAGCTCTAAGGAGGGGGGAGTGCTCAAGGTGAATGTGCAGAACAAACAGGTATTTTAAAAACAAATTTGAGCTACAGTGCTTAAAAAACGGCGATCAATTCGTCCCGGCTTCCGCCTCAGGAGTTCTCTGTGTCAGCTAATGCGGGCTAGGATTTCAGCGCGACTTATATAGTCCAGGGGGGGCGTGGCCTCGGGCGGTGGGCGTGGCCTCACTTCCCTTGCAAATGGCGGCAATTGTTGTCAGTCCCGCGGCAGCGTTAAGATCGGCTGCGCGGTGGCTGTGAGCAGCTCTAAGGAGGGGGGCGTGCCAAGGTGAATGTGCAGAACAAACAGGTATTTTAAAAACAAATTTGAGCTACAGTGCTTAAACAACGGCGATCAATTCCTCCCGGCTTCCGCCTCAGGAGTTCTCTGTGTCAGCTAATGCGGGCTAGGATTTCAGCGCGACTTATATAGTCCGGGGGGGCGTGGCCTCGGGCGGTGGGCGTGGCCTCACTTCCCTTGCAATTGTTGTCAGTCCCGCGGCAGCGTTAAGATCGGCTGCGCGGTGGCTGTGAGCATCTCTAAGGAGGGGGGAGTGCTCAAGGTGAATGTGCAGAACAAACAGGTATTTTAAAAACAAATTTGAGCTACCGTGCTTAAAAAACGGCGATCAATTCCTCCCGGCTTCCGCCTCAGGAGTTCTCTGTGTCAGCTAATGCATGCATATGACAAAAACACACAAGGAAAAAGCGCCACAATATAAGATGAATTTACATCCATAATATTTATTTGATCAAGAGTTACTTCTGCAATACTCCTAGTTTGCACGCGAAAAGAAGGAGGGAAAATAGTAAGGTGGTGGTGGTGGGTAGGGGGAAGTGCAAATCATAGAGATGAAGGTAAAGACAGTCAGATATTTCAAATTCGCTGGTAACTAAGACCAGACTCTAGAGACCTGTCCTGGTTAATACTTTCATTTACACGTAATCTGTAAATTGTAGTATGTAATCAATACATTTTAACATGATACAGCAGGAGGGATATATGAGTACAGATCTTGTTCAGGGGGCAGTGTCGACGTTTCAACTCGGCTGATGCAAGGAGGGAGCTTTGGGGCCTCAGCTGTGAGCCTTCATCAGGACAGAAGGTGGCAACCTGTGGTTAAAAATGCTGGGTTAGAACAGGCGCTATGTGTGTGTGGTACTTAGGTTGAGTAGGTGGTGCCAAGCCTGGCTACTCAGGTATACGATTCCAATAATGGTTCCAGGGCTCAATGTCACCAAGGATACCAGTGTTCCAGTAGTTCGGTAGGGCATCAGTCCACTTCAATTTTTCACTGTGCATCACTCAGTATAACGGTACTGTATCAACATGTATGAATGTATATAATTCAACGGTCTCTTTGGTCCATATTATCTTGTCCTATTGCACGTAGCGTAACCATTGTATATAACACTGCATTGTGGACCTTTTGTATCTGTATTGTATATATATATGTGTATTGTGGGTATGACCTTGATGTACAGATACCCGCCGTGCGAGGCGGTCTTATTCTTCACACACAATTACCCACCAGCACACTGGGAATTGACTTGAGGGAGCGTTCAATCTGGTATCGCTTCCCTTGGCCTTGAACCGGGCATCCATCTGAGCCTCGGTTTTCCTGACACGGCAACGTGCACGTTGCTTACGCAAGATCTTGCGTCCTCTTTTACCGGCGGCGCCCGGCGTTCATTCCTTGCCGAGCGACCGCACGGAGCAGGGCTGGATGTCGAGAGGCCCTTCTGATTAGGTAACTTTCTTTTCCTGCCTCACCCCCGCAATGCATGCCTGTGGGCGGCCTTCTCTAATAGCCTTGTGATTCACCGACCTGCAAGGGTCCCAGTAGACATTAGCGCCTGTACAAGATGGTATGGGGTGGGCAATATCGCATTGATATGGTTGTATATTATTGTCTGCGAGGGTCACTAGTTGCTCGAGCACACATCCCATATAAGCCTAATGTGGGAGGATTACAATGTCACCACGCATTCACCAGATCGGGGGATCCACAGACCATGGTCCTCGAATATTGGTCCCCATGCACTATTGCATAGATGATTGATAGGCCCTTGGGGAGTGTCACCTAGGGTGACGGGTGGCCCGCGCACTAATCAGCTCATTGCAAGTGGCTGTGCTGTACACCAACCGCATCAAGTAGTCCAAGAGACTTTTATTCCTCAGGTATGGGTGTACTATCTTGCCCCCCCACATCCGGATATGTCATACCTGACTCTTGTTTTTCACATCCCATAGGATATGTGCCCTTGCAACAATTATGGTTTAATTAAATTTAAGTGGACTGATGCCCTACCGAACTACTGGAACACTGGTATCCTTGGCGACATTGAGCCCTGGAACCATTATTGGAATTGTATACCTGAGTATCCAGGCTTGGCACCACCTACTCAACCTAAGTACCACACACACATAGCGCCTGTTCTAACCCAGCATTTTTAACCACAGGTTGCCACCTTCTGTCCTGATGAAGACTCGCAGCTGAGGCCCCAAAGCTCCCTCCTTGCATCAGCCGAGTCGAAACGTTGACGCTGCCCCCCCTGAACAAGACCTGTACACATATATCCCTCCTGCTGTATCATGTTAAAATGTATTGATTACATACTACAATTTACAGATTACGTGTAAATGAAAGTATTAACCTGGACAGGTCTCTAGAGTCTGGTCTTAGTTACCAGCGAATTTGAAATATCTGAATGTCTTTACCTTCATCTCTATGATTTGCACTTCCCCCTACCCACCACCACCACCTTACTATTTTCCCTCCTTCTTTTCGAGCGCAACCTAGGAGTATTGCAGAAGTAACTCTTGATCAAATAAATATTATGGTTGTAAATTCATCCTTTATTTAGTCACTTTTTCCTTGTGTGTTTTTGTCATATTCATGCATATAAAGTGATTATTACATGCATTGAATATAGCAATGTAATGTTTGGCTCTGTGTAGTTAGCAAACATCAGAGCTGTAGTTACCTTACATAGCACGGAATAATTTTTTATGATTGAATTTAATTCATTATAATATATGGTCACAGACCGTTTTTACTACCCCATATGATGCATTTTTCGTTTACTTTCAAAAACTTACTTGTATTCTAGACCTGCAGGACAAAGAGGGAGTGTTTGGGCTGGGTGGGAGGCAGAGCTGAGACAAGGGTCAGCCCTTTGATGTCATCAGATGTCAAAGGGTTTTTAATGTTACTTCCATCACATGATGTCCATGTTAGTAACAAGGGGAGTAGGGAGTGGATTGGGTAGGTTGAACAGGGAGCACATAACAAAATGGAAAACCTTGTTTTAGGACAAAATAGTACTCAGAAAGTATAACAAGGATAAAACTGATAATGAAGATTGCTTAGGTCTAAGTTGCTAACTAGAGTTTTGTCTGAGATTAAGCAGTTAAAGTGTTGGCTGACTGGAAGGAGTGCTTCTTCAGGATTATACGCCTGATGAGGTGGTGAAAGCTATGAAGAGAATGGAAGAAGCCTGTTTCTTTTGGAACCCAAAGTGTACTCTGAAGTTCCCCGGTGAGGGTGACTGGGATCAAACAGACTGAGAAACACAGTGATGTGTGTGTGTGTGTCTGTTGTGAACCACTGGCCAAAGTAAAATGAGCATTTTAGTAGAGGTTAGTTTGAAAGACATCAGGGCAAGTCAGTGATGAATCGTTGTGAAGCCGTCCATTGTTTTCTACTGCAGGTGAGAGGTGAATAAAGGAAAGAAGAGGATCAGGATGTTATCTGCAATTAGGTAACAATAGAAACTAAATGAGCCAAGGATATCCCCCAAGTGAGGCACTAAAGAATCTAAAAGAGAAAATGGCTAAGGAATGCCCATAAGTCACTCTCCTTGTAGGAGTAGTGATGATTTGGAAAAGCACCAGAGAATGGAGAAGTATCTGCCAGGGGGAAAGAAGGAGTCCCAGGCAAGCATTGTGCAAGTTATTCACATAAAAATGATGCCTGGTACTATTTGGGGTCAGCTGTGTCACAGGCTGAGGGAGATAAAAGAGAATAAGGATTGACAGCATGTAGTTGTGCTTTCTGGTAGTAAGAAATATGACTGCCTTGGTGAGAACAGCTTCAGATTACACAATCTAGAATGTAGGTGGTATATTAGCCCCGAGTGGAGCTACAGAAAGGGAGGTATAGACCTTAAAGAGTTTTGTAGAAGAAGTGAAGGAGCGAGACTGAGCAGTAACTGAGAAGTGGATGGCTGTGCTGCGGATATTTTGAACTAGGTATGGCAATAGGTGTCTTGAAGGATTGGGGATTGTGCAGAAGAGAAGTGATTGGTTGAAGTGTTGGGCAAGATAAGTGTGTTATTTGACATGGCAAGGTTTTTCATGATTTGCAGGATAAAGTAGCGGGGCCACATAGTAGTCGTTGGCTAGTGGGGGATAAGGTTGGTTGTTGAGGTGAATATAAAGATAGATAACAGGAAGAGGATAAGCAGAAGGCTAGGAGGGTGTCAGATCATGTGAATTTGGTTGACAAGTTGGAAGCAAAGTTAGGACCATGTTGGATTAATGGGGGAGAGTTTTGCGGGCAATAGTGGTACTGTTCATTCGTGGGCATATAGGGATAGTATGCAATCATACCATTAGATTTTGCATTTCCAGAGCAATTTGGTAGGCAAGCGCAATTGTTTACATCCTGCAAGGTTGTCTGGGGTGCATTCTATCCCCATTTGAGGACATGGGTTAATTTTCCTAACATGTGAAGGACAGATAATTCCAGGTTGCATGTCGACGACAAGAGGGAGAAGACAGGGTAAGCAAACCAACCAAAGTGCCTACTGTAGCATTATGCCAATGGAGTTGAGAAGTGTGGGAAAGTTGGAAGTACATGGAGGTTTTGATGTATCCTATACATCCTATATGGAAACAAGTTGGATGAGAATTGTATTTGCATAGTGGGGTTGAGTGGGATTCGAAGAAATGGAGTGGGACTTGTATTGGTCTTGTGAATCAGGGTGATCTCAGACTAGGAGCAATCATTGGAAGGTAGAGTATGTCCTTGTGTTTTGGAGGGCATAAATGAAGAGCTGTTGAGTAAGAGGGCATTGCATTTTCCTGCTATTCTATAAGTTGAAGTCTCCAGGAATCATTAATGAGGATTAAACACCGTTTCAAGATTTTTGCTGAATGAGTAAAGGGAGACAGAAAATGTTGAGTGTTGGAGGAAAATGGTATGGAGGTTGGAGGGGTCACAAGAGTGGCAGTAATATGGTAATAGGTTGCTTGTGAAGGGCATGCAGATTAGTGGGAAGGTGATCATTTTGCTGCATAGGAGGCCCACATCACCATCCTTGTAAGAGTTTCAATGAATGGATGAATGTGAAAAGGGCAGTGCGCTGGGATATGTAATCCCTACATTTGGCAGCAGTCTGATGAGGGGTGAGGCAGGTTCACTCATAGGTTCCCTACCTTGATGAATGAATGACTAGAGAAGGGAGCCTCCAATTAGATGTGCATCATATCTGAACCACCCGAATATAGGGTTTCAGAAGAAAAGTCTCCTTGATTTAAGGTGAGAGGTTTATACTTAATTTCTGCATGGCGTGACTGCTTAGATAGGCAGAGACACCCCTAATCCCGATGAAGACATAAACCCATGTGGGCTTTTAAGGTGGTTGAAACATGTTGGCTGAACTAGGGTCTTTTTGAGACATTGCAACTCAACTACAGGACCCAAATTCGTTTTTTAGTTATGTTTATGGTTCCCTCTTATTAAAGGAAATTTCCCAGAGTTTTCCCAGAGATATTTTTACCTCTTACCTACTGGATCTCTGCCACATATCCATCTACGATTTATATAAGAACTTTTTGGTTGAACCCGCCAGGGTGTGGATAGGCGCCAATGATGAAGCATGCCACTATGAAGCAGCTGAGGCGTCTATTCCAAAATCTTTGGATATTCCCCACGATTATCCCCTCTTGCAACTCTATACTATCTGCCCATTTGTGTTTGTGATTACAGTTGGGAGAACACAACTAGGATTATTTTTCTCTCGCTCTCTTGTTGTGATCGAAGTACGGATATGTAATGGTTGTGTCACTGAAGAATATCCATACTGCGTTATAGTGTCAAAATGTTAATTTGTTGTACAAATAATATGATTCATTGGTTTAAAATGCATAGACAGAGCTCTAAGTCATTAGTTGATAATTTGCTAAACACTTTTATACAATAACTAGCCTCACTTACAGAATCGGAACCATTTTTAAGTAAAAACGTAAGTACTTTAAGTATAAAGAATACATCCTCCCACCATATAATTATATATGGAAGCTATACAATATAAGGAATGTCTAAATACGCACAATATTTAGTTCCAGAATTTTTCTACAGATGTTCGGAACTTATTTCCACTCTCTCCGAGGGAAAAGGTAACTCTGTCCACGGTTGCAGGTGTTCTTGGTTCAGAAATCCATTCCTCAATTGTCCTCACTAAAACGTTCATCAATTGATAATTTTTACCTTATACCAATAGCATTTCTTACAACTCCTAAATCTAATGATATAAGAATTAATTGAAGATGAAAGTTTTTGAATCCTATTTTAGATCCATAACATTATCCAACATAAATAATTCTCTCATTTTGTCCCACCAAGGTGTTATTTTCATTCAATACATTATTTTATAATACTAAAAACATTTTAAAGAAGCCAGCTTTACCAGGATGAAAATATTAGTTGACAGGCAGACTGCTGACATGGTTGTTTTGCTGTTTTACGTCACATTAAAGTTATTTTTTATACTGGGTAGGGACTGGAAGTTCATTATTGAACAGGGAATAGAGGTAAACAGAGGAGGAAACAGGCTAAGGCATATTCCATTAATGTTGTGAGAGAACAGTTTCGAACTGTAAATTAGTGGTTCATAACCTGTGGTCCGGCAGGCCCCTGGGAGTCCGCAACACCTACTCAGGTAGTCCACAACTGCTTTGAACATGTGATATTAACAGATTAATAAGGTGTGCATTAACAAAGAAGCAAAAGGTAAAACTGAAAATGTTCAAATGTACTTTAAATGTGATGAGTTTTAAATTTGGAGGCTAAAAATGTATGGGCAATATTTATCACGATTCTGCGTAGCTCCTGGTGCCGCCAAGGGGACGTTAGGACAATGCAAAACATAAACGAGATTTATCAAGCCACGCAAAGCCACCTTGAGTGGCCCTGGGTGGCTTCATGAATCTAGGGTAACGCAAGGAAGCGCATTACTCTGCGTCAAGGAGGCGTGCCTTCCTGCGCAAAAGCAATCCTGCCTGCAACCCAGATACCTTTACAACATGACACAAGGGTGCTTGCTTTGGCGCTAGGCAGCCACAAGTGTGCCAGAGAAAGGGCAGGAATTCACCGCATAACGGTAAATAAGGCACATTGGTGCTCTTTCTCTTTTACGCCGCACAGCAAGGTGGCTTGCTGCAATCTGTTGCATGAATTTTTTACATATATGGTCCTCAGTTGGTGTCCTTAGATTGATTTGTGGTAGCAGTTCAAATGCATCAAACAGAATACTTTATGGACAATGGGTGGCCTCAGTTCAATTTAGAAAAGCACCAACCTTCCCATTAAAATGAATTTTTTTATTTTTTATATGTTTGTGAATTAAATTTAATATTCGCGCATTTGTTTATTTCTTTGATGAATGCTTGTTTCTGTATTTTTGGGTATTTTGCTTAGGGATAACTCAGGAATGACTCAGTGGGGCTTCCCCAGATTCTAATAATAATTCAGTGGGGGTCCATAGATTCTTGTAATGATTAAGCGGTGCGGTGATCCATAGACGTCCATAGGTTAAGCATCACTGTGTGAATAGAAATTGACTAATACAGAGCACACTAGCTTCATGTTTGTTAAGTTTTATTTTTAGATGTAGAAGTTCTCAGTAGTATGAGAAAAGTACTGCTGTATGGGTATGCTAGAGCAACATCCTAGTTTATGTAGTTCAAGTCTGTTCGGGTAATGTGTTTCCATAATTGGTTAGGACAGGGGCTACTCATGTAACTAGCGTGATTTTGTTAGCCAGTTGCTTTGTTTGGATAGTTGTAGTATCCCCAGGTTGCCCATTTGGCTTCAACACAAAGTAACCATTAAGTAAAATTCTCCACTTTCTGTTCTATATGTGCATGATGGTGGCCAAGGAGCATATGAGTTGCTTAGTGACTTTATATGATGCCATGGCGCATGACTAATTAAGACGAAATCCTTGTGAAGACGCAAAGTATACCACAAAGGTTATCCAATCCACTGGGTGCCACTTAGGCCTTCATCATAAGTGGCCCAGAATTAGGCAGAGGTATAGTGCATCCAGTGCTACTAAGACTGTTTCCTCTCTTTGACTAGTTTCTTCTAGACAGACACATATCTCTTTCAGCCTCCAATTCTGTCCCCGATGTCATTCATCAATGCGTCCTTGTGTTATACTTGTGTGACTTTATAACCACTTAATGCTGTATTGTTCAACTATGACTCTTATGAATCATGTACCAGCTGTAAACATTAGCAAATAACATGTAAAGACTCTGATATCTTCGGGCCTAGCTAGCACTATATAAAACTCAAAATAATAATAATAGCACCAGGATTATTGCTAACTCTGGTTGCTGTTTTTGCTCTGGAATCACAAGTTGAATCCCTATAGAATGACATGAACTGGGGTTACCACGCCAACTTTCGTACGTTAACCTGTAATTCTAACCATATTTCTAGACATAAATCCCACCTGTTTTTAGCAACCCAGATTGTCATGCAGTGCTACTGCACTTGATGATACTGGGGGGGGCATATTTAAAACGAAGTGACAGAGTGTGGCGTTAGCCTTCCTGGGTTTACGCCGAACTCTGCCACTTCAGAAACGCAGGGCTGCACCATATTATAACAATATGGTGCAGCCCGGCGCTGCCCCCTGTGCTGGCGCTAAACTTAGCAGCCTAGCACCAACGCAGGCACCCTTACACCATATTGCAAGGGTATCTGCGTCGAGGGGAAGTTTGTTTATGTGCAGGAAGGTGTCCCTTCCTGCACATAAACAATCTTTAAATTATGTTTTGTAACTTTTATATGTGGTGCTTAATGCAGCACACATAGAAGTTGCTAAACGTCATTTTTCTTTATTGTTTATGTGCCGGAGGGTCACCTTCCAGCACATAAACAATCAATGGCAATTTGCTGTTTCTATGTGAGCTGCACAACGCAGCACATATGGAAACAGCAAAAATTAGGAGAAATGCTTTATTTATAAAGCATTTCTACTCGTTTTGCCTGTTTAAGTCCAGGTTTTCCCTGTCTTAATTTTGGTGCTGCCTCCTATTTACACCATACTTGTAAATAGGGGGCAGCGTCAGAATCAATGGGTGTTGCGGTGGAAAGCCCACCACATCACCCGTTGCCCCCCTTTGCACGATAAGTATAGGTTGAAAGGGTGCCTTATTTACAAGGAATCGCTAAGCCAAGTTAAGTTGCTTAATGCTGCCTTGTAAATAAGACAAAATAAGGGGTAAATATGCCCCTGGGTGTGGTAACAATGCTCCACTTCTGATCCTTTTTTGTGAGTTTTTGGTTAAAACTGAATTATAGAGACACTCGTATTGAGTTCCTAAATCTTTGAATAGAGTTTAAGATGCTTTGAAGGCAGCCCTTTTGTTTTCAATAACTGTGCAGAGGTGGGTCTCAGTACTCACAGAAGCGCTGTCCCCCTCACATCTTATGATCTGGAATAGGGACCACAATCCTCCAGATACACTGACCGGATTGGAGTCTGGTTTTAAATCACTCATTCAAGCACTGCATCAGTATTTAACGTGCTGATGCAGTGAGGAGGCTGCCTTAGGCTGCCTGTCCATGCCTGGTGGTGTTTATTCTAATTTCTTTCCTTTGTGCATGTTTCATTTTCTGGCCTCCCGCCCCACAGTCGAGCTTTTCATTTTTTCATTGCTCCACTTTACCTCCACTTCCTCCTATTTATTTCTCTTTCTTTTCCGCCGCCTCTTTTTCTTTTCTTTTTTGAATTGTATTATTTTTACCTATTTCTCTTCATCTATCTTTTAATTCTTCTCATCCTAAATTGCATCTCACGCTCTGCGCATTTTTCTCTTCCACACCATCTCCTTGCTTTTTTAAAATTTTCTTTTAATCCCTTAATCTCCTGCTCTTTCTTACTTTCTTCCTTAAATTCTGGGTATGGGATTCGTTTTTCCGGTTTACATTTTCTTTGTATTTACCTACGGCACTGTGAGCAACTGATGGAAGAAGTCCGAAGCCGCATTCCACTTGGGCTGCTCTGTGGAAGGTGAAACAGTGTTACTCCCCTTTACGTTCTCCAATCTGCACTACTGTATTTTAGGGATAGGGGTGTAACGTATGCCCCTGCAACACGGAAGGGGGCACCCTTTCTCTCTTAAGAATGGCGACTCTTCCTCCAAAAAGTTTTAAAATATGTAGGAGTAAAGGTCAGCATCATTTTATGGAAGAAGTAGGAAAAAAAACACTCCTATCTCTGTTCAGCTTGCTCCTTCCTATGTTCCAAGGACTTTATTCTTGAGAAGTAAACACACGTCTCCTGAATTTTATGAAAGATGTAAAAAAAAAACACTCCTATCTCTGTTCAGCCTTCTCCTTCCTACGTTCCTATGACTTTATTCTTGAGAAGTAAACACACATGCCTCCTGAACTTTGTACCGGAGAAAAGGGTAAATCAATCCGGTTCAGAAATCTTTTACCATTCCAGGAATTTATGCTGCGTCACGGCACATTAAAAACAAACGGTGCCAGCAAGATGGATCGAGTTTTAAGAACAGGCCTGGCATTGCCTGGGGAGCTGTGACAACAGCGGCACCTGCTGTGCGCACGCGCCTCCCCTTCTGCGCCTTGTTTGAAGTGGAGATAATTTAGTTAAGACACTTGTTAAGGCCCTTGCGGGTTATGATGCCAGAATAAACTGTGCAAATAAACCGCCTGACTGACACAAATACCGTGCCTGAATTGGTTCTAAAAATATTGCTGCTTTGGGTGTAGAATTTCTGTCATTAACTCCAGTGGGGCGATATTTTTGTTAACGATATTTCTGTCGGGTGACATTCTGGTACACCGCCACCTTGGAATGATCGCTGCTGCCCTGTGGCCTAGGGGTGTCATCCAGTTAATATTATATTTGATTAAAACATCTTACATAAACAAGGTTTGCAAATGTAGTCAATGCAGAAGTCATATGTTGTGGAGTTAGATATTTTCCATTAGAAACTCGCTGCCAATTTTGGTAGTGCCAACTCCACCACCTTTTCAACAAATTTGGGATGTTAAGACATTACAATCTCAGCCCTTGTTGTCCTTTCCTACATGTCCATCATCCTTCTATGAAGTGGCGTTGTTAATTCCATTTGATCCGCCATGCACGTTTAGCCACTTTGGGGGTACTAAGTAACAGCATGACATCTATTGCGTCTTTTAACTCCTCTACTTATTTTCTGACAATATTTGAAGTGTTTGAAGTCATTTTAAGTTTAATGTGGTTGATATAACCTTAATATTGCATAGCAAAAATGTTGCAACCTAAAATAGAACTAACCACTCCGTCCCATGGTAAGTCTAGGTAAAAGATTTGTAGTTAAAAATGTAAATATATACTTACTATGGTGATATAATGGTAAGGCATGTAGTGAACACAATTTATTTGTAGGTCGTAATTGTCAACCTCAATAGTGTCATACAACTCAACAACGCCTCATATGTTGGCATCTAATATATTGTATGATTGTGCATATTATTATTTATAAATCACAATCTTGTGCAATAAAATAAACCTCATTATAATCTCACATCGCCTATAGGCAATAGCTGTGGATATGTAAACTTTCACAGAGAAGTGAGTCCTACTTAGCTATTATGAAACTCAAAAGTTCTTAGTAATGGCATTGTGGCTTTAAATGGGAGGAGTTAGCCAAAGTCAGACTCTTAAAAAGTTGCACAAACCCAGAGTTGTTTGTTGTAGCAGCATTTGTTCAAATTATAAGTCTTAAAGGCACACTTTTGTAATTTATCATGTCATGCTGCTTACTCATTGGATCCTCCTATTTCCGCCATCCTTCACACACATGTGTATGTTTTTTTCTGTTTCAACATGTTTATTGTAAAATGCTGTAACTAATGGAAAAAGTGAGCAACAACATAAATTACAGAACAGCCAAGAAATAAATGGTCGTGTTTTATTGGCACATCTTTTTACTACATTATCTCAAGTGTCAACACGGTGCTATTATCTTAAGCCTGATTCAGAAAAAGGGGGTGGTGATGAACAGAGTGTCTGAATTAAGCAGACCACTCTTACCCAGTCCAAAGATCAGGGCTTGATCCATCACCGTTTTTAGCTCACTGCACCATCCCAGCTCAGAACCTGGCTATATGCAAATTAGTCTGTTCCTGTCCCAGTGCATGATGGGAACAGGGCAAACCAAACTACCAAGCCAATTCTTCTACTGGGAAGGAAACAAGCTTCCGGGGACCAGTTTCTGGCATTTCAGCCGTCGTCGACCCGGCTTGCTTGAATCCTGATGGTGCAATGAGCAAGGGACTCACATCTGAGTATACCCTTCCACGCTTATGGTGGACAAAATGATTCAGAAAAAGGGGGTGGTGATGAACAGAGTGTCTGAATTAAGCAGACCACTCTTACCCAGTCCAAAGATCAGGGCTTGATCCATCACCGTTTTTTAGCTCACTGCACCATCCCAGCTCAGAACCTGGCTATATGCAAATTAGTCTGTTCCTGTCCCAGTGCATGATGGGAACAGGGCAAACCAAACTACCAAGCCAATTCTTCTACTGGGAAGGAAACAAGCTTCCGGGGACCGGTTTCTGGCATTTCAGCCGTCGTCGGCCCGGCTTGCTTGAATCCTGATGGTGCAATGAGCAAGGGACTCACATCTGAGTATACCCTTCCACGCTTATGGTGGACAAAATGATTCAGAAAAAGGGGGTGGTGATGAACAGAGTGTCTGAATTAAGCAGAGCACTTTTACCCAGTCCAAAGATCAGGGCTTTATCCATCACCGTTTTTTAGCTCACTGCACCATCCCAGCTCAGAACCTGGCTATATGCAAATTAGTCTGTTCCTGTCCCAGTGCATGATGGGAACAGGGCAAACCAAACTACCAAGCCAATTCTTCTACTGGGAAGGAAACAAGCTTCCGGGGACCGGTTTCTGGCATTTCAGCCGTCGTCGGCCCGGCTTGCTTGAATCCTGATGGTGCAATGAGCAAGGGACTCACATCTGAGTATACCCTTCCACGCTTATGGTGGACAAAATGATTCAGAAAAAGGGGGTGGTGATGAACAGAGTGTCTGAATTAAGCAGACCACTTTTACCCAGTCCAAAGATCAGGGCTTGATCCATCACCGTTTTTTAGCTCACTAGACCATCCCAGCTCAGAACCTGGCTATATGCAAATTAGTCTGTTCCTGTCCCAGTGCATGATGGGAACAGGGCAAACCAAACTACCAAGCCAATTCTTCTACTGGGAAGGAAACAAGCTTCCGGGGACCGGTTTCTGGCATTTCAGCCGTCGTCGGCCCGGCTTGCTTGAATCCTGATGGTGCAATGAGCAAGGGACTCACATCTGAGTATACCCTTCCACGCTTATGGTGGACAAAATGATTCAGAAAAAGGGGGTGGTGATGAACAGAGTGTCTGAATTAAGCAGACCACTCTTACCCAGTCCAAAGATCAGGGCTTGATCCATCACCGTTTTTTAGCTCACTGCAACATCCCAGCACAGAACCTGGCTATATGCAAATTAGTCTGTTCCTGTCCCAGTGCATGATGGGAACAGGGCAAACCAAACTACCAAGCCAATTCTTCTACTGGGAAGGAAACAAGCTTCCGGGGACCGGTTTCTGGCATTTCAGCCGTCGTCGGCCCGGCTTGCTTGAATCCTGATGGTGCAATGAGCAAGGGACTCACATCTGAGTATACCCTTCCACGCTTATGGTGGACAAAATGATTCAGAAAAAGGGGGTGGTGATGAACAGAGTGTCTGAATTAAGCAGACCACTCTTACCCAGTCCAAAGATCAGGGCTTGATCCATCACCGTTTTTTAGCTCACTGCACCATCCCAGCTCAGAACCTGGCTATATGCAAATTAGTCTGTTCCTGTCCCAGTGCATGATGGGAACAGGGCAAACCAAACTACCAAGCCAATTCTTCTACTGGGAAGGAAACAAGCTTCCGGGGACCGGTTTCTGGAATTTCAGCCGTCGTCGGCCCGGCTTGCTTGAATCCTGATGGTGCAATGAGCAAGGGACTCACATCTGAGTATACCCTTCCACGCTTATGGTGGACAAAATGATTCAGAAAAAGGGGGTGGTGATGAACAGAGTGTCTGAATTAAGCAGACCACTCTTACCCAGTCCAAAGATCAGGGCTTGATCCATCACCGTTTTTTAGCTCACTGCACCATCCCAGCTCAGAACCTGGCTATATGCAAATTAGTCTGTTCCTGTCCCAGTGCATGATGGGAACAGGGCAAACCAAACTACCAAGCCAATTCTTCTACTGGGAAGGAAACAAGCTTCCGGGGACCGGTTTCTGGCATTTCAGCCGTCGTCGGCCCGGCTTGCTTGAATCCTGATGGTGCAATGAGCAAGGGACTCACATCTGAGTATACCCTTCCACGCTTATGGTGGACAAAATGATTCAGAAAAAGGGGGTGGTGATGAACAGAGTGTCTGAATTAAGCAGACCACTCTTACCCAGTCCAAAGATCAGGGCTTGATCCATCACCGTTTTTTAGCTCACTGCACCATCCCAGCTCAGAACCTGGCTATATACAAATTAGTCTGTTCCTGTCCCAGTGCATGATGGGAACAGGGCAAACCAAACTACCAAGCCAATTCTTCTACTGGGAAGGAAACAAGCTTCCGGGGACCGGTTTCTGGCATTTCAGCCGTCGTCGGCCCGGCTTGCTTGAATCCTGATGGTGCAATGAGCAAGGGACTCACATCTGAGTATACCCTTCCACGCTTATGGTGGACAAAATGATTCAGAAAAAGGGGGTGGTGATGAACAGAGTGTCTGAATTAAGCAGACCACTCTTACCCAGTCCAAAGATCAGGGCTTGATCCATCACCGTTTTTTAGCTCACTGCACCATCCCAGCTCAGAACCTGGCTATATACAAATTAGTCTGTTCCTGTCCCAGTGCATGATGGGAACAGGGCAAACCAAACTACCAAGCCAATTCTTCTACTGGGAAGGAAACAAGCTTCCGGGGACCGGTTTCTGGCATTTCAGCCGTCGTCGGCCCGGCTTGCTTGAATCCTGATGGTGCAATGAGCAAGGGACTCACATCTGAGTATACCCTTCCACGCTTATGGTGGACAAAATGTTCTGAGCTGGGATGGGGCAGTGAGCTAAATAACGGTGATGGATCAAGCCCTGATCTTTGGACTGGGTAAGAGTGGTCTGCTTAATTCAGACACTCTGTTCATCACCACCCCCTTTTCTGAATCATTTTGTCCACCATAAGCGTGGAAGGGTATACTCAGATGTGAGTCCCTTGCTCATTGCACCATCAGGATTCAAGCAAGCCGGGCCGACGACGCCTGAAATGGCAGAAACCGGTCCCCGGAAGCTTGTCTCCTTTCTGGTGAAGAATTGGCTTGGTAGTTTGGCCTGCCCTGTTCCCATGATGCACTGGGCCAGGGACAGACTAATTTGCATATAGCCAGGTTCTGAGCTGGGATGGGGCAGTGAGCTAAATAACGGTGATGGATCAAGCCCTGATCTTTGGACTGGGTAAGAGTGGTCTGCTTAATTCAGACACTCTGTTCATCACCACCCCCTTTTCTGAATCATTATCTCAAGCCTGAGCACAATCTTTTTGCATACTTTAAGATCCTGAAAAGCCCATATAATGTAATATTTTGAGCTTCTCAGCTCATTATGTGACCTTGCTTTCCGTCTTGCTTTGTTATGTGTTAACATTTTAAAAATGTGTCTAATTCTCTACCAATAGATTAATGGTAGCAAATTATAGGATAACAGAGCACTGGCCCACCCACCCACCCATGCTACAGTCTTTGCTTATTCTCCATAATATTTAAATATGCCTTTGTTCAGATCTTTGATATTGTTTGGAGGTATATCACAGAGGCGTATATTAGGAACTCTTTTCTCCACGTGCCTTGAAGTCTAGACAAGCTATTGGCAGCCAGTAGTTTGGCTTTACCAATGCTTGTTTCCATTCATGATTTATTTTGTAAAACTATGACTGGGAGAACTGCTGGCCCCGCACCAATTAAAAAAAATACATGAAAGCACAATTACAGCATCAAGCATAAATCAAACTACTTTCTGCCAATGTGCTCCTTGTGAAAGAACAGAATGCTGTCAACTCACACTAAACTTGACCAATGGCTGAAGTTGGCAGACTAACAGTCCCATATTGGATGATTGAGCGGGCGAAAGAAAAATGTGAATGACAAAATAATAGACCATTAAATGAAGAGGTCAGGCTGAAAGCTCATATCAGTAAATATATATAATTTCAGAAAAATAAAATGGTCTTGGCTAAAGCCAGGGATGACAATAGCATGAATCAGTATCCACAGGACTGAGATAGGAAATAGGAAGATGAAATTCAGCAATTGTAAATATATGCCAGGTGGGTGTGCTGGTAGGACAATGGGATAGAAAACTGAATTGGCTTTCCCAGAGAAAAAAGGCAACAAGAAATTGTGGAGCCTCAGTGCACTAGCCCTACCTGGTCCAACTTGGAGACAGTCTGCTGGTGTAGGGAGCCAGTGCGTACAAACAACAAAAATGAACCCAAAGTGGTGAGTGTTAGAACCGGGAGTCTCTGGTTGGCAAAGGTAAGTACCTTGGCCCAAGTAGGGACCCCTAGTTCCGGTCAGGGCGACGGAATAACCCTCTGAGATAACCCCTGCTCACCCTCTAGGTAGCATGGCGCGAGCAGTCTAGGCTAAACTCGGAGACAATGTGGATAACATTTGCACTTAACACAACAGCAATTCCCAATCCACCACAAACTGAGACCACACAGGTAAGTATATATAAAATATAACTTTATCTAGTTTCAGCATGTAAATGAAGCAGTTGCATTATAATCACTTCTTTAAAACACATCGCATTTCTAGCTTAAAGGTTGCACGTTAAACACTTCATTTAGAACAAGGTTGCACTTAATTCTTAGTAGGTCTTGTAAATAGGCCGTTCTCAGCATAAAAATAAAAATAGTCTCTAGTCTCTCAAATCAGCACTTAAAAGAATATGGCCACTGATTTATACTGTGATGCTCCCAGCATGAGCAAAGAAAACAAGGCCCACGTGTACTTATATCCGTGGGCTTCATGCGCTGTTGCAACTCCCTCGCGAGGCCCAGGGACTCTTTCTAGTCCCCGGGGCAGTCTCGCGTCTTCCTGAGATTCAGGCGCACCACTGCGCACCAGCCGTGCAGACTGCACGCGTCCCCGCCCCGGCCGGTCCCCTTTCCTCTCCCGCCCGCTCTCGACAATACAACGAGCGGCGGGGGAGGCGGTGAAGCTCACCTGATGGAGGGACGGCGGGCCAGGGGTGCGGGACGCTTCCAGGTCCCTCGGCGGGGTCGGAGCTCTTCCCCGGTCCCGGCGGTGATTCTGGGCAATCCTTCGGCACCTCCCGCAGCTTCAGCGGAGGCAGCCAATCCGGTCGCGGCCCTCAGTCGAGCCCCTCTGAGCGCGAGGCCGCCAACCAATGGCAGCGCGGCCTCGCCGATGACGCTCCGCAGGCTCAGCCAATCACGGCACACCACAGCTGATGACGCTGCGCCGCGCGGGCCAATCCCGTCGCGGCGTTAGTGAGGGGGCTCGGCTCCCTCAGCCAATGGGGTCGCGGCGGCTTCGTTCTTCGCCGCGGCCGCTCCTGGTCACGAACAGCAACTTCCAGGGGTGATCCTGGCCCCGGGCTGCGATGGTGATTTGGCGGCAAAGGGTTTTAAAGGGCGCTGGTCAGAACTAGAACCCCCTCTTCGACCTTGCCACCACCTGGGAGCAGATTTCACGAGGGGAGGCTCCACAAGCCTCCAACCCTCACGATTAATGTGCCGATGAGCACACCGATCTCCTCCTCACGCTCCGCAGTCCAGCACCACGCGTCCCGGGTCCCAACAGCACGATTTTGCAGCTGTTTCCTGGGATAGCTTTAGGAACCTTTAGCCCTGGGTTCCAAGCAGGAGGCCAGCTCTTCTCAGGCCCTTGGAGATTCAGATGTAGACACAGCACACAGCAGAGTCTTGGCAGTTTCAAGTAGGCAGGGTCACAGCACACAGCAAAGTCCCTTTCTTCTCCTTAGCTTCCAGGTGGACAGCAGAACAAGTCAGCCCTTAGAGCACACAGCAAGGCAGTCTTCCTTCAGTTCTCTAGCTGTCCTCCTTCCAGCGAGGGTTCCTTCTTGCTTGCAGAATTTCAGAATCTAATTCTCTGCAGGCAGGGGTCCTTTCCTTATACCCCCCAATGTCTTTGAAGTTCTTTGTGCATGGAGGCCCTGGGTCCAGTCTAAACCAGTTCTGGGGGTTGCGGAGCACTGAGGTGTCTCTGGCTTTCTTCGTCCTGTCAGCTTCAGGGCCAGTGGGGTCAGTTGACCACCAGGAGAGAGCTAATGTGGGGGAGGTAGGCAGGCACAGCCCAGCACTTATCTGGCATTCCTTCCTCCCTCCTCCCAAGCAGGCAGATGTGCCCTTTCATCCCCGGGATGGCTCCGACCCTCTCCTCTGGGGCTCTGCAGCCCCTTCCTGTCACATCCAGACCAGGCAGACATTCCACAAACCCAGACACACAGAAAGGTTTAGACAAGAGAACAGCCACTTTCTAAAAGTGCTATTCTCCAACACAGGATTTAAAAACACCCTTCACTAAAAGATGTGTCATTAAATTCTGAGTCCAGGGATATCTTTCACTTATGTCCCATCTTGTTCCTATGGGGAGATAGGCTGGTATCACATGGGCCCAGCCCCCCTCCATGTTACTCTATGGAGCAAGATAGCCTTACAGCAGTGAGCACACAAAATGGCTGTAGCCCACTACCAGAGCATAGTACCTGCACTAGCACATGCTCTACCTTATCCATACACTGCACCCTGCCCAGGGGGGTACCTTGAGCCTTCCATAGGGGTGACTGATGTGCACAGACAGGGAAGGATTAGGCCTAGCCAGTGGGGACACTGGCCAGGCCGACATGGCAGTCATTGACTGCACACAGGCCCTGCGCTGGCAGGCCTGAGTCACCTTTTAAAAGCTACTCATGTGGGTGGCGCAATCTGCGCTGCAGGCCCACTAGTAGCATTTGTCATCACCAGCCCTGGCACACACAGTGCCCTCTACTAGGGACTTCGTGGTGATACAAATATGCCAATTAGGTATACTCAATCAATATCACAATTTACAGAAGGAGCACTTACACTCTGACACTGATCAGCAGTGGCAGAGTGTCCAAAACATCTAAATCAGCAAAAACGAAATCCAGCACAGCATCAAAACACATGAGTCAGAGGCAAAAAGATGGGGGAAGAACCACGCCAAAAGGTGTCAGGTCTAACACGTGTCCCCTCCAGCTGAAAGTGGGGAGAACTACCCAACCTCTTGGGAGTCCTCATCACTAAGGCAGAAGAATCTGGACAGACCGTCAGCGTTGGGGTGTTCTGTACCAGGGCGGTGCTCCACCGTAAAGTCCATCCCCTGTAGGGAAATGGACCACCTCAACAATTTTGGATTCTCACCCCTCATCTGCATTAACCATCTGAGGGGCCTGTGGTCGGTCTGAACACGGAAGTGAGTCCCAAACAGGTAGGGCCTCAGCTTCTTCAGAGCCCAGACCACAGCGAAAGCTTCTCTTTCAATGGCACTCCATTTTTGTTCCCTGGGGATCAGCCTCCGGCTAATGAAAGCCACAGGTTGGTCTCCTCCCTCATCATTGATCTGTGAGAGGACTGCTCCCACGCCTTGCTCTGAAGCGTCAGTTTGCACAATGAACTCACTGGAAAAGTCAGGTGCCTTAAGCACCGGTGCTGTGCACATGGCAGTTTTGAGGGTGTCAAAAGCAGTTTGACAGGCCTCAGTCCAATTCACTTTTCTAGGCTGATTCCTAGATGTCAGCTCTGTCAAAGGGGCCACAATGGTGCCATAACCCTTGACAAACCGTCTGTAATACCCGGTGAGACCTAGAAAGGCTCTCACCTCAGTCTGGGTCTTGGGGGGTTCCCAAGCCAGAATGGTATCAATTTTTGCCTGTAGGGGCGCCACCTTGCCGCTCCCCACCTGGTGTCCCAAGTACACCACCGATCCCTGCCCTATCTGGCATTTACTGGCCTTGATAGTGAGGCCTGCCGTCTGCAGAGCCTTCAACACTTCAGTGAGGTGTTGCAGGTGTTCCTCCCAAGTGGAGCTGAACACCGCAATGTCATCCAGGTAGGCTGCGCTGAATTGCTCCAGCCCTGCCAGTACCTGGTTGACTAATCTCTGAAATGTGGCGGGAGCATTTTTCAACCCAAAGGGCATGACACGAAACTGGAAGTGTCCTTCTGGCGTTGAAAATGCTGACCTCTCCTTTGCCCCGTCAGTTAAGGCAATCTGCCAGTACCCTGAAGTCAAATCAAAAGTACTCGGGTACTGGGCAGCTCCCAACCGATCCACCAGCTCATCAGCTCTGGGGATGGGGTGCGCGTCAGTCTTCGTGACCGCATTGAGCCCACGGTAGTCCACGCAGAACCGAAGTTCTGGGGGGCCACCGGGGGTAGCAGCTTTCTTAGGCACTAAGACCACTGGGCTAGCCCAGGGGCTGCTGGAGGGCTCAATAACCCCAAGCGCCAACATCTTGGAAACTTCGTCCTTGATGCTAGCTCTGACCTTGTCAGCCACCCTGTAAAACTTCTGTTTCACAGGCATGCTGTCTCCAGTGTCCACGTCGTGGACGCACCATTTGGTGACACCTGGGGTCAGGGAGAACAGTGGGGCGAACTGACCCAAGACTTGGCGACAGTCCTCCTGCTGTTCTGGGGTCAGGGTGGGGGAGAGGACCACACCATCCACTGACCCATCTTGCTCCTTGACTGCCAGGAGGTCAGGGAGAGGATCACTATCCTCCTCCCCTCCAACATCTGTAGCCATGAGCATAGTCACTTCAGTTCTCTCAAAGTGGGGTTTGAGGCGGTTCACATGTAGCACTCTCAGGGGCTGCCTGGGAGTCTTCAGGTTAACCAAATAGGTAACCTCGCTCTTGCGCTCCACCACCTCATATGGGCCAGACCACTTGTCACGGAGCGCACAAGGCTCCACTGGCGCCATCACCCACACTTTCTGACCAGGTTGGAACTCAGCCAGAGAAGTGTTCTGGTCATACCACCTCTTCATTTCCTCCTGGCTAGCCTCCAGGTTCTCTTGAGCGAGCTTCCTGAAGCGCTTGGTCTGGTTGCGGATGGCCAGCACATAGCTGAACACATCCTGAGGGGTTTTCCCACGGGATTTCTCCCACCCCTCTTTCACCAGCGCCAGAGGCCCTCTGACAGGGTGGCCATACAGCAACTCAAAGGGACTGAACCCTAAGGATTTCTGAGGCACCTCCCTGTAGGCAAACAACAGGCATGGCAACAAGACATCCCATTTCCGCCTCATGGGCTCCTCCAGGCCCATGATCATGCCCTTCAATGTGCGGTTGAATCTCTCAACCAAACCATTTCCTTGAGGGTGGTAAGGAGTGGTGAATTTGTATGTCACCCCACACTCACTCCACAGGGACTTCATATATTTAGAAATGAAGTTTGTCCCGCGGTCCGAAACGACCTCCTTCGGAAATCCCACCCGGGAAAAGATCCCCATCAGGGCACGGCCCACCACTGGGGCGGTGACTGTCCTGAGCGGAAGGGCTTCCGGGTACCGAGTGGCATGGTCCACCAAGACCAGGATAAACCTGTTGCCTAGGGCCGTCTTGGGATCCAGGGGCCCCACGATGTCAATGCCCACCCGCTCAAAAGGGGTGCTCACCACGGGAAAGGGTTGGAGGGGTGCCACGCGCTTCCCTCCACTCTTGCCACTGGCCTGACAAGTCTGACAAGACTTACAAAAGGCAGAGACGTGCGTCTTCATCTGGGGCCAGTAGAAATGGGTGACAAGCCTGTGATAGGTCTTGTCTTGCCCCAGATGTCCTGCGAGAGGCACGTCATGAGCCAGACCCAGTAGGAAGTTCCTGAAGCGCTCCGGTACCACCAGCACACGGGCTGCGCCGGGCTCAGCGAACTTAGGCTCACTATAAAGTAAGTCATCCTCCCAATAGATCAAATGCTCCTTGGACCCCAGGCCTGCTGCCGCACACCAATGAGAGAAGGGCACTCCTTCTGAGCCTGGCAGAATTCCTCCCTGGAGGGACCACCCTCTTGCTGCCACTGGGACAGCTCAGGCAATTCCCCTAGTTCGGCCACCTGCTCCCCTGTAGGTTCCAGGGCATCCCCTTCCGGGTCTGCCTCCTCCTGGACCGTGGGAACAGTGGGGGCTGGTTTCCCGCGCCCTCTACCCCTTCCTCTCTTGGCAGGTCCCTGGGCCATTGTTCCAGGCTCCAGCTCTGTTAGACCGCCCTCTCTTGCTGTCATTGCACGGGTGGACACACAGATCCACGCAGGCAAACCCAACATCTCCAAGTGAGTCCTGTGCTCCACCTCTTTCCAGGGGGAGCTCTCCAGGTCATTACCTAATAGACAATCTACAGGCAAGGCATCACTTACTACAATCTCCAAAATACCGGAGACTCCTCCCCATTCAAATGGAACTTTCGCCAGCCTGCAGTAGCGCACTGAACTGTCAGCTGCCACCACAGGCCGGAGTACCTGGGGAACAATTTGCTCTTCAGACACCCACTGACACCTAACAGCTGTCACGCTGGCTCCTGTGTCTCTCAGAGCCTCCACCACCTGTCCATTGATGGTCACCTTCTGCCCGTACTTCTTAGTGTTTTGGGGCAGCAAGGTTTCCTGGGCCATCTCCTGGTCTCCTAGAGAGACAAGGGTCATCAATGCTAACCCCTTCTCCCCACTAGAAATCAAATCACCTCCCAAAGCTACACTGGCTATCGCCGGAACTGGAGCTGGAGCACCAGTGGGTGCAGATTTCTTCTTTGGACAGCTTGGAGCAATGTGCCCCACCTCCCTACATGCATAGCAAGTGAGGGTCTTCTTGTCCTGCGGGCCCTTATGGGGCCAGGACTTCTTAGACTTGGGGGGTTGAGACACCTTCTCTTGGGAACTACTTTGGGGCCCTTTAGAAGACTCCTTTTGATTACCCGTGTCCCCCCCACTCTTCTGCTGGGGACCCTGTCCACCTTTGGCGGGGGTACTTACCACCCCCTTGTGGACCCTGGTGCTAGTCCACCGGTCCGCCTCTTTAGCAAGCTCACTGGGATCAGTTAACTTACTGTCTAAAAGATGCTGGCGCAGCTCTGGGACACACAAACTACTTAAGTGCTCCCTACTAATCAAGTGACACAACCCCACATAATCAGTAACTTTGCTGCCCTTCATCCAACCTTCCAGTGCACGCGTGTACATACTCACACACTCCACCCAAGTACTTGAATCAAGCTTCTTGAAGTTCCTAAACTTCTGGCGGTACTGTTCAGCAGTGAGCCCATACCTGAGGCACAAAGCCTCCTTCATGGCGGAGTAGGACAAAGCATCCTTTGCTTCTAAGGGTGCCAAAACATCCCTCCCAGAGGCCTCAAAATGCTTCCACAATCCTGCTCCCCAATTCTTCTCAGGCACCTCATTCATCTTCAAGGCAAGTTCATACGCTCTGAACCACGCATAAATATCCTCACCCCTCTGATAATTCTGTACCAGATCCTTTGGTATGTATACCTTACCCGCCTGTACTGGTTGTGCGCTGCCACCATTAGAACTGGACCCCCTTTCTTTATATTTGAAATCCAATTCCTTCATGCTCCTCTCATGAGCCAATTGGAGCTTCTTCTCCTCTAGAGCGAGCGCCTGCCTTCTCTCCTGTGCCGCTCTCTCCTGCGCCTCTTTCTCAACTTCCAGGCGCAGTCTCTTCTCATCGGCTTCCGCCCTGAGCTTCAAAAGCTCAATCTCATGGGCCCTGACTCGCTGATTCTCCTCTATTTCCTCTGGAGACATAACCCTACTGGAGTGGTCGCTGCCGGTCCTAGACCCTGGCTTCCTCACTGGCAATTCACTGGGCAAAAACCCGTTTTCCGGTGTGTCTCCCTCTCCAGTAGCAGCTTCCAGGTCACCGTGTTTGGCCTCCCACCAGGCCCTCAGAGCTGTCCGTAGCTCTTCCTTATTTGCGCCGCCCCTTACTGGGCATTCAAGCTGTCTGCAGAATTTTCTCAGTTGCTCCTTGTTATAGGTGAGCAACTCCTGGCTTTCAAATTCCACTTCCCCTTCTGCATTCATGCTTTGCGCGTTCTGAGACATGTTACCTCCTACCCTTTTTCAACTAAAAAGGTTTCACCAAAAAGAAAAAATCCTGCGCAACCTGTTCCGCTAAACTAGACTAGTGATGTACAAGAAATCACTGCAGGTCAAGTGCAATCATTAGTTCAAAATCCGCACCGCGAGCCACCAATGTTAGAACCGGGAGTCTCTGGTTGGCAAAGGTAAGTACCTTGGCCCAAGTAGGGACCCCTAGTTCCGGTCAGGGCGACGGAATAACCCTCTGAGATAACCCCTGCTCACCCTCTAGGTAGCATGGCGCGAGCAGTCTAGGCTAAACTCGGAGACAATGTGGATAACATTTGCACTTAACACAACAGCAATTCCCAATCCACCACAAACTGAGACCACACAGGTAAGTATATATAAAATATAACTTTATCTAGTTTCAGCATGTAAATGAAGCAGTTGCATGATAATCACTTCTTTAAAACACATCGCATTTCTAGCTTAAAGGTTGCACGTTAAACACTTCATTTAGAACAAGGTTGCACTTAATTCTTAGTAGGTCTTGTAAATAGGCCGTTCTCAGCATAAAAATAAAAATAGTCTCTAGTCTCTCAAATCAGCACTTAAAAGAATATGGCCACTGATTTATACTGTGATGCTCCCAGCATGAGCAAAGAAAACAAGGCCCACGTGTATTTATATCCGTGGGCTTCATGCGCTGTTGCAACTCCCTCGCGAGGCCCAGGGACTCTTTCTAGTCCCCGGGGCAGCCTCGCGTCTTCCTGAGATTCAGGCGCACCACTGCGCACCAGCCGTGCAGACTGCACGCGTCCCCGCCCCGGCCGGTCCCCTTTCCTCTCCCGCCCGCTCTCGACAATCCAACGAGCGGCGGGGGAGGCGGTGAAGCTCACCTGATGGAGGGACGGCGGGCCAGGGGTGCGGGACGCTTCCAGGTCCCTCGGCGGGGTCGGAGCTCTTCCCCGGTCCCGGCGGTGATTCTGGGCAATCCTTCGGCACCTCCCGCAGCTTCAGCGGAGGCAGCCAATCCGGTCGCGGCCCTCAGTCGAGCCCCTCTGAGCGCGAGGCCGCCAACCAATGGCAGCGCGGCCTCGCCGATGACGCTCCGCAGGCTCAGCCAATCACGGCACACCACAGCTGATGACGCTGCGCCGCGCGGGCCAATCCCGTCGCGGCGTTAGTGAGGGGGCTCGGCTCCCTCAGCCAATGGGGTCGCGGCGGCTTCGTTCTTCGCCGTGGCCGCTCCTGGTCACGAACAGCAACTTCCAGGGGTGATCCTGGCCCCGGGCTGCGACGGTGATTTGGCGGCAAAGGGTTTTAAAGGGCGCTGGTCAGAACTAGACCCCCCTCTTCGACCTTGCCACCACCTGGGAGCAGATTTCACGAGGGAAGGCTCCACAAGCCTCCAACCCTCACGATTAATGTGCCGATGAGCACACCGATCTCCTCCTCACGCTCCGCAGTCCAGCACCACGCGTCTCGGGTCCCAACAGCACGATTTTGCAGCTGTTTCCTGGGATAGCTTTAGGAACCTTTAGCCCTGGGTTCCAAGCAGGAGGCCAGCTCTTCTCAGGCCCTTGGAGATTCAGATGTAGACACAGCACACAGCAGAGTCTTGGCAGTTTCAAGTAGGCAGGGTCACAGCACACAGCAAAGTCCCTTTCTTCTCCTTAGCTTCCAGGTGGACAGCAGAACAAGTCAGCCCTTAGAGCACACAGCAAGGCAGTCTTCCTTCAGTTCTCTAGCTGTCCTCCTTCCAGCGAGGGTTCCTTCTTGCTTGCAGAATTTCAGAATCTAATTCTCTGCAGGCAGGGGTCCTTTCCTTATACCCCCCAATGTCTTTGAAGTTCTTTGTGCATGGAGGCCCTGGGTCCAGTCTAAACCAGTTCTGGGGGTTGCGGAGCACTGAGGTGTCTCTGGCTTTCTTCTTCCTGTCAGCTTCAGGGCCAGTGGGGTCAGTTGACCACCAGGAGAGAGCTAATGTGGGGGAGGTAGGCAGGCACAGCCCAGCACTTATCTGGCATTCCTTCCTCCCTCCTCCCAAGCAGGCAGATGTGCCCTTTCATCCCCGGGATGGCTCCGACCCTCTCCTCTGGGGCTCTGCAGCCCCTTCCTGTCACATCCAGACCAGGCAGACATTCCACAAACCCAGACACACAGAAAGGTTTAGACAAGAGAACAGCCACTTTCTAAAAGTGCTATTCTCCAACACAGGATTTAAAAACACCCTTCACTAAAAGATGTGTCATTAAATTCTGAGTCCAGGGATATCTTTCACTTATGTCCCATCTTGTTCCTATGGGGAGATAGGCTGGTATCACATGGGCCCAGCCCCCCTCCATGTTACTCTATGGAGCAAGATGGCCTTACAGCAGTGAGCACACAAAATGGCTGTAGCCCACTACCAGAGCATAGTACCTGCACTAGCACATGCTCTACCTTATCCATACACTGCACCCTGCCCAGGGGGGTACCTTGAGCCTTCCATAGGGGTGACTGATGTGCACAGACAGGGAAGGATTAGGCCTAGCCAGTGGGGACACTGGCCAGGCCGACATGGCAGTCATTGACTGCACACAGGCCCTGCGCTGGCAGGCCTGAGTCACCTTTTAAAAGCTACTCATGTGGGTGGCGCAATCTGCGCTGCAGGCCCACTAGTAGCATTTGTCATCACCAGCCCTGGCACACACAGTGCCCTCTACTAGGGACTTCGTGGTGATACAAATATGCCAATTAGGTATACTCAATCCATATCACAATTTACAGAAGGAGCACTTACACTCTGACACTGATCAGCAGTGGCAGAGTGTCCAAAACATCTAAATCAGCAAAAACGAAATCCAGCACAGCATCAAAACACATGAGTCAGAGGCAAAAAGATGGGGGAAGAACCACGCCAAAAGGTGTCAGGTCTAACAGTGAGCATTTCCTACCTTTTATCCCACACTTGAAAGCTCTTTTCCATCACTGCTTTATCCCTTTGTCACTCTTTTCCTGTCTTCCTCTTCCTCGTTTGTTCTGTCCCTTGCTCTGGGTCATGGTCATATGATGAATTATATCTCCTGGGTGCCCAGCATCTGTAACCACCTGCACTAATGAAGCAATGCCTATGTTTTGGGAATGCACTTGTCAGTCAGGATCCTCATCCTAAGTTCAGCAGTCAAGAGACATGATCAGGGCCGGACTGGTTACCAGGCAGTTTGAAATGCTGCTGAGCTGGGGGCTGATTTTGTTGATGGGGACCTACGTGTACTAAACAAAATTCGTTTTGCTTTCATTATTTCGAAGCACACGCAGGTCTCCATGAACGAAATCAGTCCCCACTGTAATAAAATCAGCCCCCAGCTCGGCAGCATTCCAAACTGCCCGGTAGTCAGTCTGGTCCTGGACATGATTGCCTAAAGCAACAGACATGGCCCGACTGGTCATTCTTCCACTCTGGCCTCTTCATGTTGGGCTGCAGGCTAGGTGACACATTCAGCAGAGGGTGAGCTCCAGTGACCCACGTATCCCCCACTAAACCATTTTATTCTTTACTTTTGGCAGTATGGGGTTTACACCAAAGCCCTTGCAACAGCATCAGTGAATACTTTTTTTCTGACAACAACTGGCCCAGCAGGATCAGTCACAATAAACTTCTTCTTGCCAAGTTCGAAAAATGTTTTCTCATGAAGGTGACTGGCTAGAAAAAGAAATTCAGTTCAACTAGATCACATTTTGAAGACAGACGGTCACTTGTGGGGAATTCTGAGCATAGAAACAGGACAGGACAGGTATCTAAAACCCATGCAACAATCTGTAGCTGTAAAGCAGCAAGGAGAGCGTGACAGAAAAGATAACAACAAGGGTGTTTCCTGAGACATGATGAAGTGGCACAGGCTGACTATGTGGTATGTGCAGCACCGAGTGCTTCATTTGTGCCAGTGGTTACATGTGGCGAGCACTAACACTCATGTTTGATGACTGGGATACATTTATTGCTATCAGAATGCCATAACTTTATTAAGGAACTTGGCCTTAGGCATCATTCCTCAGTATGGTCAAGGAACTCCTTGATGACTTGCAATATCCTTATAATGTACGCCGGGGTAGGGGCTACTTTATCCCAAATATAACAGGCAACTTGAGACACACCCAGTCACCAATTTTAAAGAATTAACATCAGAACACAACAGTAATAACTTATTACAGTTGAGTTCTGTCTCAATGCCTGCTATTGAAGCCAGCAGCAGAGGGGGAAAGCCAGGTCAGGCCATGGAACATAATCAAAGCAGTTGTTTGAAGAAGAAAATGAAATATTGCTTTTCTTTCTCCTGCTCTGTTTTTTCTAGTAGTTCTGTGGCAAACAGAAAAGAGATATTTAGGCCAACATTTTTATTTTTTGCTCTCTGTTGTTAATTATAGAAACGTTTCTGCTTGTTTCTATACATTCCAAGCTACATTGCCTTTAGCAAAAAAATACTTGGATAAAACTGATACTCAAATCTTTTAGAAATAGAGGGTTCTTGTTGGCAGAGTACACATCATGTCCAAGCAGGAGCCACAATCCTAGTCAGGGTAAGTCAAGTACAGACCCTAAATTATCATGTGCTCATTCTCTGGTAGCTTGGCACAGAGCAGTCAGGCTTAACTTGAGAGGCAATCTGTAAAGTATTTGTGCATACTTCAATTACAGTAACAATGAAAATACCACAAAATACTCCACACCAGTTTAGAAAATAGAGAATATTTATCTGTGTAAAACAAGACCAAAACAACAAAAATACAATAAGTACTACCAGAGAAATGAATTTTAAAAGATTAAATGTGAAAACAGTGCTTAGAAGTCATTAGGGGTCAAAGGTTACTTGAGGTCACAAGGGAGTGGCGCAAATCCAAAGTTCAGACTGACAGCGATGGAGGGTCTGCTAAAAAGTACCTTGTATGGAGCAAAGGGTCAATATTGAGAACGCGATGCATTGGTTCCGTTTCACACAGTCGGGCCACTGCATCATCGAGCCTCACAGACGGTGTCGAAGTATTGGTGATGCATCATCATCAAGGCGCACAGGATCGGTACAGCGTCGTCATTAAGCCTCGCAGTCAGGACCCGCATCCTCGTCAATTCGGCACTGAGTCAGTTTCGAAGAGCAATGGGTCGATTTTTCTCACGCAGTCGGGTTGATGCTCCAGCTTTTGCAGGAAAACAGCATAGAACCCACTTCTGCGGCACAGGACTGGAGGAGGCACCTCAGGCAGGGATTGGACCCACAGATAGCAGCGTCTAGCAGCACCACCAGAGTTGCAAGAAGTCTTTTGTTTCCCTGAGACTTCAGAAAACAAGATACCGGCCAACAAGCGTTGGAGAATCTTGGGTTCAAGGATGTAGAAAGCAGGTCAAGTCCCTCTCACTCCAACGCAAGAAGCGACAGGTAGCAGGTCAGCACAGCAGAACAAGTTGCAAAGTGGCAGTCCCTCCTGTAGCACAGCAATCAGCAGGCAGCAGGCTAATACAGGAGAGCAAGTAGCAATGTGGCAGTCCCTCTTACAGCACAGCAGCTCCTCTTCCAGGCAGAATGTCCTTGGTTCCAGTAGTGTTCTGATTTGGTGGTGTCAGGGGTCCAGTCCTTATACCCAAATACACCTTTGAAGTGGAGGAGACTTTAAAGTGGCATTTAAAAATCACAAGGTCCCTGCCTTTCTGGCTGTGGTATCAGACCCACTATAGGGGGGCATGCAGCTCTTTGTGTGGGAACAGACACAACCCTGTTCAGGTACAAGTGCCAGCTTCTCCCTCCCAATCTACCTCAGGAAGGCCCATCAGCTTGTTGATGGGCCACCAGAATTCAAATGTCACACCCTAGCTCCCTTTGTGTGCCTGTTTAGAGGGAATGCACGAAAACCCAGCTGTTACTCTACCCAGACGTGTATTCAGAGACAGGCAGAGGCACAGAATGGTTAAAGTAAGAAAATGTAAACTTTCTAAAAGTGGCGTTTTCAGACTTACAATTTAAAATCTGACTTCCCCATAGGTTGTGATTTTAAATTGTGAGTCCAGAGACACCAAACTCCAAATCTCTATCTTTTTCCATTAAGAAATTACACTGAAAAGATGTTTTAAGACAATCCCAATGTTAACCTATGGGAGAGATAGGCCTTGCAGTAGTGAAAAACACATGTAGTGTTTTTTCACTACAAGGACATGTAAAGCTCAAATGTACATGTCTTACATTGTAAATACATTGCACCCTGTCCATAGGGCTGCCTAGTGCCTACCTTAGGGGTGATGTTAGACCTGGCATCTTTGGCGTGGTTTACCCCTATCTTTTTACCTCTTCCTCCTGTATTTTTGATGCTGTGCTGGATTTCGTTTTTGCAGGTTTAGATGCTTTGGGCACTTTGCCACTGTTCAGTGTCAAAGTGCAAGTGCTCCCTGTGTAAATTGATATTGTGATTGGTTATCCATGATTGGCATATTTGTATCACCAAGAAGTCCCTAGTAAAGTGCACTGAGTGTGCCAGGGCTGGTGATAACAAATGCTACTAGTGGGCCTGCAGCACTGATTGTGCGACCCACTTGAGTAGCCCTAAAATGGTGTCTCAGGCCTGCCACCGCAGTGCCTGTGTGCAGTCTGTGAACTGCCATGTCCTCCTGGTCAGTGTCCCCACTGGCCTGGCCTAACCCTTCCCTTTATGTACACATTGGTCACCCCTATGGAAGGCCCAAGGTACCCCCTTGGGCAGGGTGCAGTGTATGTGAAAGGTAGAGCATGTACTTGTGCAGGTGTCATGCTCTGGTAGTGAATTACAGCCATTTTCTTTTTTCACTATTATAAGGCTATCATGCCCCATAGGCTATCATGGGGGATGCTGGCTACAGTGGCTACCAGCATATTTTCCCATAGGAGCAAGATAGGACATAAAAGTTTGGTATCCCTGAACTCAGAATTTAATAGCACATCTTTTAGGAAAGGTTGTTTTTAAATCCTGTGTTTGAGAACAGCACTTTTAGAAAGTTGCTGTTCTCTTGTCTGACCTTTCTGTGTGCCTTGGCCTGTTTGTGAATTGACGGTCTGGTTTGTGAGTGACAGGGGCTGGGTGGCTCCCAGAGTCTGAGTGGGCCATCCCTTGGCTGAATAGCTCCATCTGCATCTAGAGTAGTGGGAGGGGGAAGCACCTGGGCATGAATAGGGCTGTGTCTGCCTTCCACAATGCTGGCTCCACCTCCTGCTGGGCAGCTGACGACCCTGCCCCTCTCTCTGAAAGGAAAGGATAGGCCAGGAAAACAAAGTGCTCACGGAACACCCAGAACTGGTTCAGACCGGGCTCAGAGCCCTCCTGCACAAAGGGAACAAAGACTTTTAGGGGTATAAGTACAGGACCCCTGACTACAGAAAATTAGATCATCCTGGAAACAAGAAGGAACCTCTGCCAAGGAGAAATCTGGAAGACTGAAGAAGAAGGACTGCCCTGCTGTGTGATGCTGGACTGACCTGCAGTTGCTTTGATGCCTAGGAGAGGGGAAGGACTTTGTTGTTGCTTTGTCCCCTTACTTGAAGGAATCTCCAAGGGCCCGTTGTGAGCGGGCTCCCTGTTTTGAAGTCCCAGGAACAAAAGGACTTCACCCCCAGCTTCCCTGAGCTCTGCTGAGAGAGCTCTGTCCTTCCTAGAGTGCTTGGGCCGATTGTGGTGCCTCTGGAAGTTGTACCTGTGCTGGGAAGCTGGAAACCAAGATTTGAGAGACACTGCTACAGAAAATGTATTGCATTGCTTGCTTGCGGAGCGCATTCCTGACAGTGCAAGGAAATTCCCGCCGCTATGAAGGCCGAGATTGTCGTAGCGCCTGTTGCCGCTGCCGGAGACGTCGCATCCTTTCTTTGAGGGAAGATCACCATCGCTGCGAGCATCGTCGCAGAGCCTGTCATCGCTGGGTGAGATCACCACACCGCCTGCCTGCGGCTCGCATCACATCTCTGCGAACATTGTCGCAGAGCCATCACATCGAGGAGCTGCGAGAGGAAGATCGCTGCTGGATCACGCATCGTCGCCCAGGAGATCGTCGAAGCCCCTACAGATCATTGCATCATGCCTTTGCGAGAACAAACTTCCTACGGAACCTACGCACCGGAATCCATACAAGTCATCACCTTCCTCCCCATAAAGACAGGATTCGCCGCAACACACCCGCTGCTGCAGCGAGACTGTCGCCAACGCCTCCCCATGGTCTCAGGAGCAACGTGATAGAGCGCGCAGGTCACCCGACTATAATTTTACCATATGCACATTTGGGCCCATAAATTCAATTCACCATCTTTATTAATCGGATAACCTTACACTCTACTACCAGTAACCCTGTTCCTTCCTATTTGTTACCAATGTACCTGACTTACCAATCCACGTTCGGATACCTAATGACCACAATGGATCAGGGAGCTAGCTGTAAAAGATAAGCAGCCACAAAATACACTAACATTTATAATTTTTGCACTCTTTGTAATAACCACAGACTCAGGAAGTTTTGAAAGACTTTATCTAATCTTCATCAAACGTGGAAAGCATGTAACTTACAGTGAGCAAGCTATCAATAACCAAGATCATAAAAAAGGTATATCCGTGTGAGAAAATAATAAGACCAACCATTTAGAAACCTAAAGGAAAGGTAAGAACAGGGAACATACTAGCAAGAAATTTTCAGGAATTTAGACTTGATGTGGAGTGACTAAAGGACAGGGAAAAATAAGGAAGATGCTAGAATATCACAGTTCGTATACCCCTCAAAAGAGGGCAAGCAGGAGAACTTTAATAAATCTATAGAAGACTCGAAAGGTAACATGTAGCTACAGGGAAGGGGAAAAAAAATGGAACACGTTAATATTCCAGAGCAATCACTTTACTTTGGCTAAAGGAGGGTAAAGAAAAGGAACATCTATTTTTCATGAACTGTATGAAGGAATGTACTTATAGGATGGGGAAAAATGGAACATGCTATTATAACAACTATAATGTAGGACTTTATCATTGATCAGCACAAGGAAGGTAAGAAAAGATCAATATGCAAATACGACTTTCCTAAAGCAAAGAGATATAAAGAATTCAAAATAAGCTCCCCCAGAGTTATATTTACCTAGAACAGTGTGGAGACCAACCCTGGCCACTGGTCAGTTAAGGACAGGAGAAACCCCAAGGAATACGATCTCCAGTAGGCCAGCAGGTGCAGATTGGAAACCCAGGACAGGAAGACCAGATTAGGATCAGGACAGGACCACCAAGGTAAGACCAGCACCCGCAGTTCAGTTGCAACGCCTGCGCTACACCCTCTCTGCAGCTATCAGTCAAAACCCCGATTAGGTTATCGAATTCCCCAGGCAGAGTGCTTCGCCAGCACTTAAAGTTCTCAAAACCCCCAATGGGTCTGTGAGACAGTCGGACAGAGTGCTCCGCAGCACCTCTGTTTCAGGATCAGCTATTGAGTGCGTTGGGTCAGTGACAGGTCAGCTATTCAGACAAGTCGGACAAAATCTCTAGCTAAACCTAGGCTAGTTACACTGTTTTCGGGTCAGTGTACCACCCCCCAAATGTTGCAAATGTAAGAATCCCCAATTTCGATTGGTCAAAAGTAAGGACAGGTCATCACACCAACTAGGATTTGACTTTCCAAGTCCTAATTTACATCTTTTGGGACCGCCTATTGATTTTGGGGTTCCCATGACATGCTTTCTACACGGAACAATTGAGAATACAATTTTCATATACAATTGTTACAACTGCAGTACAATTCACCTTCGTCTTGCTGGGTCACAGGTCGGTTCCCAGGAGCATCTTGGCTGTGGCAGCCAGCTGGCTGGGTTCCACTGGTACAAGGTTTTCTTCCCTCTGCCAGGGTGGCATGGGCAGTAGGGACTTCAAAGATGGAGTAGTAAGCACTTCCCAGGCCCAAAAGATTCAGTACATGAAAAGTAAATGAAAACAATTTAGAACACAGAAATAAAGGTGTACACTGTATACCAGGAATCCCTATATGACTCCCATTACTTTATAATAACTATAGCATTAGGATTAGTGCAGACAAACAATATAGCAAAGAGCTGCAGTGCAAGCATCAGACATGTGAGGCTACAGAGAGGCCATTTTAGAGCTAGTGCGCAAGCACAAAGATTTCCCACCAGAACTGCAAGTATGTCACGTCACATGAGTGTGACCGACGCATGCGCAGAAGAAATACCCGCGTAGCAGCAGCAGCCATTTTAGTGGCAAGCGTTTTAGGATGAGTAAACACATAAGCAAGCATCACAGGGACACCCCGTGTAATGTAAAATGTGCAATATTAGTAACACGAACAGGTTGATTATAATTTATTTACATTATTTGAGGTTCTTGATACAAGCAAGTCGCTTTACGTGCGAATCCTTGCTCCATCAATCCCCTCTTTGATGATATTTTATATCATCACAAATTACTAGAACCAGATGCCAACTTTTCACATTTTTCCCAGTTCAATCTCTTCAAACATTCTGTTCAGTTTTTCTTTTGTCTCTTTATTAGGGTGAGAATTTTTCACCCTTTTATAGATCTGATTATTCAGTTCCTCTAATTCAAGTTCATCCACATTCCTCTTCACTCCTCTCTTGTTCACTGTGTACTTCTTTTTGTTTTTGCGACATTTGCAGCAGATTACTATTATAAACATTACTAACCCTATTCCCGCAATTGGCATCAGTACTTTACTCAAAAGACTTTTACCTAAATTAGAAAACCAATGACCTATATCAGTGAGACCATCAGTAAGTCTCTTCCAGGCACTGTCAACCTCCAGTGGTTTAAGCTCCTTTTCCAAATTAGTAATGTTCCTCATATACCCTTTGATTTCCACACTTTTATCAGGTATGTAAGTGCAACAATGTTGCGCTTTCAGCATTCTGCAGACTCCGCCCTCTTTTGCCAATAATGTATCAAGAGCAAGTCTGTTCTGTAAAACCATAGATCTCACCGCAACTAATTCGGTGTTGACCATCAGGAAACCTCCAGCAGTGTCGGTTGATAACCGATCCACAACTGTTGACAATTTGCAAATTCTGTGTGTGTTTAGAGTCACTCCCACTGCAGTTATCAGTGCACTAAAAATATCTCCTACTATTTCACCAGCACTTTCTCTTTTAGTACGCACTAATTCATTAGTTATTTCAGTGCTTCCAGTGATGTTCCCCACATGGTATATCTTTGGAAAGACAATACCAAAATAACAGTTCCCGTACCAATGGTCGGGCAATTTGAAATAAGCCTTGTTCCCACATATAAAATAAATTCCCGGAAACACAGGCTCTGACCCATCTTTGAAACCCCAACCCCCAATTACCTTGTAATTGTGTTCGCATTCACTGGAACCAATGAAGATATTGTTATAATAACTAGTTTTCTCCCTTTTAAGACAAAGTTTCCCTTTCTTTTCTAAATCCAGCAACATAGCAGCGTTAGCTCCACCATTTGAGGCGCTATCTATGCTTTCAGCCCATTTTGGAATTTTCTGGTTCTTGTCTTTGGCTCTCTTTTGGAAACTTTCTCTCCTTTTCTCTACCATATTCAGAAATTCTTTTTCTTTTACGTGTAATGAACAGGTCAAGTTATTCTTGTGTGCATTATCTATGTCTATTTTACCTACAGTTAGATAATAATCACTCATGTATTTTGCTACATCTCTAGTTGTATGTACAGGGTTCAGGTTTCTCCGGACAGGAAGTTCGGAAAATGTCACATCAAGATTTGAATAATAATACTGTAAAGGTCCTCTTCTATAAAATAAACTAGTTAGTATACTACAGGAAATTCCATAGGTTAAGGGCAAGTGGTGATATGTCACACCTTCAGCTACTGAAGTGGGTATCTTCATGCAGACATAACAATCATCTATTTCCATAGCTTCTACATAATGTACTAACAAGTTTGCGAAAACATTTAAATGAGTTTTGTTCCTGATTTTACTGAAATGTAACCTTTCCTCATCTGGTGCTTCTAAATCTAACTGTGTTTGTTTAAGGCTAAGTGGTTTGTCTAGTACGTCTACTCTTCGTGGTGTACTTCTAGTATGAGTTTCTACAGTGTCATCAGGTAGATTATTATTTGGGTAAAGACTTGGGTTTTTACTCATCATAGAAGGAATATTTATTGTTAGTCCTATCCAAAGTATTAATACTATTGCTACACTACATAAACATACTTGGCAGCATGTTTTTAAACAACCTCGTCTCGGTCTCCCATTCACAGAAGAATCAGACATTTTGGCTCAAAAGAAGCTTCAACCCCTTTTTGTAACTCTGCACAGCTCGCTTACTCGAGTGACTTTTCAGGTTGGGTTTGCTTCTTCACTGGTCTGTCCAGCAATCAATTCTTCGTCACTTTCGTCACTAATTTCCAGATTCTCAAATTCTTCCAGCACAAAATAAGTCCACTCAGGACTCTGGTATTTGTTGTTAAGTTTCTTGATACAAGCACTTCTTCTCTTCGGCTTTGTTACTGCTGGGTCTGTTTGGCTTGACACCTCAATTACTTGCTCAGCCTCTGCGTTTATTGTCTTTAGTCGCAATCTCAGTCTTTTCACAAATCTAGGTACTGAGTCACCTTTTCTGAGTCTTTTAACTGGCACTGTCTCTTGGCCTTCTTCAAATACTCTTTTGTTGTCATTCAGTTGTGGCACATTGGGATCGAGTTCGTCTTCAGTATTGTTCCCTAACTGACTAGGTCCAGGTCTTTCATCTGTTTCTTCTGCCTGGTCCCTAAGCTGTCCTTGTTCAGGTGTATGCTGAGTTTGGCTTTGATCTGTTTCACTTTCTTCTTCCTGAACACAATTGTCTATTTCTATCTGTTCCTGTTCAAGCTCTTCGAACTCTTGATTTTCTTCCGCTTGAACTTCCGCCCTAGTTTCTATCTGTCCCTCTTCTGGTGCAGGTGTCTCGGGTGGAGTGTCAATTACCTGTTATTTCCCTATTTGGTCCTCCTCAGAATCGGATTTAACGTGGATTTCGATGATTTGAGTAGCTTCTTCTTCACCTGTCTCGTCCTCACCATCCCACTGTCTATCTAAATAGGTCTGTCTTCTTGTTCGTATAGGGTCGATTGTCAGATCGATTATTGGGACCCAATCTTCTTGACTGGAGCTCGGTTGTTCTTCTTCAGCTACTTCAGGACCGATATCTTGGGATCCTTCAGCTGCGCAACCTTCAGCCTCAGTTTCATCAGGTTCAGTCACTCTCTTTGTATGGCTGGCATGGATCCAGCGAGGTACTCCTGCGCACTTCACAGCTGTGGTGGTTACCAGGATCACCTGTCGTGGCTTTCCCCACCTTGGTTTAAGACAACTCTTCCGAGTATGTTTCTTGATTACGACCCAATCACCTGGATTCAGGTCATGTGCTGGAGTCGTTGGCCTGGCGACGGCGTCTCCCCCAACCTGGCGAGAGATAGAACGCACTTGGTCAGCCAGCTCTTTACAGTATTCTAGCATCAAATCATCAGATATGCTTATTATTTTGTATCCTGGCACCCATGCTTGCCGCATTGCTCTTCCCATTAGGATTTCATGGGGACTCAAGCCCGTGTTCCAATCTGGAATACTTCTGAGTCCCATCAACACAAGAGGCAGAGCATCTGGCCATTCCAATTGAGTGTATTCACACATCTTTCCCAATCTTGCTTTAATTGTGCCATTCAGTTGTTCTACCACTCCAGAAGCCTCTGGGCGATATGCACAGTGCAGTTTTTGTGTGATTTTGAAAGCTTCACAGATTTGTTCCATTATGGCATTCTGGAAATGACTTCCTCTGTCAGATTGAATTGTGACTGGGAATCCTTACCGAGGGATAAGCTCCCTAAGTAATAATTTAGCTACTGTGATGCTGTCATTCTTACGTGCAGGGTAAGCTTCTACCCATTTTGAAAACAGTAGCGGACATTCAATTCATAAACATAAGTACAATTAAAAAACCAATAGATGAAAAATGATCTTACAATGTATTTATTCAAAATGTAAGTGCGTATTCAATATCATAACATTGAATGATCATTTATAAACTATGCAGTGCCCCAAGGGAAGGGAAGAGGGAGTGATGTGGTGAGGATGGTGTGAAATCGGGAATAGTGACTGTAAAATACACCCAACTGGTGCAATCCACGTTTGATAAGTCAATTTCAATATAGACAAAACTCGACCAAAAGTTCAATACATAATTTGATTCATTTCATACTCCACATAAACAACAATGTGTATCCATCATGGGGTGAAGCTGAAGAACTAAGGACAGATGTCGACGTTTCAACCCTCTCAGATTGCAGGATTAATGTTACCCTTGCTGCGGGGTCTTCATCAGGACAGGACGGGGGCAGGAGACCTTTTTAACACATATCGATCATTAATTAAATCTGTTAAAATATGATTTAAATCACAGCAGATACTACTTTAAAGCACACATTCTGTGACAAAGCATACCAGATTGGTTGTTGCTTGTCGTCAGTTTGATGGACACCAGGGTAGGACAACTCGGGAGATGTCTGGACTTCAAATCCTAGAGGTGAGAGCATATTAAATACTGAGGAATCAAGAGGGGCCTTATGTTACACCTATAATTACAGTGTTAACCACTTGGATGCTAAGGCATGTTTCATGATTTACACTAAATTTCCATTGAAGTCAATGGAAACTCCATGACGAGCTGGGCTCGTCATGAGCGTCGAAGGGGTTAACTGGATTGGCACTTACATAGAATGTAGATGAAGTGTGGCCCACACGTCTAAAAATGAAAGAACGAACATGGCGTCATACAACGATCTTATTTTAAATTAAGAATTGCATCGTAAACTGTCACACGTGAAAAAGAATAATAACTTACAGAGAGATTAATCAATCAAGGACTTGTTGTGGTCGGGACGCCTGGAGAAACAGAACAGACAGGCGGCGTGTCATTGTGTGAGCACATGAGATGTCGTGGCTAACTATTGAAACATAAGGGTAATGATATTGAATACGCACTTACATTGTGAATAAATACCTTGTAAGATCATTTTTCATCTATTCGTTTTTTAATTGTACTTATGTTTATGAATTGAATGTCCGCTACTGGGACCCCTTTTCTCTTAATACTGTTACTACCCAGGTCCCAGTGACTATGAATGGGTGAACCCCCTTTGTTATACGCATTTTGAAAACAGGCAGACAATGACAAGTAGGTACTTCATTCCTCGACAAGGGGGTAATTGAATGAAATCTATTTGTAATCGAATAAAGGGACCCTCCGCCTTTCCAATTGTCCCTGGTAATACAACAGTTTTCTTTCCAGGGTTAAATTGCTGACAGACCAGACACCTCTGGCAAAGTGCTTCTGCTACATTTCTGAACTTCGAATTGAACCAGGTCTGCAGAAACAAGCGGACCATCGTGTCTCTGCCTAAATGTGTGTCTCCATGTATCAGTCTAGCCATTGGAGCAAGCATACAGTCTGGCAACACAGGCATCTCATCAAGGTAAACAATGACACCATCTGCACTTCTCCTTCGACAACCAAAGTTTCTCCATCTTTGCTTTTCCTGTGGCTCTGCTGCTTCCTGCACATCTCTCACTTCTTCCCATGTATTCACTCCCTCTAGCATCAAAAGTTGGCAGCTGTTTCCATTTCCTCCCATCTTTATATTGATTGATATTCGGTATTTTGCACAATGTTGGGCTAACTGGTCAGCATATCGATTACCTGCTGTCACTTTGTCATCGCCAGATTTGTGAGCAGCACACTTGACCACAGCCAATTCTTTTGGTAACTGGATTGATTCCAGTAAATCCTGTACATATTTTCCATTTCTGATAGGGGTGCCTGAAGAAGTCAGGAACTCCCTCTGCATCCACAACTGGCTGAAATCATGCACAACCCCATAACCATACTGGCTATCAGCATATATGGTTATCTTTAAATTTTTCCCAAATTTACAAGCTTCTGTCAATGCAACCAATTCAGCTATTTGTGCAGATTTGACTCCATATAAATAGGATGCTTCGACTGGACCTCCCACTGTACATACTGCATATGCAGCGCTTAGGCCTCCCTCCTCATGTCTCATGCATGAGCCATCTACGAACAGCTCATGATCTTCGTCAATTAAAGGATTTTCTTTAATGTCTGGACGTGGTTTTGTGCTAAATTCTGTCAGATCAAGGCAGTTATGTTCTGTGTCTTGCCTCATTTCAGCGGCAAATGAACTTGGCAGTAGGGTAGCTGGGTTCAGAATATTGCATCTGGAAATGTTCACATTTCTTGCACCTGCAAGGATTCTCTCATACTTAGTCAGCCGACTAGGTGTGAGGTACTGGGTTTTCGTTCTCGTCAGTAGAATCACAAAAGAATGGGGAACATACACAGTTACTTGATGTCCCATTACTATGGACTCACTCTGTTCAAGACTTGTGCATGTTGCAGCTACAGCTTTCAAACATCCAGGTAATCCAGCTGCTTCTGGATCTAATGTGGCAGAAAAGTATGCCACTGGACGTCGATTCAAACCGTGAATTTGGGTCAGGACTGAAAGTGCACAATTATCTCGTGTGTCACAAAACAGTGCAAAATCTTTTGAATAATCAGGCATTCCTAATGCAGGAGCAGTACACAGACACTCTCTCGGTTTTACGAAGGCAGTCATGCTTTCGTCATCCCACTCTACAGGAACTTTTGCTCCTTTCTTTGTCATTTTTATCAATGGTCTTGCTAGGACTGCAAATCCCACAATCAACTGCCTACAGTATCCTACAACTCCTAGAAACATTCTGATTTCTTTCTGGGTATTGGGCAATTCCATGTTTCGAATTATTCTAATTCTTTCTGTGGTGACTTTCCTGATACCTCTTTCTATCTGGTGCCCCAGATATTTCACTGATGTGGTACAGAACTGCAGCTTTTCTGGTGACACTTTATGTCCCCTTCACCTAAATGGCTCAGTAAGGCAATGGTGTCAGTAACACAGTTGTTTCTGCTCTTAGACGCCACCAAGAGGTCGTCTATATATTGCACCAGAACTGATTTTCCTGGCAATATTAGGGTTTCAAGGCATTTTTTCAGAATCTGATTAAAAATCGAAGGGCTTTCCGTGTACCCTTGAGGGACACGATTCCAGACATAGACATGACTGTCGAACTCAAATGAGAAAAGAAATTTGCTGTCTGGATGCAATGGAATTGAAAAGAATGCATGACATAAGTCAATGACGGTAAACCATCCAGCATTCCATGAGATTTGGTATAGGATCACTGCAGGGTTTAGCACAACGGGACAGCAAGGAACCACAATTTTGTTAACCTTTCGCAGGTCCTGTACTACCCTGTACTTTCCCCTAGGTTTCTTGATGCCAATTATCGGTGAGTTACAAGGACTGCTCAACACTTCTTGCAAAATTCCTGCTTCTAGTAATCTTTTTATTTCAACGGCAACTCCTGCTTTTACTTCTGCACTCATTTTGTATTGTTTAGTATTTGGGTAGACTGCATCTTCTTTTATGGCTAATTTAATTGGGTCAACATTTGCCATTAATCCTACATCCTTTCCAGAAAAATCCCATACCTACGGTCTACTAGCCTCGCCCTCGCCGCCGTACCACGCATCCGAAGAGCCACCGCCGGAGGTAGATCCTTCTCCTACCTGGCGGCCAAGACATGGAACTCCCTCCCCATCCACCTTCGGCTGACCCAGGACCATCTCGCCTTCAGGAGACAACTCAAGACCTGGCTGTTCGAGCAGTAGCGGACCTTTTCCCCCAAGCGCCTTGAGACCCTTCCGGGTGAGTAGTGCGCTATACAAGTGTTATGATTGATTGATTGATGGTTTCACTGTCTCTTGGAGTTCTTCAGGTAAGTCCTGTATTGTCAGTCTTTTAATTTCTGAGTCGGGTCTTGCTAACATTAATTTGTAAACTCGATCTTCATCTGGCGTCTGAATTTCGACTCCATTTGGTGTGCAAAAGATAGTAGAGTTCATTTTACACAACAAATCTCATCCTAGTAAGTTTACAGGACTAGAATCACAAACAACAAATCTGTGCAATTCTTTAAAATTCCCAATTTTAATCTCCATAGGTTCTGTAACTGGGGTACTAATTAGCTGATTAGAAACGCCCACTACTTGGATCGCTTCTCCCGAGAGGGGTAGGTTTGGAACGTCTGCTGTTCTCACAGTAGAACGGGTAGCACCAGTGTTCAACAGAAAGGTGACGTCATTTCCTTCAACCTTTCCTTCAATGTATGGCCCTGTCTGGTCCACCGGTAAGGAGGCGCCAAGCACGCACTCCTCGTCCTCCCCCCTCAGGCACCGTCAGTAGGTGTCGTCACAAAGGAATGTGTCATTTAACAAAAATTGTGAAGTTGCTGCATTTCTATCCTCCCTTCCTTCCCAACCATCAATGTCTTCCCTCTGTTGTGCTTTGCTCCTATAATTTGGTCTAGGTGCACGAGGCAACTGATTCTGTTTTACCTGCTGCTGAGTCTTCCGTGGAGTCCCTTTCTGCGTCTGTGGATTTAAATCATTAATTTCAACATTACCATTCTGTACAGCTGGACACTCGTCTCTCCAGTGACCTATTTTTCCGCACCCGTGACAGGGGAACTTCTTTTTTGCTTCTTCTCGGCTCATTTTTACTCTGGGCTTTCCCCCACCCCTGGGGCTTTGATTCTGATTATTAGCCGTCTTACTTAACTGCTGTTCCTGGTGTTCTGCTAACTTTACCTGTGTCCACATGACCTTCTCTTTTAATGCTTTCCGCTTATCTGCCAGCTCATCTTCGCAATATTTAGCATACTTCAGGACTTCATCAATTGGTTTTGCCTGCCAGCAGATTTTATTATCTTTGATCCACTGTGAAATTTCAGGTCTTAATCCTAGCACAAATCGATAAATGAAGTGGGTCATATCTTTCATCTGAATGTTATCCAGACCACTGTATGTTTTGAACACCTGTAACAGTCGCTCATAATAGGAATGCACAGTTTCATCTCTATTCTGGGTAGTTCTATCTATTCGGGTCCAATCGGTTTCTTTTGCAGGCACCTTTCCTTTCAGACACAACCAGGGGCGGTGGGTGACATTTGAAAGTGGTGGGGCGCAAAGTGATTTGCATACAGCACCGTAGCGAGGGAGCGCAGCGAGCGAGCCCGAGCCCCAAAAGGGGTGTTTAAGGGGATTACCCTCCCCAAGAAAATTTTGAAAAAAAAGAAGAAAAATCATGCATTTTCAAGCAAATTTGAGAAAGCAGGAAGGTTAAGAAAGCAATTGTGAAAGTGCAGTTATTACATTAATATCACCTTAGCGCTGGGAGCTGCAAAACAGCCTTTACTCACGCGATGGGTCTCAGACACGACCCTGACTATTCAGGGACTGGTTTCACAAAATGTGAGATCTACTGGGGTTGGAAAAACTGACAGCAATAGGGACACATATGCTGCCATCCTTAGACAAGACATGGAAGCCTTGTCTCCGCTATCTCTCATACAAATTTCGAATCCTACGCTTGACCCCCACTGATCGAGATCATTCTTAGACGGGAGCTACTGACTAAACAAACCAAGCTCTCATTCCCCCATGCCTCTGTGGTAAATAAATAAATAATACCCTATTTTTGACTAGACATATATCATAACAGATAGCTCAATAAATAAGAGTCAAGATTCGAGGTAGTAGGAGTTTTGCAGGTTTAATACAGCATAAGGACAGGAACAGGACAACCTGCATGGGAATAGGATGACAGGGGCCCAGCAGCTGCTGGGGCTCGGGTCTGGGATGAGCGCGCTGACCTTTAATAACAATACATGAGCATATATACATAACGCAAACACATAGCATTACATTGCAGTAGGCGTAGCAGTGGGTGGAGCAGAAGGCGTGACGCGTAGCAGTCGCGAAAGATAAGGGAGAAAAAGAGGTGTAACTGGGCGTATACATAGACATGTGATGCAAACGTAACAGAATATGTCATGAATGGGGCGGAAACCATGGAGGGGGCTACCTGAGGAGCCGGGACCTCTAACCTAATGGTGCGCGCAAACTGGCAATGACGTATCACTAGGAGAAGCTGGGGGCTACGAACTCTGTGCTAGGAGCAGAGACTGAAGTCTGGAGGGTCGGAGCGACATGTACCTAAACAGTATCTAGTATCTGGTGTTTAGAGAACATGTTGATATAAACTAGAAGTCAAGAGAGGAAAGGCTAACTTGATTCTAAGACTGGACCATGCATTATTCTACATGTAGTGCGTGATGAAGAATATGAAATGACCATTGAATACAGTATTTCTCTAACGTGGAGACGTGAAGGCTAGACAATGACGGAAACTATTGATGCAGTTCAGTAGCTTGGGAATGCAGAGAAGGAGGACTAAACTGATAGCTGGAATCATAACATAGTCTTGGCAGACTCAGAGGCAGAGCCAAGCTGCACCGGGCACTGCGAGGCAGGAAGTAAGTGAAAGGTCGAGGATACAGGTGGGGGCTGTATCGCTCCTCAGCGAGGCTTCAGGAGACAGGAGCTGAATCTGGTGTCCGGGCCCTGTTGAGGCCTAGAAACGGGGACTTTCAATGAATTAACGTGCACACTGAGAAACGTGGCAACATAACTTTACATAGGCCTGATATTCGTAGTATTCACGAGGACTGGAAACTGACATACTAGAGGTGGACACAACTGTAATTGCGTCATTAATCGGACATGGGGAGTACATATGCATATTTAATCATGCACACATAACATATGACGGATGACACGTAGGGACACAGAACATGGCAAAATTTACTTTTCCACATTCCCTCCTTGTCACTACGTTTCCATCAGGAAACATCAATATTCATGATACCATCTATCATTTCATACAGTATCATTTGCTCGTCTCGAATTGTCCTGGAACGGGATTTAGAACTGGGCTTGGGACTAGGAATACAAGAGGTAGCACAAATGCCGCAAATCGCAGGGCCACATTGTATACAGAGGCAGCAGCTGAATATGATCGCTACTGCAATACCTAGGAAGGACAATATTTTCCATCCCCATGCGGAAATTATATTCCAGAACCAACCGGACCATGTCCAGGTGCCTGGATCTTGGTGTATCAGATGGGCAATTTTATGGAGTCTGGTTATAGCTGAATAAACAGACGGCGCGTTATTTGGAATGAAAATGCAGCAACTAGATCCGATGACTCTACAGGCCCCGCCCCTATCGGCCAGTATGACGTCAAGGACGAGACGATTCTGTAAAACGACAAATCTCATAGCAGATTGCTCTTCGGTTAAGTTACCTAGAGCGGAGGCAGTCTCATCTACTACAGCTTCAAGGGTTCTTGTTAACCTACGGATTAGCTTACTATTTACAACTGTACCTAAATAAGGGAAAACACCTTTATCAATATCAATGAATTGCTCTGCAGCAGTTTCAGTATAGTCGACAATCGGGAGATTTCTCTTGTGTCTAGTATGTACTAGGTAGGAATTCCTATGGTAGTCAGGTGGGGCTAGAAAAACAGGTGGCAGTAGGAAGGCAATGTAACAGGTTCCCTCCCAATCGAGGGGCAGACGAACATATGCAGTTTGACCACAAACAAAATAAGAATGACGTGAAGCTTTAAAAATAGATTTCCCACTGTCACTATACTTGACAACAGTAGTACAATCACTATGTCCTACATGTACGGAACCATTATTTCGGACACATAATTCGCCTTTGACTGGTAGTACTGAAATAGCGGGTAAGTCTGGAGTAGTATCAGACTGAACATTCAGGACCATAAAATTCGACGAATAGTTACCTAAATTGTACACTTCATTTTCTAGATCTAAACCTGTTCTGTGGGGGGGACCATGCTTGTCTGGGAAACATGTGCTGTTAAGAAAATACATATCTGTTGAGGATGACGTTAACGTGGACCATGCTCCACACGAACCATTATGTGAAAAAGGATAAGGAAAAAGTGGCAGAACTCCCTTCGGCATCTGGAAAGGGGGGAGTCGACCACACACCCAACAATTAGTGGCATTGCTGGTCTGGTGTGAATAATGTAACATGCGGATAAAGGAATTATTTCGCATAGCGAGGCGGTAGGACAGTTCATGAGGGGGCAGATCACTAAACGTGTGCTCTACTGTAGCATTAGCAGACTTATTTACATGTGAAACTGAGAAACATAGAAAAAATGCATAACTGGTGCAGGAAATCATAAGGCTGGAAAACAATATGAAACATAGAAAAACGATACATCGGATTGAGTTTTGACTAACTCTCTCACTATGGGGGTCTATTTTATACATGTCAGAAACAGTCTAACCGTTTCACCTAGGGGAGGACTTAGACAATCAAACTGGCTGACTTAATTTACTAGACCGTAGTTTTTGCTTATACTCCTGCTGCGGAGTTTTCTCTAACAGGGGAGGGGTTGTGCCAATGTCATTTGCGGGACAGTCCTTAGGAACAATGTTTTGACAAGTTTTTAAATCCTGGGAAATGTTCTTGGAGACCGGCTTTAATCCGTAGAATTTCTTGACGTGCGAAAGGTGTACCCAGCCGCGGCGTCCTTCCAATTTCACGGCTGTACGGGTGGTGAGGAGGACCTGACGGGGCTCCTTCCAACGTGGCTCCAGCGGACTTGATCTGTCGAAGTTACGTACGAGGACCATTGAACCTGGAACGATTTCATGCGGGGCCACCTCGGTATTGTCTGGAAATGCGGCGGCAACCTGTGAACGACATGAGTTGAGGGCAGACATCAAGGAAGCTAGGTAATCTGTCAGCATATTACATGAAACATCAGTAATACTTCGGGGTCTAGGAGTACCCCACATGTTAGGGGGGCGGCCGAAAACGACCTCATACGGGGACAGACCTGATCTGGAATGTGCGACCATGCGCATATAAAATAGAGCAACTGGCAGAGCTACTAGCCAGTCCACACCTTTCTCTTTACATATTTTGGCAATTCGGATTTTCAGAGTCTGATTATGTCTCTCGACCAGACCAGCTGCTTCAGGATGGCGTACACAATGAAACTTCCACTGGTACCCTAACAACAGGGAAACGTGCTTCATGAGTTCGGATGAGAATGGCTGACCGTTATCAGAATATACGACTCTAGGGAGTCCATATCGAGGGAAAAACTCACGAACCAACTGCTTGGCAGTGGTCGCGGCTGTGTAATCTGGGACTGGATATGCTTCTGTCCATCTGGACAAAGTGCATACAACTACAAGAACATACTTGAAACCTCGACATCGCTCCATCTGAATATAATCCATCTGGAGGACTTCAAAAGGGTGATCAGGAGGCTGGAATCCCCCTTGTTCCACCGGGACACTTTTACCTGGATTAAACTGACAACATATCATACAGGTACGGACTTTCTGCTTGGCTGCAGCTCGTAAATGCTTGTTGAACCAAATGTTCTGGATACTGTCTAACATAGCTTTTTCTCCTAAATGTGCTGGACTATGTGCGGTATTAATAATGACTTGAACCATAGAGTCGGGGAGAAACCATGTGGCTCTACCCTTTGTTAACCATCCTTGATCTGTCTGGACCCCTCCTTGTTCGGACCATTTCTTGATTTCATCGGGAGTAGCATGTAACTGGATATCTATGACATCTTGTGTAGGGTCCTTAACTGTCATACATGTAATCGGATCTGGAGTATGTGTCATGTTAACTGGAATGTCTGGAGTCTGGGCTGTAAGCTTGGCTGTGCGGTCTGCTAGATCATTACCCTGGGAAATAATGTCAGTGACTTTCGTATGTGCTTTGCACTTCATGATAGCAATGGATGTCGGTAAATGTATGGCATCTAACAGAGCTTGAATAAGGAGACCATGCTGAATCTTGGTTCCATGAGAAGTCATGAAACCTCTCTCCTGCCAGAGCACTCCAAAGTCGTGTACGACTCCAAATGCGTAGCGTGAATCTGTGTAAACATTAACTTTCAAGTTCTTGGCGTGTATACAGGCTTGTGTCAGAGCAACTAGCTCTGCTGCTTGAGCGGACAGAGTATCAATACGGTGTGTTTCAATAACTTCAGTGTCAGTAGTCACTGCATACGCGGCGACTAGTTCTCCTGTACTAGTTCTTAGGCATGAACCATCCACATAAAGTGTCAGGTCGGGATCTGGTAACGGAGTATCTGTCAGATCTTGTCTTGGCTTTGTCGTAATGTTAACTACTTCCACACAGTCATGTGGGTCAGGATTTGAATTAGCTGATGGTAACAATGTAGCAGGGTTCAGGATGTTGCAGCGTCTGATTTCTATGTGTGGCTGGAACAGTGTCAATTCATAACCTGTTAAACGTGCAATTGTCAAGTGCTGTGTTTGTGTTCTATTTAAAAGAACTTCCACGGAGTGTGGAACTTGTACTGTCAGGGAGTGTCCTAAAACTATGGAATCACTTTGTCTGATAGCTAGTGCTGTGGCTGCAACTGACTTGAGGCACGCAGGCAGAGCCTGGGCGACTGGATCTAATGTGCTAGAAAAATAAGCACAGGGCTTGTATTGTCCTGCTTGATCTTGTGTGAGAACAGATAATGCTGTACCTTCGCGTTCAGTAACGAAAAGTGTAAAAGGCTTACTGTAGTTCGGTGTCGCTAGAACTGGAGCTTGGCATAAAGCTTTCTTTAACTCGTTGAAACTAAGTGTATGTTCAGATGTCCAAGGGAGGACAGTCGATACGGCTGCCTCCTGTGTCGTTAACTGTATCAGTGGCTTGGCTAGAAATGCATACTGAGGAATCCATTGTCTGCAGTAAGAAGTAAGGCCGATAAAGGCACGTACCTCCTTCTGGGTCTTGGGCTGAGGAAGACTCGCTATTAACTGGATACGGTCTGGTGTCAACTGCCTACCCCTCTTGGACAGTAAGTGTCCTAAGTAGACCACTTGCTGGACACAGAATTGAAGCTTAGAAGGGGACACCTTGTGCCCCATCTCGGCTAGGAAATACAGAACCGTCAGTGACGCTCGCTCGCAATTACGTTCGGAACGGGCTGTGATCAGTAGATCATCGACATACTGGAGCAGGGCAGTGTCAGTTGGCATGTGAATGTTGTCTAGTTGTCTCTTGAGTGCTTGACTGTAAATACTAGGACTTTCTGTGAAACCTTGAGGAGCGCGTGTGAACATATAGCTCCTTCCATTCAAACAGAATCCGAAAAGAAACTGGCTGTCTGGATGAATTGGAACACTGAAAAATGCATTCTTGAGGTCTATGACAGTGAAGAACGTGGCTTCGGAATCAATGGCCGTTAATAGGGAAGAGATGTCTGGGACAACTGGATACTGCGGAATAATACATTTATTAAGCTCTCGTAGGTCGATCACTAATCGATATACTGGGGGTGCATTTGGATCAGTACGTTTCATAACTGGAATGATCGGAGAATTGCATACATTGGAGTCAGTTTCTACAACCACTCCTTGAGCCATGAGCTCGTCTATAATTTTGGATAAGGCTGCTACAGCCTCAGGTGGCAATCTATACTGCCTGATTCGTGGTAACACTACACCTGGTTTGAGAGTCACACGATGGGGTGTGATTTGCATGTAACCTACATCAGTTGGACCTTGCGCCCATAAATGCTGTGGGACATTAGACAGTCTTGGATCAAAATCACGTAATACATAGTGACCCTTAAAGTCACGTAGGAACAATCGTATTCCCTCGGGGGAACAACATATAACTGCACCTAACTCTTTCAATGTCTTAATGCCTAACAGATTTTCTGGACATGACTTAGTAAGTAACAGATCAGTAGTACGGGACAATGGACCTACTTCTAGAGTGACTGGCTTTGAAATCTCATTTACGATAGGTTTTCCTGAAAATCCAAGGGAAACATTTCTTGAGCCTGAGTGCGGAGCCCCTGGAACTTCAGCATGACTAATTGTGGTCCTACTTGCCCCTGTATCAATCAAAAACTTTCTGTCTTTCCCTAATACTTGACTGTGAACATAGGGACCTTCTTGATCTACAGGTATCTCGATGAGAGGCAAGCCTACCTCCCTCTCTAGGCTGTTTCATGAATACTGCTGGTACTCTGGATACTCAGACTGTGCATACTGGTACATCTGCTGTGTGACATGCTGTGTTGCAGCAATAGGCTGCGGTGCTGTAACTGTATGTTGTGCATTCTGTGGCTGAGGAGTCTGTGAAACTTGCTCTTGTCTAGGCGGACGTGGTCTTTCTTTAGTCTTACCAGTAGCTATGTTGTGTTTCAGAACTGCACACTCGTTTATAAAATGACCTGGCTGTTTACAATAATTGCAGTTCCCTTTAACGGGTGCTGCAGGATGACTGGCTTGATTCGGACCCCTCTTCTGACTGTCTTGAGGAACAGATTGTGCAACTAGTACTTTCATTTTCGTGTCTTTCATACGTTTTCTTTCGTGTTCTTGTTCTTCTCTGATTCTATTCTGGTGATACTGGAGCATCTGGAGCATCTGGGACGGAGTATTAGCTTGCCAGGTGCTTTCGACTTTCAGAACTCGATTTTTAACTTGTGGACTTGAATTCTCGACTAATTTAGTAACGAAAAGGTGAGGGTACGACTCACTACTTGTCTTGAGGCCACTGTTGATACTAAAACATTTTTCAAATCTAGAATAAAAATCACTAATATCCTCGTCTTGCTTCTGTTTACAGGCTGAGATTGCATCCCAGTCTTCTTTTCTAGTTGTCAATAATCTGGGTAAAACTTGAATCAATAATTCTGGTAATTCTTTACATTTCTCTCCTAGACCGGTACCTGGTACTCGTGCCTTGTCTTCTGCTTCTAGGATTGCCCAATCTATCTTTTTCTCTCCCACCTCCCATTCTTTTTCCTTTAGCTTTTCATACACCCCTGCGGGCAACAGGACCTTTAACATTTTAATGATATCTGGGTAAGTGTATTCTCCCATACGGAGCATGTCTTTTAATTCTCTATGGAACCCTGCTGGATCTTTGTCATGACAGGGAATTAATTTCTTCATTTCGAGGAGTTCCATCTTTGTAATCGGGGTGTAAACAAACACTCGTTGCATTTCACCGTCCTCTGTCTTAACTGGATGCACTTCTCGTAACGGGTTCTGTCTTTCCATGTAAAATGGTTTACTTTCTGGGGGTGAGACATGAACAAAATGCGGGTTCAAGAACATTCTATATTTATGGCGTTGTTCTAGAATGACACTAATTAAATCGGTACCTAGACCTCTCCATCTGTACTGGAGTAACTCGTTCAGGATATCATGTAACGGGCCTGGATCAGAGTGCTGACCCTCATACAAAGTAATGAGGTGCTGGATCATATACATACCCACCAGTCGTTGCTCGGCTGGGGGCAATTTCAGAAACATTTGTGCCACTATTTCGTCTGGAAAAGTGGTAGAATCAGTAATCCATCGGACTGCTGATCGGGCTAGTTCTTGTTCATGCATGGTACTAAGTTCACTATAACCGATTCGTGATTTCAGAATGTGATCGGTAGCTTGGAATACTTGTTCTAGGGAACCTTGTTCTGGTGCTGAATGATAGAAAACTGGCTTGTGTTCTAGGCGTAAATGGCGATCTGGAAATCTAGATTTTCCTACATACGCTATTCTGACGGTATTCTCGTCGTCTTCTTCTTCAGGATCAGAGGTACTTTCTTTCTCGCTTACCTGTGCTGCTTTACGCTGTTCGTGTATCTTTATTATTTCTCTACGGATTTTCTTGTACATACTCTCCATGGCACTAATGGTATTGTGCTTACCCTCGGCTATATTATCACTCCACTTTGTCAGGGTTTTCATTTCGGCCGGATCTTTAGACGGGTAATCTTGTTCTCTTATTAGACAGTTAATTAAAAACTTTAATATCATACGCTGGATCTCAGCTTTCCTTTGAGACATGGCATCACTAATACTTTCTGGATCATCCCCTGTACGGATGAAACGATATATTCTGTCTAGATCTTCTTTCATATTGGGTAGGGTGACTAGATACTCGGTCACCCTCCTTACGCGTACTGAATATAAAACCATATTATTCTCGCCTGGGACTGGATCATAGGCACATTCGCCAAGGGCTTGCCTGATTTCTGCAACAGACTTATTACTCTTGGGAGTACGCTGTGATGCTTGAGCATGTAATTCGAGTGCTGATAAACGCTTGCGTGGCGGTGGGGTTTGAGGAGGACCTCCTCCTGCGGCCCCTAGACTAGAATCGTCGACTGATATTCTTCGTGGCGGAGCGGGAAATTGAAATGCTGGCTGGACCGGGGGTACCGTAGCAGGTACTGCATGGGGTGCCCCGGTGTCTGGAGAAGCAGGATGTGCCTGATTTACAGGGACTGGCGGAGCGCGAACAGGATTTGCATATTCAGGGACTGTGTCGTCCAGATAGGACGAAATAAAAATATCAGCTGCGGTCGGTTTGTGACGTAGCTTGGTCGGAACTAACGGTGGCGGGAAATTACTAGATGCCTCCGGGGTCGCTTTTGGCAAGCCCTCGGCAAGAAGAGGATACATACCCTTAATAAGGGCATGCCTCTGTCTGTCTGATTGCTCAGTTCTGACTTGTTCACCTATCTCGATTAATTCTCTTTCTTGGGCTCGTTCTTGGGATTCTCTACTTAGTTCTGAGTTTCTGATTTCTTTTTCAGTTCTTTTATGAGCTTCTTTCCGCCATAGCTCGATGGCATCTTTCTGTGATTGTCTGGCTTTCTTTTTCCATAATGCCTCTTCTACTCGCATGATGCATTCGGCATCCCATGTACCCGATACGGGCCATCTATATTTTTCTTCTAACTGTTTGGTATACTCTACCCATAAATCTAGATACAATATGGCACTTATGCCATGTTTCTGATACATAAAGTGACCTGGACTGTCCCTCGGCGGGACGGGAACTGCTGCTTCCAGCAGACCCTTTCTAGTTTTTAACTGACGTAACTTGGAAAATATGGGCATGACTGAACTGTAATCTAGACACAATACAATACACAATGAACACGATACTTATACCCCATTCATACCACGACATTGAAATACATGAAAAACATTTAAAATAACAGTTCGAACAGAATACTACCTGGAAATACTGCGAACAGAACACTTGAAATTTCTCGAGAACAGAACTGACTAGAACAGAAACTAGATGCACTGCTGAAACAGTACGAAACTTACCGGTCTCGTAAAGAAACACGTCAGGACCCGCATCCACCGAAGTGGACACTTCGTTTGTGGGACTGTGTACCACCAACCCACAGACCAGAGTCAATTAAATTGACCCTGTCTAGATACCACCCCAGTAACGGTACTCACCGGGCAGCAAGAACGGAAGGCCTCGGACTGGACTGGACTGCTACGACGACGGACGACGGACGTCGGACTTCAGTTACGGGTGGACCTCCGGATACCTCGGACCTTGGACTCTTGGCTTGGGCTCTGGTCGGGACTCGCCGCGTTCCTCCACCGTCTCGTCTGGATGCTGGACCGCCTCCTCCGTCTCCTCCGTGGGCCTGAGGGATACTTGAGCAGAAATATCTGCCACTGCGCAGAAGAGTTCCGTCACGACTGCAGAGGGTCAGGGGGTCGGCGTGGCTTCACCGACGCGTGGGGAAAGGGCAAGTCCCTATTCGGGCGCCATTATGTGGTAAATAAATAAATAATACCCTATTTTTGACTAGACATATATCATAACAGATAGCTCAATAAATAAGAGTCAAGATTCGAGGTAGTAGGAGTTTTGCAGGTTTAATACAGCATAAGGACAGGAACAGGACAACCTGCATGGGAATAGGATGACAGGGGCCCAGCAGCTGCTGGGGCTCGGGTCTGGGATGAGCGCGCTGACCTTTAATAACAATACATGAGCATATATACATAACGCAAACACATAGCATTACATTGCAGTAGGCGTAGCAGTGGGTGGAGCAGAAGGCGTGACGCGTAGCAGTCGCGAAAGATAAGGGAGAAAAAGAGGTGTAACTGGGCGTATACATAGACATGTGATGCAAACGTAACAGAATATGTCATGAATGGGGCGGAAACCATGGAGGGGGCTACCTGAGGAGCCGGGACCTCTAACCTAATGGTGCGCGCAAACTGGCAATGACGTATCACTAGGAGAAGCTGGGGGCTACGAACTCTGTGCTAGGAGCAGAGACTGAAGTCTGGAGGGTCGGAGCGACATGTACCTAAACAGTATCTAGTATCTGGTGTTTAGAGAACATGTTGATATAAACTAGAAGTCAAGAGAGGAAAGGCTAACTTGATTCTAAGACTGGACCATGCATTATTCTACATGTAGTGCGTGATGAAGAATATGAAATGACCATTGAATACAGTATTTCTCTAACGTGGAGACGTGAAGGCTAGACAATGACGGAAACTATTGATGCAGTTCAGTAGCTTGGGAATGCAGAGAAGGAGGACTAAACTGATAGCTGGAATCATAACATAGTCTTGGCAGACTCAGAGGCAGAGCCAAGCTGCACCGGGCACTGCGAGGCAGGAAGTAAGTGAAAGGTCGAGGATACAGGTGGGGGCTGTATCGCTCCTCAGCGAGGCTTCAGGAGACAGGAGCTGAATCTGGTGTCCGGGCCCTGTTGAGGCCTAGAAACGGGGACTTTCAATGAATTAACGTGCACACTGAGAAACGTGGCAACATAACTTTACATAGGCCTGATATTCGTAGTATTCACGAGGACTGGAAACTGACATACTAGAGGTGGACACAACTGTAATTGCGTCATTAATCGGACATGGGGAGTACATATGCATATTTAATCATGCACACATAACATATGACGGATGACACGTAGGGACACAGAACATGGCAAAATTAACTTTTCCACACCTCCATAACATTATTTTGTGGTCCTACTCAGTCCGCCAGTTACCATCACACCACTTCCCCTTCCTTTTCCCCCTCCTCCCTCCTCCTGCCTTTTCCTGTTCCCCACTATTTTCTTTCCCATCCCAGTGATGTCCCACTGACCAATGGTTGTAGGTTGGAATTTGTTGTATTTATTGACTGTATTTTAATAAAGAAGAGTTTAAACCTAAAAGGAGCGTGGGGACTCTTTGTGTCTGCGTCCTTCACAAGCATGTGCCCTGGTCAAGAATGTGTTATCATTGTTGGGTGTGCAAACTTTTCACTCAGTGGTAAGAAAAGGCAAGTGGAAACACCGTTTTAGATCTCTCCTAAGACGGCACATGTGCTGTATCTTCCAGAAACCTTTATCTTACTTAGTAGCCACCCATTTTTTGCCATTGGATTGCTTCATTGTCACTCTAATTTGCTCACTTCTTATACGTCAGCTTTCATAGGCATACTTACTCTTTCTTGTGTTTTCCTTCCACTCAGGCATGGTAGCATTAGATGTGTGCTTCCACTGCGCATTTTTTCATACACTAATGTTTTTGTTTTGTTTAAGCACTCTTTGTGAGTGTGCATTTTTCAGCTGTTTCCTTTGTGTACTACTCCCCCCTCTGTGTTCTTCCCCAGTCCCACCTGCCAACCCCCTGTTGTCCATTTTCTGGTCCCAGCACCCCCCTTTTCACCCTCGGTTGTCTGTCTGCTTGGCCTCAGCCCCTGCTGACCACCCACTGTTGTCTGTCTGCTTGTCCCCAGCCCCTGCTGACCACCTACTGTTGTCTGTCTGCTTGTCCCTAGCCCCTGCTGACCACCCACTGATGTCTGTCTGCTTGGCCCTAGCCCCTCTCAACCACCCTCCATTGTCTGTCCGCTTGCCCACACCCCATCCTCCCACCATCTGTTCTCCATTCACTTGCCTCAGTTATTTCCTCCCATCCTCTCTTATCCCTGTGCTTGGTTACGCTCCTCCCTCTACCCTCCATTGACAGATGGTCTTTGATGTCTCATTAGTTCTTCCCTTCACAGAGCTCCGAATTTAGAGGTTGCAGGCTCGGGGTGATCCGATCTTTTTCCTCTTACTGTTAATGTTAGGGACCTCCAGCCGGTGCTGCTGCAGGTAAGAAAGAGCAGTGGGGCCAGGTGAGGGGGGATTTCGAGAGACGACCATGAGGGAAAATTAAATAAATATTTAATGTTCACTCGTGCTTGTCTCTAGAAATCCCCCCTCACATGACCCCACCGCTCTTACCTGCAACGGCCGTGGATGGGGACCTCTATGTTCTAGATCAATTGTAATTAAAACATAACAATTTAGGTAGGCCTAATTATTCGATGCTGCAACAGTCCATCATGAAGATATCTAGATGATGACTACCGACACACTCTGTAATAGAACTAAATGAACCCATGCAGTGTTATAACACATTTAAAGTGGAAAAAATGCCAGCAATTACATTTTTTGTTTTCTGGAAGGCCATTGTTTAAAGTCAATTTTTTTCTTCTATATTTCTGACCCCTTCTACACTCATGTTTCTGATAGTTTTTTATATATATATTTTGGAGGTGAACCAAGATGCCAACCAAATATGTTTGTTCCAGATTAGTGAATCATTAAAAGGGACTACTATCTCGGGGTTTGGACCATTCAATTTCATCTCAGTATGACACATCTGGCAGCACAGCAACTTTAATAAGTGAAAACACACAGTTGTTATCTGGTCATGCTCTCTAAACTGACCACGCCCGTATTGCACAGGCTTTTTATTGCCAGTCTGACACGAGCATCAGACCAAACCAACATTATACACAACCTCTGGGTATTGTCCCAAAATCTCTCTCCCTCGGGTGTCCCACATGTTGTTTTCTGTAACACCACAACACTACATTCGTTCTTTACCATTGACTTGAAGACACATTTATCAAAGAGTGTAAGCATTGTGTCAGCAAAAGCATTGTTAGAACTTGGGTTTCTGGATGGCTAGGGTATGCGCCTAAATCAGGCAGAACTCACCAATCTAAGCAAGGCAAGGGAGTTACACGCACAATATAATCCTTGTCACCCCCTTGGTAGCTTGGCAAGTGCAGTCAGGCTTACCCCAGAGGCAATGTGCAAAGCATTTGCGCAAAACACACACCAGTGACACAATAAAAACACAACAAAAGAAATTCCACACAGTATTATATAAAATATATTTTTGTATTGCTTGTAAACATAGACCACATACACCCATAATCACTTCGAGTACTAGGCAATTGTCAAAAATATCACAATATGTGCAAGGAAAGAGTGACTATTACGTTGCAAAAAATCATGAAAACAAACATTACTGTGCATATTATGTAGCCCCAGAAATAGTACTTGTTATCTTGTCAGTGCAAGGATACAACAATATATCAATATCAGAGCAGACAATGCAGCAGATAATGACCCAAAGCACATAAAACTCAAGTCTCCCCTTAAACACGTAGGATGCAGTGCACTGGCACTCCTATTTAGATTTATGCAGTAAATTAAATACCAAACGTAGGGAATATCAGTACCAAAATGCCTATTACAGGGAATAAGGTAATTTCTAGGGGTTAGAAGGTTACCAGTTCCAGACCGGGGACCTCCATTGAATACTCTCCTATCATGCACAAAAAATGGAATCAGTAAGTGTGAGTGCCTCAATTTACTAGCTCCAAGCACCAGCATCCCGTTGTGCGGAGCGCACCATGACCTCATGAACGCTCGGGTCTGATACCGACAGAAAGAACACCAAGTCCCAGTGACAAACTGTGACCCTAATAAGGCCCCACCGTGTCGAGGAAGTAACCAAAGTACCGGGCTCGATGAGCTATTAGCAGGTCTCAGCCCTGGAGCCAACATTGACAGTGCTGGTGCTTCGTGGGCATGTGGCAGCTGAAGGCAGGCTCCTTGGGTGGGGCGCACACGCCAGTCCTTGGCGCTCCAAAGTTATGGCCTGAGGAGTGCTCACAAATCAGGTGGAGGCTGGCCTCGCAGCATGAATGGCGGTACAGAAAGCGAGCCCTCCGCCATGCGTAAATGAAGATGACCTCAGAAGCTCCCACCCAAAGTGCACTTCACCTAGTCTAGTGATGTAGACAAACCTCTCGAACTCACCGCTGTCTGCAATAGAATTAAGATGCACAGCGCTGTCTTCCACCAGAATAGCAAAAGCGAGGTGTTCAACATGCTCTACGATGGCAGTGGTCATGGGCAGCAACCCACCCAGGAAAACCAGGCGCTGGAATCCGCTCCACCACTCTCTGGGCTCCTTTTGGGCAATCAAGAGCTCACCACGTGATGATCACAGCTTCACACATCCTCTCTCACCCCATGCACTATCGAGAGGATGAAGGAGCACTTCAGCCGAGTTCTCCACATGCTTATAGCAAAACAGGGAGGACCACACCACCCAGTCCCCGGAGAACAACCAGGGAACACCTGAGAAGGGAACAAGCAGCAGGCCAGCACATCAGGGTCCTTGAAGCAAAGTGGCAGACCTTCCTGTAGCCCAGCATGCTACAGGTCAGCAAGTCAGTCCAATGGTGGTTCTTCCTGACAGCATAGGCCGGGGTGGGGGGAGTGTTCCTGCCCCTATGGTGAAAGTCCCGGTGGTGACATGTGTGGTAAGAGCTGGCAGAGGGCCCCCTGTGGTAAAGTCCCGAGTGTAGGAAGAGTAAAGCCAGTGTGTCACGGGCGCCATGGCCACGGCCCTCACAGGGTGACAAGGCCTCGAACCTTGACCTGGCCCCAACCATGTCGCCCGCAGACCCGGAACCTGTGGAAACCCCCCATGAAGGAAGCTCCACGGACGTGTCACCGCCAGAGTGACAGAGCCTTTAGAGCTCGGCGGGTGCACCTTCACCCTGTGTTTGTGCGCGTCCATATCACAAGCCCTTAGAGTAGACATCATTATAACCTGCAGCCTGTTACAAGCATGTAAGACTTGGGGCCCTGCAGGGAGCACTGCTGCCGGCGGAAGGAGGTGTTTTATTCCCCACTCTCTGCACTCTCTGGGATTCATACTTTTCGCTAAGGATTGATGTTCCGTGGGTAAAGGCCCCTGTGGCACATGTCAGTGTGGTAAGGTCACTGGCTCAAGATCCTGTATCACCAGTGGGTATTCAACGCCTTGTGGTAAAAGGTGCAAATGTCATGAGGTAAATGTGGTAAAATGTGGCAGCACTACACCCCCTGCTGAAAAGGATGCAAATATCATGTGGTGCTGCCTGGCCCTGACCACGAGGTCCCGACATTGACAACTAACCAACAGCACCACACAACAAGACAGGCCAGGAACGTAAAACACACATAGTCCTGGCAAAAATTCTAACTTCACTTCAGTCAGTCTTCGTTTGCACTTTGTTTGCAGACCAGACGACGATGTCCTAATGTGCCCTAGATCTTACCTTTTGTCTTTTTCACAAGAGCACTGAGCACTGCAGCCCCAGCCAGCAGCGAATTCGCGCGCACCACGACGAGCAGGCCTGACCACGAGGTCCCGTGGGCCGTGAACAACTTGTGACGTGACGGATGAGGCAGGAGGTCTGCTGACTGCTGCCTGCGCACGACGAGGCGAGCCTAGATTAGGAAGGAACGTCACTCACACCAGCAGCAGCGCGCGCGTCCTCCTGTGGCCAATCACTGCATGCCTTCACATGAAGTCACACAGTGATTGGCCATATGCAGTGCGGCTGAGGCAGTGTGCCACCACCCAAGCGCGGCATCCAATAGTGGATTGCCTGCCCTTCTGCGTGGTGCACCAGCCAATCCTGGCGCTGCATGCAGCGCCAGGATTGGCTAGGGGGGCACATTGACCACTCGCCCTTTGTAACCCCGGGGACTGCGTCCGGCTACTGTGAGAATCAGCAGCCCCCCCTGGTCCCTCTCTAAGGGGAACTTTAGTGAGCCTAATAACGTGCATGCTCGGGCAAGGTACAGCCCAAAATTCCACATGCGCTGTACTGCTGCTGGCCTGCTGCAGCTGAGTGTGGACTGTCACTCAAGCTGCAGCAGACCAGCCAGCCCCACCCCCTCTTCGCACTCCGGATTCATCGGGTGTCTCCCGCATTCCCCTCGGGAAGCGCTGCGCTGCGGCGCTTATAATTTCCAATCCAATGCAAAAATAATTTTTGGTGTGCTGCTGTGCTCTTGTCGACGGTGCGTCCATGTGGCTTAGTGGGGCTACGCCCCTACGCCCCAATGGACGCACCGCGGCTGGATAGAACATTACCTGGTTGTATTTTTTCATTACATCTGCTGAAGGAGCCCCTGTGTTTGGGTCCCTCGGGAACTCCTCACTAGGCCAATCAACAGCAATTTTACATTCTGTCCACAAATCTACAGGTACTACAATGTCAAAGAAACCATCGAGATCTTTCAGGAGGCATTTTTGCACTTTCACAAATCTCTCGACCTGTCTGTACCAGTCTACAGGTTTTCTCGTAATTTTGGGAAGTCATTTGTAAAGGACACAATATCCTGTCGGGACCATGGAACATGTACATACTTTCCATCTGGCACCTCTCGCATAGGACATCATTTTTCTGCCTTTTCAGCTTCTTTTAACACATATTCCGATGTCATTTGCTTTGATCTACTATCTTCTTTTTTCTTGGCCCACCTGGCTTTCCATTTCTCTAAATCTCCCCATTTTTGCAACAGGTTTAACAATTCTCTGATCTGCACCTTTTTCCTGACACATTCATGTTTTCCAAGTCTTTATCTGAGAATTCTGCTCTGTAGGGTTTTTGCAAAACTTTTGATTTGCTAATATCTATTCCCATACTAGCTGCAGTGTCCATTAATTTCTTATGGTACACTCTGGTATTTCGGGTTAGACTTTTACAAATGAATAACAATTCTTCTTCCGTCAGGGTATTCAGTCCATCCAAACCCACATTCTCAGCTATCAGTTCTTCTAGTTCTATTCTCAATTTGTATATATCTAATGGTTTTGGCTGAGGATTTGGCTTTTCTAGTTCTCGGGTCCATCTTTCAAGTTCTTCAGGAGTCACTACTGTGGCACTTCTAGTACCAGAAGTTGACTCAATTTGTACTTCTCTAGAAGTAAAAGGAGTGTTCTTCCTCTGTGAACCTCCTCCTGGTTCCCTTATCGGTAAATCCATCAAGGAAATCACAAATTCACATTCACTTGCCTGATCATCTACAATTAAGGGCTCTTTTCTCGGCTGTACTATGGATGGGGTGATAACTGGAGTTTTCGGGCTATTCTGCTTATCCCCGTACAAAGGAACAACTGGCCCAATGGTTACTGGGATTGTCAAAGCTTCAGGACTTGTATTCAATTGGGAGATTTTCTGAATTAGTTCTGTTCTTTGTTTAATTATGGCTTCTCGTTCTCTATCCTGCAGTACCTTTTCCATGGAAGTCTCATGTACTATCTGTGGAGTCAGGGTGGGAGTATAATTCAGGGCAGTCGGATGTGTCATACTTGGTCCTTCACCATAATTAGGTTTTAGGAAGGGATTTCCTGTACTCAAAGGTCTTGCTTCCTCCTGATAAGGAGGTCGTAGACAAGTATCTCTCGCATCTAAGGATCTTGATCCCTCCTGGTAAGGTGGTCTTAGGCAAGTATCTCCCACACTTGAGGATCTGGGTCCTTCATTATAAGGTAGTGGATTTTTCATTAACAAATCCTCTAAATAATCATCATCTGAATCACCCATGGCCATTAAATGCTTGGTCTTTTCTGTTCTCTTTCCACCCTCGGACTCTCCTACTGTTATTACAGGGTGCAGTCCTTCTACCATCATGTTTTTCCTCCATTCTTTCATTCTCTTTTCTCTGGCTTCTCTAGTTACTTTCGGGTAAAATTTCAATAATCCTTTGTCATTTCGGGGTCTGTCTCGCTCAAAAGCCTCTATTTCCCATTCTTCTAATGCCTCATATTGCGTTAGTCTAGGTCTGGGATGTAATTCATTCATTCGGGTCCTCAAATTGAACAGAATCCTGCCATTGAATGTACCTTCTAACGGAAATGCCAAAATTCCGTCATCTTTTGTATATTCCACCCAATTTTCCAACCATACGCAAGCATGGTAACCTCTGTCAAACATCATAAATGATGCGGGTGTATTAGGTGGTGGAATGATAACTCCTTCTCTAGTTTCGATGGGTTTGTCTTCCTTGAAATAATTCTTTACTTTGTCTACCAAAGTCATATTTCTCTTGCTTCCGTACATAATCCAATTTCTAGCTGTTCTTCACTGATCCCTTACAAAACCTTGATATCTAGGATCTGGTCGGGCGTCGGGATGATGCGAATACCACATATACCCCTTTTTTGCAATTTAATTTGTTTACAAAATCACTTCCAATCTAAATGCGTCTTTTATTTTTCTACAACCAATCAATTGTGCTGTTTCAAATAACTTCAACCAATGGGTGCGCGGCGTTTCTCGTGATACGAGTTCTCACGCTTCTGTGCTCACTTTACAATACTATCTCAGCTACACGCCCGCTGTTTCGACCAATCCCAGCGCGGCACTGAGTGACGTCAGAGCAGCTCCGCTACTGACTCCCTCCTCCACAAGGTAAGGAAACTCAATTCTTGATTTAAAGTGCAAGTGCTCTGTTTAATTTACAACGTAAAATATTCGCCACTGTACTCGAGTGTCTAGAAAGAAAAGATTTGTTTCACTGCAAGTAAACCTCTTCTATTTACTTTTCATATACTGCGAGTAGAACCCTTCTGCCTACCCTTCATACAAGCATTAGAGACCCTGCTACTCCTTCGACTCATCCACTTGGGGATATATACTAAGCCAAAAGTTTCACCAGTGAACCCCTATGCTTTCAAACAAGCTCAGATGAACCTGCTACTCCTTCGGTGTGACCCTTACTAGTTGATATCACAACAGAAGTTTTGCCAGCGAACTCTTTGCTATCATTTATTCATACATTTATATAGAAAACCCTAATTAGTGCTTCTAGTTCTGCCTAACCTGCACCAATTTTCCTCGAGCAACTGACCTCACTGCGCGATGGATTCTCCTCACCACCCGCTATTCTGCCCCCGGGGATTCCAGACAAACATATAACAATCACTAACGAGTGTATTAGTACATATATCAATATAGCAGCAAGAAAAACAATTTAAAACATTTTATAATTTCTTAAAGCAATAAACATCCATTTCACCTTTGATCGAACGAAACTTTTAGCAGCAAAAATATTCACAGTTTAGCAGCAAATTACCTATCACCTATCTTAACTAGTCCTACCTATCTTTAAATAGTCCCTAACCATTTCCTTTGCTACCAGAAAATTACTGATAGAGCGCGCAGGTCACCAGACTATAATTTTACCATATGCACATTTGGGCCCATAAATTCAATTCACCATCTTTATTAATCGGATAACCTTACACTCTACTACCAGTAACCCAGTTCCTTCCAATTTGTTACCAATGTACCCGACTTACCAATCCACGTTCGGATACCTAATGACCACAATGGATCAGGGAGCTAGCTGTAAAAGATAAGCAGCCACAAAATACACTAACATTTATAATTTTTGCACTCTTTGTAATAACCACAGACTCAGGAAGTTTTGAAAGACTTTATCTAATCTTCATTAAACGTGGAAAGCATGTAACTTACAGTGAGCAAGCTATCAATAACCAAAAATCATAAAAAAGGTATATCCGTGTAAGAAAATAATTTAGAAACCTAAAGGAAAGGTAAGAACAGGGAACATACTAGGAAGAAATCTTCAGGAATTTAGACTTGATGTGGAGTGACTAAAGGACAGGAAAAATAAGAAACATGCTAGAATGTCACAGTTCGTATACCCCTCAAAAGTGGGCAAGCAGGAGAACTTTAATAAATTATAGAAGACTCGAAAGGTAACATGTAGCTATAGGGAAGAGGGAAAAAATGGAACACGCTAATATTCCAGAGCAATCACTTTACTTTGGCTAAAGGAGGGTAAAGAAAAGGAACATCTATATTTCATGAACTGTATGAAGGAATGTACTTATAGGATGGGGAAAAATGGAACATGCTAATATAACAACTATAATGTAGGACTTTATCATTGATCAGCACAAGGAAGGTAAGAAAAGATCAATATGCAAATACGACTTTATTAAAGCAAAGAGATATAAAGAATGCAAAATAAGCTCCCCCAGAGTTATATTTACCTAGAACAGTGTGGAGACCAACCCTGGCCACTGGTCAGTTAAAGACAGGAGAAACCCCAAGGAATACGATCTCCAGTAGGCCAGCAGGTGCAGATTGGAAACCCAGGACAGGAAGACCAGATTAGGATCAGGACAGGACCACCAAGGTAAGACCAGCACCCGCAGTTCAGTTGCAACGCCTGCGCTACACCCTCTCTGCAGCTATCAGTCAAAACCCCGATTGGGTTATCGAATTCCCCAGCAAAGTGCTTCGCCAGCACTTAAAGTTCTCAAAACCCCCAATGGGTCTGTGAGACAGTCGGACAGAGTGCTCCACAGCACCTCTGTTTCAGGATCAGCTATTGAGTGCGTTGGGTCAGTGACAGGTCAGCTATTCGGACAAGTCGGACAAAATCTCTAGCTAAACCTAGGTTAGTTATACTGTTTTCGGGTCAGTGTACCACCCCCCAAATGTTGCAAATGTAAGAATCCCCAATTTTGATTGGTCAAAAGTAAGGACAGGTCATCACACCAACTAGGATTTGACTTTCTCAAGCCCTAATTTACATCTTTTGGGACCGCCTATTGATTTTGGGGTTCCCATGACATGCTTTCTACACGGAACAATGGAGAATAAAATTTTCATATACAATTGTTACAACTGCAGTACAATTCAGCTTCGTCTTGCTGGGTCACAGGTCGGTTCCCAGGAGCATCTTGGCTGTGGCAGCCAGCTGGCTGGGTTCCACTGGTACAAGGTTTTCTTCCCTCTGCCAGGGTGACATGCGCAGTAGGGACTTCAAAGATGGAGTAGTAAGCACTCCCCAGGCCCAAATGATTCGGTACATGAAAAGTTTATGAAAACAATTCAGAACACAGAAATAAAGGTGTACACTGTATACCAGGAATCCCTATATGACTCCCATTTCTTTATAATAACTATAGCATTAGGATTAGTGCAGACAAACAATATAACAAAGAGCTGCAGTGCAAGCATCAGACATGTGAGGCTACAGAGCGGCCATTTTAGAGCTAGTGCGCAAGCGCAAAGATTTCCCACCAGAACTGCAAGTACGTCACGTCACGTGAGTGTGACGGACGCATGCGCAGAAGAAATACCCGCGTAGCAGCAGCCATTTTAAAGGCAAGCGTTTTAGGATGAGTAAACACATAAGCAAGCATCACTGGGACACCCCGTGTAAAGTAAAATGTGCAATATTAGTAACACGAACAGGTTGATTATATTTTATTAACATTATTTGAGGTTCTTGATACAAGCAAGTCGCTTTACGAGCAAATCCTTGCTCCATCAAACGCATTGCTTGTTTTCCACTGCACCTGCTTCTGCTTTGGAACTTTGTTGCACTTAAAGGTACTGTTGGCTAAACGTGACGCAACTGTGAACTTTTCACGCAACTGTGGATTATTTGATCGCAACGTTAAGAACTCTTTCGCAACCATATTCCTGAACTGTGTATGTTGGCTTTTTGTCGTTTTGGTCTTGTGTAGTTTAGATTAAATGCCTTTATTTCTCTAAACTGTTGTGGAGTCAGTTTGTGGTGTTTTCACTGTGTTAATGTGAGTGTTGGTACAAATACTTTACACATTGCCTTTGATAAGCCTGACTGCTTGTGCCGAGCTACCAAGGGGGTGAGCAGAGGTTATCTAAAGAGTTTTTCCTCTTTACCCTGACTAGAAGCAAGGGTCCCTATTTGGACAGTGGTACCTACCATTGCCAACTAGAGACCCCCAGTTCTAACAGGTGACATATGTAATAAAAGGGAAGGTTTGGACCCGGCAAGTGGGTTACCTTGCCAGATAGAAGAGGCAGTTTAAACTGCTCACACAGTCATGCAGTGGCAGACCTGAGCCATGTTTAAAGGGCTACTGAAGTGGGTGGCACAATCAGTGGTGCATTCCCACTAGTAGCATCAAATTACAGGCCCTGGGCACCTGATGTGCACTTCACTAGGAACTTATAAGTAAATTAATGATGCCAATTCTGGATAATCCAATGTTACCATGTTTTGAGTACAAAGCATATGCACTTAAACACTGGTAAGCAGGGGGAAAGTGCCCAGAATCCAAAAGCGAAAATAAAACTAATTCAGCGAATTGGGGAGGAAGAAGGCAATATGTTTGGGGGTGACACTGCAGAAAGAGCCATTTCTAGCAATATACTTTGCAACCAATGCCTAACAGCTTTTCTGATGTATTTAATTTTGCAATACAGATTCTATTTTTATTCTTCATGTTTGCCAACATGGTCTCTTTCATAGGAAAGATCTATGCACCAAGATTTAAGTGGTTTGTGGGGAAAAGAGATGATTTGACCATGTATTATAAGGAAAAATGCACCCCCTGCCATTTATGATAATGATATTGCAAGTCACTTTGGATTCCCATAACCTTATAAAGGATCTCAGCCTTCAGCCTCGTTCCTTTAAGTGGACATGAAACTCCTCAGTGACTTGCAATATCCCTATAACGCATGGCAGGGGGTACTTTATTCCATTCATAATAACTGAAAAATCTTGAGGGACCAATTATGATGTCGGTCGGAAAACCTTCGAACCCTAGTCAGAAACTTTCCAACAGTGGTTGGTGGCTTTCTGACCTCCGAATTACGATGTTGGCGGTCGGAACTTAAACCGGACGGTCATTCCAAAGCAGTTCTGACCAGCTCTTGGAGTCTTCTGGTCAGACCCGCACCGTAATCCCCTATGCACGGCGTTTCCGCCATCGGGATTATGATAACAGTTTCCGAAGCCTCTCCGTGCCGGCCTTTCCAACACGGAAAGGCTCTCGGAAAGCGACTTTGGGCCTTTTGCCTTCGCGGCCTACGGTTGGTGGCCGGGGGGTACCTAGGATGCTCCCCGTAAATCCCTGCACTGTGTGGCAGGCACCTTGGGGTGCCTGCCACAGGGTGCAGGGTTCTACACACACACCCATTTCTCTATGGGAGCCTGCATTACGGCCGGTTTACGGCCGTAACACAAGCTCCCATAGAGAAATGGGAGTAGGCGACGAATCGTTTTTGGTCGCATCGTAATAAGGCGCTCGGAACCGCCGACCAGAGCTCGGTCAGTCCCGAAACCGAGATGTATTAATCAGAGGCAGCTCTGACGACATCATAATAAGCCCCAAGGTTAGGCACATAGAGAAATAGAACAAAATATTCTGTAGCGATTTTGTGGGTTTTTTGCCTACAGGTAACTGCATATAATATGTAATACACACACATTAAGGGCCTGATTACGATGTCAGTCAGAAACGAAACCTCCCAACTCCTTGTCGGATTTGGTTCCGACCGACTTGCGGTCGGAGGTTCCGACCAACTGATTATGATGCTTCCGAACACTGTTCGGAAAGTCTCCCATTTACTTCAACGGGAGCCTGTGCTCTGACCGACAACACAACCTCCCATTGAAAAAAGGGGTGGTTGCAGAAAACCTTACACCCTGTGGCGGGCACCCCATGGTGCCTGTCACACTGTGCATGTTTCTACAGGGGGTCCCTTGGGTATCCCCACGGCCCCCAACTGGAGGTCTCAGGATGAAGGGGGTCTGCTAGGGTCCCCCAAAGTCAGTTTCTGACAGCCTTTTTATGTCGGACGAACCGAGTCAGAAAGGCTGTCCGAATCCGACATCGTAATACGTTGGTCGGAAACGCGGTCCGTAGAGCTATATGAGTTTCCGAATGCCGGTTGGAACTGATTTTGAATGACTGAACAGTTACGTTTCCATCATAATCGGGCGGTCAAAAAATGTTTCGACTCGTTCGGTAACATAGGTTCCGACACAGTTTAGGAAAATCTGAATGCTGTTCGGAGCCTTTTCGACTGACATCGTAATCAGGCCCTATATGTATCTGCGGGGAACACATTCTTCTGCTAGGAAAACTCAATTGGTTAATGTTACCACTCCAGATGTCTAATAGTGTGGCCCCAGGGCAAGTGATGTGAATCTTGGTTGGTTCACTGGTGACTAGCGATGTGTAATTTCTAGTGCTATGAGGGCCAAGCCTATGACAGAAAGTACTGTGAATATGTACTTCAGTAGTTTAAACAATGTATTACACTCAGTATAATATAGGCTGCCCACAGTTTAATATAGGCAGTCACACTGAGGGGGCCCGCGGGCAGGTTGTTTGTGACAGCTGAGTGAAACACATTGATTTACTAACTTGTATAACTTATTGTCTCTGTAGAATATGAGTGGCTCTCTGATGCCGTACACTTGGATGAGTAGCACTATAAAAAAAAAAATTCATGTAAGAGAGGTACTATGTAGAGATGAGGGGCACTGTTGGAGGGTGGATGAGAGAATCCTTAGAGGTGCGCCTGCAAAGATTGTTATACTGGGTTCTATCAATCCTAAAGATGGTCCTGGCCAATTACATTAGTCCTTCTTTTATATTTTATAATATTTATATTAAGCTCATAGAGTAGACAGCAAATACGTTTTTGTGAGGTGATAAATGTAAGTAAAGTATGGAACTGTGAATGTTCCAGAATGAATTCAGAAAGGAAATCAGGTCAGTATGCTTATAGGAACAGATCACATTTTTGGGCCAATGTATTGTAACATGTAAACCAATGTTACCTTCTCAATTTTCTCTAAAGTATCAACTAACTAACATAGTTTAAAAAAATAACATAAACACCTTGATGTTTTGAAAGAAAATGCATATTTAGATGGGCATGCCCTGGATCATAACTGAATCCTTTCTATTCAAAATGGCCAACTGCCCTGATGTTGTTTTTTTTTCTTACATACGATCCTTTTCTTTTTCCACTTCACCCAGTAATTTCCTTACACCTTCATCGTCGCTCCCAGAAACTCACTGTAATTGGGAGAGGCACCGAACCCCAGAACCAAACAGCCATCCAATAAAAAGAGTATGATTTACAAAAAGCCAAGACTCTGTCAGGGGTCACAGATTATACACAGCACTTTTCAGGAATATGAGCACTGGCAAAGTATGGGCCTGGCAAGAGTAACCAATGGGAGCTGAGGTTATTGTTTTGCATTTTTTTTGTATTCACAGCACATTAATTTCACTTTGCATAAAAAACTAGCCACTGGTTGGTTTATACCACTGAAGGAACGTGTCAGATTTCAGACAAAGCGACAGACCCACAGGGGATGGTGGTACTGGAGAAAGGGAGTTGATAGAGGATAAGACGGAAACATTAGACCACTCACTGTCAGTGATTCTCATGTACTCACTTCCTTGGCTGGAATAATTTCTGGGTCTTGAGAGAGGTGGTCGTAATCAAACATCCTTACTCTGCCTGATGGCTTTAGTAGCAGCTTAAGAGGTAAGAGGTAGAAAACAGCTCCGTTGAATTTCAATACAGTGTAACCAATTTGGTCACACAATAATCCACTTGACAACTAAATCTGAGACTCGTAAGATTTAACAGATCAATATACATCAAACTCAACATTATCATATAGAAATACAGAATGAACAAAATGAGTCGGAATCTTCTAAAGAGATTCACCCTATATAACAAAAAGCAGATAACTAGTTCTATAATGACAATCCAAGTAATCAGAATAAAGAATTGAGTATTAAACTGCATCAAATGATTCTCAAAGGTAAGCATGAGCATGCTATCTCTCCCTACCCTGCCTTAAAGAGACCCTAAACTAAGACTCATTGAATGAAGGTGAAATTAGAGAGATGTCAGTTGTCAGAGACTTCAGTATAAGAAACTCCAGCCAAGGGTCAAGTAGCATGAAGCCACTCAAAACAGAAAGAGAAGCAGAGGTCTGTACCTCAGGAGGTCCTGAGATGTCTCTATCCCTCACTACATTGCAGCATAATACATTAGTTGCACCCAAGGTAGGTCATGTGCTCCTCCAGTAACTTTCCATGATTCCAGCACAAATTGGTTACTGGCACCACCTTTCCCACATCAATAAGTTGCTACTTCATTTGTCCTTCGCCAATCTTCTCCTCCCCATGAGAACTCGCCTCCTTGCTCGTTACCTAGTTTTTTGTTGCAAGATCAATCTTCTCATACCTTGCTATCTAACTAATAAATAACCTCTTCTTTCCTAGTTAATAAGGCTTGGTCCCACCTGTAGTGGAAACAAAAATATAAGCAAAAACATTTTAAGTTGAAGATTAAATACGAATTACGTGTTAAACTTTAAAAGTGAACTTGAACTGAAACAGTTCTGGAGGCCCACGCTTATGTTAGTTTAACTGTGCACACGGTTAGAAATATGTGCACATTTCTACACAAATAACGAATGCAGCTTCTCAATGCATGAATAAATTGCAAAGAAATATGAAAATGTCATTTCAAATGCACCAACAAGGATATAATTGCTTGTTTTAACATTAGTCTACACATACACATCTGTTTTATTGATTTCACAATGAGACACATCTAAGCATTAACTTCTCCTGAAATACGAATATGTAAATATTACAAAGAACTTTATTAGTCACATTTCTATGCACACAGTTATAAGCCTAATTAATTTTCACGTGGAGTACTTTAAATATACAATACTCCATCTTTTCTTAGTAACATTCATCACGCAGAATATACTAGAGTGCTGACTATGCAAGATTATGATACACTCCTACAGAATTTCAGGATGGGATCAAAATTACACTGCTCCAGTCATGGGGGTACCAACATATTTGGTCCCCATAGGAACTCTGTCCTGTGCCTAGCATTTGCACTTGTGTTTCAATTCTTTCTTTAGTTCTCACAAGTTTCGGCACTCCCTCACTGTTTGTTGTTTTCCCTTATCTGTTCTCTGCGGTCCCTCCCTTCATTGAACTGTTGGCTGTGCTGCCTTTTGTCCCATTTCTTGTAGAGCCCTACCTGTGTGTGTGAAGAAGTGCCAAAGGGCCTTCACCAGATTTTGGGTTGGCACCTGGGCCACCTGGACCTGCTTCCGGACGGTCGCTCCACCAAGCTCCTCCTGTGCCTCAGCTGATATCGTTTTCTGTGCCTCCCTGGTATCGTTCTGCCGCTGCCTATTATTCTAGCGCCTCACTCGCATAGCGCTTTAATTAATTAATTACCTGCCTCTCGCAGCGCGACCTCGCTCAGGCTTTTGGTTTCACTGTTGGCTTGTCTGTGCATGCTTTATCCTGACTACTGCTCCATTTACCATCAGTGTTTGGGTTTGTTTCACCAGCGCTTGTGCTCTGATAGCGCTTGCTGTTAACTCGCTGCATTTTCATTGTCTGTGTTGCCCCTGCCTGCCCTCCCTCGGACCCTCCATTTTGTTGTTGTTGTTCTCCCCTGGACCCTTGACCCGCCCCTCAGCCACACTACCGCCTCCCTGCTGCCCCTCCCACGCTCCGCCCCTCCACACTTCATTTATGCCTGATGCCCCCACGCGCAGCGTCCACGCGCTACGGACACGCCGAAGGTGCGCCAAAGGTAAGCCCGTCTACGCCCGTCCGCGCCTGGACCGCGCCCAGCGCCATACCCCCTGGTCCTCGCATTGCCCACCCCTCCCGCATTACTTACGATGCCGCCACTCTCCTAGCCCTTAACCCCGGTCGCGCCCCCAACTGCGTCCAAGCCGCTCCTGGTCACACCCATGGACCTTTCTCTTGCTACTCCTGCAAATTCATCGGCACTGTCAACATCTCCGCTACGCCCACAGCACAGATCCCCGACCCCAATCACCTTCAATGCATCCTTCTCAACACCCGATCCGTCCACAGACATGCCATTGACCTTTGGAATCTACTAGACACCATTTCTCCGGACATCGCCTTCCTGACGGAAACATGGATGAATGCTTCCTCCGCACCTGACATCACCATTGCCATCCCTGAAGACTATAAGATCACTCGCAAAGACCGTACCAGCCACACAGGAGGAGGAATCGCTATCGTCCACAAGAAATCAATCCGCATCTCAACCAGCTCTGACGCCAACCTCGCAAACTCCGAACACCTCCACTTCCAGATCCACATCGACCCCAAAACCACACTCAGAGGCACCCTCCTCTACAGACCACCAGGACCCCGCGCAAAATTCAGTGAAGACATCACGGACTTCATCACTCCACACGCGCTCCCCTCCAAAGACTACATCCTTCTGGGAGACCTCAACTTTCACCTTGAAAAGATCAACGACCGCAACACCAGCACCCTCTTGGACAACCTCGCCTACCTCGGACTTAAACAACTAGTCACTTCCCCCACCCACATCGCAGGTCACACACTCGACCCCATCTTCACCTCCAGCAATCATGTCTCTTTCAGCCACACTACGGATCTCCTCTGGACTGACCACAGCTGCGTTCACTTCACCTACAACAAACCAAAACCCAACATCCACCTCCAACCTACCCTGCAAAGAAACTGGAACAAAATCACCACGGACCAAATCTCCGCATCGCTCCTTCAAAACTCCCCAGCCCTCTCTTCTAACGCTAACGAAGCCGCCGCCAACCTCACCCTATGGTTATCCAACACCGCCGACACCTTAGCTCCACTGAAAAAACGTCAAAGTAAACCTGGCAGCAAGAAGGCCTCATGGTTCAACGATGATCTCAAGAAGTCCAAGAAACTCTGCCGTTCCCTTGAAAAGGCCTGGAAAAAAGACCCAACCACCAGCACCAAGGACGCCTTCAAAAGCGCCACCCGCACTCACCACCAACTGATCCGAAAAGCCAAGAAAACAGCATTCAAGGATCGACTTGACAACAACGCCCACAACAGCAAGGAACTTTTCAACATCGTCAAGGAATTTTCCAATCCCTCGGCCAACTCCAACGACATCACCCCCTCTCAAACCCTCTGCGACTCCCTAGCCTCTTTTTTCCACAACAAGATTGCAGACATCCACAACAGCTTTGACAACCAACCCGGATACCAACCCACCCTACCATCTGCTGACCATCTTCCCCCCGTGAACACCCTTAACGCCTGGAACCCTATCTCCACTGAGGACACCATCCGCCTGATGAATTCCATCCACTCAGGATCCCCCACAGACCCATGTCCTCACCACATCTTCAACAAAGCAGACTCCGTCATAGCACCGCACCTCCGAGACGTCATCAACTGCTCCTTCAACTCCGCCACCTTCCCAGAAGACTGGAAACACGCTGAACTCACCGCCCTTCTGAAAAAACCAACAGCGGACCCCACCGAACTCAAAAATTACCGCCCCATCTCGCTTCTTCCATTCCCGGCCAAAGTCATCGAGAAAGCCGTCAACAACCAGCTCGCCGCCTTCCTCGAAGCCAACAAATCCCTCGACCCCTCACAATCTGGCTTCCGAGCAAAACACAGCACTGAGACCGCCCTCATCGCAGCAACAGACGACATTCGAACTCTACTGGACAATGGAGACACAGTCGCCCTCATCCTCCTCGACCTCTCTGCAGCATTCGATACAGTCTGCCACAGCACCCTTCTACAACGCCTCAATAACATCGGAATTCAAGGAAAAGCACTTGAATGGATCACCTCGTTCCTCACCGGAAGAACCCAGAGAGTCCGCCTTCCTCCATTCAAGTCCGAGGCCTCTGAAGTCATCTGCGGCGTACCTCAAGGATCCTCACTCAGTCCCACCCTATTCAACGTATACATGAGCCCCCTCGCGGCCATCGCACGCCAACACAACCTCAACATCATCTCTTACGCGGACGACACTCAACTGATCCTTTCTCTCACCAATGACCCCAGCACCGCCAAAACTAACCTACACGAAGGAATGAAAGAAGTTGCCGAATGGATGAAACAAAGCCGTCTGAAACTGAACTCAGACAAAACAGAAGTCCTCATCTTAGGTACATCCCCCTCTGCTTGGGACGACTCCTGGTGGCCGGAAGCCCTCGGAAAAGCACCCATCCCGACAGACCACGCACGGAACCTTGGCGTCATCCTGGATTCTTCACTCTCAATGAACAGACAAGTCAGCGCCGTATCCTCTTCCTGCTTCAACATTCTTCGCATGCTCAGAAAAACATTTCGCTGGATCCCCACCGAAACAAGGAAAACAGTCACCCACGCTCTGGTCACGAGCCGACTGGACTACGGAAACACCCTCTACGCAGGTACCACCGCTAAACTCCAAAAGAAACTCCAACGAATCCAAAACGCCTCAGCCAGGCTCATATTAGACATCCCACGCAACGAACACATCTCTGGTCACCTTAAAGACCTCCACTGGCTACCCGTCAATAAGAGAATCACTTTCCGACTGCTTACCCACGCACACAAATCACTCTACGACATCGGACCAGATTGCCTCAACTCTCGACTGTCCTTCTACACCCCCTCCCGCCATCTACGTTCTTCCAGCCAAGCCCTCGCCACTGTACCTCGCATCAACAAGACCACCATGGGAGGCAGATCCTTTTCATACCTGGCTGCTAAAACATGGAACTCACTTCCCGCTTACCTTCGCCTCACCCAGAACCACCTAGCGTTCAGAAAGCAGCTTAAAACGTGGATATTTGACAAATAATCCTCCTCCCCTTCCTAAGCGCCTTGAAACCCTCTGGGTATGTAGTGCGCTATACAAATTTTTTTGACTTGACTTGACTTGGGCTCGTCATAGCACCATCCGCTGCTGAAACCAGTAAGCATTTTTTCCAGTTATTATCTTCTCTGCTGTCTAGCTGGTATATTATACTTACTCTATGCCAACCGTTTACTAGCTGGGTCTGGTGGCTCAGTGGACTAATGTGTCCACTGTAGGGACCTGTATTCAACCTCATGGTCACATGTTGAAATCCTGACGGCTCCACTCAACCTTTCATCCTTCCTTAGATAGATAAAATGAGTACCATTGAGTTGTCTAACAATAAACATCTGTTATTCATCGCCAACAGGTGTATGGGTGAATGTACACTTTACGAATACATGCTATGTTATTTTAGCTGGTCAGATCTACTACCTATCATGCCATCCCTTATCAGTTCCTCCCCCTTTTCTGTGTCAGGTGATATGTTCTATTTTGTTTACCAATACTGAAAACTGACAGAAAGCTGCCCTTCCTATTGGTCCGTTTCCATTTGTGACAGACGAAGAGCCTCCAGGCTGAAATGTGTCCTCAGTGATAGATTGTCTGAAATTAATTCCTAATTATCTCCACACTGCCGTAACGTTGGTACTAAGTGCAGTCATTAATCTCTTATTCTGTATATGGAAAATGTTGACATGGAAGTTTAAAAACAACATACACAAAACTCTTTTCATTTGGAGGGAGAAATTATGTAGGTACCCGTTTGCACTCTCCCTTATAATATCATAACCACAACAAAGCAAACCCCCCCCAGTATGGCTCTCAAATATGGGAACCAGACATCACTTTAGGATGATTTGTGTCATGAACGGAATGACCTCATACCCCCTGGGTGTCTTGCTTCATCATTGGCCATCCCACACTCACCAGAGAATGCCCTAGCGGTGGTAAGCCCTCGTTGTAGATAGAGGGACTATTCAGGGATGTTCTTAAGGAGTGGGGGGAACCTGAAAACTAGCAACCATGTGCACCTACCAAGCTTCAACACCCACTCAGTGCACACACAATCATACTGTACCAGTTTCTAATGGAAACATCCTTTACAACGCAACTTTTACCACGCAGTGCCTTTATGATGCAACTTTTACAACGCAAACCATTACAACGCATTGCGCTGGGGGGCGCTCTAGGATAGGGAATAGGTTTAATGTACTTTCCAACACCTTCCCTACTATCCACGGGGACTGGAGTTGGAATAGTAAATTAAACATTCACTATCCAGCGCCCCCAAGCACTATGCGTTGTAAAGGCATGCGTTGTAAAAACCGCGTTGTAAAGGCATGCGATGTAAAAGCATGCGTTGTAATGTCATACATCCGTTTCTAATGGCTGGTTAAGGTCAATGATAGGGTCACTAATTTTGGAACTGATATACCTCATGGAGGGCTGGGATAAGGGGAGCCTTGTAGTCACACATTTGTCAAAGGTCTCTCCCTGCTGCCGTCGGAGGTTCATCTCCGCTTCCAGCGACCCCGCACTCGCAGAAACGGAGCCTCATGCTTCGGAAGGTGCCGTGTGCCGTTTGAACGTCCTTCCTGTGCCCTGGAGCTCAGTGGTGGCTGGTGAGATTTTAAAGTGGTGGGGCGTAAACCTTCCGTGGGAGATGCACCGTGCTGAGGGAGCGTAGCAAGCAAGCCCGAACAACTAAAGGGGAGTTCGGGGAAAATTTCGAAAAATGTGTGGGAAAATGGTGCATTTTCAAGCAAATTTGAGAAGCAAGAAGGCTAATAAAGCAATTGTGAAAGTGCAGTTATTAAATTAATAAAGGGATGTCATATAAAAACATAGTAGCTGCTCATTCAGTATAACCACAGAGCTTCATAACAGACTTCCAGAAACAAAGCTGAGAACCTCACAGAATTCTTTTATTTAAACTGCAAACAACTAAACACACAACTTAAGAAAATGAGAGCCACTCGCCTTTGAGAATCAGATCATACCACCACAACTGGCATGAGTATGGATATCTGAGCAACAGTTATCGACCAGAATTAATTGAGGTTACAAACAACAACTGATACATGTGATTGTTTGTGCAATGTGCATCACAATTAAGGAATGCCCGTTTCACTCTATTCATAAATAAAAACATTTTAGTCAATCGGAAAGGTATTTCTGGGCTGCCAAGAGTTTTTGTACACCCTAAAAGAACCAATCGATCCTGTAAATGAAAGTTTTAACACATTCGAGGTGAACTTATGCACACTTGTGAAGCACAAATCTACCTACACAAAGCAAAGGAGCACTGTACCCTGGTGGAGCTGTAGTGTGTCAAAAACTTGATCATGAGGCCCTCAATCTGTGTCCCCCACACGCGTCCCTTTGGCTATTGTCTGTCCAGCGCCTCCTCCCTGTCTGTGATCACACCTGGAGAGAAGCGCTAGAGAGGCCAGTTGGTTGCAATTACCACACGTCTGGACGCGTGCCCCTGTGCTGCACAGTTGTATTTCATCATTGCTTCTGTTCTGTACATTGCAAGGTTTGTCTGTCTCGCTGTCTGTCCATCCGTCTCTGTCACCTCCTCCCACTCTGCACGGGGCTGCATGTGGCCCATTTTATCAGCTTATATGATGTGGCAGTATCTGAACCCAGTTGCTGCTGCGCTAAAATAAAGATTACTTTTGTGAAGGGAAGAGCTAAGTTAGCTAACTTCAAAAATAGCGCTGTTGTGAAGCGGCGCGGAAAGTGTAAAGGAAGCGCCCCGAGGGGGTCAGAGAGGGACACGCTGAAGGAACAAGGGACAGAGTCCCCAGAAGTGCTTCCTGCATCCAGCCATGCGAGGAGGGTGTGGGAGCCTCTCCTTGAAATCAGTGTTCAAGAGAACACTGAGTTTTCCTTCCAAAGCGCTTCACTCAACGCGGAGGTGGCAGGTACACAGCGGGCCGAGCACCATCATCTCTTTTCTTCTGTTTGATCACATGTGTTTCATCCATTCCTCCCGCCTTTTTTCACCCCGTCCCTTTCCTCATTCCCTTTTCGTCACTCTCTCCTACTATCCGTCTTCTCCTGGTCGTTCTCTCCCTCACTCCATTCTTCTTTCACCTTTCTGATTAAACCTCTTAATTCATCCTCTCGTCTTCTACATTACCCCCTTCTATAAGGGTCTGAATTAAGACCAAAAAAAAGTGTCCAGCCCTCGAGAACATCCAGCTCGCACTGTGATGCGAGATCATTCAAATTCTTAACTATAGTTTGCAACCAGCTGTGGGTGCTGCTGGGCGAGTGCATGACGCCCCTCCCTATTTAGTATTAGGAGGGAGACTTGAGAACCATCGTCAGGCCCTAAGGGGCGCCATCGATGTGTGAGGGGGATGACCAGCGACGGAGGCAGCACTGCAGGTCGGGAACGCTACAGGTCATCCCCTGGCAGTCCGGTCTGAACCAATGAACGGGCACGCCAAAGTAACCACCAACATTTTAGAGAACAAGACAAAAAGAATGTCAGTCAAATGATTAACCAGGCGTCGTGAGGTTGGCCTTGCTCGAGACTAGGCAAGCAAAGAGGACCTTGTCTTTTACTACAGTAAATAACAACAGAACAAATGTCCTACCTTTCACTTCTCAAGCATTAGTAGTAGTGCCGCCCTCGATGTCTTCCGACGACCGCCATGCAGCAGACAGTGCAGTGCACACAAAGGAAAGCACCAGGCGGTGAGGCAGCCAGTCACGGGGTCCACCACTCTCATTCGTGTCGTGACTCACGCTAAGTTCTACTTTCACTTACTTGTTGTCTGGTGCGCCACGCGCGGTGACGTCCCGACAGCGTAGGGAAATGGCCAATCACATCGACATGGCTGGATATAGCCATATGTGATTGGCCTTACATTGGCTACGAGCAGGTACTATTCTGCCCATAATGAGACCGAGGCCCTGGGTCCCTGCCTGTGTCTCTGAGTGCTATAGGGGGGGGGGAGGGAAGGTCTACCAGTTGTACGCATGCGCGGACCTGTCGAAATATGAAGTACTCCGGTATTTTGCATGCGCAGTCACCCAGCTGCTTCTACCAGTGCTATTCTGCTCTGCTCTGGCTGCCTGTCACTCTCTGCCGCAGCCCCGCCCCCCACGGCCGTCGGCCCACTCCCTTATGCTATGCCCGATTCTGACGGCCTTGTCCCGGGGCCGGTAGCGCGCAGTGGGTGCCATTTGACAAAACCATTTCTTTAATGCATCTTGGGCAGTGCGGTCGTCCATGGCTAGTGGGGCAACGCCCCAACGCCCCCAATGGACGCACCGCCACTGCTGGAGCTGCTGGTGCCTGATATTTTGACTCTTTGAGGTGACGCTCGGTATCTCTACGAACGGCCGCCATTTTGTGGTGCCTCCTCACGCAGTTCCGAGTCTCACAAACAAACGGAGGTACCATGGCTTCGAATTTCTCCAGCCTGAGAGCAAACAGGTGTTGGTGTCTTCTATTAACCCTTACAAGCTTATAATGGCTTCTCTTTCCGTTTTCCATGCTGTGTGGCTTTAAACTGAACTCTTTTGGCATTTTATTCTACTTTGCTTTTCTTCAGAGCGCCTACATTGCCTTCCACTGATATTACCTGCTCTTTGATATCCTGCTTTTTGGCTCCTTAGTTTTTGGAGGTGCATTCTTCATATTTTTTCCAATGTAATCCTGCCGCTATTTATTGCTTTGTGATACCTGCTGGAGGTGTGCTTGCATATTTTTGCTACTTTCCTTTTTTTATCCTTGGCCCCTGAGTACACCGATATCCTCGGGATTTGTGATTTTCCTCAGCTCTCTGAAGTGGTTGCCTCTTCTACCTTTGCTTTGGAGGCTCTATGGCGGCAAATATGGGCTTGTCGCCGACTGCTAAAGATACAAAGGAGTCGAAAGCTTCTCTTAAGAGACTCAAACAAATATCTCCTACACCTGAATCATCTCAAAAAGATACTAATTCCACTCTGGAGGCTATTCTGACACGTCTCAATGATGTGCATGACATTGCGCAGTCTACCAAAACTAATACAGATTTACTACAGGTGGAGGTATCAGCCATCAGGAATGACCTTAAGGCTCTCTCCATTCGTGTCTCTGCCACGGAGACACGCATTAGTGGCGCAGAGGATAATATGCAAAAGTAATCTAGATCTCTTGTACAATTAGAGCGCTCAATGGCGGCTTTGCGGAGGGATCTAACTGAACAGGAGGACCGTAACCGCAGATCCAACCTGCGCATTTTTGGCCTTCCTGAAGAAGCCGAGAAAGGGGCTCCGTCTATGATTGACTTCTTATACCAATGGTTGCCTTCTACTCTGCAAATTTCTTTTCAGAGAGACTTTGAGCTGGAATGGGCACATCGTGTCCCCACTTTTCGTTCTAAATCTGCGACGCACCCAAGGGCTGTCATTTTTAAGCCGCTGCGTCATCAACACACGGAACAAATTCTGGCGCATATGCGGAAGATTAAAGTTGTTTCTTGGGAAGGTCACCGCATTTCGATTTCTCAAGACTTTGCAAGAGACACGGTGATAAGGAGGAAAGGTTTTCTTAATCTTCGGAAACGTCTATCAGAGATGAATACCCCATTTTCCTTCTCTGGCCCTTCCAAATTTCGCATTACCTTCAAAGGTCGTTCCAGAATCTTCGATGAACCTGCTGATTTGGCCTCTTTTTTAGACAATCAGATGGAACTACAGATGGAACTTCAAATGGAGGCTTCGTCTGTTCCTGGTGCTTCTGGCACTTGATGTGATTCTTTGCCTTCCTTGTTTTTCTCTGTTTTCCGGGTCTATTGAGTTTACCTTTTTAGACCTGCGTGCTCCATGGTTTCTGGTGCGTCTATGGCTTTCTTTTGTGACTGGTGTTGTCAGTCAAGTTTTTCGGTGGTGTTTTTACTTTTATTTGGTGTGGTCTCCTTTCCGTTTTTATGATGTTGTCATTTGGCACGTTAGGATTTTCTAATTGTTGTCTCTTTCTCATTTTTGTAGTAGTGCATTTTCTTATCTTGTCGGTTCTCCGTCTCCTTGCTTTTGTCTTTTCGCTCTGGTAGTGTTTTTTCTTCCTCCTTATGGTTTGTTCTGTTTGTCTTCGTTCTCTCGTTTCTCGTTGTTATATTGGATATATCTCGTTTCTGTTTCCTTGTTCCGCTTTGTAGTAGTAGTATGCTTCTGTATGAGCTTTTTCCGGTTAGCATTTGTGCGTCTATTTATTTTTGGTTCTTTTTGTACAGTGTGTATTCATATTTAGTCTTTCTTTATCCCCGTCCTTAGATTTTTTCCGTCTTTATCATTTGTTTGAGTAGTCTAGTTTCTCCCTTGATGTGTATTTGGATATTTCGTCTTGGGTGGTCATTCTTTTTGTATGTCTTTAGTCTTTTTGACTTCAATATGTCTGGTACTGTTTCGTGTTCTGGTACAAACTTTGGTTATGGCTTATTATTATCTATTTCTATAGTTACGTCTAGCTGCGCTCACCATGCTACATTTACTGTATCTTGCATTTATTTATATGCTTAATTGGTTATTGTTTTAATGCTTGGACTGCTTTACCACTATTCTATGCTTTTTTCTCTTAAGTCTCAGATATTGCGTCTCTTTTATCTTTTATTACCAGTTTGTCTAAGTATCCTATATGACTTTCTTATCTTTTAGATGTTCCTTCCTGCTTTCTTTAGCTAATTATAATGTGGTTTATATACCTTATGCATGATAATTCATTGCTTACAAGTACCTTCGAATAGTTATTGTATATTTAGGTTTGATATATATTTACATTGCTGTTTCATTGATTGTTCTGCTTCACAGCTATTTCATATCTTCCTATATCGGGGCTAGTTCATTGCAAATATGTGTTTTTCTCTTATACTTTATAATAAGCTATTCTATTTATATTGCATTTTCTAGTCTCTTGTTATCCTACTTTCTCTTAATATATATATGACATATTTCTACATTTTCGTCTCACATTATTATAGCAAGTTCTCTCTAATTAAGGACAGTTAATTGTTTGCTTATCTTTCGTTTTTTCATATTCATCCTCATTATATTATAGCTCCTTGTATTTATCTAGTATGATGCTGCATTAATTCTTATAATGACCTCCTTTTTAGTGCCTTGCTTTATTGTATTTCGTCTCTTTTCTTTATGCTACACCCTGTATTCTTCTTGAGAAATATGTTTTTTTCTTCTATTTATTCTTTCCTGTTTTCTATGCTGCTTGTTTCGCCTTCATTCGATTTACTCTTCGTTTACTTTTATGATGTTTTCTTGGTGTTTTCTTTCTTTATAGTACGTTATATATATAACTGAGACTTGTTATTGCATTTATTCTATTAGATTTCTCTCTCTCTGCCACCTATTCCACTTTTTTGGTTCCTTTATATGCTACTTGTGCATTAACTTGGTATCTGCGTATTGCCTTTATAGATTTATAGGATGAATTGTTTTTGTAATACTCTAATGATATTGGCTCATATTTCAGATGTTCCTTTCTTCCAATTACGTGTACTCAGTTATGTAATGTTTTGGGGTTGTTCATATCAATTGTAATCATTCCTCGTGATGGTCCCCTTGCTCGCCTTCCCACGTTCCCCCTAGTATGAATTTGGTCTTTTTCAGGCCCCCCCTGCTGGCTCTTCTCTCTTTTCTTTCTTTTCCTCTCTTGTCTCTTTTCTTCTTTCGGATTTCCCTCATGGACTCTCCCTCTTCGACGTTAATGTTTGATGTTTGGATGCTTGTATTCGTGCTGGTTGTTTTTTGTTTGCCATCTTTGGATTATGTTATTTTTTTCAATTTCTATCTATGCCGGGCTTGAATGTGTTGTCCCTTAATGTTAAGGGTTTAAATCATCCAGTGAAAAGGTCAAAAATGTTAGATTATTGTAAATCTCTCTCTTCAGATCTAGTCCTCTTTCAGGAAACAAAGGTCTCTACCAGAGAGGCTCTATTCCTGAAGAATGAATGGGTTTCAGATGTTGTCTGTTCCGATGCTTGTGGCAAAAGAAATGGAGTCATTACTTTAATTTCAAAAAATGCAGGTTTATCCATAGTTTCTTCTGATCATGACACTGAGGGTTGTTGGCTATTAACTAGGTTGTCTGATGGTAACGCTGATATATATGTTATGAACATTTACGCCCCTAACAAGGATGATCCGTCTTTTTGGAAAACGGTTACCAAAAAATTAAATGACACACCTCATTCTGGGAATCTTATTGTTGGTGGGGATTTTATTTTACCAATAGATCCCATTCTAGATAGGAATTCAGCTTTTCAATTTCGCCCTCCAAAATCCCATAAACAAATGCTTAACATGTGCTCCATAACTCATCTTCAAGATGTATGGCGTCTTCACAACCCCACTGGTAGTGATTTCTCCTTTTTTTCGCCACCTCATTCTACCTTTTCTCGTATTGATTACTTATTGGTTCATTCCTCTCTTGTTTCGTCTTCCTCATCTCCGCTTATTCATCCTATCCTGATTTCTGATCATGCCGCGGTTACTTTTACATTGTTGTCCTTTGCCCCTAAATCCAGAGCTCGCTCCTGGAGATTAAATATAGAAATTTTGCATGATACTGCTCAGATTGATGAGTTCTCTAGTGCAATTGAAACCTTTTTCCTTGAGAATGAGGGCTCAGTTTCTTCCCCAATTGTCCTCTGGGATTCGTTTAAATGTACTTTCCGTGGCCAGGTTATTCAATGCATGTCAAAAAGGAATGCTGCTATTAAAAAAGAACTTACAGATCTAGCAACTGAAATAAAAAGGCTGGAATGTACCTTTAGACATTCTAAGGATAAATCTTGCCTACAGTTAATTAAACAATTAAAATATACATATAATACTATAGTTACCAAAAGAGCCCATATTGGGGTTCAGGCTCAGAAATCCAAACGACTACTGCTAAAAAATCGAGCAGGCAAGATTCTTGCGGCTACATTAAAATTTCAGGATTCCTCCTTTAAGTCTTCTCAAATCTCTTCTATTAATGATCACCTTGGTTCTAAAAAATTTCAGACTAAGGAAATTCTCGAAGTCTTTCGTGATTTCTACAATAACTTATATACCCCTTCTAATCAGGCCTCTTTTGAGCAGGGTCAGGATTTCTTGAAGTCTGTCCCGGTGCAGTCGGTATCCGTGGAAGATAGCAATTTTTTAAATGGTCCGATTACTCCTGAAGAAATTATTGCCGCAATTAAAGCCACTCGTTCTGGAAAGGCTCCAGGGCCTGATGGCTACCCTATTTTGTTTTATAAAACTTTTCTTCCTGTGATTGTTCCCAAGCTTCAATCGGTCTTTGACGCTTTTATTAAGGATGGGTCTGTTTCTGGCACGGCGGCTGATGCTACCATTGTAGTGATTCCAAAAGACGGAAAAGATCATTCCGACCCCAAAAACTTCCGTCCTATTTCCCTTCTTAACATGGAGGCTAAGATTTTTGCTAAAATCTTAGCCAAGAGATTAGAATCCTTCATTCCTAAACTGGTATATCCCTCTCAAACGGGTTTTGTAAAGGGCCGTCTTGCGCGTGATAATATACGTACTTTTTGCCATATTCTCGGATCAGCTAAACGTTCTCATCTCCCAGCCGCGGCTTTGGCTCTTGATGCTGAAAAGGCCTTTGACAAGGTTTCTTGGCCTTTTCTTCGTGCTGTCTTGTGTGCACATAATCTTGGTGATTCCTTTATTAATATGGTCATGTCCCTCTACTCTCAACCTAGAGCTAACATAAGAGTCAACGGTGCTACGTCGTCCTTTTTTAATCTTCGCCAGGGCACCCGACAGGGTTGTCCTTTATCTCCACTTTTGTTTTTATTATCCATTGACCCTCTCCTCAGATTGATTCAGTTACACCCAGACATTAAAGGTTTTTCTTTTGGTCCTCATCGTATTAAAACTGCTGCGTACGCGGATGATGTCCTTATTTTTTCAGATGATATTGCCTTGGCTATCCCTGCTATCTCGGATGCGATTTCCCTTTTTTCGAAGGTTTCAGGGTACACCCTAAACAGGGATAAGACTGAGATGTTCCCATTAAATGCCTACTGTTTCTCTACGCATATGGGTTCTGCTGGTTTTAAATGGCAGTCTAAGCAATTAAAATACTTGGGTATCTATTTTTGCTCGACCTTATATGCTACAATTGCTTATAATGAAACCCAGACTATTCTTAAAGTACGTCATCTTTTGGATACTTGGTCCCCGAAACACATCTCCTGGTGGGGTCGCCTTCAGACCCTCAAAATGATGATTACACCTATTATTAACTTTGTATCCTCTATGCTCCCGGTAAAGTTATCGGATTCCTTCTTTCATGAAATTGATGTTATGACCTCTAAATTTTTATGGAATGATAAACGAGCTAGAATTGCCTATAAATTCTTGCGGAAGCCTTATGATATGGGAGGATGCAATCTTCCTGATTGGGAGAAGTACCAAACTGCATTTTTGGCGTCTCAAGGTGCTATATGGTTCTCTTCTCCCCCTAGTCCTGTTCCTTCTTGGTTGTTAATAGAACAGGAGTTGGCTTCTCCGTTACCGACTGCTTCCTTTTGCACAGTGTCTATCTGTCCATCCCATTTTCCCGCTCTATTATTCTAGATACTCTTGCTGCAGTTCGGAAGGTAGACAAGAAAGTGGCGATTCCACTTCACAAATCTAGGTGGTCGTCTATTTGGCGGAATTCTAAAATCAAAATTACTATTGATCCTTCTCTGATATCTTATTGGGCTGCTAAGGGGATCTCGCTTGTTAAACATCTTTGTGGCTCTAACAATGAGCCATTACCTTTTTCCTCCTTAGCTTAACAATATTCTTTAACTAATTTGGATTTTTATACTTTTCTCAAAATCAAAGTAGCACTTGCTAAGGTGCGCCTTCATCCTACTTCTCCTACGATTACTCTTTTTCACATATGGACTAAATCTGGTCATGTAGCCTCTAAAATCTATAAATTTTTATCGACTGTTTCACTACCTACGCAGACAGTTGCTCAAACAAAATGGTTGCACCATTTTGAGCATGGTCTTACTGACCATATTTCTTCAGACACTTGGCAGTTGATTGGTAAACTTTCTCTTCGCAATAAAATCGCCCCGTCGTTAATGCAATCTAAATTTTTCTCTGTCAACCTTCTTCATTGGACTCCTGTTCGTTTACATTCGCTCAATCTCAAAGACGATAACCTATGTTGGAGCTGCGGTTTATTGGCTGGTGACTTTCCGCATATGTTTTTTGAATGCTCCCTCCTCCACCCCTTTTGGGACCTCATTCACAAACACCTCATGCTCATCTTTGGTATTAGGTTCCCACTCTCTTTCCCTTTAATTCTATTAGGTCCATTAGCTGCTCCAACCCCTCTCCACTTGGACCCCATGGAAATGCAGTTGTTAGATCTCCTATTGACTATTGCAGTGAAAGTGATTCTTATGGATTGGAAATCCTTTTCCTCTGTTTCTTATCATACTTGGTGGGCTTGGGTTTCCTTTTTACGAAGTGTTCATACCTCGGTCGATCATGCTCACCTGTCTCCCTCTATAGCTAGTGGGGTTTGGAATGCTCTTGATAACTATATGGAGTTGTCATCCAAAGGGTTGGTTGACCAATATCCCTTCGATTTGTCTGGATGAATGGCGTCTTGTTTGTCTGGTTTGTTCGTTGGAAATCCTTCTCTCTTTCTTTCTTTCTTCTCCTCCTTACCTGTCTTCTATCTCTTTTTCCACTCTTTCCCTCTTCTTTCTCATTCTTTCTTCTTTCTTCTTTCCTTTCCTCTCTTCCCCTGATTATACCAGCTGATAGTGATACTCTTGGTTGTGGACTCTGCCTAAGATATTTAATTTTTATTAATTAATTAATTTTTCTGTGTTTGGCAGACTGTTTCTATCTTTGGATGTATTTGCTACGACTCATTTTTGAGTATCAGCTTCTCATTGCTACCTATTTGTTATCAATTGTATCACTTTTACTTGTAATCTGTATCTTCATTTGCTTCTTTATAACAATAAAATTCTTTTGAAATGAAATTAAAAAAAAAGGTCTCTCCCTGCCATCAGCACCTATTCATATGTCTCTTTTCTCCTGATGCTCATGTACCAGGACCTCATGCAAGTCCTGGTACAGTATGTTTGTGTATGCACTGAGTTGGTGTTGACGCTGGTGACAGGGATTCAAAAAGGGGCAAACAGGATCCTAGTCCTGAGGAAAGCCCCAGAGGCATCTGCGGGCCCCTGTTGGGCTGAAACATGTCGACCTAGATAGGACACAAGCTGTATCATTTTGCCTCAAGAGTCCAGTACTTGTTTTTAATCACCCCCTACACCACCCATTAATAAATGACGTAATTTGAACACAGGGACGTGCACAGGATTTTTAGTAGTCAGGATCCCCCACTCCTCAAGGACATCCCTGAATAGTCCCTCAATCTACAACGAGGGCCGCTGGCCACTAGACAATTCCCTGGTGAGTGTGGGATGGCCAATAAAGAAGCAAGACATCCAAGGGGGGTGTGTGAGGCCATCCCGTTTTTTTGGGGGGGTGGAAATCTTCCTGGGGGTCCTCTCTCCAGTTATTAGGACATAACTCATCCGAAATTGAGTAAAAAGGCTCATTAATGAGGGTGTCCGGTTTCCATATTTGAGAGCCATACTGGGGTACGTTTGCTTTGTTGTGGTTATGACGTGAACGTTGAAACACATCCTGTATTATAGAAACTTCGCAACGCTAAGGTAAACTGCTTTTCACATTCTAAATGCTGAAGCACATTGTTCTGTATAGAGCATGCTTTCAGCTATTCTCTTTCCGACCCGTGAATCAAATGCTTCAGTTCACTCTTCTGCACACTTTTCATACACAGTGCACAGAATGTTCTTGATGCTAAATGGCAGTGTTATGTATACCGTGGTGTACCCCACTGCTGAAGTACACAGTGTAAACTCAGTGCTGGAGGTCAGAGATCTGTATATTGTGCTCTGCAGGCAGAGAGTCCTTGCCTGCAGAGCGCAATATTGTTTACCACGACGCCCTGTAGTGAAGCCAGCAGTACACAGAGCAAAACCCAAACGTAGCACTTTATCGCTGCAGTGTTTATTTAATATAAAGAACAAATAACACCTGCAGTTTGCATGTGTTTCTAGCTGTCTGAAGGTGGCTTTGCACGTATTTCAGCCCAGACAGTCGTCCATCAGGAGATTTACTCTTTACCTACCTGTGGAGATTGCAATTCCTATTATGTGTTCACAGGTCACCATTGATAAATGTCCCATCTCATCAGGCAAACTCTTGCCTCCTCCTGGTTATGAAGTCCAGACACTTCCCCGGAGTACACCATGCAGCACTTACGGCTCGAAATCTACTTGCTGGTGCCATACTCTGGTCTTTATTCCATTCCTCATTCCATGCCAGCCCATTGCTGGCCACAGTCTACGTTCAGTAGAACTATGCGCACCAACACTGTCATCCAAGCCATATAGCGGTGTCACACGTAATACACATCACTCTCATTCATGGAAACATATAGCATATCTCAGTCATTTAGACCCTGGTACTTCTGTCTCCAGTCCTCAGCTTGAGACCGGAGCACCTTTAAACTTTCTAGCCGCAACTCAGATGTGCCCACCTTTTCCATGGGGCGGTAGTGTACAATAATTTGTGAGGCAGTAGTGGAGATGTTTGATGCTGGTGTGAGGATCAGGGTCCCTTGAAAGACTGATGCTCCTAGAGCCCTCGCAGGGAGACCTTTGGTTGTACTAACCCAATGTCCAGGGCTAGAGTATGGCACATTCCCTGAACAGATGACCTGGATCCCATCCGGTGCCCTACCTCGGGTTACTAGCCCTAATAAGTTGGAACCCGCAGCATATAAACCACTTACCACTGCGAAGAAGTTGTTGGGATTGCGCGGTCAGGAGAGCGACCCTTGACCCACCAGGTAAGTCGCTCCCCCTCCCCACAGCTCCGCCTGTGTGTCCCTGCCCTAGCTGCCGCTGCTGAGGAAGTTCGAGGCTGCTGCCCCGTGTCCCTCTGCCCGGTTTTCCTTTCTGTTCCCCTCGCTGCCCCCGTGCCTCTCTGCCCGTTTTTGCCTTCTGATTCTTAGCTGCCCCTGTATTTCTGTGCACTTTCTGCCTTCTGTGGCACTCATTTTTCATTGATTTTGTGCCCTTTGCCTTCTGTGCCACTTGTTCCCCCTCATTTTTTTGCCCTTTTTGCTTTCTGTGCCACTCGTTTTCCACTGCTTTTTGTGCCCTTTTGCCCTTTTTCTGTGCCCTTTTTGCATTCTGTTCCACTCGTTTTTCCCTTTTGTTTGCCCTTTTTTCCTTCTGTTCCATCCGTCGTCCCTCACCGCCCCCGCACTGTGTCCCCTGCGGCCCCGCCTCCCTGACTGACCACTGCCCATTCGATGCCCCTGCCTCCCAGCTGCTCCTCCCTCCCACCTCCCCATATATACTGGCCACTGTGCGGCCGCACCGCTGACGTGCCAAAGGCGTGCCTAGGGCAAGCCCGTCTGCGCCCGCCCGCGCCTGGACTGCGTCCAGCACCAGAGCCCCTGGCCCCCTCTCCCGCCATGATGACCACCGCTGCTATGATGCCAGCACACTCCACCCGCACCACGTCTACAACAAAGCAAGCAGCTCCAGCGCACCTCACCTGCGCAACGTCATCAATCTCTCCTTCGAGACCGTGACCTTCCCAGAGAGCTGGAAACACACCGAGATCAACGCCCTACTGAAAAAACCCAAGGCTGACCCAAGAGACCTCAAGAACTTCCGGCCCATCTCTCTGCTCCCCTTCCCAGCCAAGGTCATCGTGAAAATCGTCAACAGACAGCTAGCCCGATACCTCGAAGAAAACAGAATCCTGGGCCCTTCCCAGTCAGGGTTCTGCAGCAACCACAGCACCAAGACCACCCTCATCTCCGCCACCGACGACATCAGGACCCTGCTGGACAAAGGCGAGACCGCAGCACTCATCCTCCTAGACCTCTCCGCCACCTTCGACACCGCGTGCCACCGCACACTACGCGCACGCCTCCACGCCGCAGGCATCCGAGACAAGGCTCTGGAATGGACCACCTCCTTCCTCTCAAAGGAATGAAGGCCATCGCTGACTGGATGAAGACCAGCTGCCTGAAGCTGAACTCGGACAAGACGGAGGTCCTCATCCTCGGCTCCAACCCTTCAGCCTGGGATGACTCCTGGTGGCCGACGGCACTGGGAGAAGCCCCGACACCCCCCCAACCATGCACTCAACCTGCGAATCATCCTCGACTCAACGCTCTTAATGACCACGCAGGTCAACGCCATCTCCTCCTCCTGCTTCAGCACGCTCTGCATGCTCTGTAAGATCTACTGATCGATCCTGACAGATACAAGAAAGACAGTCACCCAGGCCCTCGTCAGCAGCAGGTGACTATGGAAACGCCCTCTACGCAGGAACCCTGACCAAGCTCATCAAACGACTACAACGCATCCAAAATGCCTCGGCAGGACTGATCCTCGATGTACCATGCCACGGCCACATCACCCCCCACCTGAGGGACCTGCACTGGCTCCCCGTCAGCAAGAGGATATCCTTCAAGCTCCTGATCCATGCACACAAGGCACTCCACAAGACCGGCCCAGCCTACCTCAACAGATGGCTCTCCTTCTACATCCCCAATCGCCAGCTACGCTCCGCTGACCTCTCACTCGTCACCGTCAAACGCATCTGAAGAACAGCCATCAGCGGGAGATCCTTCTCCCACCTCGCTGCCAAGACATGGAACACCCTCCCACTGAGCCTATGACAGACTCAAGACCTGCTGACCTTCAGGAGGATGCTTAAGACCTGGCTGTTCGATCAGTAGCGGCCCCTTCCAGCGCCTTGAGACCCTCGCGGGTATTTAGTGCACCTTACAAATGACTGATTGATTGATTGATTGATTGATTGGGCCCACCTCCAGCTCTACTTCTTCTTCTGTACCTCTGTGCCTCTTGTAGATGGCCTGGTGACCAGGGTGTCAGGAATTTGCCAACCTGTGCCTCACACCTAGTGCTAGCCTGTCCAGCCTGGGTCCTCAAGGGTACTCTCTGTTCTCCAGGACAGGTATCGATATTTGAGCCCCAGTAAAGGAGATCTTCTTCTGCCCGACCCTAATATTAGGAAAGCCCCCAAGGCTGCTTTGATGACAGCACACCTGCAAGCTCTCCTGTCTCTGTGTGCTGAAATCTGCCAGCTCACTTTCACCTCTCTCCCACTTGGAGAGGTCCATTCATTAATCTATAATCTGCCCAATCACCTTTGATCACACTTTCTTTCTTGACAAATAAGGTGCCATGTTTCTCCAGGGAAGGCTGTAGCAACCAGGAAGGGCCCCCAGGAGCATGCCACAACACAACCAACATGAGGCCTGATCTGCAAAACACTCCTATACAGCAGCTAGGGCCTTGCTAGGGAGATGGTGTCAGAGTAGAAAAGGATGCCATATCCCAACCATGCTCCCATGGACCCATGCTAGTGTTGGCCTCCTGAAGTTTGTTGCTGGTTTGAACATTTTTTTAGGGGTGATTTTGGTTTCCAGTCCTGCCCTGACAACAGTGAAAAGACCTCTACATAAGCAAATGGAAATTGGTAGACAAATAGGATGGTATGGTTAATAAAAGGCTCTCGCGGTTTGTTGGGCCAGATGGAACTTAGGGGATTGATTACGATGGCGGTCAGACAAGCCTCTGACCACCATCGCAGTGGGGTTGGGACCGACTGACATGTAGTCGGCGGTCCCACTGCCCAAATTATGATGCAACTGCCATGTAGGCTGTCAGAATCATGGCTTTTTCCATTTCGGCTTGTGCTGTGGCCTGAAAAGGGCCGCAGCACAAGCCGCAATTGAAAATTGAATGTGGTGCACGGCACATGGGCTATGGATGTTCTAGGGGGACCTCATGTGCCATTGGGCCTCATAGCAGGGGCTCACAGGGAACAGGGGCCGTTCTAGGGATCCTCAAAGTCCCTTCCCAATGTCCTTTACATGGCTGTTAGACTGCCATGGAAAATCTGTCGGAAAGGGACATTGTAATCCATAGGGCAGATGTATGACGGTACAACGCGTGCTTTTACAACGCGTACCGTTACCACGCAGGTTTTACAACGCAAGTCGTTGAAACGACTTGCGTTGAGGGGCGCTGGATAGTAGAATAGTTTAATTTACTATTCCAACTCCAGTCCCCGTGGATAGTAGAGAAGGTGTTGGATAGTAAATTAAACTATTCCCTATCCTACAGCGCCCTCCAGCGCAAGTCGTAACGACTTGCGTTGTAAAACCTGCGTGGTAATGGTACTGCGTTGTAAAAGTTTCGTCGTAAAGGATGTTTCCCCATAGGGCGGCCCTTGTGCAGGCAGCGCCCCTATTGTAGAGAATACAATCAACTGATGGCCTGACGGGCTCACTGAAGCGTTAATTTGTCTCTCTCCCACTGATGCGGTTCGTCCCACCGTATCATAATGTAGCGGTCGGACCACTCTGCTGGATGTTGGTCAGACCACCACCGAAGACCTGTGGGTGGCAGTTCAACTGCCATCATAATGAGACCCTTAATGCCAAATACTTGCCTCTAGCTCTACCTCTATGCAGAGGTACAGGCATGTTTATCAGACAGCAGCTGTCCATGATGAAGTTTCACAAATTATAACAGCAGGTCTTGAGCCAGAGCGGGCGCCAGGCTAGCCCCAGTGAGTCACCTGCAGTGTATCCTTGTTCTGTGGACTGACATGGTGCTTAGAGGCATCTGTGATTACACACATTTAAAATGCTTTGCCTTCTGAAACTGCAGACGGTTCCTATGTCCCTTTCCAATGCAGGCAGGTGCATAATACCTCACTTCATAGACACCCTAATTTGTTTTGTGCTCATGCGGTTTCTCGGCTGGTAGAAGGTGAAAATTCAGATGGCGCACAGCTTGAACCACACAAATGCCACATTGGGCAGCATATTATATGAAACAAAGACACACTCAGTGAAGTGTCCCTGTCAAGATGTTCGGAGATAAATGTGGAGTGAGTTTAAAACACTTTTGACTTTCAGGCTTATTTGGTTGTCATATGCTGTGTAGAAATGCTTGGTCTATCTGTCAGTGAGTGTATGTAGTCTAGTAATAATTTTACTTTTTGATGTGTATTACATGTTAATAAGTGCCCATCTGAACGTATTTTACTAATGTAGTGTGTTTTATCTAGGTACCTGAATCGATATTCCTATTCTTTGCCCTTGTCCGGTTATAAATCAATAATAGCCCTACCACGGCATAGAAACCCTTTTCATAATTCAGTCATAGCGCATGCTGTCACATTAAGCAAGCCTATTCCTCCAGCCCCCTAGAAAGCACACCGAGTTCTTAAACAAATCCAAGCCTCCAGCAACCTGGGAAATCCCCGCTGCTTTGTTTTGATTTCATCCGAGAACTCCTGTAAAGCACTGTAAGAACGACCAGTTCTTAGTGATATCTTTATTGACGTCTTATGTCCAGCCTTACGTCAAACCCGGTACCTTTCAGGTATAAATATACCAACGTTGCCTTAAGCAAACACACGGTGGTGATGAATCTGGAGCAGCTACTACTTTCCCGAGAGCCCAGCTGATGCGAGAGCCCACAGACGCTGCCCCTCCCTTTTGACGCGCTGAGAAAGACGCTGTCTTTTCTCCTGCCGAGAAATCCAGCCTCCGGCGTTTCCAGCCTACCTTTGCGGGAGACTGGGATACCGAGTCCTGAGAGAGAGATACCAGCCCTCCTGCCTTCTAATACCCAGGTACTGAACTGACTAAACCCTTATAGAGAATTCTTGAGTCAGATTCTTGGCAAAACAAACTTAACTTAAACTGCTACTTACTTACTCCCTCCCACGTATTATGCTTAGGTCAGGTACACCGGGGTAGGCGTAGTTAGAAGCACCAGTTGAGTACGATTAGTCAATGTATATATGTATGTATCTATTTTATCCATTTTAAAGTATCATACGCCTAAGAAACCATATCAATGCTTTTACAGTATTATTTCATAATCCTGCTACTGTATGCACTTTACTTAACTACAAGTATTGCAATTGTAGCAATTCATTTCTCTTGTATGAGGAAAGAGACTGCTCAATAAATAACACCTTTTATTGAAAACGCCCGTCTCTCTTTTTCTCTGCAATCTGGTGAAACTAAGTACGCACCTTTGACTGAGTGAAATAGCTGTTTTTTGTTTTCACACGACTCTAGAGATATACTCTTATTCAGGGAGAGCAAAGTTGTCATGTTTTATGGATGTCAGAAACTAACAGCCTGATTCATCAATCTCCCGTTTTGCGAGCCCCTAATAGCGATTCATAACAAATCGCTATTAAGGACTTGCAAAACGGGATTCATGTAGGAATTGCTTAAAGAAATGCGATTCCTACACATTCCTTATTTGCGATTAGAAAATTGCTAATCGCAAATAAGGAATAACTCCCCATTCATTCCTATGGGCCAAAAGGCCCATAGGAATGAATGGGGAGTATTCTTTATTTGCGATTAGCAATTAGCTAATCGCAAATAAGATAGCGATTTAAAGGGTGCCAGGGGTGTCCAAAGGACACCCTGTAGCACCCCTTAAATGCTAATTCAAACAGGTGTTGCGCACACACATGTCCAAAGGACATGTGTGTGTGCAACATGCAACTTAGAAAAATGCTTTTAAAAGCATTTTTCTAAGTTTTCGCTATTTACCACGAGGTTTGACCTCGCGGTAAATAGCGGGCCGAAATTGCGAATTCGCAATTTTTAAATGGATGATGAATTGCATTTAAGGAATCTCAAATAGCGCTTCCTTAACTGTAATTCCTCGCTAAATAGCTAAATCGCTATTACCGATTTTTGCATTTGGGATGATGAATCCCAAATGCATAAATAGCGCTCGCAAAGGGCCAGATTCTCAGAATCTGGCCCTTTGCAAGCCGATTTCGGCTTGATGAATCAGGCTGATGATCCCTTCTTGTCTATCCAGGGAGGTTCAACTCCTCCTCGCCTATTTGAGAAAGTTTCTAGTGAACTCTGAGCTAGCTGGCAAAAAATATAGTCAGTAGAGACCTAGATAACCTCAGTCCTACGTCTACACTACTGAAGATATTATTCCAATGCGCAGAGCCTATTGGGACTATAGGAACTACACTACATGGCGCCCAACGTTTGGTAAGGCGATAAATCTAACGCAAGACGTTAGAGTAACTCAGTCGTGCTTTTTCACACAGACCCTTTCTCCCGTAAATACTCCAAAGACGTCTGGAGTGGGTCAAAGGTTAAAATCCGCCGGAACTTAGTAGGAAGAGATTTCTATGTATAGTTTTTGGTTTATTCAACGTTGAAGGATACAGTGTTCCAAAATATTGTGCACCTAATATTTGTTTCCTTGAAAACTTGATCTGCAACAAAAAAAAAAAACTTCCTGTCAGACGGTGAAGGAGATAGGGAGACAGCTAGAATAGCAGCTCGTCTCCTAGAGGAAGACAATAGTCTCCTGCAGAGCGACCCGGATGCAATACTGATCCCGGTCAACATAAGAAAAACTATAACTCTTAAACTAATAGAAAATGGACTGACATCGAGAGGTGGTACAGTAATATTCGTAATTGAGGCACATGAATATCGGCAGACAGAGGTATTCTATTCATGGATAAACTTTCCAGCAGCAAACGCTGTCACACATGAGTTCCACTATTACAAAATAGAGGAACCACCGGATATCTACACTCCTTTCGAGGAGGTGGAAATCCCATGAAAATACCAAGAGCACCTGCTCTGGTTTAAAGGCGCCCTAAAACATAATAATCACATCACCAGGCTCGGTCCACTAGGTAGACCAGGAGCAACGTGGCCGGTTCTAGCCAGCTACACACCACATCCAGACATCGAAAAAATGTCAGTACCAGAACTTTTAGTACAGCTAAAACAACTGATTAAAATTCATAGACAATTAGTCCAATATGTAATGCGGACTTCAACAGTCCAACCAGCTATTAACATTCCACAGCGGAATACAAATAAAATAACACCACAGAACATACAGTCATGTCTGGGTAAAGTACCCATAAAACGGGAACAAATTCCATTCTGGTTAGCACAAAAAATCACTCAAATAGAGGCAGTATTTCCGGATACTACCCCTACTGAAAAACACAGAATTCTGACTATCTGTCTTCCAATGGGGATCGCACCACATGTGGAGGACTGTGACACTTGGGGCACAGTCTTTGCTTCCATTTACACAAAAACACATGGTGTTCCGTCCATGGCGGTAATACCCGATGTGCTAAGACAGATTCAAAATGAATACGGTCCAGAACCTGCTTTAACTCTGGGTATGAAATTACTGAAAGACTTCAAGCAGGTCTCAGCTTTATTATTATCTAACATAAAAGGAGAAGCAGCATCTGTGGCGATCCGCCAGAAATTGAAAGAAACAGATATAGCAGAACAGCCATTTGAACTTGCCAGAATCATAGAAAAATTCTATGAAGAACTAGGAAGAGATAGTTTGGGTGGGAAACCAGTAAAACCCCAACTAACTGAAAATCCTGAAAAGATATTTATTAAAAATAATCTAAACACTCCAAAAAAGAGCTGGGATGGAAATAAACAATCCACTCCCAAAGAAAAAAGATTCCAGTCCAGAGGAAAATCTCCTCGGCGGAGAGAAAGATCTCCGGACCAAGGACACAAGTCTCCCCAGAGGGAGCCCTCTGAGAAAAGATACAACCTTAGAAATAGGGATCATTTGAAGAAACCTGATAGATATCAAGATATTGATACACGTCCCTCTCGATCTTTTCAGACTTCCTCGCAGAAATCGGAAAGAAGAGGACGGTCAGAACACAGGGAAGAGCACGTCAAGTCCAAAGACAAAGAACCTGCTCATCAAAGTAAAAAACTACAATTTCCAAAAAAGAAGGTAGCCAGCATTAAAATAATCAAACATGCCGAGGATCCTGAGGACACAGCTGAAAAACGGAGAGTGGGCTCAGACAATGCTAGACAGCGCAGCAGAAGTGAGCATAGCTCGCAAGATCCTGATGAATCATCTGGAGACAGTGGACACGAATGAATACATTCAGGTGGAAACTGCAGACACCAGAGTTAGCAAACCTCATAAAATATACGAAATAACATTACGTATAGAGGGAGATAAGACTAGGAAAATAAGGGGTCTATTTTGGGATAACCTCTCCAAAGGCTATGACATCCTTTTAGCTGAAAAAGACTGGCCACCGGAGTTTGCCAGGGAGTGCCCTCATGGCGAAGAAATGATTATGCCTGCCTTCTCAAATCACATTCCAATACATAAAAAATATACACTTGCAAGAAAGTGGGCAGTAGCCCAAGCTCCTGCATTATATAAAAACCATGTTGGATGGGATGAGGTCTCTCCTCCTCACAAAATCCAGTTAAAATGTCAACCAACTGCACAGAGGCAGTACCCAATTAAGCAAGAAGCTAAAAAACAGGTCAGGGAGATCTTAGATCAACTTGAATACCAGGTGGTGATTGAAACATGCACTTCACAAATGAACAATCCTTTGTTTCCTGTCTCCAAGCCAGACGATTCATATCGTCTAGTTTTGGACTACAGACACCTTAACTCATGTTGCAAAACTTTTGCAGTACAAAACTCACATAGTGCAGCACTAATGAATAACATCGTGCGCAAAAAATACAAAACAACATTAGACATCTCTAATGGATTCTTTTGTCAAAATATAGCACCTGAAAGCAGGTATTTGACCGCTTTCTCAATAATGGGCTCGCAGCAAATTCTGTCGACTCCCACAGGGGTTCAAGAACAGCCCAGGATTATTCTCAGCAAGAGTAACAGAGTTACTACAAATATATGATGATGAGGCATTATCTTATGTCAATGACATCTATCTAACAGATGATGACTTGGATACTCACTTGAAAAGAGTGAACACCATAATACTTGGGTTCGCAGCAGAGGGTTACAAATTCAACTTTAAAAAGTCACGAATTGCCCATCTAACTGTCCTGTTTTTAGGATATGAATTATCAAGTGAAGGCAAAAGCCTGGCAGACAACTTCTTAGAGAAGTGCGCTGTAATCCAAGCACCAAGAACGCTGAAAAACTTACAATCAATTTTAGGTTTCCTGAATTTCGGAAGAACTTACATTCTAAATTATGCAGAGAGGGTTAAACCTCTCTATGAAGTAATAAAACCAGATTTTAAAACAATCAATTGGACTCAAAAACCCACAGAAATTTTGAGATCATTGCAAACAGACATGTTAGCTAAAACAAAATTGCAAACACGCGATAACACTCGCAACCTTGTAATCCGAGTCATCCCAGGAAGATGCGGATTCACATACCTGACCTCTAATGAGGGAGAAACGGTACCAATAGCATACAAATCACATTTGTACACAGAAGCTGAAAAAACATTCAGTATTAAGGAAAACATTGTACATGCGGTTCAAACAGCTGTAGCAAAAGAAAGAGACCAAGCCGAAGGCAGACCGATTACTGTTAGAACAGCAGAATCAGCCTTTGAGGCATTAACAAGCCCATGTAATTTACCTACTGTGGCATTAAATCCAAAATGGATACAATGGGAAAATTCTCTTGCTACAGACAAAGTGAAATACTATTTTGACCCGGAAATGAAAAAATTAAAAAATCTAGAATATGAAAGAGAATATCCTCTGCCAATCGACATTCTGCCCATACAACAGTACGCCTGTGTAATATATACAGACGGACATGCACAACCCTCAGTTTGGGGAAAACAAGCCTATAACGCCACATGCGAGATTGTTAAATACGTGTGGCGCGGAGGTAAATTAAGACCTCTGGTCATCGAGATCATCGAGCTCGGCTCATCGAGAAAGCCATCAACAGCCAACTCGCCACATTCATTGAAGAACACAACATCCTCGACTCCTCCCAATCCGGCTTCAGAAAAAACCACAGTACGGAAACCGCCCTCCTCGCCGCAACAGACGACATCTGCACCTTACTGGACAAAGGAGAAACAGTAGCCCTCATCCTCCTCGACCTATCAGCGGCGTTCGACACAGTCTCCCACCGCACCCTAATACGCAGACTCTACGATGCAGGAATCCAGGACAAGGCCCTCGACTGGATCTGCTCCTTCCTCTCCAGCAGGACGCCGCGGGTCAGACTCCCCCCTTTCCTCTCGGACCCCACACCTATCACCTGCGGAGTCCCCCAGGGCTCCTCCCTCAGCCCGACGCTCTTCAACGTCTACATGGCTCCACTTGCCCCCATCGTCAGAACCTACGGACTCAACATCGTGTCATATGCAGACGACACCCAGCTCATCCTCTCCCTATCCAACGAGCCCAACACCGCCAGACGCAACTTTCGAGAAGGCATGGAAGCCGTCGCCAAATGGATGAAAAACAGCTGCCTACAACTAAACACCAACAAAACAGAAGTACTCATCATGGGCCCAAACCCCGACGCCTGGAGTGACACCTGGTGGCCCACCGCCCTCGGAAACCAGCCAACCCCCACAGACCACGCACGCAACCTGGGAATCATCCTGGACTCCGAGCTCAAAATGGACCGCCAGATCAACTCTGTCTCATCTTCCTGCTTCCACACCCTCCGCCTCCTTCGTAAGACCTTCAAATGGATCCCCCTCGAACACCGAAAGACAGTCACTCACGCCCTGGTCACCAGCAGACTCGACTACGGCAACGCACTCTACGCCGGAATAAACAAAAACCTCATCCGCAAGCTACAGAACATCCAGAACGCCGCCGCAAGACTGGTCCTCAACCTGCCAAAACACTGCCACATCTCCCAGCACCTGCGCACACTCCACTGGCTCCCTGTTGAGGCGAGAATCACCTTTAAGATGCTCACCCACGCACACAAGGCCCTCCACGGCACCGGACCAGCATACCTGAACAGCCGACTCAAATTCCACGCACCCCAAAGGACCCTACGATCAGCCCAGCTTTCCTACGCTGTGGTCCCCCGCACCAGAAAGACCAGATCGGGAGGCCGCTCCTTCTCCTTCCTCGCGGCCAAAGCATGGAACGCCCTTCCGCTCCACCTCAGACAGACAACATCGCTCCCCATCTTCGCAAGAAACCTCAAAACCTGGCTCTTCGACAGACCCCCTCCTTGATGGAATGGAACCTGCACCCCCCCAACCCCCCCCCCACCCCTAGCGCCTTGAGACCCTTACGGGTGAGTAGTCGCGCTTTAACAAACTCCTGATTGATTGATTGATTGGTAACAAAATCACACTCTGTAGAAAATAATTCAGATAAACAAACTGAAGTAATAGCGTTAAAAATGGCGCTAGATAATGCCGATCGCGAATTCCCGACACTAATAGCGTGCGATTCGTATTACTGCGTGAAATCATACAATAACGACTTGCAGAACTGTGTTCAAAACGGTTACAAAGATAACACAGGTGTCACAATAAAGCAAACATCGCTTTGGGAACAAGTAGTTCTTTTACAGAAAGAACCACCAAAGACTCACGTGATACATTCATTGAGTCATGAACGTGATGGCGTTCACGTTCCAGGGAATTCATTGGCTGAGACAGCCACAGCGGAAGCAACTAAGCCGGCTTCCGTAGCTACAAAAAAGCGTTCAGGAAAATACGTAGACGGGGAAACGATGCTGGCGGTAAAAACGTCATCAAAAGGCGACTGTGCAGCGCTACCCGTCACCTATCCACTCAATTATACATACGTAATCGATGCAAACTCCGTTCCTTTTGCTCAAATCCCTGGAGTGGGGGATAGGGTAATTCCAAACAGGAACAGGAGAGGCTTCATAATACAAGAAGCACATATGGGATTAGGTCTAAGGCATCAGAAGATCAAGGAATCTCTGACAGAATTACAATCAGAATACTGGTGGCCGGGAATGAGCGTGGATAATCAGAAATTTGCAAAAAATTGTGAAAACTGCAACAGAAATCGCTGTGGCGTACCGGCCGACATAGTGCCAGAACACCTAATAGAAAGCATAAGGCGATCTATACGCATGATTAAACAGGAAACATGCGTCCCAATGTATATTATTTAAGACTAGTTTCACTTAAAATGTAGACCCCAGCTCTCGGCTGACGTCTGAACTGTTATAAAAGATTTGCGAGTCTATATCGGCATAGACGCAATTGGCATGCTACACTCTGACCAGGGTCCTGCTTTTAGCTCTCGAGCTTATAAGGAGGCCATGACCAGCATGGGCATTGCATTGCGGTATTCTTGTCCCTTCCATCCTGAGGGAAACGGGCTTGTGGAAAGAAAAAACCGAGACATAAAGCAATCTATAACGGCAAACGTATTATGTTCGGGGGTTGGGTGGGTCAAACATTTAATAAGTGTCCAACGTAGTCTTAACAATCTGCCAAGAAATTCTCTAAAAGGTTTCAGTCCGTACGAACTATTGTTCGGGACTAGAATGCATATCCAGGATCTCGATAGTCAAACTTCAGTGGTAGAAGGAAAATGCTTTGATATCAAAGATCGTTTGGCTATTTTACAGGACTTAAATGAAACAAGAAAAGATCTGAGCAACATAAAGTTGAAACAACAGCCAACAGCCACTGAAGAGAAACCACCTGTCCCAGCAAGGCCTGTCTGGATTCCAAAGATTGGGGATCTGGTCAGAGAGAAAATCGCGGTGAAGAAGGAATTTGGGCCTTCTTACAGAAAAGCAGTACCTGTCGTAGCTATCAACGGAACAAGATCAGTTGTACTACCGCCCCTTGCTGGTAAAAAGGAGAACCGAGTTGTATCCATCGACCTGGTTAAACCACAATCATGTGGCCAATAATAAGTAGTAGGCCAAGTGGACTCCCAAGAAGTAGCAGAACACCAAAGTTTGCTACAAATCAAGCGGTTCAAACTGAGAGACTAATCACATTTGATAAACCTACAGTGAATCAACAAGGACTATGCAATAAAGCCATGGAACTAATGCCTCTTGAAACCCAAATTACAACAATTCGTCAAGTAACACCTGTCTACAACGATGTAGCCACAGACTATACTAATGAAACAAAGAAAAATCCAGAAGCAATTCCAATAATTGACAGAACTGCATCAGGCTACTTCATCAATTTCGATGACTTTTCTGAGGATCCGAGTGAACCTGAGAAACAGCCAACAACAACAAAAACTTTTAAAGACAAAACTAAGGAACTCTTTCATCAACTAAAAGAAACCTATCTGATTTCCCCATGGATTGAATTTTGGGTGGTGCTAGGTGTACTTTTCCTCCTGCTTTGGCTCATCATGGTGCTATGCTTGGGACACTTCATTGAGGGAAAATATGTTACAATGGACACAGCAAGCCAGAATATCAACCTGGTCCTAAAGCCACACAAGTCTTCACACATCGAGAAAAGAGAACTTTCTTCAGTAAACTTCACAGACAATCCGATACCCGGTGGGGTAGCATGGGACAAAACAGATTACGATATATATGGCCCGGTCGAGCTCTCCTCATCAATTTAAGGTTTCATTAAGTGACTTTGTAAAACCGAGTACATTCTCTGATGATTGGGATTTTGAAAGTATTAATGATATGATGTCAGACTTAGTTATGTCAGCAAAATTTACAGAACATGATTATTTACAAGGTTCATCGAATTATGATCAGATGTACTGCTACAATCACTATGGTAACCATTATTTGCATAAATCTGCTCAACCTAGAAATGTTTTAAATTATAATCAATGGGAACATTGTGCAACACCACCAAAAGGTAGTTCAAAAACATTTTATGAGAAATTCCCATACTTCTCAGGGTTTAACACAAGTGAAGCAGAAACGTTTTATTTCAAACTGTTAAATAAGACAGGAATGAAAACCATGCTGACAAATACAAAATTAATCTATTCAGAAATTTATTTTTGAAAAAATGAATACATTTGGTTTTGATTTTTGGAACAATAACATTGAGACAAAAAACATCTGGGGTACTAAAGATTGGCAAGTGCAAGGTATAGAATCATTATTCAGAGCCTGCATGATCCCAGAACAAATTATATTTTTGAATCACACAATTCAACAAACAACCTCTCTTGGCCTAGCCAAAATTAAAGACTTAAACAAACAGTCTATTCTAAAGCCAACACCTGACAGTAATAGCACTACAGAGGTTGAGATAGACGTATCCCATATTTTAAACCAAAACAGAACGCATCCTGATTGGAAAAAATGGTTGATCTGGCCCACAGACACAAATAACTGTCAAGATAGATTCCTGAACAAAATACAGGGGTTCAAATTGACCAGGCCAGACCCTAGATACTCCCAGCGACAACATCCAGGGATAGTAACAACATACAGTGTAGGAAAACTCTGCCTTGAATGGCTACATACATCCACACTGGCAGAAATTAAGCAACACTTAACTTTACTAAAAGAAGGTGCTGACTTGCGTGATTTCATTATGGGACCACGCAAACAGCGTAAAAAACGTTTCATAGCGGCCTCTATATATGCAGCTTATAACGAAGTTTGGAAAGAAACTCAAATTGAAACAGCAAAGAAAATACGGGATATAGACCGTATTAATTTGGAAAAATCACTTTCTGTTGTGGACAATGGGTTAATGACTCTGTCCTCCAGAATATATTCACTGGACAATATTGTATCATCTGCAATCGATATAATAGAGCAGGACATGCTAATGTTAGAACATGGTCAGTCCCAATTGCGTTCTATTGTACAGCTTGGCTGGACGTTTCAAAATCTGCGTTCAGGCTACGTGCCTTGGCGTTTAATCAACACAACGTCACTATTCTCTATCTTTAACCTTACTGATATACAAATCAGCTTGGCACAAAAAGGAGCAGAATATTCAATTCTGAGCATTGAAAAACTTGAGAGATTACCATTGACAATGTCAGAACGACCTGTCATTGAATTGATAATACACGGAATCATAACTATTCCGATAACAACTTTCCAATTTCGATACTGCCAAAAGTATATACAGGCAGGCCAGTATGAAAGGTTGGGTAAAGGATACATCAAGTCATCATGGAAATTATCTTACACTCACACATGTTATAGTGAAAAAGGACAGAATGTATTTCTTAGTGGTGATAATTGTGAAAAATCACTAAGTGGTATACTTCTGTGTCAGGGTATACATCTACATGGGGCCTGTGAGGGGACTTCAAATAACCTTTCATGTCACCAGCTTGGCACACCTGCAACTCGAATAGAGCCATTCTTTAGACGGCTTTCGAACGGGAGCTACATTCTAATAGTGGACCACAGATGTTGTGGTCTGGTGCCAGGAAAAGCTTATCTGGTAAGCGTTTCGTCCAGGGTCACTTGCTGTATGAAAGTATTGTATCCAAACGACACTCCAGACAGGGAGGGAAAAATTTGGCCCAGTTTGAAAATCTCTTCTATTCGAATTGATACTTTAAGCAGAATGAAGTCTGTTCTTCTACAGACGCCAGTCCACTTGACGTCATCAAAAGAAACGTATGATCTCCAAGTTGCAAGGACAACGGCAGAGATACATAACCTTTTATCAACAAATTGCCCCCTACACTTCGCAGAAATGCTAAACGAAATCTTAAACATTTCTGATACGAATGGTATTGCGAGTGTATTTAAGACAATTTTTTCGGGACTGTTGACACCTTTTAAAGCAGTCCTGGGCATCTTTCCTAATTTTGTCCATTCACTCTTTGGCGGCCTTCCACTCCTGTTGGGACTCGTAGCAGGCATTTTATTTTTGATACTCCTGCTTCGTTATGGCAAGCCATGTCACAGACAAGACTCCAGCAACAATGGAAGGAACGATCCTAGCTATACGCTATCGGGACCGCATAACTAAAGTTCTTGGATTAGCCCGGCTAAGAGATCTGAATATGACCTGGTTTCTTTCATTCAGACCCATGTGGCAGAACTGTATCTTACCTGTGTTAAGATGTATGCTGTGCGGAGAAGAATGCGTGTTAGACGTCTGTCTCACACTACAATCAGAAGTACCTTTGGATACGGATACTTTGCTGAGTCCAGTAAAGGCCCATGCATCGGGTTGTCCCCAGCGGTTACCCATCCTGATGACGGCATTCGTTGAGACTTCACCACTGCGATTAAAGGGTAGTGAAGTGCAAGATGAGAGCAGCATCAACCAGGTACGACCTTCTGTGAGCACTGCTGATCATGTCATCGATGATAGCAATCATTCTCACGACTGCACAGTTGCGGCATTTTCCAACTTGGTCGAACTTTCACCTGAAGCGGTAAACTGCTTTTTTGAAAGTCTGTCTGAAATGATGTTCTCCCCTGAACAGAAAGAATAAACTTTTAAGCAAACGAGCACTCAGCGTTCCCTGAACTCTGAATTTGGCCTTCAGCTTTGAAAAACAAAAGCTTCTGAAAATATTTGGAACTGTTTTGACTTCTTCCCTTGAAAAACGAAATTATTTTTTTCCCCGATTCCAAAATATTTACTTTTTTTTGGCACTCATCCTCTGCTTAAAGTAGAACTATTCTTAGAGAACAGAGCTTCTATTTTTAGGAACTCTAGAGACAATATATTACCTCAGCCTCTAGCATATTTACAAAAAACTGTATTTATATGTGATGGAATGGTCTCGCACTTTTCTTTTCTGTATTAAGAGCCATTTCATGTGTAATTTTCGCAAATCATTCCTGCTGATATATATGTGCATCCTTTTACTGAATGATTACACTGCTTGAAAGCGTACAGTACCTATACTCATTTTTCGTGTATTTCGCATATGCCATTTCAGATGCAAAAAATGTATTTTGCGGTGGATCGGTATACACATGCACCGTTAGATATGTTTACTATTGCTTAGTTTAGTAATTATGGACATGAAATTGTGGAGTGGGTGTAGTGTGTTTTATCTAGGTACCTGAATCGATATTCCTATTCTTTGCCCTTGTCCGGTTATAAATCAATAATATCCCTACAACGGCATAGAAACCCTTTTCATAATACAGTCATAGCGCATGCTGTCACATTAAGCAAGCCTATTCCTCCAGCCCCCTAGAAAGCACACCGAGTTCTTAAACAAATCCAAGCCTCCAGCAACCTGGGAAATCCCCGCTGCTTTGTTTTGATTTCGTCCGAGAACTCCTGTAAAGCACTGTAAGAACGACCAGTTCTTAGTGACATCTTTATTGACGTCTTATGTCCAGCCTCACGTCAAACCCGGCACCTTTCAGGTATAAATATACCAACTTTGCCTTAAGCAAACACACGGTGGTGATGAATCTGCAGCAGCTACTACTTGCCCGAGAGCCCAGCTGATGCGAGAGCCCACGGACGCTGCCCCTCCCTTTTGACGCGCTGAGAAAGACGCTGTCTTTTCTCCTGCCGAGAAATCCAACCTCCGGCGTTTCCAGCCTACCTTTGCGGGTGACTGGGATACCGAGTCCTGAGAGAGAGATACCAGCCCTCCTGCCTTCTAATACCCAGGTACTGAACTGACTAAACCCTTACAGAGAATTCTTGAGTCAGATTCTTGGCAAAACAAACTTAACTTAAACTGCTACTTACTTACTCCCTCCCACGTATTAGGCTTAGGTCAGGTACACCGGGGTAGGCGTAGTTAGAAGCACCAGTTGAGTACGATTAGTCAATGTATATATGTATGTATCTATTTTATCCATTTTAAAGTATCATATGGCTAAGAAACCATATCAATGCTTTTACAGTATTATTTCATAATCCTGCTTTTACTGTATGCACTTTACTTAACTACAAGTATTGCAATTGTAGCAATTCATTTCTCTTGTATGAGGAAAGAGACTACTCAATAAATATCACCTTTTATTGAAAACGACCGTCTCTCTTTTTCTCTGCAATCTGGTGAAACTAAGTACGCACCTTTGACTGAGTGAAATAGCTGTCTTTTGTTTTCACACGACTCTAGAGATATACTCTTATTCAGGGAGAGCAAAGTTGTCATGTTTTAAGGTTGTCAGAAACGAAATCCCTTCTTGTCTATCCAGGGAGGTTCAACTCCTCCTCGCCTATTCAAGAAAGTTTCTAGTGAACTCTGAGCTAGCTGGCAAAAAACTTAAGTCTGATATAGTCAGTAGAGACCTAGATAACCTCAGTCCTACGTCTACACTACTGAAGATATTATTCCAATGCGCAGAGCCTATTGGGACTATAGGAACTACACTACACTAATACCACAGTAAGAGATTGGGTTACAACCGGAAAGCTAAAGATTTCAATCCTTTATTTTGCGGTATTAATAGACCATTGGAAGCAAGCACATAACTTAATGAGCAATTTTACCAGGATCGTAACTCTATATCTGCCGGAAACACAATTTTATCCAGTGCTATGCCTTCAAAATCGGTGGTGCCCCTTCAAGGAAATGGATCTTCAAGGCCAGCCAGCATACTCCATTTCTAACATCAGCAGACATATGGACGTGCATCAGAGACAACCTGGATCACTGACATAATATCTGTAGGGAAGATCAACAGCAGCATGGAAATCAAATCATGAAAGACAAAAGTAGTAGTTACAGAAGCGTTTAACCCGTCTTCATAAGTCAAAGTCTAGTCAGATAATAGTGCTTACACTCGACCCCAACAATCTCCCAGAACCCCAGTCAGTGAACCATAACAACTCCAGAACGTGAACGTGATCTTCCACAAGCACAGTAATGCTCGTGGAAGACACGGTACTATGTACATATATACAACATATCTTCCCCCTTTTTTATTTTTTTATTTTTTATTTTATACCCATAATGTAATCTTTGAATCTTCCAGGAACGTGATGCTCCCTAATCTTCCTAGAAGTATCATCATTCCAATGAGAACACCTAGGGCTTCGTTTAAGAGAGACATCAATATGTGCATCACCCCTTAATTTATTCCCACTGGTTGTCTTGGATGAATAGTCAATGTCTTTGTACAATGAAATCCTATTGAAATTCCAAACACTTCCCCCTTCAATTCTTACAGCAATGTTAAACACTTCAATGACCTTCTTAGGGTCTGACCAACGTTGAGACCCTTTAGAAACATTTTCTTTTTTTTTTTTAAAAGGACTAGATCACCAATAACAATTTTTTGTTTACTTCCATAACCTCTTTCCTTATCCATGACAAACTTAATTTTACTCTTGTACTTCTCAACCCTCTGTTTAACAATGTCATAGTCAATTCCAGACAACTTGTCATCATTTGAAAATGTTTTCTTTAACCACTATGGTACTAAGCTTGTGCTTGGCTTACGCCCCCTCAAAAGTTCAAATGGACTAGCTAAGGTGACTGAATTAGGAGACGTCCTGTAAGCTAGTAACATAGGCTGTAATGCATTGCGCCAATTCAACCCTCCTTTAATAGATAATTGGATAGCTTCCTTCACCACGTGATTGAAGCGTTCCACTTGGCCATTGGCCTCAGGATGGAACACAGCTATTCTCCTATGGGTTATGCCACATTTGCTAAAAAAACACTCCATATCCTTACTAATAAATTGGGGACCATTACCTGTGACAATTTCCTGTGGAATCCCTTCTCTACAAAAAATATTGTCCAAAAACTCTATCACTTTTTGTGACGTAACTTCTTTAACCATTTTGACTTCCGGCCATTTCGAAAAGTAATCAATTAAAACAATACCAAAACATTCGTCTTTATGTAGATTGTGAAATGGGCCAATTATATCAAGACCTAATTTGCTCCATGGTCCAACTGGAAAACTAATAGGATGAGATTCAGCTCGTAAAGGAACCACAGATTTGTCACTATTTGAACACTCGCTACAACGCCTTACAAAATGCTCAATAGAATCTATTCCAGGCCACCAAAAGACTTCCTTAATACGTCTCCGAGTGAAAGAGATCCCAAGATGTCCTTCATGACCAATCTCCATAATGGTATTTCTCAAACCCAAAGGGGGGGTTATTTTATCCTCTCTCATAACTAAGTCATTTTCAATTGCCAGTTCGCCATGAATCTTGGCAAAGCTCATCAAATCCCCAGACAGTTTTCGTGATTCTGGCCAACCTTGTACAATGTATTTTTTGACAGTATTCAATTCAATGTCCTTTACCATTTCTGATACCCAAACATCTTCACGCAAAGAACATTTTTTGCCATGTAGTAAATTCACATCACGAACAGTGAATGCTACTTCGCAATCATCATCCTGAAAAATCCCATCATCAACAATAGGTAATCTAGAAATGCAATCAGCGTGTATGTTGGCCTTCCCCTGAACATATTCAATACTGAACTGAAAAGATTACAATCTTGAAGATAGTCTTGCTAGGCGTGCAGACATAGACCTACCTCTCTCGGAGACATTAAAAAAACAAGTGGCTTATCGTCTGTTTTGATTACGAACTCAGGCCCCCATAGAAAACTCCTAAAATGTTCTGCACCCCATATACAAGCGAGCAATTCCCTTTCAATGACTGAATAGTTTTTCTCAGCTTCCCTTAAGGTTCTCGAAGCATAAGCTACAACCCATTTGTTACAACTGTCCCTTTGTAAAAGAACACCACCAAGACCCAGATTGCTGGCATCAACCATTACTATACATTTTCTTCCTGGAATAAATGCTTTCAAACAAGGTGCATTGACAATAAATTCCTTTAAGTTATTAAATGCTTCAGACAGTTCATTGGTCCACGTGAACTTGGAATTTTTCTTAAGCAAACATCTAAAAGGATCAACTTTGGCTGAATAATTTGGAATGAACTTTGAGTAGAATTCAGTCAATCCCAAAAACGCAACCAACTGTTCTTTAGAGGAAGGTAGGGGCGCATTCACAATACTTTGTATATGTTTTGGTTTTGGTTTAATGCCATCCCCACTGATCGTGTGCCCCAGATATTCAACCTCTTAAGCTTTTGTGTTGCATTTATCCAACCTAAGGGTAAGGCCCTTCTTGGACAAGGCTGCTATGACATTGTGTAAATTACGATCATGTTCCTCATCGTACTTTCCATATACTAGAATGTTGTCCTGGAAGGCAATGGCACTAGATAAACCTTCCAGAGTTTCCTTCATCAACCTCTGCAAAACTGACGCAGAAGGGCCAATCCGAACGGCATTCGGCAATGTCTGAAATGCCCCTCAAGGGTGATAAATGCAGTCAAATTTTTAGAATCTTCGGACAAGACAACTTGGTGATACGTGCTAGATAAGTCGATACAAGAAAAAACTTGCGCGTCTGCCAAAGTAGATACCATTTCATGCAAATTAGGAAGAGGGTGTGCATCAACCCAAATAGAGCGATTTAGGCTGCATAGATCCACGCATAACCTAAGTTCGCCAGAAGATTTTACAGAAATCACAATGGGAGAAACCCACGGGGAGGACTCAATGGGTTCTATAATGCCCTCATTGCAAAGGTTTTTTAACATGTCTTTCAGCTTCCCCGATAGGAAAGAGGGACATTCCTTACCCTATGGTGAATAGGAGTAGAGTTCTCGTGTAGTTTAATTACGTGTTCAAATCCTTGGTATTTACCCAGTTTCCCACTGAAAACTTCTGGAAATTCCCTTTTTAATTTATCAACAGACATAGACCCAAAATGAGGAGAGGAATCAATGGAGAAGACAGGTGGATTAGCTCTAGGGTCAAGTCTAATGCCTAAATCATGTTGATGTGGCCATCCAAGGAGAGACTTGCCTGATTTTACCACATAAACCTTACTAGAGGCATGGTTGCCAGAAAATTCCAGCTCACCTGAAAAGTAACCTATTAGATCAATCTTATGTCCAGTGTATCCTCCAGGGGACACATCAGGGGCACATAGAAGCCTATTGGGCCAATTCTCATTGAAGATCTTCGAAGAAATAATGGAAAACCAAGCACATGAATCAACAAAAAATTCCAAACTAATCCCATCAACATTGATGAAACAGGACAAAACCTCGAAACACCATCTTCACTGAACACATTAATAACATTGTTGATTTCATTCTCATCATTATCATAAGGACAGTCATCATCACTTAGGTTATGTGTGTAGGTGATCTTCCTGGGTATAGACTTACAAAACTTGCTGTAGTGACCCTTCTTATTGCACTTAGAACAAACTTTATCAACACCCGGACAACTCTTATAATTAGCTAAATGTGTATTACTTCCACACCTAAAGCATAAAAGCGAAGGATTGCGTTTTTGGGACTTTAGAATTCACATTCTTGTATTTAGTCTCAATTTTGTTGGTGCTATCACTTCTTTGACTAGAAGTGTTCTTTTGATTATGGAAATCCTTATTTTCTTTGTTGACATTAAATACGTCACTTTTTTTATTTCCTCTAATTTCCTTGACAAATTTTTCCGAATGCTCAATAGATTTTGCAATATCTATAGCTGCGTTTAAAGATAATTCAGGTGTAGACCAAAGTTTTTCCTGGACTTTTTTGCTATTTGTTCGCATTAAAATTTGGTCTCTTAATACCTGATCATATGATATATGTTCGAATGCACAAGTAGCTGCAAGCGAACTAAGGGCTGAAACATAGTCTTCAATAGATTCATCTTGTCGTTGTTTGCGTGAGTAAAATATAAACCTTTCCATTACTACATTTTTCTTTTTTCCAAATTTCATGTTGAGTTGAGTTGAAGCATACTGGTATACATTAATCCTGCCAGGATTAATTAAAGCAGGAAGAATTTTAAATTCTTTCAAGCCAAATCCTCCTAGACAATGTTTCAACAAGGATAGTTTCCTTTCTGGTTCACAGTCATCTCCTTCCATGACTTCGTCATAAGCCAAGAACATGGGTTCCCAAACTTCCCATGACATAGGAGGTTCACCAGATAATGTGAGGAAAGAAGGAGGTGGCAAAATGCCTGACATCATAAATATAGGTTGTACACTTGTTAAATGGGAAGAGAAACTGTGGTTGAGTATAAACAGTTACTAATGCAGAGAATTATAATTTAAACAAATGAACCAATATGCAAATACAGCTAATACCAAAGCTTGTGACTAATAAAACGTAGAAATAGATTGCTAATAATGTGGACACACAATGTGTGTCTCCCCGCTAAATTCCAATAACAAAATGAAAGTACTCTTATTCAACACACGGTGTGTGTATCACCGATGAATTTTTATAAAATACTCTTATTTGACACAAGGTGTGTGTATCACCGAGGAATTCCTATTAGTGAAGAAAAACAATGGCTCTCCTGATTGATTAAAGTACCTTATGGACACACGGTGTGTGTGTCACCGAAGTATTTCCTTGGGCAATGCTGCTTAATTGAGTAACAGTTGGGTAACACTTCCTCGATAGCAGCACTCGCCCAATCTAGAAACGCACAGGGTTAAAGGTGAGCACCGCGTGCTGTTATCGAGATGCAACCACCCTTCCAAGTGTGCATGCGGGCTGTGATGTGTAGTAATGACTCAAGGCGCATTGCTGTAGATGCAGGTTGCGCGCATGTGTGCAGTCAAACATAATGATGAATGGAGAATGGAAAAGTTCTCGAGTTGGGCTCCTGTGGTTTGAATGGATTCTTGTGGTTCGAATATCCACAAAGGTAGACGCACGATTAGATTTACTGCTGAATCTTTTGGAATGATATCAGTGCCGATTTTCACCTTTGTGCAAGATTAACAATCACACAAATTCCGAGCCAGCAATCCGGAACTTCCATTACTTTAAAAAAAAAAAAACTGTAAATAAATGCCCATTAAAGACGCTCCTGAATCCATTAAAAATTGAATGAAAATAATTCCATACATATGGATCTCCGTGAAATAAACTTGAGTGACGGAATGGTTCAAAAGTCAGATAAAATTAATGACGTTTTAAAAATGTAATGACGAAAATTTATAATTTTTTTTATTCCTCAAGGTTTTGTAAATGTAAGGCAGAGTCCGTGCCCCCTCATCGCCAGTGAAGGGCAGATCAACAGCAGCATGCAATTCAAATCACGGAAGACAAAAGTAGTAGTCACAGAAGCGTTTAATCTCTTCATAAGTCAAAGTCCAGTCCGATAATAATGCTTACACTCTACCCCAACAATCTCCCAGAACCCCAGTCATTGAACCATAACAATTCCAGAACGTGAACGTGATCTTCCACGAGCACAGTAATGCTCGTGGAAGACACAGTACAATGTACATATATACAACAATATTGATGTACAAAATATTGATGTAAAAAATATCGACAAAATAATATAGACAACAAAATATCGAATCCTATAGTTAAAAAGGTAAGTACAAAAATATAGATGTAAAAAATATCGCCGTATATATGTATATAATATATTAAATATTAATATTAATTTTAACAAGATACATTAAATGTAATATACATATTTACAAAATATAACAAATAAACTTAATTAAAAAATAAACACACAAACATAATAAAGTAATGTATTTACTTTAAGATGATAAACTATCTTTAATTTATTTGAAAAGTTTAAAATTATATAAAACTAAAATATATATATAAATATTTTAAAATATAAAAAAGACATTCTAGAATAAATTAAAACATTAAACTATAAAAAATATTTAAACTTAAATTGCCCAATACAATAAATGCAACAGTACGGAAAGTGTTGGATAGCAAAATAATTTAATTTACTATTCCAACTTCAGTGAGTGCAACAGTAGGGAAAGTGTTGAATAGCTGAGGGGTAAAAATTACTATTCCCACTCCAAAAAGTGTAACAGTAGCGAAAGTGTTGGATAGCGGAGGGGTAAAAATTACTATTCCCACTCCAAAAAGTGTAACAGTAGCGAAAGTGTTGGATAGCGGAGGGGTAAAAATTACTATTCCCACTCCAAAAAGTGCAACAGTAGGGATAGTGTTGGATAGCGGAGGGGTGACAATTACTATTACCACACCACTGAAAAAAACAGTAGGGTAAGTGCTGAATACCAGAGGGGTAAAAATTACTATTCCCACTTCAGTAAGAGCAACAGTAGGGAAAGTGTTGGATAGCGGAGGGGTAAAAACTACTATCCCACTCCAGTGAAAGCAAAAGTAGGGAAAGTGTTGGATAGCGGAGGGGCAAAAATTACTATTCCCACTCCAAAGACTGCAACAGTAGAGAAAATGTTGGATAGCAGAGGGTTAAAATTAGTATTCCCACTCGATTGAATTCAACAGTAGGATAAGTGTTGGATAGTGGAGGGGTAAAAAAATGACTATTTCCACTCCAGTGAGTGCAACAGTAGGGAAAGTTATGGATAGAGGAGGGGTAAAAATGACTATTCCCACTCCAGTGAATGCAACAGTAGGGAAAGTGCTGGATAGCGGAGGGGTAAACATTACTATTCCCACTCCAGTGAATGCAACAGTAGGGAAAGTGTTGGATAGCTTAGAAAAAGAATGACTATTCACATTGAAACACTTAAAAAAATGTTTTTAAAAATAATAAAAGAATAAACAATATTTTAAAAAATAAACATAAAAAATATGAAACATATAAAAAATAACAAATATAATATTAATTACAAAATAAAATAATATATTTACCCATAATTCTTTTAGACTACAAAATATTTACAAACAAAAACATTCATTAAAACATAAATGTCTTTATTTTATTTCCTACCCTATAACAACACACCAATAACAATACATTGTAACATGCTTAATTACTTTTTTTTACAAAATTAACATAATTTATAATCAATTAAAAAAAATATTATTGATTTTAAAAAACGAATAAACATTAATTGACTACACACACTTTAACACTAGGATATCCACATCACACACCTAAATTAAACTCTAAAATAATAAAACACAATTAAAACTTAATTACTATTAACAACTAATAATAAAGTAATTAAAATGTATTTAATTCCGACTCTTTACCCCTTTAAAAGTAAAAACATCAAACAAAAAATAAACAATTACCAAAAATACATATCAAATAATTAACAATTATATATTAATGAAATAAAATTATACACAATTAAATACAAATTACTTCCCACCCTTTACTCCTATAACCACCAAAACACACACCTAAAATTAGCTACACAATTGTCATAATTAATTACCAATTAATTAATAAAAATTAATTAACATCCAATTATTAATTCATCAATTAAAAATACATTACTTTCCACAATTAACACCTATAAACACCAAAACACACACCTAAAATTAATTACATAATTACCATAATGAATTACCAATTAATTAATCTACATTGCCAAATATATATTAGTTAATTAATAATAAATTACTTTACACATTTAGCACTATACCATCTCAACTAAACAAATATTAATAAATAAAAAACTAATCAATACATTTAATATAATTAAATTACTTCCCACCCTTTTCCCCTATGAACCCACAAACCGCTACCAAACTAAAAACGCAAAATGCAAATAAAAAAATAATAACAAATTAGTATAATTAAATTATTTCCCACCCTATTCCCCTATAAACCAACAATCGGCTACGGAACTAAAAATGCAAAATTAAAAAAAATGTTTTAATAAAATGTAATATAATTAAATTACTTCCAAACCTATTCCCCTATAAACCCACAAACCTCTGGAGGTCAGACTTGTTTGGAAAATCAGAAAGTCTATGAAATATGTATGAGTTTTCCTTTATAAAGGCCAGTAAGAGCTGTATTTTTGGTCCCTTTTTCGCCGAAATAGTGCTGAAAATTACACAAATATTTCAACATTTTCTCCGTGGGGGGTGGGGGGCACAACCCCCCCAAATCCCCATCATAAAAGTCTGGTTCACTCACTAAAATAATTCCTTCCTTGCTCTTACACCCCAACACTTTCAAATTCCATCAGCCACCACTGGTTCTGCCCAGCATTGCAGAATCAGTGCTATGCCTTCAAAATCAGTGGTGCCCCTTCATAAAGATTTATTTTTATTTTTTATTTTTTTATTTTACAAAGTTTTATATAGCGCGAACTTGACCCTAATCGGGTATCAGAGCGCTTTACATAGCACCAGTTGCATTACATGAGGACTCATTCATTTTTGTTAGGCATGGGGAGATTAAGTGATTTGCCCAGAATCACAGGATGTTCAGCGTCATTGCCGAGACTCGAACCCAGTTCTCCAGATTCGAAGTCGACCGCCTTAGCCAATAAAAGTTGGGCCATGTGCTCACTCAAACCCCCTTATATGTATGAAACAGTGCATCATGATTACTAACCAGCCATTCTCAGGGATTCCTATCACATCTAAAGATTGCTCTCCAAGGCCAGCCAACACACTCCATTTCTAACATCAGCAGACACCTCGACGTGCAAGTGTAGGCATCTCATCTATTGTTTAAAGCACAAAGTCACACAAGTGCTTCTGCTCTCTTTGTGGACGTTTATGATCCTATATTATGTGTTTTATATTGTAAAGAGTGGAGCCCCATCATTCTTGCCTAGTACCCTAGCCCCCTTTCGGAGAACAGACCTTTACAAAGGCCAATAAGAAATGCATTTTTGGTCCATTTATCACAGAAATAGTGCTGAAAATTAAAAAAATATTAAAAAAATTTCTTGGGGGATAAACATCTGGTGCACTTGCTAAATTAATTCCTTCCTTGCTCTTACGTCCCATCACTTTCAAATTCCACCAGCCACCCCTGATTGGTGTCCAGTGGTCCACGGTCATATCCAAAGTATATTTTCAGTACAACATGCCACCTGCAAAGCACACCAAATGATTGTGCTGATTAAATCCAAAACACTTGCCAGAATTTGTTTATTTTTAGTTTTGCAAACTTGAGAGGAGGTAAATCAACGCTTTTCCAGAAATCAAATGGGTTTTGGCAAGACTCAGGCTACCTTGTGCAATTCCTTTTTTTATCACACTGATCACTAAAGCCATAAACATGTGAATTCTCTGTTATACTAAGCATGATTCAATATAAAGATCACGGTTGACACCTTTGACAGGCCAATGATTTTTACTAAAATACACAAATGAGATAATGAGAAGTGTAATTTTTCCATACGATAACACATGGCTTCTTTTACTCACCGAAAAAGGCCTTACTGTCAAAATCACTAACATACGAGGAGTAAAACCCAGATGCCTTGTAGCTCATCACTTATATAATCTCTTTATTTCGGCTCTGCATGGTGATCATTGACATTAGGTAGAGGCATCAAAAATAGTTCATGAAGTTAGAACTACTTATTGAGTTTGCAGGGATGAATTCAGAGTTAAGTGGAAGCTGCATGTTGTTTCCTATGAATCAATTTCCATTCCTGGCATTGACTGGTAGCTAGTGTGACATTGTATCACATTGTTGCTAGTAAAGGTTTTACACAAGTAAATCTAGTCGTTGAACATGTAGTTTTGGAGTAAACTAATGTACTCTTCATTTAGTGAGGAAAGTCAACTGTTGGTTGCACCCTGGTTACCGGCGGTGGCAATCGTTACGCCATCGTAATGAGAAATAACCAAAGCCATATTAGTATGGCTGTGGGTATTGCGGCGGACGGAAAGTCCGTCCGCCATTTTTGGTAATGATTGACTTTGGGGGCCCGTTGCGGGCCCCTTCGGGTGGGGGGTACACTGGGGGGGTACCCATGCTACCACTGCAGTTCCCTGCAACAAGTGGCAGGCACCGCGTGGTGCCTGCCACTGCCACATGGTGAAGGGAAATGCTGTGCATGCTCTTTTCCCATTGTAGACGGTGCTGCAGCCAGCAGCACTGTCCGCAATGGTAAAAGGCCAGGATGCGCCTGCAAGTATGGCGGGCGCATCGTATTTGGGGTGGTGGGACCGCTGCACGTCTAACTGGCGATCCCATCACCGTTATGATGGCAGGCAGACTGATGTCCGCCCGCTATCATAATGAGCCACTAGGGACATCAGTCAGTCTGCCATCATAACGGTGATGGGACCGCCTGCCAGACATGCGGCGGTCCCACCAGCCCAATTAAGCATCCTGGCCTTTTACCATTGCAGACGGTGCTGCTGGCTGCAGCACCGTCCGCAATGGGAAAAGACCATGCACAGCATTTCCCTGTACCACGAGGCAGGCACCACGCGGTGCCTGCCACATGGTGCAGGGAACTACCCCCACCCACCCCCCAAGGCGGCCCGCAACGGCCCCCCAAAGCCAATCACTGCCAGCCTTTCCATGGCGCCACCGCCACCATGGAAAGGCCTATACTCACCCACATCCTAATTTTGCGGGCTGTGCCTAGCAGGCACCGCCACCATATTAATGGCCCAGCTCTGCCCGGCAGGCAATCGTGACGATTGCCACCGGTGGAAAAGCGGTGGACTGACTTTCCATCTGCCACAATACCCACAGCCATCCTAATATGGCGGTGGGTATTTCTCATTACGATGTTGTAACGATCACCACCGCCGGGATCGTTACGCCATCATAATGAGTCCCTTTATTTTGGTTCCAGGGACCATAAACGTTTCAAAACAAACATTACAGATACAAATGTCCATTACCTATTTACACAGCGGCATAGATAAACTATTAAAAAAGAAAAGAAATTCATGGAAATCAATCCTTTAAAAAAGGATATAGTCCACAATTTAGAGTACATTAACACAGCAAAATTATGTCATCCATCATGTCCATGACATCATGACTCATAGCGTTACCTAATGACCATTGCAATTTTAATGTAATTAGAGACTGCGATACATAAAGCTGTAGTAGCCAGAGTATGCAGATAATTAAAGCCCTCAGTATATGTACGCTTTAACTTCGGTATATGTTTAATTATTCTAATTTTTTTATCCAAATATACTATTTATTAAATTGATTTGAACATCTTTCTTGATACTCAAAAGAGGTACCAATGACACATTATATGCTGGTGTATCAAACTTAAGAGAAAAGATGCAACTCAAGAAAGTAGAGGCACGAAACACCTGAGGGCACGTGTGGAAGAAATACTGTCTTCACCTAGGTGATAGGCAAACAAGAAGCTGACACAAACTTTTGTGCCAACATCTCACGTCCATCCCATATTGACTCACATACTGAACAGTGCCTGGACCCTCGGAATGAGACCTCGAGACTAAAGGAAACTCGCACACAAGTTACACACTGTGGGTTGCGGCCTTCAGATGAAAGGAAACTCACATGCAAGTTAGACAGACATTGTGGTTTATAGTTACTGAGGTTTTTGTGCCGAGTTTGCGTCCAAGAAGTAACGCAAATCGAAGCAAAATCTTTTTTCTCCCAATTTACTTTCCAGGGCAAAAATTGTTTCGCGCTGGAAATTCACTGGAAAGTAACACAAATCAGTGCATACTGCTTATTTGCATTACTTAGCGCCAGGGGGCGTTCCATGGGTGGTGCATGGGTGCTCCCATGCAACCACCCATGGTTTTTGATAAAAAACCCTATCTACTTAAAAAAGTAGGCAAGGTTTTGCGTAAAAAAATAACGCCCCTTTCAAATTAGGTGCTATCAAGGAGAAATGCTTTCATTTGTCAAATGTAAATGTCATGGTACTTATAGAGCGCACTGTCACCAGACGGTCACCTTGCGGTGTCTCCTATTCGGTTTCCTGGCGCTGATACTCATACCGCTGTGGAACCCCTCCTGGCTTTCCCTGTGAAGTGTCCACTTCTGGGCACCCCCAGGGTGAAGCCAGGCATCCTTAGCGCTGTTGGGGCCGGTGTGGAAGCTAAGCAAGCTATTGCCCAGGGTTGCAGCGTGGGGCCCGTGATTAGAATAGGCACCGAAGTGAGAATTAACAGGTCCGAGGAAATTGAGCCCAAGACCCCACCGAGGCGGGAATCGAACCCTGGTCCCTGGCCAGAACTCTGCATTACCTCTACGTCCCTCGTCCTCGACCCAGTCATCACACATGAGGTATTCCACATGACAGGAAACAAAACAGGAAACGCTTTTAGACTCCACCCACCCTCCTATCAGGTGCTATAACACACCTCACCACCAGAAGCAAATCCTGTTTTGTTTCCTGTCGGTGGTTTACTTGATGGGAGACGCTGGGGTGAGTGCCGGGCGCTTACCTGCTTCGTTTGTCCTGTGGATCCTCCACTGCTGGGCTCTGGGGGGACTCCCATGGACCGTCGTGGGATTCCTTGGAGTGGGGCTGCTGGGCTTCCCTTTCTCCTCCTGGGCTCAGGTGACCTGTGCTGCTTGGCTTCATGGGTCTTCCTGTTTCGTTTCCTGCCCTGGTCTCTGTTCCTGCTGCTGGATGTGCTGTGGATCTTCCGGATTTCCTGCTACTCGATGTCCTTTCCTGCCTGGTTCCTGGAGTGCAGGTAGGGGTTTGGGGCTGTGAGCGCTGGGCTGTTGTGGAGCGCGCTCCTCCCCTTTGGATTCCCCGTTCTCGCCAGTGCCTCTTTGTTTTGTGGGGGCCCTGGCGTTAGCTCCTGAGTGTGCTTGCGGGACGAGTTGTTCTCCCTGCTGCACTGGGGCGGCCGGCGGCGGTGCTTTGCCGGCTGTCTTGGCGGCGTCCTCCTGGGTTTGCACGCATGCGCTTTGTCCTCTTTTCCACCCGTCGGCAGTGTTCGGTGTGCCGGGTGCTGGTGTGGGCGGGCGCCCGGGTGGGCTCGGGCGCTCCGGTTCTTGGGGCCTTTCCTCGCTGGGCGGTGCCATGCCTGTTCCGTGTTTGTTCACGGTTGTGTGGCTCTGAAGATTTGACATTGCAGAAGCCTCAGCCTTGTGCCTGTACGGAGCCTCCTGGAGATGCCGGGGATTGCATCCGGGGCCTCTTCCATGCGAAGCCTGCACTCTTCCGTGGATGTGGATGTGGCCATGCTGTTAGCGCTTCCGACTTTGGTGCTGGGTTTCACGGTTCGTTGCTCGCCTGCCCCGCATTCGCATTGTCCCTTGATGGTGCCCTTTTTACTGGAAGTGAGTGGATTTGCACTTTGTTCACTGTGCTACGTACTGCCCTCTGATGTTTTTTACTGGGGTAGTTGCACGCCGGCTGTTTGGCCACCACTCTTCTGTTGGTTCCGCTTGGAACCCTGGTCGTGTGCATTCTCCGTCATGAGGGAAGGTGTTTCTCTCCTGTACCTCCATATCCCCTTTTTCCGGTGGGGCCCCTCCCCTCTCCTGTGGTGCGTGCCTGGAGGTGTGCTGATGCCCGGATTGGACGTCTTCTTCTGGGGTCTTTCTGTTGTTGGGGCTCATCTTTTGCTTGAGGGAGGGGTGTGGCGCAGTGGCCTGGGCGCCTGCCTCCGGGCCTGGAGGTTCATGGTTCGTTCCCCGGCGCTGGCCGCAGGTTGCTTCAGCGCCATGTGACTCTGGGCTTTTGCTTGCTTACTCTTCCTGCCGTACACCTGCGCCTTGACGCCTATTGCTCATGCTGGATTTATTTCCTTTCTTGTGCTGGGACCGGCTTCTTGTTGTCCTTTTGTTATCTGTTGGGGTTTCTGCCTTTTCGTCGGATTTCTTCCTCTGATGTATCTAGTGGGTCTTCGCTTCCTACGGTTGCGCTGCCGGGCATGTCCATTTCCAGGGTGCACTTGCCTTTCCTCCTTTCCCATGTATGGATTGCCGTGGGGTTTCCTGAGGGTTTTGTGCCCATCTCGTTTCTGGAGATTCTCTTGCCGCACTTCTGGGGGCCTGTTGCCTCTTCTCTGCTGGTGCATCTTTTGTGTCCTTGGTTCTGTTGCAGGTGTGGAAGGACCCGGATCTTTCTCCTTGCCTGGTTTGTTTTCTTGCTTTCTCCGTTATGGGTTTGGCTGTCGCTTTGCCTTTTCCGTTCCTGTGGACTCTGAGGTGGCCTGTCTTGTGGGTCGTCCTTCCATGGCTGCTGGTCGCATTCTGAGGGACGGTGTGGGCGAGTGGGTGGTTTCTGCCCTGTGGATTTCTTCTGCCGCTTCTCATCTGGCTGTTCGTTCTAGCATTTCTGGGGAGTACGTTGACCGGTCTTTGCTGGCCGTTTTCGAGTCCCTGTTTTCGTCCATGCAGGCAGGTGCCTGTTGTCCGGAGTTGCTGGAGTCTATGGAGCGCCTGGTGGACTTTCTGTCGGCCGTCGCCTTTGTTTCTGTATGGGAGACTTCTGCTGTGTCCTGTGGTTCCTCTGTTGCTGCCCACCGTGTCCTATTACTGCGGGATTGGATTTCGGACGCGGCCCCGCGTTCCATGGATTTGCGGCTGCCTTTCGCTGGTGCCCGTCTGTTTGGTGTCTCACTGGATGCCGTTTCTACTCGGCTGTCCTCCTTTCGGACTCATCGTGGCGCTGGACTTTCTTTCCTCCGGTTTTTCTCTCATGTTCCCAGAGGGGTGCCGGGTCTGGTCCACGGCGTTCCTGCCTGGGCCGCCCTTGTGGACGTTCTCGCTGTTCCCGCCACCTGGCCTTGTTGTACGGGGTCTGGACCTGTTCGTACGGAAGTTCCCGTTCCTGATGGTGGCCCTCCAGATGGTTATTCCGTTGATCCAGTCGGGTTGGGTGTTCTCCGCGCTCGACCCCCAAGATGCGTATCTGCTCGTCCCGATGGCTGTGTCGGATCAGCGTTTCCTGCGGTTCTGCCTGGTGTGTCGGCACTGGTGGTTCTGCGTCCTTCCTTTTGGTCTTCAGTCCGCCCCCCGGGTGTTCGCCAAGGTGGTGGCTCCCTAGGTGGCCCATCTCCATCTCCTGGGGGTGTCTGTGTTCCCGTATTTGGACGACTGGATGGTTCGGGCTCCGTCCCTGGAGGTCATGTCTCACCACCTTCACTTGGCCATGTCTACGCTCAGGGACCATGGGGTTTTGATCTCCTTGGCTCTTGTCTACTGGAGCCTGCGGCCCGGAGGACCTTCTTCGGACCCGTGTTCGATTCTGTGTTGGGCAGGGTGTTCCTGCCGGACGCCCGGAGTCGTCGCCTGCAGTCCTTGCTGAGGTAGTTGTTGTCTCGAGCCTTGGCTCCCCTGCTTCAGTGGCTGGGGGTTCGTGGCCTCATGGCTGCTTCTGTTTTCACCGTGCCCTGAGCCAGGGTTCATCTGGGGCCTCTGCTGTGGCTTGTGCAGCGGTGGGTCCACTTTCCTGTCCGGGATTTTGCGGTTCTTGTTCCTGTGTCTCTGGATGTTGTGTCTGCTCTCCTGTGGTGGCTGGACCCATCCCGCTTTCCGTGGGGGTGTTGTTTCGTCTCCCTCCTCCTCTGGTTATGACATCGGCCTCGGGCTGGGGCGCGACTCTGGCCCGTTGGGTGGTGCTGGCGCGTTGGCTCCCGTCGGAGTCTCGCAGGTCGTCCAACTGGAGGGTGTTGTCTGCGGTGGAGAGGGCGCTTCGCTCTTTCCGTCTTCGTCTGGAGGGTTGCCATGTCCTGGTGTGCTTGGACATCACGGTGACTGTGGCGTATCTGATTCGCCTGGGGGGGGGGGATCCCGCCTTTCATCCCTGATTCTGGTGGCCTGTTCCGTCTCGGCTTGGGCGGTGCTTCATCTTCTAGCCCTGTCTGCTCCACACATTGAGGGTGTGGACTATGTGGTGGTGGACTCCCTGAGTCGGTGGTTTCCCTCTTCTCTGTCCCTGTGTGTGGCTCCCGGGTCTTTCGGATGCTTTGCCTGAGGTTCGGGACTCCGGCTCTGGCCTTGTTTGCCTCGGGGTTCATTGCCCTGGTGCCCCTGTTCTGCTCCAGGTCTCCGGAGGTGGGCGCATGGGGGGTGTTTGCCTGGTCTCTCCTTTGGCCTCCCTGGTTTTTCTTTGCCTTTCCTCCCTTTCCCTTGATTCCTGCTTTTCTGTTGCTGGTTCTGCGGGTGGAGGCTCTGGTGGTGGCAGTGCTGCCTCGCTGGCCGTGGAGGTCCTGGTTTCCTCTGCTGCTGGCCCTGACGGTGGGGCCTCCTTGGCTTCTGCCCCGTCACCCCTCTCCTCTGAGGTCTCCGTCCCTCTTTCTGGTTCTCCTCTCCTTGGCGGTTTGGGGGTTGTTCGGGTGTCTCTTGGATCCCGTGGTCTGCCCGCCCTCTTGGTTTGGTGTTGCGGGCTTCTCGTAGGTTGTCTGCCTTGTCTTCCTATTCGGAGCGCTGGTCTTCTTTTCGAGGTGGTGTTCCTCCTCTGGTTTCCTTGTTGGGCCTTTGGGCTGCTATCCGTGCCTTCCGGGTCCCGGGTTCCTTTCTTCCGTCTGATGGCTTGTTGGGTTTCTCGCCTTTTTTTCGGAGTTTCTCTCTTCTCCTTCTGTTCGCTGCCCCCTTGGGGTCTCTCCTTGGTGTTGGGGGTTTTTCAGTCTTCCCCTTTTGTCCCTTTGGAGTCTGTGGGCCTTGCATTTCTGTCGTGCCTGGTGGCTTTCTGTTCTTTCTTTTGGCCTCGACCGTGCCTTGTACATTTCTGTGGCTCGTTCTGGGGTGTTTCGCTCTTCTGACTCTCTCTCCGTGTCCTTTGGCTTGGCTGGTTTGGCTGCGGCTGCTTCCTGGCTCTCTTTGGATCGCTGGTTTATGGCGGTCTTTACTCTTGCCTGTCTTGGTGCTGGTTTGCCCTGTCCGACGGGTGTCATGGCGCGTTCCGCTCGGGGCGTGTCTGCCTCCTGGGCTGTTTACCTGGGTGTGTCTCTTCGTGGCTTTGTCAGGCTGGGTCCTGGGCCTCCGAGTCCGCATTCGTGCGGCACTATTGGTGGGGTTGTGCCTTGTCCGACCGGACCGGTTTTTGGTCGTGGGGTGTTGCTGGCTGTGGGGGGGTTTTCCCCTCCGCTGTGATTCTGTTGTTTCTTGCAACATTGTCTTGCTGCACTCCTTTGTGTCTGGTCTGTGTCTTGTTGTGTGTGGGTTGCCAAAGGCCTGTTTGGGCATTGCTTTGGTATGCCTCATGTGTGATGACTGGGTCGAGGACGAGGGACGTAGAGGTAATGCTATGATTACGTATGGTAATCCCCATTACTCTTAGTCCTACTCGTCCTCGACCCAGTCATACAACCCGCCCGCCCTCCCTTTCCAGGCCTTTGGTGCTTGGTACATCAGGATTTGCTTCTGGTGGTGAGGTGTGTTATAGCACCTGACAGGAGGGTGGGTGGAGTCTAAAAGCGTTTCCTGTTTTGTTTCCTGTCGTGTGTGTAATGTTGTGAATGGCTAGGAATGAACAGTGCCCAGTGACCACACTGGTCAGGCACTAGGACCAGCCCGAGGGAAAGCCGAGGGCGGGAGGAAAGGGAGGAGCTGGGGGAAGAAAGGGCAGTTCACCACTGACCACCACAGCTGTAGGACCTAAATAAAGAAGCTCCCCAGAAACCGTTGTCCGCGTGGTCATAGAGTCTGTAACGACTCGACAACTGGCGACGAGAGTAAACGCAGCCTGCGCGTGTGGACCCCTGCAGTGAAAGCCTACCGAGTTCCCACCTCGGCGGCAACAGCGGACCGGAAGCGCCCACCGAGTGCCCACCTCGGCGGCGAAATCAGATAAGAAGCGCCCACCGAGTGCCCACCTCGGCGGCGGAAGACCCACCGAGTGCCCACCTCGGCGGCACCGGGACCCAGAAGCGCGCCTACCGAGTGCCCACCTCGGCGGCAGAAGCGTGGCGAGATCACCACCCACCGAGTGCCCACCTCGGCGGTGAAAAAAGTAAAGAAGACGGACTGTTACCTGTCTCCAGCGGCCCCGGTGAGTGAAACCGCCGACCCAGCCAGACTCCCGGCAGCTAGTTGCCTGAGATCGGCCGAAATCCCGCCGGAAACGAGATTCCCGGCGGCCATCTTGAAGTCAGGCGGCTTCAACCAATCCCCTGCGAGGGATTCCCGGCGGCCATTTTAGGGTCAGGCAAAGGCCCTAAAGCACCAAACAAGCACTGGTGAGTGCATCGAAGGACAAAAACAAACACTGGCGAGTGCACAGAAGAGGATAAACAAGCACTGGCGAGTGCAAAAAAAAACAAAAAACGGAAACACCAAACAAGCACTGGCGAGTGCAACGCAGATCAATAACAAGCACCGGCGAGTGCATAGAAGAGGATAAACAAGCACTGGCGAGTGCAACGGAAACGCCAAACAAGCACTGGTGAGTGCAACAAGACCGAATCAAAGAGGATATACGGACTGAAGTAGGCAGCAGACACTACGAGCAAACAATGACCGACCCTCTCCCTGAAAGCATGTCGAGAGCATCTCTCCTGCGGTGCCCTGAACCCCTCATTATCGAATCCGGCAGGAGCATGAGCCTGCGGTGGCAAGAATGGATTGAAGACTTCGACGACTTCATAAAAGCTTCCAAGATAACTGACGAGGAAGGACAACTACTTTTCCTCAGGAACCTGATTGGCAGGGACGGAGGCCGGGTCCTGAAAGAACTGCCAGAAGAAGCGTTGGAGTCCTACACAAAAGCACGAGAAGCGCTGAATGGTAAATTCCTGCACAGAAAGAACGTCGACTTTGAGAGGTACACCCTCAACAGAGCGGTGCAAGAGCGCGGGGAACGGATGGAGGCGTTCGTGACTCGTCTGAACCGCCTAGCGAAACACTGCGAGTTTGACAAATTTTCAAAGGAAGACGCTCTGCGACTAAGAGTCATCGAAGGCTGCCTCTCCGAACCATTAAGACGCAAGCTACTGAAGAAAAGCTACACACTAGCACAAATCGTGGACATGACGAGAGTCGAGGAGCAAGCTGATGACTACGCCAAAAGCATGGAAAGCGGGAAAAGCGAGAGACCGGAACAAGCATTCAGGATGCAATCTCGGCACGAACACAGGCGGTCTCCGCCACGTGACCGCTCGTCCAGGTCTAACAAACACCACCACCAGTCTCACAGAGGGCACAAAGACACGAGATACACGAAAGGACGCTCGGACAAGCACAGCAAATGCTTCCGATGCGGATACGACTATCCACATGCAGATGCATGCCCAGCGCTGGGTGAGAAATGCCGGAAATGTGGGAGAGACAACCATTTCGAAAGCATGTGCGGGGCAGTGCCGAAGAGTGATCACAAGGGAAGTCACCGACGATATCCAGAAAGTCGCCATCATGCCAGAGCCGTCGAAGCCAAACGTGACTCATCGTCGGGGTCGTCACAATCAAGCGACCGCTCCTGCAAGACCTGTCGGTCTCGGCGATCCTCCTCCAGAGGATCTCAATCTCCACCACCCGCTCCTCGAAAAGAATACCTCAATCGAGTGGCAGACCTTGACCAACTAAAGGAATACCCGCGTCTGGATATCAACATTGGCTCTCACCCCACGCAGTTCGTGCTCGACAGTGGGGCAACGTTAAACTATCTGCCAGCCGCTGAATATCACCGGATGAATCCCCAACCCGAACTAATGGAGGCCCATGTGCAGGTGTACACGTACATGGCCGAAAAGCCACTGACATGCCTGGGGAAGTTCGAAACTGACTTGTCATATGAAGGTCAGACAATACCAGCGTACATCCACGTCATTGAAGGGCCCGAGGCTGACTGCCTACTGAGCCTAGCAACAGCCGAACGTCTGAAACTGGTAGACATCCTATTCAGAGTCACTGACAAACCATCACTCATCCGAAAGTTCCCAAAGCTGTTCCAAGGACTAGGAAAATTGAAGAACTGTCAAATAAAGCTACACATAGATGACCAAGTCACGCCGGTGGCGCAACACCACAGGAAAATACCATTTCATCTACAAGAAGCCGTGGAGAAGGAACTCAGCGACCTGCTGGAAGCAGACATCATTGAGAGAACGGAAGGGCCGACGCCGTGGGTCTCCCCGGTCGTGGTAGTCCCAAAGAAAGGAGAAACGAGTCAAGTTCGTCTGTGTGTAGACATGAGAGCGCCCAACACGGCCATCGAAAGAGAGAGACATCCTGGACCACACATCAGTGACATGATCACGTCCCTCAACGGAGCAAAGGTGTTTTCAAAACTGGACCTCAACAAAGGATACCATCAACTAGAGCTGCATGAACGATCTCGATACATCACAACATTCTCGACACATCTCGGCCTATTCAGATACAAGAGGCTAAGCTTCGGAGTGTCATCAGCAGCAGAGATATTCCAAGAGGCCATCAGGAGAACAATACACCACATCCCACAGGTTCTGAACTACAGTGACGACATTCTTGTATACGGAGCAACGACAGCTGAACACAACAAAGCGCTGAATCAAGTCTGTCAAGCCCTGCTAGACGCGAACCTCACACTCAACGAGGCTAAATGTGAACTGCACAAACCAACACTAAAGTTCTTTGGACACCTATTCTCTGGAAATGGAATGAAACCTGACCCAGAAAAAGTAGCAGCGCTAAACGACACACCAAGCCCGAAGGACGTGGGTGACATTCGCTCGTTCCTAGGCATGGCCAGCTACTGCTCAAGATACATTCCCGACTATGCTACATTAAGTTACCCGCTGAGGAAGCTCACTAAACAAGGGCAACCCTTCCAGTGGTCCACCCAGTGTGAAGGAGCATTTCGCGAAATTAAGAGAACTGTGGAAACAGCAAAGAATTTAGCATACTTCAGCCCCACAATGAAGACAGAGATAACAGTAGACGCCAGTCCGGTAGGGCTCGGAGCCATCCTAGCCCAGTATGACAGGGAAGAAGACCAAAGGCACATAGTAGCGTATGCGAGCAGAAGCCTGACGGACACTGAGAGAGCCTACTCGCAACCAGAAAAAGAAAGCCTGGCGGTTGTCTGGGCGTGTGAACACTTCCACATCTTCATTTTTGGGAAGCACTTCACACTCATAACTGATCATCAAGCCCTGCTCACGATCTTTGGAAACCCAAAAGCAAAAATGCCACCAAGAATAGAGCGGTGGGGCCTAAGATTGCAAGAATATACATATACCATCATCCACAAGCCTGGCAAAGATGCAAACCCGGCCGACTACATGTCACGACACCCCATCAAAGATGACAAATCAGAACAATCAATAGCGGACGAATACAGTCACTTCGTAGTGAATCAAGCGAGACCTCCGGCAGGTACCTCTGGATGCCATCTGCGACGCGACCCAAAAGGATGCCACTTTGCAGGAAGTAAAGAACTTGATCCAAACCAATGGCTGGAGACGCCAGCCAAGCAATGGACAAAACGACACGGACATGGCGGCATTCAAACACGTCCATGAAGACCTGTCGATCGCTGCCAATGGACTCATTCTACGAGACAAGAGAATAGTAATACCACGAGAACTCAGACAAGGAGTCATTCACTTAGCGCATGAAGGACATCGGGGTGTGGTAGCTACAAAAAGAGCACTCCGCGAAAGAGTCTGGTTCCCAACCCTAGACCAAATGGTGGAGGCGACATTGAAGGACTGCCCGCAATGTCAACTCGTGAGTCGTCCGGACCCCCCTGCACCGCTGCAAATGTCCCCACTACCGGAGGGCGTCTGGCAACACATCGCCATTGACTTCTTTGGGCCAATCAAATCGGGCCAATACGTCCTAGTTATCATGGACGAGTACTCCAGATTCCCCATCGCCCAATTGTGCGCTTCCACAAAAGCATCAAGTACCATACCCATCCTAGATGAGGTCTTCGCCGCATGGGGAATCCCCCTAGTGGTGAAGTCGGACAATGGACCACCGTTCAATAGCCACGACTTTGCTGAGTTCGCACAACACCTCAACTTCACGCACCGCAAGATCACGCCGCTCTGGCCACAAGCCAATGGAATGATTGAACGCTTCATGGCCACGATCAAGAGGACCTTCCAGCAAGCAGAAATCACCGGGAGGCGCATACAGACAGCACTTGACGAAGTGCTGCGGGCATATAGAAACACGCCCCATTCTACCACGGGCAAATGTCCCGCTACCGTCATGCTAGGACGCCCGGTGCGCACTAGAATACCAATGATGACCCCAACGGCGCCAGAACTGGATACTGATTCTGAGCACGAAGAGATCGCGGCAAGAGACAAAGAAAAGAAGGAAAAGATGAAAGACTATGCGGATGAGCGACGCCACGCGGCCCCACGCAAATAAAGGAAGGAGACTGGGTGCTAGCGAGACAAGAGCAACACCGGAAGACAGACTGTCGATACAGTGAGATTCCCCTCAAAGTGATCCAACAGAAAGGAACCATGATCACAGCAGAGGCCGAAGGGAAGCGACTCACCAGAAACGTGACATACTTCAAAAAGTGCGGACCCAATGTCACCGAGTTGCTGGCTGATCCGAAAGCGGAGCCAGAAGACCGCGAGACACTGACAATCAACAGCCCATTGCCCAGTGGACTCACTGACGAGAATGAGAGTGACAACTCCGACCCCCAAGCACGCCCCAGACGGGTGATCAAGAAACCATCGCGCCTGATTGAAGAACCGTAAAGAAACGAACTCGTGACTTGACCAGGGACAATGCCACTGTGTCATCATCCACCGAGGGGGGAGATGTAATGTTGTGAATGGCTAGGAATGGACAGTGCCCAGTGACCACACTGGTCAGGCACTAGGACCAGCCCGAGGGAAAGCCGAGGGCGGGAGGAAAGGGAGGAGCTGGGGGAAGAAAGGGCAGTTCACCACTGACCACCACAGCTGTAGGACCTAAATAAAGAAGCTCCCCAGAAACCGTTGTCCGCGTGGTCATTGAGTCTGTAACGACTCGACAGTGTGGAATACCTCATGTGTGATGACTGGGTCGAGGACGAGTAGGACTAAGAGTAATGGGGATTACCATACGTAATCATAGCATCAGGGTCTGCCGCTCTAACCATTGAGCCACACTCCTCCACTCTCCTCCTCCACTCTCCTTTCTTTTCTGACTTTGCATGTGTGCTGCACTGTACAACACATTTACAAAGTGGAAAATGTTTTAAAGTTGGTCTAAGCATAGTATTTTGTACTGGAAAGGTATCCTCCCAGTGCAAAACCTATACTAGACTCACGCAGACACCCTTGCACTATTGTGTAAAGGTGTGTGCGTGGCACTTGGCAGCCTGATTGTGCTCCAGCGCAGGGAGGAGAGTTTCATATCTCTGTCGATTTGGCGCTGTCCTGCTCTCTCCTCATGCTGTGCAGTGCAGCATTTTCTGCTGCCACACTGCGTGAGACTTTGGTAAAAGACCCCAGAGTGTCAGACTACCAACGTTTTTTTCGCAAATCTGTATGTTAACTCCCACACAAATGTTCAAATGCTCAAAATGTGCAGCTTGTGCACAAGTGGAGAGTGTTGCGTGCCGGCGCTGGGGTGCACTCCGGCGTTCGCGGGGCCTGGTAGGCTAGCGTGGGGGTGTAAGCACGCTGTACGACACACAAGGACTACACCGGTGGCATAGTCGGAAGTGACGTGCCCCAGTGTCTGTCTAGTTTTCGTCTGTCAGATTCCTTCTGACAGCGATGAGTTTTTGGATACCGAGGCAGTAGCCTCATTACTCCACATTCATTTTGAATTTTTTAGTCGCTGTTTAGGTTGTCTTATTGATGTGTGACTCTTTGTCACAGTTGAGGTTGTATTGATAGAGCGCGCGAGGCCACCCGACCAACAGTTTTCGCCGTTTCCGGCTTCAGGGCCCATATACTTTTCAAATCACCATATACATCGATCAGGTGACTTCACGAGCTCCATCAGGTTAGTGTGTGTGTGTTCCCTGCTACCAATTTTCGGTGCACCCGACTTACCATCCACCGATGCGGGTGCCTAATGACCACAATGAATCAGGGAGCTAGCTGTAAAAGAAAGGCAGCAAAATACAAACCCAAACAATAACATTCAAATACTGTTTAAATGACCACGGACAACTGGAAGTTTTAAAATGTTTATCTAAAGTTCAAATATTTCTTGCATGAGGTACAGTAAAATAAGGCAATCAATAACCAAGATAACGTAAATCACATAAACATGAAGAAATAATGACAGAGTAATCATCAAAGTACTAAATAAAATGTAGCGAGAAAATACTATGTAAGTCAGTATTATCTAAACAGGGATAGACTAAGTGTGTGTGACTATAGAAGAGCTTATAATGAATAACACGCTTCACTTAAGGTGAAGGGGCCTTTGAACAACCTAGGTAACGAAGTTCTAGACCATATCAGAAAATGACACACTGCTATGCAAAATATAATTTCTAACAAATGAGAAGACATAGGAATAACTTTGCAAATTATAAATGACTGTTCAATAGTTGCGGAAAGGCATGGAAATATAACATATGCAATGTTGAACTTTATTTAAGCAAAAGTTAGAAATTCAGAAGGTGCAAGAATTTCAAGAGGTTCAGAGTAATATTTACCTAGAAAAGGTGTGGAAACCAAACCCTGGCCACGGGTCAGTTAAGGACAGGAAACCCTCAAGGAAGGATACCCCTCAAAGGACAGCAGGTGCAGAATGGACACCCAGGACAGGACAGGATACCCTCGGAAAAGGAATCAGGACAGGACCCTCAGGACAGGACAGCAAACCCTCAGGACAGGACCCTCTTCAGGATAGGACCGGAACCCACAGTTCGGAAGCAACGCCTGCGCTCCACCCACTCTGCAGCTATCGATCAAGACCCCGATTGGGTCAGCGAACTCCCAGCTAAGTGCCTTGCCAGCACTTTAAGGTTCAGTAGAACCTTAGTCTATAGTCAAATTCGGACAGAGTGCTCCGCAGCTCTCTGTATCTTCAGTCACCTATTGAGTGCGTTGGGTCAGTGACAGGTCAGCTAAACCAGACAAGTCGGACGGTTCACTAGGTGAACCCAGGGTAGATATACAGTTTGGGGACAGTGTACCACCCCCCAATGTTGCAAAGTGTCAGAATCCCTCAATTTCGATTGGTCCTAAGGTAGGGTTTGGGTAACACACCAATCACAATACGCGAATTGAAGCCTTCATTAACATATTTGGGTACCGCCTAGCAGATTTGGGGTTCCCATGAGCTAACAGTAGCGCAATATTACAATGTATCACATAAGGAGCCACATTCGCTGTTCTCGCAGGGCAGAGGTGACTTTCTCAGGAGCATCTCGCCCATCACTGCCAGCTGGCTATGCTCCATCAGCCAAGGTCCCTCGTGCTGCCGAATGTCGCACAGGCGCAGAAGGGACCTCCAATATGGCTCTCCTCTCACTCAGACCCCCATTTCCCGCGGTACATGAAAAGTAAGCGAAAACAAATTAATACATAATAATGTCATTAGGAAAACACATCACAGGGTTTGTACTTTTAACTCATCATCAAGAAATAAACTTATGCATTTAAATGTTAGCTACATTGAGACGGACACAAGAGCAGTGGCACGAGCAGTACCACATGATAAGCACAGCTATGAATTACGCATGCGCATAACTTTCCCTCCACTTCTGCAGACGCGTCAGGACACGTGAGTGTGGCTGACGCATGCGCAGTAACTAAAATACAAGTGACGGCCATTTTAAAAGGACACGGATTAATTCATTAGAAATACACATAGGCAAGCTTCGGGAACTTTACTTGAACTAAATATAAACGTTAGTAAAACATACACGGGTTACCTTATTATACATAAATGAGGTTCTTGATTTCGGCAAGCCGCAAAATATGCGAAGCTTTGCTTCATCAATCCCCTCTTTGATGATATCTACTATCATCACAAATTATAATGGAACCAGATGCCAACTTTCTTTCACACTTTATAAAGTTCTATTTCTTCCAGCAACCGCTCTAACTTTTCTCTTTCAGTTTTAGCAGGGTGAGAAGTTTTCACCTTTTTGTATATCTGATCATTCACTTCCTCTAATTCAATCTCATCCACACTTCGTTTCACTCCTCTTGCATTTACCTCGTGCTTTTTGGTGCGCTTGCGGTATTTACAGCATAAGAAAATGGAAAGTATAATAAGACCTATAATACCAATTGGCATCAGAATTTTGAATAATAAGCTTTTACCTATGCTAGCAAGCCAATGACCTACATTTGAGAGACCATCTACCAGTCTCTTCCAGGCACTATCAACCTCGAGTGGTTTGAGTTCCTTTGCCAAATTAGTAATGTTTTTCACATATCTTTTGATCTGTACACTTTTATCCGGAATATAAGTGCAACAATGTTGCGCCTTCAACATCCGGCAGACTCCGCCCTCTTTCGCTAATAAGGTGTCAAGAGCAAGTCGATTTTGTAAAACCATTGATCTGATCGCAACCATTTCGGTATTGACCAGCAGAAATCCATGAGCTGTTTCAGTAGACAGCACATCTACTATAGTAGACAATTTGCAAATTCTGTGAGTGTTCAGAACCACTCCCACTCCAGGTATCAGTGCACTGAAAATACTACCCATAATTTCACCTATACTTTCTCTTTTACTACGCACTAAGCCATTAGTATCTTCATTGCTTCCAGCTTTTCCATTCACATGGTATATTTTCGGGAAAACAATGCCAAAGTAGCAGCTCCCATACCAGTGATCCGGCAATTTGAAATAAGCCTTGTCCCCACAAATATAATAAATTCCAGGAAACACAGGCTCTGACCCATTTTTGAAACCCCAACCTCCAATTACCTTGTAATTATGTTCGCATTCACTGGAACCAATGAAAACATTATTATAATAGCTAGTCTTCTCGCGGTGAAGACATAGCTTGCCTTTCTTTTCAAAATCCAGCAACAGAGCAGGACCCGCTCCACCAGATGAGGTGCCTTCCATGTTTTCTGCCCACTTTGGCTTTTTCTGACTTTCGTCATTAGCCTTCTTCTGAATTTTAATTCTCCTTTTCTCTGCCATGTTCAGGAACATCTTTTCCTGCTCACGCAAAGAACAAGTCAAGTTATCTCTGTGTGCGTCTGCTATGTCAATGTTCCCTATAGTCAGAAAGTAGTCTCCCATATATCTTATGGTGTCAGTTTTGGTATGTACAGGATTCAAGTTCCCACGTATAGGAAGTTCAGAAAAGATCACGTCATTGTTAGAGTAATAATACTGTAACGGTCCCCTTTTGTAAAATAAACTAGCTAAAATGCTACAGGAAATTCCATATGTTAATGGCAGATGATGGTATGTCACGCCTTCAGCCACCGAAGTAGGTAGCTTCATGCAGACATAGCAATCTTCAATTTCCATAGTCTCTACATAGTGTATTAACAAGTTTGCGAAAACATTCAAATGTGTCCTGTTTTTCATTCCATGATAATGTAGTCCTTTCTCATCTGATGCTTCTAAGTCTCGTTTAGTTTGTCTCAATGCTCTCTCATGTCTTTCTACACTCTGTGTTGTCAGCTCCTCATTGTCAGTATTTACAACTTCAGTAGGGACAATGTTAGTATCTTTACTTACAGCAAAGGGAATGAAAATTGTTAATCCTATCCAGATAACTATCAGTACTACTACACTACATATACACACCTTGCAACATGTCTTAAAACGGCTGCAACTAGGTCTACCATTCACTGTTGAATCAGACATTTTAGCTCAGTAGGAGTGTTCTCACCCCTCTTTTTTACTTTTTACACAACTAGCTTACTTTGTGCAAATTCACGGTGGCTCGTCTTCCTCTTCAGCTGAGTACTCTGGGACAGGTTCTCCGTCGCTCACGTCAGTTATATCAAGATCTTCAAGTTCTTCCAAAACCAATGTCCATTCAGGAGATTTGTACTTTTTGTTTTGTCTTTTTATTCGCTCACTCCTTCTTTTGGAAGAGTCTTCTTCTTGCTCTGCTATTCGAGCACTTCTTCTTGCTTCTGCACGTTTTTCTTCCACTGTCTTTATCCTTAGTCTCAGTCTTTTTACAAACCTAGGCTCAAGGTTGTTTCTTTTCTTTAGTCTCTTAGTCGGTACTTGGACTTCACTTTCTTTTCTTCTTCTCTTGTTCTCTTTATCTTGTGGTAATTCTTCTCCACTTTCTTCTCCTACTTCCCTTATCTGACTAGTTCCAGGGCTAGCATCAAATTCTTCTGCCTGGTTGCTAATCTGGCCTTGTTCAGGAATATTTTGTTTTATGCTTTCGATTGTCTCTGTTTCTGTTTCTGTTTCCTGAACTCGTTCTTTTAACCCTATCTGATCCTGTTCAAGCACTTCGATCTCTTGATTTTCTTCTGCTCGAACTATTACTCTATGTCTAGTCTGTCCCTTATCCACATCAGGAGTTAGCGGAGGAGTATCAAACACTTGCTCTGTATCCTGCACTTGTTCAGTATCGGGTACTTGTTCAGTCTTATTCACTTGATATGTATCAATCACGTGCTCTGTCCCTGTCTGACTTTCTCCTTCCTCAGTTTTGATTTGAATCTCAAGTGGCTGAGGTTCTTCGCCTGTGCCTTGCTTTTCCTGACTAGTCCACTCTCTACCTTCACTAAGTCGTTCCCTTGTTCTGATAGGATCTTCAGTCAGATCAATCATCGGTATCCATTCTTCTGGCCATATGCTTGGCAGCTCGTCTTCAGCTACTCCTGGCTCAGTTTCCTGGACCTCTTCAGCAGGCTGGATTCTTGGCAGTTCGTAGTCAACTACTCCTGGGCCAACGTCTGCTGTTCCTGCAACCTGACTGGTGCTGGGCTGCTCGTTGTCAGTTGCTTCAGGTCGGGCTCCTTCAGGGTCCTCTGCTGGTTGCCCTGGTTCTTCAAATCCTTTGTCTGGCAATACCTTCTGGGTGTGTCCAGCGTGGATCCACTGGGGAACACCTGCGACTTTCACTGCAGTGGTTGTCACCAGGATTACTTGGTGTTTCTTTCCCCACCTTGGTGCCAGACAGCTTGATCGAGTGTGCTTCTTTATTTTGACCCAGTCTCCTGGAACCAAGCTGTGGAGAGGAGTCGTTGGATTGAGGATGCCGTCGTCTCCAATCTGGCGAGAGATAGAACGCACTTGGTCACCCAATCTTCTGCAGTATTCAAGCACCAAATCATCAGTAATACTCAACAGTTTGCTTCCTGGCACCCATGCTTGTCTCATCACTCTTCCCATAATGATTTCATGGGGACTTAGGCCTGTCTTGCGGTCTGGAACACTTCTCAGTCCCATCAGGACCAGGGGCAGGGCCTTCACCCAGGTCATGCCAGTAGCATCTGTCAGCTTTGCTAGTCTGTTTTTGATAGTTCCATTTACTTGTTCCACTATTCCAGAAGCCTCTGGGTGGTATGCACAATGGAGTTTCTGCCTTATTCCAAAGGCCTTACAAAGTTCAGCCAGTATGTCATTCTGGAAATGTCCACCCTTATCTGATTCAATAATGCATGGTATTCCGAACCTAGGTATCAGTTCTTTTAGTAAACACTTCGCTACTGTCAGTGCGTCACTTTGAGGAGTAGGGTAAGCTTCTACCCATTTTGAAAATACGCAAACAATGACAAGGACATATCGTTTCCCTTCACAACGGGGCATGGTGATGAAATCAATTTGTATCTTTATAAAGGGACCCCCTGATCTCCCAATCTTGCTCAGCTCAACCATTGTCCTTTTGCCTGGGTTCATCTGTTGACATGACAGGCACCTCTGGCAGAGGGACTCTGCTACCTTCCTGAACTTCTTGCTGTACCAAGTCTGTTGAAATACCAGAATCATGGCATCCCTACCAATGTGTGATCCTTCATGTATCAATCTTGCCATTGTGCCAAGCAAGTGTCGGGGTAACACAGGCATACCAGTTGGGCCCAAAATCACACCATCCACACGTCTCGGTCTACAGCCATCCTCCTTCCATTTCTCTCTTTCTTGCCAAGGAGCCGACTCCTGCCACTCTCTCACCTCATCCCATGTAGGCACTTCCTCAAACACCTGAAGCTGGCAGCTGGTTCCTGGCCCCCCTCGTTTTGGATTTACAATATACCGATCTTTGGCACACCATTGAGCCACTCGATCAGCATAATCGTTTCCCATTGATACTCTGTCCATGCTCCTTTGATGAGCAGTACATTTTACCACTGCCAGTTCTTTGGGCAACTGGATGGCCTCTAAAAGGTCATGAACAACTTTTGCATTCCGAATGGGAGTACCTGAGGAAGTCATGAATTCCCTCTGCAGCCATAATTGGCCAAAGTCATGCACAACGCCATAACAGTACTGACTGTCAGTATACACTGTTATGCGTAAGTCCTTCCCAATTTTGCAAGCCATTATCATGGCTATCAATTCGGCTACTTGTGCAGACTTGATGTTATATAGGTAACCTGCTTGTTCAATTTTTGTGAAAGACACTACTGCATAAGCAGCACTCAAGCCTCCTAATTCATGTCTTAGGCAGGAACCATCCACAAATAGTTCTTTATCATGCTCAGGCAATGGTACTTCTTTTATGTCTGGGCGTGGCTTGGTACTGAACTCTGTCAGATCAATACAATCATGTTCATCTTCATCCCCACCTTCCATTTCCAAGGGGTCGGGGAGTAAGGTGGCAGGGTTCAGAATACCGCACCTAACAATGCTCACATTTGCTGCACCCACAAGAATCCTCTCGTATTTAGTCAGCCGACTAGGGGTGAGATACTGTGTTTTAGTTCTGGTCAATAGAATTACCACTCCATGTGAAACATACACGGTCACAGGATGTCCCATGACAATGGACTCACTCTGCTCCAAACTTGCACAGGTAGCAGCTACTGCTTTCAGACAGCCTGGTAATCCAGCAGCTACTGGGTCCAGTGTGGCAGAGAAATAGGCCACAGGCCTTCTGGTCGTGCCATGTTCTTGAGTCAGGACAGACAATGCGCAATTATCGCGAGTGTCACAGAAAAGGGCAAACTCTTTGGAATAATCTGGCATTCCCAACGCAGGGGCTGTACACAGACAGTTTTTCAATCTTGTGAAAGCCATTAGACTTTCATCGTCCCACTGTACAACATCTGGCATTCCTCTCGTGGTCATTTTTATCAAGGGCCTGGCTAAGGCTGCAAATCCCAGAATCCACTGCCTGCAGTACCCTAATACACCCAGGAACATTCTGACATCTTTTTGAGTACGGGGCAACTGCATTTTTTGAATTATTCTCACTCTTTCTGAAGTGACTTTTCTGACACCCTTTTCTATCTGGTGTCCTAGATATTTCACTGATTTTGCACAGAACTGTAGTTTGTCAGGGGCCACTTTATGCCCTTTCTCACACAGGTGATTTAGGAGGGCAATGGTGTCAACTACACAGTCCCTGTGACTTTTAGACGCCAATAGAAGGTCGTCTATGTACTGCACTAATACAGAGTTCCCAGGTAAGATCAAAGTCTCTAGACATTTTTTCAAGATCTGATTAAAGATAGAGGGACTCTCTGTATACCCTTGAGGGACCCTGTTCCAACAATACACGTGACCCTCGAAAGCAAATGAGAAAAGAAATTTGCTGTCGGGGTGCAGGGGTATCGAAAAGAATGCATGACACAAATCAATCACAGTGAACCACTCAGCATCCCAAGGAATCTGGTACAGAATTACTGCAGGGTTCGGGACAATAGGGCAGCAAGGAACTACAATTTTGTTAACCTTTCTCAGGTCCTGCACTATCCTATACTTGCCACTAGGCTTTTTGATGCCCATAATCGGTGAGTTGCATGGGCTGCTCATCACTTCCTGTATGATGTTTCCTTCCAATAATTTTTGTATTTCCAGAGTGACACCTGCTTTCACTTCAGCATTCATTCGGTAGGGCCTAGTGTTAGGATATACTGCATTGTCCTTGATGGCTATTTGTATGGGGTCCACATCTTTCATCAACCCCACATCCTTTCCAGTGAAATCCCACACCTCTGGCTTTACGGCTTCCTGTAGTTCTTGGGGCAAGTCCTGCAGGGTCAATCTTTTAATTTCTGAGTCAGGTCTAAGCAACAATAATTTATAAATGCCGTCTTCATCTGGGGTCTGTATTTCAACACCTTTTGGTGTGCAAAAGATGGTACAGTTCATTTTGCACAGCAAATCACGTCCCAGTAAATTTACTGGACTGGTGTCACAGACGACAAATCTATGCATCTGTTTAAAATTTCCAATTGAAATCTCCATTGGTTCGGTAACAGGAGTACTAATCAATTGATTAGATACACCTACTACTTGGATATTTTCTCCCGAGAGGGGTAGGTTTGGAACGTCCACTGTTCTTACAGTAGAACGGGTAGCGCCAGTGTCCAACAGAAAGGTGACATCATTTCCGTCAACCTTTCCTTCAATACATGGTCCAGACTGGTCTACCGGCAAGGAAGCGCCAAGTACGCACTCCTCGTCCTCCCCTCTCAGGCCCCGTCAGTCCTGATCATTACAAAGGAAGGTATCATTCAGCAGATACTGCGAAGTTGCTGTATTTCTGTTCTCCCCGCTTTCCCAAACCTCTATCTCTTCATTTTCTGCCTGTCTTCCCCTGTATACCTGCTTGGGTGCTCGAGGCACCTGAACTGTTTTTACCTGGGGTTGAGTCTTTCTTGGTCTTTCTTTCTGCGTCTGTGGAATTAAATCAGGAGTTTTCTCATTAACATCGACTAATTGGGGACACTCGTTTCGCCAGTGTCCAATTTCGCCGCACTGATGGCAGGGAAATTTTTTCATAGCCTCTTCCCTGCTAAATTTGGGCCGGGGCTTTCCTCCACCCCCTCCCCCAGGACTTTTGTTCTCAGCATTTTTAACCATGTTACTCAATTGTTTTTCCTGTTGTTCTGCGAGCTTCACCTGAGCCCACATAACCTTCTCCTTAAGGGCCTTTTTCTTTTCTGCCATCTCGTCCTCGCAGTACTTAGCGTACCGCAGGACCTCATCCATTTTCTTAGTATGCCAACAGATTTTATTGTCTTTTATCCACTGACAAATTTCAGGTCTTAAACCATTTACAAACCTGTAAATAAAGTGCGTCATATCCTTCAGGTCGATGTTGTCAATACCACTGTATGTTTTAAATACCTGCAATAACCTCTCATAGAAAGAGTGCACTGTCTCGTCCCTTTCCTGTGTTGTTCTATCTATTTTTGTCCAATCAGTTTCCTTAGCGGGCACCTTTTCTTTCAAGTGCTGAATTACCTGCTCATATTTTCGCATGACTTCCTTTGATGGCTCCCCTGTTTCCTTGTTTCTGGGATACTCTTCACTGGGCCAATCTATGTTTATTTTACACTGGGTCCATAAATCTACTGGAACCACAATGTCGAAAAACCCATCCAGGTCTTTCCACAGACATTTCTGTACCTTCACGAACCTCTCCACTTGCCGGTACCAGTCAACTGGTTTCTCTCGTAATTTTGGAAAATCGTTCGTGAATGACACAATATCCTGCCTAGACCAAGGAACATGCACATATTTCCCTCCTGGAACTTCGCGCATGGGGCATAACTGCTCAGGTTTTTCTACCTCTCTTAAAGCAAACTCGGGAGTCACTTGTCGGGAGCGAACCTCTTCCCTCTTTTTCGCCCACCTGCTTCTCCATCTTTCCACATCTCCCCATTTCTGCAGTACCCCCATTAATTCTTTAATCTGCAACTTCTTCCCTGCCACATTCAAGTGTTCTATATCTTTGTCTGAGAAGTCTGCTCTGTACGGTTTCTGTAAGGGCTTGGATTTTGAGATATCTACCCCCATACTAACTGCTGTTTCGGTCAGTTTTTCGTGGAGCACTCTGGTGTTCCTCGTAAAGCTTTTACATATGAACGACAATTCTTCCTCAGAGTAGGTATTCAATCGATCCAACCCCACATTTCCTGCCATTAATTCTTCTATTTCAACCCTCAGCTTGTAGAGGTCTAAAGGCTTTGTTTGCGGAGTCTGCTTCTCTAATTCACGACTCCAACTCTCAATTTCATCCGGAGTTACCAGAGAGACATTTCTAGTACCTGTTGCTGTCTCTAATTTAATTTCTTTTGTATTAAAAGGGTTATACCTCTGCTGTGTTCCCTTTCCAGTCTGTTTGTTTGGCAATTCCAAAAACGCAACTTCAGACTCGCACTCACTGGACTGATCATCTATAATGATCGGTTCCTGTCTCGGGGTTGCCATAACTGGGGTCATAACTGGAGTAATCGGATTTCCCTGACCATTTCCGTATAACGGGACCACCGGCCCAATAGTTACTGGAATAGTCAATGCCTCAGGACTGGTATTTATCTGAGAAATTTTCTGAATTATTTCTGTCCTTTGTCTAGCTAGAGCCTCTTGCTCCTTTTCCACTAGTACCCTTCTTAGAGTTGAGTCATGTAATATCTGGGGGGTCAATGGAGGAGTAAAACTCGGGGCAGTAGGATGCGTTTCACTTGGTCCTCCCCCATAATTTGGTTTCTGGAATAAAGTTCCAGTATTAAAGGACCTGCGCTCTTCCCCATATGGAGGTTGAACAAAAGGCAGTCCCGAATTCGAGGGTTTCTCTTCGCTTTCATACAAGGGTCTGGGGAACAAAGTTTTCGTACGTGGATATTTTTCTTCCTGACTTGCGGGCACTTTGGGATATATATCCCTTGTTTCCGCCAGTTCGGGTTTCTCAGGATAGGGTAATACTTGACCACCCCCTCCCAGTCCCAGGGACCTGTCTTCTTCCTTTAGGAAGTGGCGTCGGGGAACATCTCCTACACTGGAAGGTCGGGTTCCCTCATTGTAAGGTGGCGGACTTCTGGTACAGATGTCATCTATTAGTTCATCATCTGAATCCCCCAGGGCCCCCCAATGCTTACATTTTTCAGTACTTTTCTCACCCGTTCCAATGTTATGACATGCCGGCATCATGGGAAACAGACCTTCAACAATCATGCTCTGTCTCCACTGTTTCATCCTTTTATCCCTGGACTCCTGTTTCTGTCTAGGGTACCACTTGGTCAAACCCTTGTCCATTCGGGGTCTTTCTCTTTCAAAAGCCTCAATCTCCCATTCCTCTAATGCCTCATACTGCGTTAGTCTTGGTCTGGGATGCAGCTCATTCATTCGGGTTCTTAAATTAAATAAGATCCTACCATTGAAAGTACCATCTAACGGAAACGCCAATACTCCGTCATCCTTTGTATACTTCACCCAATTCTCCAGCCACACACAGGTATTGTACCCTCGGTCAAACATCATGAATGAGGCGGGAGTATTGGGTGCTGGGACAAGAACACCCTCCCTAGATTTAATCGGTTTGTCCGTTTTGAAATAATTTTTCACCTTACTTACAAGGGACATTTTTCTCTTGGTTCCGTACATAATATCGTATCTATTAGCCTTCCACTGATCCCTTTCAAACCCTAGATGCCTTGGATCAGGTCGAGTCTCTGTAGTCCGCGAGTGCCACATACGACTTCTGCGCTAACTTTGTTTACAAACTACCTCCAATCAGAACGTGCTTCAGAAAATTCGTGCAACCAATGGGTGCGCGACACAAAATAAGCTCCGCCAATGGGTGCGCGGCCCCTTCGTGAGACAGTTCCCACGCTCCGGCGCTCACCCCTCCTTTACAATTTCAGCTCCACTACCCGCCCGCTGCGTCTACCAATCCCAGCGCGGCACAGAGTGACGTCAGAGGCGCTTCGCGACTGACTCCCTCCTTTCACAAGGTAACGGAAACTTTCTTTTTTTTAAAGTGCTCAGTGCTTGGTTATTTTACAACAAATACACATTCGCCACAGTGCTCAAGTGTCTAGACAGAGAAAGAATTCTATTACTGCAAGTAAACTACTTCCATTTACTTTTCACTCGCTGCGGGCAGATCTCTTCCGCCTACCCTTCACTCTAGCATCGGTGAACCTGTTATTCCCCTAAACTCATCCACTTCTTTCCGGGATATATTCCGAGTTTTAAGGTTTCTCAGCGGACCCCTCTGCTTTCACGCTAGCTCCGAGGAACCTGCTACTCTTCCGATGTGACCCTTACTAGGTTACGCCACTATGGGAATTTTGCCAATGAACCCCGTTACTGTCATTTATTCACACATGTATTCAGAAAACCCTAGTTAGTGCTTCCCGGTTATCCTAACCTGCACCTAACTTTCCTCGAACCTGTGACCTCAGGACAATGGATTCTATTCACCACTTGCCCTTTCAATTCCCCGGGGAGTTCGAACAACAAGAAACAAGACGGTTGACAATTGCATGGATTAGTACATATAACAATATAAGAACAAGAATAATAACAATACAGTAATTCATGAATTATTTTTACAAGATATTATTCGTGCGTATTCACAAGAGATTGATCAGGTCTCTTAGAACAGCCACTCTTATAGCAGCATTAATATAATAGCAGCTTCCGACTTAACTAGTCCAACTAATCCTGCCTAACCTTTAGCTAGTCCCTAACCATCCTCTAGCTACCAGAAAACTGATAGAGCGCGCGAGGCCACCCGACCAACAGTTTTCGCCGTTTCCGGCTTCAGGGCCCATATACTTTTCAAATCACCATATACATCGATCAGGTGACTTCACGAGCTCCATCAGGTTAGTGTGTGTGTGTTCCCTGCTACCAATTTTCGGTGCACCCGACTTACCATCCACCGATGCGGGTGCCTAATGACCACAATGAATCAGGGAGCTAGCTGTAAAAGAAAGGCAGCAAAATACAAACCCAAACAATAACATTCAAATACTGTTTAAATGACCACGGACAACTGGAAGTTTTAAAATGTTTATCTAAAGTTCAAATATTTCTTGCATGAGGTACAGTAAAATAAGGCAATCAATAACCAAGATAACGTAAATCACATAAACATGAAGAAATAATGACAGAGTAATCATCAAAGTACTAAATAAAATGTAGCGAGAAAATACTATGTAAGTCAGTATTATCTAAACAGGGATAGACTAAGTGTGTGTGACTATAGAAGAGCTTATAATGAATAACACGCTTCACTTAAGGTGAAGGGGCCTTTGAACAACCTAGGTAACGAAGTTCTAGACCATATCAGAAAATGACACACTGCTATGCAAAATATAATTTCTAACAAATGAGAAGACATAGGAATAACTTTGCAAATTATAAATGACTGTTCAATAGTTGCGGAAAGGCATGGAAATATAACATATGCAATGTTGAACTTTATTTAAGCAAAAGTTAGAAATTCAGAAGGTGCAAGAATTTCAAGAGGTTCAGAGTAATATTTACCTAGAAAAGGTGTGGAAACCAAACCCTGGCCACGGGTCAGTTAAGGACAGGAAACCCTCAAGGAAGGATACCCCTCAAAGGACAGCAGGTGCAGAATGGACACCCAGGACAGGACAGGATACCCTCGGAAAAGGAATCAGGACAGGACCCTCAGGACAGGACAGCAAACCCTCAGGACAGGACCCTCTTCAGGATAGGACCGGAACCCACAGTTCGGAAGCAACGCCTGCGCTCCACCCGCTCTGCAGCTATCGATCAAGACCCCGATTGGGTCAGCGAACTCCCAGCTAAGTGCCTTGCCAGCACTTTAAGGTTCAGTAGAACCTTAGTCTATAGTCAAATTCGGACAGAGTGCTCCGCAGCTCTCTGTATCTTCAGTCACCTATTGAGTGCGTTGGGTCAGTGACAGGTCAGCTAAACCAGACAAGTCGGACGGTTCACTAGGTGAACCCAGGGTAGATATACAGTTTGGGGACAGTGTACCACCCCCCAATGTTGCAAAGTGTCAGAATCCCTCAATTTCGATTGGTCCTAAGGTAGGGTTTGGGTAACACACCAATCACAATACGCGAATTGAAGCCTTCATTAACATATTTGGGTACCGCCTAGCAGATTTGGGGTTCCCATGAGCTAACAGTAGCGCAATATTACAATGTATCACATAAGGAGCCACATTCGCTGTTCTCGCAGGGCAGAGGTGACTTTCTCAGGAGCATCTCGCCCATCACTGCCAGCTGGCTATGTTCCATCAGCCAAGGTCCCTCGTGCTGCCGAATGTCGCACAGGCGCAGAAGGGACCTCCAATATGGCTCTCCTCTCACTCAGACCCCCATTTCCCACGGTACATGAAAAGTAAGCGAAAACAAATTAATACATAATAATGTCATTAGGAAAACACATCACAGGGTTTGTACTTTTAACTCATCATCAAGAAATAAACTTATGCATTTAAATGTTAGCTACATTGAGACGGACACAAGAGCAGTGGCACGAGCAGTACCACATGATAAGCACAGCTATGAATTACGCATGCGCATAACTTTCCCTCCACTTCTGCAGACGCGTCAGGACACGTGAGTGTGGCTGACGCATGCGCAGTAACTAAAATACAAGTGACGGCCATTTTAAAAGGACACGGATTAATTCATTAGAAATACACATAGGCAAGCTTCGGGAACTTTACTTAAACTAAATATAAACGTTAGTAAAACATACACGGGTTACCTTATTATACATAAATGAGGTTCTTGATTTCGGCAAGCCGCAAAATATGCGAAGCTTTGCTTCATCAGTATCACATGGTCAGCTCAGTGATGGGAAAGCTCAGTGATGGGGACGTGCCCCGAGCGGCACCCTTCCATTTATTAACTCTCCGCAGGCCACGCCTGGCCTGCAGATGTGGTGGGTTGCAGGACAGCGACCACTAGACCGCCAACCATTACAGAGAGGATGTATCCTTACGGCTAGAGCTGCCGACTTTGGGGCTGGGGAACCGGGTTCGAACCTTGGCTTGGCCTCAACATCCTGTGATCCTGGGCAAATCTCGTAATCTTCCTGCACCTACCAAATTGTGAATGTGTCCGTGTGTAATGTAACTAACTGGTGCTCATGTGAGGTGCTCACATACCTTCGGGTCGAGTTCCCGCTATATAAATCTGCAAAAAAAAAAGTATGTTTACCAACACGCGTGTGTGTCAGACAGATTTTGTTGCAGCCTTCATTAATAGACTGAAGCAGGACGTTCTGCCCTCAGGAACTTTCCATTCCCCTGTGACCTGCGTTAATTGCTACAGGGCTGCTGCCGCTCACATGGTGCCACACGATATCACATGGGGGCACGAGCTGGAAACCACTGCAAGAGTGGATTTCCAGCCCTCTTTCAAGGCATTGAACAGCTGAAGTCCCTGAAGCGTGTGAAAACGCCTCAGCAAGCTTTTGTGTTTTCTGAGTAGGGGGTATGGAGGAGGGGAGGGGGCAAACGTGCCTCCAAGGCCACGTCCGGGCCCCACAAGGTGAAATTGTTTCTGTAGTTGGCAGGTCTGGAATGCACAATGTTGAGAAGAAACAGAAAGTCCACTGTCAGCACTGCAGGCCCCTGTACGCCGTTGCTCGTGTAACAAGCAAGCAATAGAGTGTTCAGTTACATTTCAACCCCGAGTGTGGGAGAAGAAGGTAATTAAGAGTACCGACATGCACGTGCTGATAAAGTCTGTGCAGGACAACGTGCTCTCTGTACTACATGAGTAAAGTATGGAGTAAGAATTAAGTCCTGCATGCTCCTGGCCATTCACCCACTTTGCTAATGGAAACCAATGAAATTTGTACCAGCAAGTACATGCTTGCTGCCAGTGCTTTAATTGTGCGATTGGTTGAAGGTGTTTGGCACATGCACTCTTTTTAAGGACCAGGACATAAATAAACCAAGCTAGAGGTAGAAAAGGAAGGAGGAAGACAGCAAATACACAAAATGGAGAGGTGGAGGAAACAGAGGAAAACATAAGAAAATAGTGTCAAAGGGAGAAAGCAGGGATGAAAAGAACCTGATATAATGAGACATGTAGCATACGGTGGTACAATGAAGATAGCAAACACAACAAGATGATGGACGGAGTACTGACACTTTTTAACCACTCACCCCCAGTCAAGCGATCTGGGGTTAATCCACCATTCTTTTGCTCACTATGCCACCCCAGTTTGGACCAAGCCATATGTAAATCAGTCTTGACCCTGCTCTTCATGGGAACAGTCCAGCCCAAACTGCCAGGCCAGGTCTTCCCTGGACCAGAAACAAGCATCCTCGGACCGATTTCATGGTATCACCTCTCGTATCACCCCTCATCAGCCACATTAACTTGAATCCAGTGGCACAGTGAGCAAGGGACCCACGTGTGGGCATACCGTTGGCCACTTAGGGCGCACATATCAAGGATGCTTGATTCCGGTCCAGGAAGGGCCTGGCCTGGCAGTTCGTGGTGGACTGTTCCCACGGGGAGCTGGGTCAAGACTGATTTGCATATGGCTGGGTCTAAACTGGAATGGCATGGTGAGCAAAAAAACAACAGATTTAGGCCCAGATTCTGTGCTGGGGTGAATGTTTGACAATATTCAGTATTCTGTCCATCATCTTTTAGTGTTGTGGTACAATGGAGATGCCTGATGGAGAATTAAGACTAAGCAGCCTTGGTACTTGGTAACTCAGAATTCGGCAGCACAGGCAGCAGGCTCCTAAAAAACTTTGGAAATCTGCATTTAGGAATTTCGCACACTTCATTATATGCATGGAAAAAGGACTCCAAAATCAAGTTAAGAAGTTCTAGTTACGATCTGTCCCTCTGTTCAACTTCATGCCTTTGATTATGGATCGGCAGAGTCGGACTTGCCTATAGGGCAAACAGGCCGCGCCTTATAGGCTGGTCTGACAGATCAGATAGTTTTGGGCCTGTTTTATGGCTACATGGGCTGGTTTTGACTATTTATATCCCAGATATTGCTAATTTTCATCATTAATACAGGACAATTTTATTTTGGTGCCTGGGCTGATTTTTTGTCCAGTCCGACCTGTGGACCGGGGCCTGCAGACTCCAAAAAGGCAGCTGCACATCATCAGGGCTGTTTTGTCTCTCACAAATGTATAGCCACATTTTCATGATTCTGGCCCCCTGTCTGGGGCAGTGACAGACTAGCACAGGCTGCAATCAGGGTCCTAAGTAAACCAAGCAATTGGCTCTTCTTATTTTTTTCTATTTTAGTGTTTTTAAATTACATATTTCCCCTCAATTTTGGTGACAAATTGCTTCAAGAAAAGCGAATAACGGAACATAAAGTGTAATGAAGGAACAAGCCTACAAAGCAGTGGTCAGATAATAAACAAGATGGTGGTTATGAAGAGCCACCACCCGTGTGTTAGGGGTTCATAACATATACCCTAGATAACAATCTAGTTATTATAAAGGCAGTTTTCCCTACATTATACCTGATAGGTGTCATTCAAAGCATATTACCCCTTGCTAAAACAACCCTACCACAGCATCATAATTTGATACATTTCTAAGTGCACCCTTGTCCTCCTTAGATCGATTTTCTCACGGATATCAGCTCATTCCCCGTTCCGCATCCGATGCCACATATCTATGTCGGGTACCATAGGACTCCATCACTCCAGAGCTATATACCGTTGAGCAATGATCAGTCGCAAAGTACAAAGGGTCAGCTTGTATCTGGGCTGATCTAGGATCCCTTAGCCCAGGGTTGGGATCCAGTGCGAATTATCAACCTGCGGAAACCTAACACTAATACAATCATCTGGGCCCACAAAACACACTCTCTCACATAGGTTGGCCAACACCACTGGGGAAGGGGAACAAGGTGTGGGTTAAACTTTATTTATGGGCTTTATCTGATCTCTATTCTTTACTGATCCGATCCCCTCCCATAACAAATGGATCTTTATTTTAGTTGAAAAGTAATTGATGATATGACTTAAAATTAGTTTACCCTATTTCTTCTTAAATAATAACAGACTTGAGAAAGTTTTAATTTGTTGTATCTAATTAATCATATGAGCAAAACAAATTACTGCGTCAACTCCATCATATCCTGAGGACGTAAGATCATATTAAATTTCAGTATTCTTTTAATTGAAAATTCACAATGACAAGTACCCAGAAAGAGAGGATAGAGAGAAAGAGAAGCACATTGACACAACACAGTTTATATTTACCTAGGATGGTGCAAGAATCTGACCCCTCTGACCAAGAGTTATGGGCCCCTTAAAGTTCTGTTGCCAGGTACTTCAGGACAGGACAGGAAAGGTGACCTCTTCTCGATTCGACGCCTGCGTCTCACCCCTCTCTGACACTATTTTCTCCTCGATTCTTCCGCGATCTTCTTCTAATTCATTATCTCCTCGATTCTTCCGTGATCTTCTTCTAATTTTCTATTTGCTCATGAAATTCTAAGTCTGCTTCTTCTGGTATTTCAATCAGCATTCGGACAGCTTCTCGGTCTCCCCGCATTTGGTTGCAACACACACTTAATCTAACTAACCTACCCCAGTTATAATTTCTTAATGGCATGTACCACCCCTAAATGTTTCAGCTTTATGAAACTCCCATTTCTGATTGGACAAGCTAAGGGGATGATCATCACACCATGCTAATTTTTCAATAATTTCTTGCAGTTTATTGTTTTAAGTTTCCGCCCATTAATTTGTTCTCCCATGCTTTATTTCCCACCCGCATTTGCAAGCTTATTAACAATGTTTACATTTTGTCAGTCGGCCATTGACTCTTCATGATGTTCATCTGTTTCTCAGGACATGTCCTTGGACGAGTTTCAAGCTTTACATCATTGGGCTGAGCTTGTCATTTCCACGCATGCGGAAAAACCCAAGTGGGTAGCGGACTCTAGTATTTCTCGGGGCCAAAAGATGAACTAATAGAGAAATCAAAAGAGAAAATATTAATTTCAAAATAAAATGGTTTCACTGTATACCAACTATTCTACTCTAACCAGATTTATTTATAGACTTTTATGCATTCGCATTTAGTATACAACTCGATTTTTAATTTCAGCAAGGCAGATGCTTAGCACATGAGTTTCCAATCGAACTTCTTAAATGCTAGTGCGCAGAAGCAGACTTTTCCCTCCAAGCGTTAAGACGTCACACCACGTAGATGCAGTTGACGCATGCACAATACAATTTCCCGCGTTAGCGGCCATCTTTAATCACATTCGGGTTACTTGTCAGTAAAACACATAGGCAAGCTTCCCCTCTTTACTTAATATTTGAAATATACTGCATATTAGTACAACAATACGAATGTATTATTTCATTATGGGTTTATTCAAGAGGATTGCGTTCGAGCAAGTCTCTTTTATACGAGTCCTTGCTCCAGTTGCAAAGGTGAGGCCGCAGTTATCTCCACTCCCTCCTGAGGATAGCAGCAACATCAGAGCCCACTGGCTTACATCACATTTCCAGAAAGTGTGGAAAAATGCTCTCTTCTACCTCTTAAATCCAATTTAGGTTGAGTTTGGAACAAGAGTCACATCACCTTGTCTTGTGCAAGCAGACATATTATGTTGTGTGTCGTATTTTGAGTAGTATAACTGGTGCACTGGGGTGTAAGACTACTTCTGGTGGATTGGTAAGAGCTTCCTCACAGTTCGTTTCATGCATTGTCCCAGGGGTGCACTTCCATGCCTCTCCAAGATTTCCCGGCTGATAGGTATTATATGCAAAAAGGTTTTATATAGCGTTCGTTTAATTGCACCATGCACTCCTCAGTCTCAGCCTATTTCTTACAAAACAATGTCAGACTTAACTATGCACTTTCCATGAACTAACCACAAAAAAATAAAAAAAACTGAAGAAGGATAGCTCATGGGAACTGTCATGGAACTGTGTTTGGCTGGCTTCTATGAAACTTGGTGTTGTAGGGACTACTGAGCTCTCTATGTGGGGGAAAACTTGAGACGTTTGGTCGCCAGATCTTAAGAGGTCAACACAAAGCAGGTAGACTCAGACTGGCCTATAGGACAATCAGAGAGCATAAAAGGGGCTGGTCTGACAGATCAGTATTTGGCTGTTTTCTTGGCTGTTTGTGGGCTGGTTTTATGGTTTGGTGGCCGGGCTTCTTTTCTGCTGTTTTCTCTGATATTAACACAAACATTGTCTTCAGCATGCACAAATGCATGCAGCCTCTTATACTTTGCAAAATATGGCTTGTCTTTACACATTTGAAGCAGCACTGATTTGTAAATGTGGGCCACTTTTTAGATTGAAGCCTACTAGACAGCACAGCTGTAAGGTTTGCAAAAACATCTTGGGGACATTTCGGAAGCTTCCTTTGAAATGCATTCCACCGGTTGCTTACCATTGGCTTTTTTGTTTTGTAAATCACAGTTGTGTGCTTTCTATCTTCTGGCTTAATTTGTTTTAGGCTGTGCAGTATGTCTTTGTCCCACCTGTAGAGTATAGATGTTTACTGTATTCTTCCATGAGCTCTCGCTTTTTGTAAACATACTTTAAACATTTTTTCTTATCTTGTCACATTTGCTGTGCATTCAAAGAAAGATCAACTGTTTTCTGAGGGAGCATAATGTTTACTTTTCTTTCTTTGCCTTCAAAGTGAGAGGATTTATGTAACAATCATGCTGCGTACTGGGGTGTGCTGGAGAAAGCTGTCAACACAGCAACATTTAAATGTCTGTTAACTGTGCAAATATTTCAGAATATATCAGGAAAGCACTAAAGAAGCATTTTGTTTGTAATTCTGAAGTGTGGTGGAAACAAATATTTTAGTAGGATGAAAACCAATCAATACACTAGGTGGTGTCATTTCCATACATTACCATTTGTGCTCTGCATAGTTGTATCAGTAAAATGTATGTCTGGTCAAATGTAATGGTCATTTCAATATAAAATGTTTTGTCTGTATGGCAGGGCACTACCACACCCTCTACTTCACAACACTTTATGACACTTTACTCTCTTCTACGCTACACCACTCTACAGCACTCCACTCCATGAGACTCTACGCCACTCTGCTCCACTCTTCGCCACTCTTCTCGACTCCACTCTACCTCACTCTGCTCCACTCTTTGCCACTCCACTCTAAGCTACTTTACTCCACACCACTCTATGCCACTCAATGCACTCCATACAACTCCACTCTACACCACTCCACGCTATGCCACTCCACTCTACACCACACCACTCTAAGCCACTTTCCTTGAAAACACTCTACTCCACTGCACTCCACTCCACTCTACTCTACAATACTCCAGTCTATGTCACACTATGCGACTCTACTTTGCAACACTCTTCTCCACTCTACGACACTCCACTTCACGCAACGCCACACTTTTCCACTCCATGACACTCCATGATGCTCCACTCTATGACACTCTACTCCATTCAACTGTACACCACTCTATGATACTCCACTCTACGGCACTCTACTCCACTCTTTGCCACTTCACTCTCGGCCACTCCATGACACTCCACTCTATGCCACTTCATCCTATGATACTCCACTTCATGATACTCCACGCCACTCCACTCCACTCAATGCCACACCACCCTACGACAATTTATGCCACTCTTCAACACTTTACTCCATGTTATGCTATGCCACTCTACTCTATGTCCTTCCACTCTAATTCACTCCGTTCTATGACACTCAACTCCTCTCCATTCTATGATGCTCCACTTCACTCTATGGCACTACACTCTACAACTCTCCAATCCACTCCACTCTGTTCTATGACACTCCACTGTATTCCACTCCATTATCTGACACTCCACTGTACTCCACTTCACTCTACTCCACTCTGCGCTGCATCACTCTACGCCCCTCCACTCTACACCACTCTATGCCGCTCCACTCTATGACACACTAGTCCTCTCTATTCCACTCTACTCCACTCTCCTCTACTCTATACCACTGTCACCACTCCACTGTACGACACTTCAATCTAGGACCCTCAACTTTACGCAACTCCACTCAATGGCACTCCACTCTGCAACACTTTACTCCACTCTACGCTCCACCACTCCACGCTATGCCTCTCCACTCTAAATTCACTCCGTTTTATGACACTCTATGCTACTCCAAGCCACTCCACTCCTGACACTCTACTCCACTCCATGCCACGTTATGCTACCCCACTCCACTCCACTCTTCTGCACTTGACTTTAGAACACTGGGGCATATTACCAACGATTAGCAATATTTATCGCTAACTAGGCTTAGCAAATAATTTTTTATCGCTAAGCATCACCGGATATTATCGCTGAGATAACGTGCTATTAGCAACGTTTATCTCCAAAGCGATAAATTTTCCGGCGATAGCGTGAATATCGCTGAGAATACAGCGATATTCACGCATTAGCGACAAAATGCTCTTAGCCATGTTATCCACCTTCCATTGGATAACATGGCTAAGAACTGGTCTGAGCAGGCGTTCGTTTTTGGAGATATTCGGGTTTAACACGAATATTTCCAACGCTACGCCTGCCTTGTTAATAGGAGATAGCGACGTTATAGACTGCTTTCAGTCGCTAACGGGTTGGGTACGCCCACTTTGCATGTCATTAGCGATAAACATCGCTGACAAGCAAAGCGGGTCCAAAACCGCTCGCTGACGCTAACATCAGTTAGCGACAGCTTGCTAATAGGGCGATAGAATTATCGCCGCTTAGCGGCCGAAAACGGCCGCTAAATCGTCGATAATTATCTATCGCCCCCCTTGGTAATATGCCCCACTGTTTTCCACTCTAAGACAATCCACTCTACTTAATTCAATTCCACTCTACTCCATGACATGATACTCTACTCCATGACATGACACTCTATGCCCCTCCACTCTTTGCCCCTTTACACCCCTCTTTGTCACTCTATGACACTCTACTCCACTCCACGACACTCCACTCTACACCACAACACTCTATACTTCTCCACTCTATGCCCCTCTTCTTCACCTCTCTAAGCCACTTTACTCCACTGTACTCTATGCCACTTTACTCTACCATAGTCCATTCTATGCCACTCTACTCCACTCTACACCACTCCACTTTACACCACTTCACTCTATGAACCTCCACTCTAAAACACTCCACTCTATGACACTTTACTCCACTCTATGCTACCCCCCTTTATGCCACTCCACTCTAATTCTCACTCCTCACTGACACCATACGACACTCCACTCTGTGACACTTTACTCTATGACACAACACTCTAGGCCCCACCATTCTACACCATTCTGCTCTACTTCACTCTATGGCACTCCACCCTACTGCGCTCCACTCTACAACATTTTACTCCACTCTATGATACTTTACTCCACTCTACACTATGCCACTCCCCTCTACTTTACATTCTTGCACTCTATGACATTCTGCTCCACTCTACTCTGTTCAATGCCACTCTACATCCCTCCACTCTATTCCATTGTACTCCATTCTATGCCACTTCACTCTGCAACACTCTACTCAACTCCACTCTATGACATACTACTCCACTCTAGACCACTCTACTTCACTCTAAGCCAATCTGTTCCACTATACGCTACTCTACTCCACTCTACTCCACTCTACCCCACTCCACAGCACTGCACTCTACGACACGCGGATGTACGATGTAACAACGCGTGTTATTACAACGCGTGCTGTTACATCGCAGTCGTTACTACGACTGCATGTTACAACGCTATGCCTTTACAACGCAAGTCTTTACATCGACTTGCGCTAGGTGGCGTGCTAACATTAAAAAAGTGTAATTTACTATTCCAACTCCAGTCCACGTATCAGTAGGGAAGGTGTTGGAATAGTAAACTACACTATTTTTAATGTTTGCACGCCATCTAGCGCAAGTCGATGTAAAGACTTGCGTTGTAAAGGCATAGCGTTGTTACATGCGGTCGTTGTAACAACCGCGATGTAACAGCACTGCGGTGTACTGACCGCGTTGTAAAGGATGTTTCCCACGACACGCCACTCTACAACCCTTCATTACATTCTAAGGCACTCCACTCTATGCCACTGTACTCCACTCTATGATACTTTGCTCCACTCTGTGCCAAGCCACTCTATGCCACTCCACTCTATGCCCCTCCACTCTGCGTCACTCCGCTCTATCACACTCTACTCCACTCTGTGCCACTCCACTTTACGACACTCTACTCCATTCTATGCCACTCCACGACAGTCCACTCTTACACTCCACTATATGACCCTTCTGTCTGCAACCCTTCACACCACTCTATGACACTCCATTTCATGCCACGCCACCCTATACCAGTCTACTCTACTCAAGTCTATGGCACTCTGGTCCCCTCCATGGCACTCCACTCTACAACATTTTACTCCACTCTATGATACTTTACTCCGCTATGTGCTATGCCACTCCGCTCTCCGCCCCTTCATTCTACCTTACCGTGATTTATGACACTCTGCTCCACTCTATGCGAGTTTACTCCACTCTAAGCCACTCTATGTCTCTCCACGCTCCTCCACTCTATTCCTCTCTATACCAATTCACGCTATGACGGTCTACTCCAATCCACTCTACAACACACTACTCCACTCTATGCCACTCATCAATGTGCCACTGTACTCTACTCCACTCTATTCCACTCTACTCCACTCTATGCCACTGTACTCCACTCTATGTCAATCTACACCACTCCAAGCTATGCCACTCTACTCTATTTCACTCTGTTCTATGACACTCTACGCCACTTCACTCTTTGCCACTCTACTCCACTCTATTCCACTCAACTCCACTTTTTTTTTAAACATAATTTTATTGATTTTCTTAAGAGAATATAAACAAGTCAGCACAATGTCACGTACTGCATATGTCCACGTAGATATTATAGGTCTAGCATATTTGACAATATTTATACTGTTAATGATTTCCAGCTATTGACCGCATATAACTCACTCTGCTCCAAACAGTGCTGTTGACCGATATATTCCATGAGGGCAGTAGCAGCAGTGATGTAAAACGACAGTAGTTCTGCCCAATATCTTATCTATACACGGAGGCAGGTATCTTTACTAGGACTACTACCATAAACATTGAGCTAACAAACCCATTCTCAACTCCCACCACCCCATCCCTCCAGTCCCATGTACATTTAGAAAAAGCATAAATACAGTTTACAAACAATGTAGGCTTTGTGGTTGTCATTATAGAGTTATATAGAATGCTATTCCATGTCGTGTATCATTCGGGGAGTATTCGCCTCACGACGTGGACAGCTGTGTGAAGGTTGGCTGATCGATGTCGACTGCTTTGAGGGTTTCTAGCATAACATCCTATTCTAATGCTATTGGGATCTTGCATACACCTCTAAGTTCCTCTCTGCGCTGCCCCACCCCTGCAACTCACTGTGCCAGGTGACTACAGTAGGGGGTTTCTGCGACTTCCATCGCATAGTGATGGTAAGTATCGCTAAGATAAGTGCCAGATCTATGAACTGGTATTGTACTTTATGTTTGGATACCTGTTTATGTAGGCCTTATATACACTCCTCCACGGTGTTTTGAGGTTCACGGTGTGCAACACCTCCAACTATGTGCCTAACATTGTCCCAGAATCCCTGCACTTTTGGGCAAGCCCAGAGCAAATGTAGCAGGTCCGCTCCGTCCATTGAACATCTCCGACAGCAATGCTGCAACTGTGGGAAAATTGAATCCAGTTTATAGGGAGTAAGTTAGGCCCGGTGGAGGACCATGGTCTGAATAAATGTAAACTTTGCCTTCCTAGAGACTTTTTTGGGATGTTCAAGTATACTTGCCCATTCTTTATCTTCAAGGTCCCGGTCTATATTCACATTCCATGCTGCTCTTAATGAATCCAGAGCAATCATTGTAGGGGAATGAGAACCAATATAGAGCCACTTAATAAGATGTCTGCCTCTGCCCATGTAATAATGCATCTTGATCAGGTCATGGGTGGGGGGTTCTTCCTGCCTGTCTGGGGCCCAGTGCAATTTAATATATTGGCACAATGCAGCATCTAATAAATATAAGTGTGCCGGGGCACCTGTTTCATTGACAAAAGTGTCGTGATCCAGCAGCATCCCATCCCCAAACACATCTGCCACGGTACTAATCCCTGCATCTAACCACGGTGTTATTCTACACTTAGTGAGTCGGCCACCCTTCAGTGGAATCCCCAGTAATGGAATGTTACCTGCGTATGCCGGGGGCGCATGTGTATATTGCAGTGCTGCTTTCCAGCACTGAAGCGTCATGTCCAGCAGAGGGAGGAGACCTTTCGGGATGCTACCACCAGGTAGTAGCAAGGACTGTAGGATACCAGTGGCGGCTGGTGACCTTTGAAACAGGTAAGGCGTACAAGTCATCATCGAACTGACAGAGCAAAGCAAGTGGCACCAATTGATCCAAGGAGGTTTAATGCTGAAGGTCAATGTGTCCACATCCAATTATGCAGGCAAATGTATGGAAAGGGTCTTTACAGTACCATAAACCCCCAATTGATCTTTGACATTTTGGGACGAGCATTATTGAGCAGTTTAAATAGGTAAATGCTGGATAACTTCTACTCCTTTATCATAATTCACCCAGTTATTACATGTTTAGGGTAGTGTCTTTTCATTTGCGTATCCATTGCATACCCGTTTCAAGAATAGTGGGAGCAGCTTGTCCACACTCTAAAAGACGATGTACTTATTAAAAGAACCAGTGTGTTTTAAATCTTAAGCACATAGACTGTCAGCTACAGCTAGAACCGGTTTGTGACATGTTTATGATGCACACAGCCTCAGACTGAAATTTAAAAAGGCTGTCCTTACCTCTGAAATGAGCACTTTATGTTGACTGTTGCAAAGTTCCACAAGAATCTTGTTTCCTTCAGCAGTGTGCACATTATTTTCTGGCCCCTGGCTCTAAATGCCTTTGGTAAATAAAGACGTTCTGACTCTTTGATCTGAAAACAACTGTTTTTAACGTTGCTCATTATCAGTGCTGTAGTGGCGCGCTCTAGTCTATGCACGTCACGTGGCTACGTGACGTGCGGCGGCCATTTTGAGGGACTGCGCGCGCAGCGCATTAGGGAGCGCGGCAGCCGAGGGAACGGAGCGCTGGCTCGGCGCTCTTCAGGGTATTTGGTTGTAACTAAATAAATAAGAAGTAACAAGCAAATTGGGTCAGCGGTTTATTCATAAAGTGCTATACAACAGTGGCGACGAGGACGGGACTAGAAAATAAATCCCCTCGAAAAAAAAAAAGAAGGAAAAACGAAGAGCACCATAACCAACACGTGGCAAGGGGGACACGGCAGACCCACATCCCCGCGAGCACGTAGAACCAGCGGAGACCCAGACAGGCAGTGTCACCAAGGCAGAGGGGACCGGACAGCTGAACGGCGAACCGGTGCAGAGTCGCTGGAGAACCTCCAGTACTGAGGTCACCACAGACGGTATTGTACCCTGAAGAGCGCGGCAGAGCCATCCCCGGGCCAACCGAACAATATAGCAGAGGGGCCCGCGGCAAATAGACAGCGCGTCGCAGTCGGCACACGCTATTCACGAAGCCAGACCTGGCTACCATCAAGGAGGGGGAGGGGGCAGACGCTGAAGGCCCCCCAGTGCAGACTAAGGAAGAGGACACAGATAACACCCCAGGGAGCCCCACAGGGAAAGGAATCAGAACAACTACGGTCAAGGAAGAGAAAATGAGCGCCCCAGCGGGATATGCCATTGCACCAGTCCAGTTCCTCCCGAAGCCAGGAGAACCACTGATGAAGTGGGAGGACTGGCGTGAATACATAAACAACTTCATAGAGGTCCTAGAGGACGAAAATGAAGAGTCGTTCAAACCCAACAGAAAAAAACGGATATTATTACTTAACCTAGGGCCAGAAGGACTTAGAATATACAAAAGCCTGGTACCCAAACCGAGAGATGGCTCGGACGATGATGTATACGCCCACGCGATTGACGATCTGAATGAACACTATCGGCCCACGGTATGTGTATCAGTTGATAGATTCAACTTCCAGCAGAGGAAACAACGCGCCGGAGAGTCGATTGAGGAGTACGTGGCGGCCCTGAAGAAACTGGCGGCCACGTGCAGGTATGCCCTGTGGGAGGAAGAATTTATCAAAGACCAAATAGTGATGCACACAACCAGCACGAATGTCCAGGACAAGCTATGGGCAAGTGGGGATACCACCCTCAAGGATGTAATGGTTGTTGTCAAGAGGGCCGAGCTCGCACGGAGGTGCGCTGACGCCACCAAGAAAGAACCGCCAACGGCAGCCATCGTGAACAGGATACAGGAAGAGGGGCCCCGCAGGGATCAGAGTTACAGAGGTGCTACGTGGAAGGGTTCCAACAAGTGGCAGGGCAACTCTGGATCACAAAAGAAACCGGAAGGAAGTGGCAACAAGAAAACGTGCTACAGGTGCGGAAGCTGGTCCCATGAGGCACACGACAGAAGATGCCCCGCGTTCAGGGCCAAGTGTCTACACTGTGGCATCATCGGCCACTATGAGAAAGTGTGCCGGAAGAAAATGTCCAAGGGCGTGGTGAAATACGTAGACCAAGAAGAAGTCCAGGAAGAGACGGGAGAAGATGAAGTCGTCACCGTGTTATGCATATACGACCAGATCATGAGTATAGAAGGGAGAAGGACGACCAAACCAGTGTTGGAAATGAAGATGGGAGGAGTAACCATCAGCGTAGTGGCAGACACAGGTTCCCCCTTCACGATAATACCAAGAGCAGTGTGGGAGACAACATTCAGACCGAAGATTGGACCGGAGCTGGAGAGATTGGACATCCGACCAGTCACTTATAATGGAGACCGTATCCCAATGGTAGGATATAGACTCTTGAAGTTTGAGTTCAGAGGCAGATCAGCGGAATGCAAGCTGTACATCTCTGAGAGAGGACCGTCCGTCCTAGGGTGGCTGGACCAGGGAGACCTGGGAATCAAACTAGACCCGGGAGGCAAAGAACAGATTCTGCTCACAGAGCCAGACACATGGCCCGATCTTGAAAAATGGAAAGAGGAGTACCCAAGAGTGTTTGGAGGCACAGTAGGAAAGCTTGAAAGGTTCCAACACAAGATCGTACTCAAGGAGGATGCTGTTCCAGTGGCCCACAAAGTAAGGAACATACCCATAGCGGTAAGAGAGGCGGTCCAAAAGGAGCTTCAAGAATTGGAAAGCAAGGGGATAATTGAGCCGATAACCTGCGCAGAGTGGCTCGCGCCCTTGGTGGTAGTCATGAAGCCAAATGGAAAGGTCAGGCTCTGCGTCGACCTAAGAGAGCTAAATAAGGACATTGTCGTCGAGAAATTTCCCCTCCCAAGGATCGACGAAATGCTAGCAAAGACCAGAGGAGTCAAATGGTACTCCACCATCGATCTGACTTCTGCGTACCACCAAGTAGCATTGCACCCAGACAGCAAGAAACTCACGTCATTCATCACCCCGTTTGGGTGCTACCAGTTCTGCCGCATGCCGTTCGGACTGGCCTCGGCGGCTGCGGTATTCCAAAGGTTAATGCACCAACTGTTTAAGGACTTAACTGGCATCCAGTATTTCCAAGACGACATTCTGATAATGGGGCGTGATAGAATGGACCACGACCAGAAACTAGGGAAAGTGTTGGAGACCCTGGACAGTAAAGGCCTCACGGCAGAATGGAATAAATGCCGCTTGGGACTAGAATCGGTGACTTACCTAGGTCACGAGATAGGGGTGCAGGGCATAACACCCAAGGCCGACAATGTAAAGGCAATTGCTGAGGCTCCGCCCCCCACCAACAAGGAGGAAGTCAGGTCGTTTTTGGGTATGGCGGAGTATTACAGTAAGTTTGTGGTTCACTTCGCCTCCAAAACGCACAATATGAGGATGCTGACTAGAGAAAACACCGCCTTCGAATGGACACCAGAGGCACAACAGGAGTTCGACACCATTAAGAGAAACGTCATGGGAGCGGTGCCACTGAAAGGATATGACCCACAGGGTGCCACGGTCCTCACCACCGATGCCAGCGAAAAGGGCTTGGGAGCTGTGCTCATGCAAGAACGTGGACAAGGTCAGATGGAGACGATTAGTTTTGCATCAAGGGCATTGACGGCCACCGAAAGCAAGTACAGCGTCATCGAAAAGGAGATGCTGGCGGTAGTGTGGGCTACAGCGAGATTTAGGCAGTTTCTATGGGGCACCAGATTCCTGCTCAGAACAGATCATAAGCCATTAGTAAAAGTGTTAACATCGAGTGGGCATGCCAGCGCCACGCCCAGAATTTCGAAGATGTCCCTAAAACTACTCGAATTCAGGTATGACGTGGAGTACCTTCCTGGAAACCGCAATCGAGTGGCCGACTATCTGAGCAGGGCAGCGGCAATGGAGCCAGGAGTAGAAGACCCCGTGGACCAAACAGAGCTGGTGGCTTTGGTAGGGGATCAAGGCAACGTTATCGACTATAAAGAGTGGGTCGAAGAATATAAGGAAGACGGAGTGTTGGAGGAAGTAAAGAAGTATATTGTAACGGGATGGCCGGACAAGAGGCACGTGAGCGAAGATGTCAAACCCTACTTTGAGGTCAGAGAAGAATTATCAGTGGGGGATAGAGGAGTGTTCACATACAGAGGAGACAAGGTAATCCCTCCCAGGAAACTCGTAAACCAGTTACTGGACATACTGCATGAGGGCCATCTAGGCATTGGAAAACTGAAGTTAAGGGCCAAACAAAATTACTGGTGGCCAGGCATGGACATAAGAGCGGAGAGGCATGTCAGAGAGTGCCCACAGTGCCAGGGAGCGGATAAATCACTCAAGCCCCTGCGCCCCGCGCTGGGGAAGTTCGAGACTCCACAGAACCCGTGGGAGGAATTGTCGATAGACATTTTGGGGCCCATCCTGGATAGCCAAGGCACGCAGAAGTATGTGTGCGTCCTTATGGACAGATACTCTAAATGGCCTGAGTTGAAAGTGGAGGAGACCATGGACACGGAGAACATCCTGAAGTTTCTATCCGACACCTTCGTGAGGGAGGGCATACCGAAATCCATCTTGAGCGATAATGGCCCCCAATTCACGTCTGAAAGGTGGAACAACTTCATGCAAAGGAACGGCATAGCCATTAAACACACAGCCATTTACCATCCCGCAGGGAACGGCTTGGTGGAAAGGTTTAACCGAGTGGTGATGGGTGCCGTACAAGCAGCGATTTCATGTAACAAGGATTGGGAAAAGGCTATAGAGAACATGATATGGGCCTACAGGATCACACCGACTGGAACAGGATACAGTCCGTTTCAGATTCTGAGAGGACGAGAACCCTTTACCCATGACAATCGAGTTTGGAAGGAGAAAGTAATCACCAGTGAATGGTCCCCGGCAGTGGTACGTGCCAACCTGGAAAAAGCACAATCGATATATACCAACCACTACAACAAGCGGAGGAATGTAAAGGGAACCAGATTGGAGAAGGATGAGTGGGTAAGAGTAAAGTTAGCAACACTACAGAAGAAGGGAGACAGTAAATACAGCAGGCCCATGCAAGTGAAGGAAGTGTACGATCGTGCGGCCTTGCTGAGTGATGGCAACGTGTGGTCCCAAGATCGCATGGCCAGGTGCAACAAAGTCTTACAATGGAATCAACAAGGAGCTGAGTGGGACGTCGGAGAAGATCACAATGCAGATGAAGAGCAGGGAACCGGTGAGCAATGTGGAGAAGGAAGCAGTGGAGATGAACCAAGTGAGAGCAGAAGAAGCGTAGAGGAGAACATGATGGAACAGAGTGAGGAAAGAAGCGACGGGACGCTGAGTCAAAGGTCTCAGGAGGGCCACACCCAGGTGACCAGGAGTGGGAGACCGGTGGTGAGACCCGCAAGGTTCCGAGATTTTGAAATGGACAATTGAACTGTAAGTGACTCTTGAACTGTTGGAAAAAAGGGAGATATGTAGTGGCGCGCTCTAGTCTATGCACGTCACGTGGCTACGTGACGTGCGGCGGCCATTTTGAGGGACTGCGCGCGCAGCGCATTAGGGAGCGCGGCAGCCGAGGGAACGGAGCGCTGGCTCGGCGCTCTTCAGGGTATTTGGTTGTAACTAAATAAATAAGAAGTAACAAGCAAATTGGGTCAGCGGTTTATTCATAAAGTGCTATACAACAAGTGCTAATTTTCGGATTATATTATTATTCCTATTTGAGAGGTTTTTTCAGCACTGGCTAGTATTTTCAAAGTTTATGAGATAGTTGGTTTAAAAAATGTGAACAGGTTAATTTAAAAGGGATTTCTCGCTATGTCTGTTTTACACGCTGTTTTTTTGTAATTAGGGTAGTCCGAGTCAGCTATGTAAAACATCCACTTTGTGCTTCCTTAGTATTGTTGCTGCAGCCTCCTTATCAAATGCTGACTTGGTGCTCAAATAACGATAAGCGATGAAACAGAAGGCAGACCATTCAAGTCAGCATTTTACTTTCAAAGCTGCCCACCGAAGTGCTTTCACCTGTGACTTCCTGGGCGTGCAAGAGCTGGTAAACACAGGGCCACGAACAGGCACGCAATAGTAACACAAACAGCGTCCCTGGTGTTTCTCTGCATTGACAGGGAACTTCAAATCTCACAGGAAAAGGTTCCCAAGCTGCAAACCCATAGTAGAACCGAGCAAAAACCGTACCTTGCTTCACCCGCCGTTACGTCTTCTTCCCTCTGGTGCATCAACTGCCAAATACACTGCGGGCCCCTCCTTCAGCATGTCCCCTAGCATACCAATGTATGGGATTAGGGAGGGGCTCGCATGTTTCCTGACACCTAAACAGCCCTGCCTACTTTGTCTCTGGCATTACGTGGTGTAGTGTCTATGGAGGACACAGATCACGCAGACACTACAGTAGGTAAGGAGCTCTTTATTTCAGCCCTTCTCCTATGCTACCCACACATATTCTGTCCCTTTCCTGCCCTGGCTCCTCCTCTTCCTGCCCCTCCATCCCACAGGCTAACTGCGGACGGGCAGGTCCTAATGCCCACACACTTCTACTACATTACACCTTCCCCTTTCTGAACAAATGAATAATCATAGCTTACTCATAACGTGACAACATGTAAACACATAGAACATAGTTACAGTTCTTCAATCAGACGACGTGGCCTGCGAATGGTTCGTCGTGGTCGCAGATGCGTATCAGGGATGCCAAGTTCTTCTCGATCGGCACGTGAGGACATTGTCCGATCACTGGCAGGAATCCCGTCGGTTGTCGTTTCTCCACTAGTAGGACTGATCAGCATCTCTGTGACTTTGGGACTACACTTCTGAAAGTGTGACACGTTCCTAGTAATTTTTTTATCATCAGACTCAGCAGTGATCATAGTTCCCTTTTGTCTGGTGACCATCAAAGGAGTCTCATGATAGGGACACTCTGTTTTCTTCTGTTGTTCTTGCCGAACTAACGCCTAGTCTCCTTCCTGAATCGATGAGGGTGTAGCTCTCCTGCGGTTATCAGCATATGCTTTCATCTTTTCTTTCTTTAGTTTGTCAATCGCGGCAACCTCTTCATGCTCAGACTCTTGAGAAGCCACTCCTTCAGTACCTTCAACCATGGGTATTCTAGTGCGCACTGACCGACCTAGCATCAGGGTGGCCGGACACTTGCCAGTGGTGGAATGAGGCGTGTTTCTATAGGCTCTCAGTACCTCATTTAAGGCCACTTGGGTATCTTTCCGAGATGACTCAGCTTGTTGAATGGTTTTCTCCACAGGAACAACCCTACTCGATCAAATGTTAAAGATATCGTAATATTGATTGTTGGGTTTTGCATTTACTGTTCCAGAATGTTTACAAGTATTTGACAAGCGGTTAGGTCAAACTACTATACTGTCTCTTTTTATGCGGGTCATGAGAAGGAGTAGGTAAACTAGTGTGGTAGAGCTTCTCTATGTATGAGTTATAATATTTATGCATTGTTATAATTTATTGTATTGATATGAATTGTCTTTTATATGTATTTTAATGAATTGGTTTCTTGTTTTATGTAGAAAGATGTATATCTTTCATTTTTAACTTTTTTTAAATAAATACAAATGAATATTCTAATTTGAAATTAGGAACTTATTAGTTTGACTACTGTATTGATATTTCCATTCAAAAGTTACGGGAATTGTGTTTTTTCTTTGTTATATCTCTAGCACCAAATGCCACACTCAGCCCTCTTTGCTACGCACATGTATGCTTTGCAGGAGCAAAGGGAGGGCGGGAGCGCACAAGTAGCAGTCGGGGCCCCAACTGCCCTCTGATCATCTCAGAGCGCGCCACAGTTTTTGTATAGCCTTTTTATTCCGCCTCAGCCATGCAAATAGTGTTTTTGTGCACAAATCCCACTGTGAGCAGGGTCGCCGCCGTCAGACTTTAACAACTTCCCCCGATCGCTTCTAAGGGGAGGGGGGGGGGGGGGGGTAGCGCGCTTTACAGTTCCGGACTCGCGTGATCGGCCTCCCGCAGCCGCTGGTCCGCAGCCGTATCTCCACCGCAGGCCGCCGCACACAGCGTCCGCAGCACCGCCCTCACCGCCAGCCCAATCAAGCCGCAGCTCCTACTGGGCACCGCTTTGACCATCAAAGTAGCCAGCAGGGGACCAGCATGTCCGCTGCAGCCTAGCTGTCACGCCCGGGCCCACAACGCCGCACAACCTCCTTCTGCGTAGTCAGGTTCCGGGAACGGTATCTCCGTTTACACTGTTGACTTTCAGCATTTGATCAGCACCGAGTCTCGGCGCTAGTTTCAATGAGCCTCCCACACATTTACAGCCCACTGCCTGCAGGTATTCATATAGTGATTGTCAGGATATTTCGACCCCACTCTACGCCACACTATACTCCAGTTCACTTTACAACACACTACTCCATTCTAAGCCACTCAACTGTACTCCACTCTATGGGACTCCACTCTACAGCATTCCTCTCTATGACCCTTCAAGAACACTCTATGACACTCCACTCCACTCCACACTATGATACTATACTCTATGACACTCCACTCTATATCATGGCACCCTACACCAGTCCAATCCACGCCACTCTATGGCACTCCACTCCAATCGACTCTATGGCAGTCCACTCTCCAACACTTTTCTCCGCTCTACAATACTTCACTGCACTCCACACTATGCCACTCCAATATATGCCCCTCCACTCTACGTCACTTTACTCCACTCTATGCCACTCTACTCTATGCCACTCTAGTCTACTGTATGCCACACCACAACACTCCACTCAATGACACTTCACTCGGCCCCCTTCCACTCTACCCCAGTCTATTCCACTCCAGTCTACCCCACTCCACTCTGAGGGCCCGATTCACAGAATGAACTTAAGACTCAATCCTAAACTTACTACTATTTTGGTATTCACAGAATGCACTTACTACTTTTGGCATTCACAGAATGAACTTACTACTTTCAGTATTCACAGGCTAGACTTACGACTACTAACTTTATGTCCGCACCCGGGTCGTAATTTCCGCCTTCGGGATGGAATTTATAGCTCTGCGGCAGGATTTACGATTCCGGCCCGGAATTTATGGCTCTAAGTAGGAATTTCCGATTTTAAGCCGGAATTTCCGATTCCGTGCAGGAAGATACGAATTTTGGCAGTTGGTCATGTTAGCCAAGGGTAAACACCTATCCAAGTGCCTACCATCCCCCACCATGGATCAGCTGACACACCGCAGCCAATCACAGCCAATAGCTCCATTTTGCCATGATGAATGTTGCCAGTGCCTACCATCCCCTACCAGGCTCCAGCTGAAGCCAATTAACACTAATTGACCAGCACCACAAAACACATAAAAGCAGCACACATTGAAGGAACAGGTTTGGCCACAGAGAGTTCATGTCCACAACACTCACATTGCCAGAGAAAAATGGAACCAATGAGGAGAAAGAGGAATTTCACTGCAGAGGAGACCACCATGCTTGTGGAGTTCATAGTCAGGCACCACAAACGCCTATATGGACTCCCACCCTACTGCACCAGTGGGACACAGGAGGCAGCCCTATGGCAGCAATTAGCCACTGCTGTCTCAGCATTGTGGGAGGAGAGGCACACAGTACAGGACATCAAGAAAAAGTGTCAGGATGAAAGGCAGAGGGTGAAGGAGAAGTACCCCAGAATTGAATTAAGCAGGATCCTCCCTGCTGCATACCCTGGACCTCGCATCCGTCTCACCCCACTGGAGGAGTATATCCTTACCACAATACACCCCCACTTGGTCCATGGGCTGCCTGTCAGTGATGTCCGCTACGTGGTACCAGGTAAATGGAATGAAAAGGAAAAGTGCATGAAAATATTGTCTGTGTTGCACTGTCATGGTGAGTAAGGAACTTGTCCAAAGTGTATATAAAAATACAGCCAGTCAGAGACTCATGTGTCACCCTCTGTATGTAGCACCACAAGTCCCAGAATTCTTTGCATTAGAAATGGCTAATCCCTCCCCCCCACTTGAAAACATGGGCACAGTACTGCTGCCGTACATACACAACCCTGCTAAGTAGCAATTGATAAATATTAGCAGGGAAGCGCCAGTACCAATGTGACATGCAATTCAACCCTTGCACAACCACGGATGCGTCAGATTTACATTGTGCTGCACTGTGGCGCAGGGATAGACAGATGTGTGTTGCAACTCCTCACCAATCTATTTTCAGACACTGTGACACCCCTACTCCATGGAGAGTAATCTGCGTTCCACCCATAAACCCTCTCACTTTGAAGTCGATCTCGGTCTTTGGATGCACAGTAAATGTGATGAGGCAGATTAAAAGGCAAGAAAATGCGAGTTAACAAAGCCAATGGCAGACAACGGGCAGAATGCATACCCAGGTCTGCTTCATAAACTCCCTAAGATGTCTTTCACATAGCGCATCTGTGTGGTATCTGGTAGTCCGCGACCTAAAAAGGAGCCTTGTGTCTTAAAACGTCGAACACAGAACAAAGACAAAAAGTTGACTTTTTAAATTCACGTATTTGGCATTACTATATTAGTGACATTAAGTATTTTGCAGTATGAATTGTTTTAATTTTTGCTCAGTGGAAAACGCATGCAGTTACAGGCTATGTGTTTAATTTGAAGAATGTTTGAGTGGAGATTAAGTAGAGCGCTGTATTTACACCTATTCTTGATTCTTGTCCTTTGGCACTATACTTCTACTTGATGGGGGACACACTTACGCTACTCTCTTAATACTGACCAATATATGTTACACTTTGGTTTACTGATTCACTCTCCCGATGCCCCCACTCAGTGTTCTCTATATACTAAGACATTGGTATAAACCATCCACACACCCAAGGTGTACCTGAACACCTCTTTAGTGGGATCAATGATTGGTGCCGTCTTATATTACCTGCTTACCTGTTTGTATATTGATATGTGTTATGTATGTTATTATTATCCTATCATGTCAGTGACTATTATATTGCTTCCATTATCTCTGTTCATTCCTACTGCCACTACCCTGTCTTTGTGAAGCGCTCTGATATCTGTAAGGATCTTGTTCGCGCTATATAAAACTTTGAATAAATAAATAAATAAATAAACAATGTCCATGGACCGCCCATACCTAACGTGCTGCGCCACTCCTCACTTCTGTTTCAAGCAGGCGTAAGGTTGCGTCGCAGCAGCCTCTGAAAAGTGACTCTGTGAAATCTTATAGATTTCACTGCATCACTTTTACGCGGCATATCCCAAAGGAATGCCCACCCTGCCTACATCAAAGCTGAAGCAGGTTCAATGTTGCGCAGAGCCTCACAACATGACGCTTCAACATAGATGCGTCACTTTGCGAATAATTCAAAATGTGTCATCTGTTGTACACCAACGCTGTGTCACAGAAGTGATGCAACAGCAGTGTTAATCTTTTTCAAGGGGAGTTTAACCCTGCCACAAATTCTCCAAGAAGTATATCGCCCTGTGCCAGCCTAAATCACAAAGCAGAAGGTGAGAGAATCATCAGATCAAAATATGTCATACACATATTCTGTTGTCCATTTCCCACTCTGCCACGTCATAACATCCCCAACACACCACTGCTCCTACCTGCCCTGTCTGTGGCAATACTTCACAACACTGTTAGCACGCAGAAGATATGGGGAAATCCCTGAAAAGTTCCACAAGCACATTTCCCATTTGGTTACTTTTCTCTCTTCTCACCCATTGACACATCCAGCCAGAGCACAGACAACTGAAGTAGCAGAGGTCACCGCATCTACAGGGAGGAATCGACTACGTACAGAGGAAGGCAATACAACCTCACTAACTGGTAAGTCAAACTGACCAGGAGATGGTCAAAATGTATACATTGTCAGGAGACGACAGACTGACAAATAATGCCCACCTATGTAAGTCAAACAGAGATGCAAAAATTGCTTAATTACAATTGGAGTTGTCAATGGACATTCACCTTTACCATATGACATTTGTGAACAGCAAAAGACAAAATATAAAATGTCTTGGCTCATCATACTTTTGTAATTGTGGTACATAACATGTATTTCACCAACAGTGCCAGACCAGGGAATCCAATCCTGTAATCGAGTGCCACAACTAGTCAAAAGGGTGTGCCCACTATATTGTAATAGTGTCTGTAGACCTAATCAAGAAATCCTATTTGCACAGATATGGTAATGATGAACAAGCAGTGAGATACCAGTCTCAGTAGTATTGACAATGCATCCACTGTCCAACTTCAAATCTTTCCAATATACATTAAACTGCACAGTCCACACAGCTGGTCATGTACTGCTTACAGTGGATGGATTATTTGTTGGGCATCAACAAAACACGATAGTGGACCTTACCTCTGGATTCGTAGGCATGTCATTGTGATATAGGTTGCATTTAGGTAGTGGGCCCATTCTAAGTCATATGTGGGATCACTCATGAGATTATGTATGACACATTTCTGCAACGGTGGTGCCCACAACTGCTTGTGCCCATCCTTTGTGCCAGAAATTGAGTGCATCACACGTGGCAGCAGAAATGTAAAGTTGCAAAACACACTTATCATTGTAGGTACAATGCGGTCCTCCCAGAATCAAAGACGCACACTGACTTCTGCTACAAGGTTGGACGTGACATCTGTTCAGGGACCACACACTGCTCCGGTGCTGGGCCAAGGTAAGTCAATTCTAGAATAAATCTGGCAGAATGCTCATTTATTGGGCCTTTCACCTCCACCGTATGTTGTATGTGTTGTACAACACTGTTGTCCTGCATCACAATATGCTCACATATGGCATTTGAACTCATGGCAGATCAGACCCTGGTGGCAAATGAGAGGCTGACACAAAATGTATGCCAAGTGAGTGCAGAATGGACATACAATAGAACAATGTGTCATATGAACTGACCAAAACACAACAGGCTTGCAATTCAATGATAGGATAAATCCCATGAAAAATATACATGGTTACATCAAAATGAAATTGGTATGGCTGAGGCACACAATGATTTCAGTTGTGTGCCTTTGAGATGGGTGTAGGGGCTGCTAAGGTGAATCTTCATGCAGTTACACCTGCAAAATGACTTAGCTGAAGAGCAACACGATAATCCAGTGCAGGCAGGAAGCCTCAAAGCTTCTCACCTCATCTGCAATGTGTTATCATAACCAAATGTTGTTTTCTGCTTGCCTCCTCTTCTACAGTATTCACATGTATAGGTGAGTGTTTGACATATGAGGTTTGGATGTCTGCTGCACAAGACACCATCCGTTGTCAGCTAAGTAGTACCATGATGTTGGAAATAGAGTATGGGAACAGAGGACACTCAAAGGATGGACATAAGTAATCTGTGTTCTCTCGTTCAAAAATGAGCTGTGTGACCTCATGGATAGGGAAGCACAAATGAGTACCATCATGTCCCTGACTACTGCACATCTCGCACATGAACTCCTTTCTGACTTGTCAACAGACAACATTACACTCATGAAAAATGTAAGTCTTAATGGTAAAGGTGAAATCAGTGTAATGTGGATGAGTCCGGGTCATTTATTCCCTTCCTTGAAGTATCAGTAACCTTCTCATACAAGTTTGCCAGTTGATGTGTCATCTTATTGATGTCAATGCTGCATGGAGGTAACAGCTGGCAAATGCTGCATGTGAGCAGGTGCCCGCATGTAAAGTCCATGAGGTAACCATGCTGCACTTTGCCCTAGATTATCCGCAAATGGTTATTGAGAATGACATGTTGGTTCATAGCTACAATCTGTTGTACTAAAATATGGACATGTATGTCTCATCACAGCTGCTGACAGGATGATACCACTGCAGCGGACAACATCCCGGGGGATGCATGACATCCTGGCTGCAGCAGTGCAACCCTCGTGGACCTGTCCTTCAGGTAAACCTGGCATGAGGTGTGTCACTAGCTTAGATTACTAAGCCATGACAGAGATTTAGATCCCTTCTGCGTGGAATCAACAGTTGTTGTTTACAAAGCGAAATACAAATCAGGAGTGTCACATGTGCCTGTCTGTCACTTGGTGATGCAGATCATTGAGAATGTTGTCTCTACCCTCTACAGCTATGTCTACAATATCTATGAGAAGACAGGTTCAGCAGGATACACCAGGGGGGAACGCGAAGGGACAGAAAGTTGTGGCTGGAGCTGGTGAGTTTGCTAGTATTATGTACATCTCTGTGTAACACCTGAGTGCTATGGTGTGAGCGGTCATTTGTGGTGGTACCCTAACCAGGTCACATGATCCTCATCTGCTGATGCAAAGTACAGTTAATACAACCCTGGTTATGCACCACATGTAATACCAGGTCAATCACTAATACGGTTGCAACCTCTGGGTTCCAGATGATGCTGAGGAAGAGGGTGACAGACCTACGACCAGTGCTGGCCGATGGGGAATCAGAGGGGAGAATCCCCTAATTCCCCAGGCAGTTATGTCGGCAGCAAGTCATGCTCAAGAGGAGGGGGAAGATCAGAAGGACGTTGATTTTGTAGATGATGATGACCACATATCCATCCACTCCGTGGATGACAATTCTGATGTCACGGCATCACATCCTCCGCCAAGCAACGTTCGTCAGCCTCCTCCCAAACCCCAGCATAGAGCAAACCAGCCACAGCTCACACACATCACAACGCAGACATCAGTCCCTCACAGCCCTCATGTCCAGGACCGACATGGTGGTTTCCCTACCTGCTCTTCCCTACACAGTGCATCCCTGCCATTCTCTCCACCATCTGTGGGAAGTACCAGCCCTGTTGTGGTGCAGGTAGACACTGTGCACCATTCTCCTGCCCACAGCCTTCCACCTGCCACCCCCCCTGTTGTTAGACCTGCTCTTCACATCCATGGCAGACACCCGCAGAGAGGGCCTGCACCTGGTGATGGTGGCCAGTGGGAGCAGGACTTCTTCCAACAGCAGACAGACACCAAATGTGCGGACACCACCTGTACCTGCACTTGCAGATCACCCTGTACAACACCCACATACACGTAGGCGACAAGCTCAACCTGACCCTTCACAGCGATCATCACCCCCAAAATTGCGGAGTCGCAAGCACGATCGCCAGTGACAATCACGTGGTCAATTTGTCTTGGGGTCTTTATGTGTATAGTGAAAATAAAGATCTACCAAAGTAAGATTCTGTTGTGCATCTTGTTCTGTCTAACGATGTAGGCATGTGTGTGAGTGTGTGAGACACAGTTACAAGTGTAACCCATCATTGCAACAAGCTATTATGTGCATAGCATATGACTCACAAAATATGTGCCCATATTTGGAAACAGACATTCAAAATGAAGTCAAACAAGTTAAACTAAGTAGAATTCCGCAAAGATATTTATGTAGGAACAGAAAATAACCATCCGTTTGGAAGGGAGAAAGGAAAACAAATGATGATCTTAATGCAGAAGGAGAAGGGAACTTGGATTGGGTGGGGCAAAAAAATTATAATACGTCAGGGAGCGTCAGGGAAACCAGTCTATTTACAAGGGGAAAATGAAATCTTTGTCGACAACAACGTCTCAGTCAAAAAGTCAGGTGTCCTTCTGGTCATCCTCCAGGACCACAATGTCCAGATCCTCAGTGTCCGATGCAGGCACACGGCTGGCTGGTGCAGGCACCATATCGAATCGTGACACACAAGGAGTATGGGGGCAAAGAGTGTGGGGCAACAGACAGGGGGAGACCTTGACGGTGGTATGGGAAGGGATTTGGGAGACAACAGATGACATGGCTGTGGCCAGGGAATTGACGTTGGTGGCGAGGTTGTCCAGAGATCGGAGAATGTCCACTCGCATCGTGCGTATCTCTGCAAACACTTGTAGCATGATGAGAGCGGACATGTCTGTTTGACCCTCAACCATCCAACTCAAGTCCCCAGGCACAGCCACAGGAGGAACAACACATGGGAGGGGCATGGGGGGACAGGAGGGATGTGGTGCCGCAGCTCCGGAGAACATGTTGCGTTCGGCTTGGCGGCTACGAGGAGGGGGACAAGTTGCAGGGGATGCAGCTGGAGCCCCCGATGGCATGGGGGACTCTGTAGGTAGGGAAGGGCTGATGACTGGCCCAGATTGAATGCTGGCCTGTCCCTGGGACACCTCTTCAAGAGCCACTGGTGAAGAGTGTGGGGGAGAGTGGCTCTCGTTACCACATCATGGTCAGAGGTGTCCGGTCCTTCCCCCCCACCTTCAATGTCCACAGCCTCCACCCAGGACATAGCATCAGAGTGCTGTTCTTCCTCATTCTGGGTGGGCGCAATCCCCTTGCCTCCTGATATTGAGGGTCCCTCCTCCTCCTCTTCTTCTTCGCTGGTGGAAAGAATGTGTAGCCGCGGGCGAACTGATGGCCTCCTTCTCCGGACTTGTTCCTGCAGGTCTTCTATGTCACCAGCCACGCCTGCTGAAGAGTAAGCAAAATACTGATGTGGTGGTTGTTTCATGCAGGACGAGACACATACATAGTGAGGCAAGGTCAGAATTTGTTTTCCTCTGATCACACTCTACAGTTGTCAGGGGCAGATTTACGACTTCTGGCGCATCTCTGCTAATCTACAGCACTCTGCTCTACGACTTACTGCTTCACTGTACAACACTCTACTCCACTCTGCCCTGTGAAACCCTACTTCACTCTATTCCACTTCTCTCTCTGTCACTCTACTCTACTCCACTCTACTCCACTCCATGCCTCTCTGTTCTACTCTACACAACTCTACGCCACTCCAAGACAATCCGCTCTGTGACACTCCACTCTATGACCCTTCATGACACTGTATGGCAATCCATTCTACTCTACAACACTTTAATGTATCACACTCCACTCTACACCATGCCACTCTACACTACTTCACTCTACTCTACAGCACTCTACTCCACTCTACGGCACTCAACTCTATGACACTTTACTCCACTCTACAACACTTTACTCTACTCTAAAAACCCTTTACTCCACTATACTACCTCACTGCACTCTATGACACTCTACTGGCGCTCGGATGGGCAGATGTGTGACACTTCCCAAAACGGAAAAGCGGCACATTGCTGGAGTTACATCGCAAGTGCAACGCAGCTCCAGCAAGACTCAGTGGTGCCCTATCTCTAACATGCTGCGTCAATCCTTACACCTGCTTCAAGCAGGCGCAGGGTTTTGACGCAGCATGGCCCTAAAAGTGACTGAGTGAAATCTTATAGAATTTACTCAGCCACTTTTAGGAGGCGTTCCTGCGCCGGAAGGCCCCCCCGCGCCAGAACGCCTACATGTGGCGCAGGGCTTTACAACGTGACGCATCTCCCAGATGCCTCACATTGTAATTACCCCACAGCATGGCGCTGGCTTTGCGCCGCCGCTGCATCACAAAAGTGACGCAACAGTGGTGTAAAAGAGATGCAAGGGGCTTGTAAATCTGCCCCTCAGTATTTATGAACATGATGATCTATCTCAATTGGAACCCAAACTCTACAAATGCAATGCAAGTCACAGCATCCAATACACTTTGGCCTGCCATGCACACACTGGACAGTGTCTGTACCATTGCTTATCCAATGCACACATCAGTTATGATTTCCTTGGTTCACTGGTAGTGGTGCTGGCAGAGCAGAATTCAATATGAATGCACAAGTGTGGTTAATTTACCCAGTTGCCATGAAGAAACTACAACTCCCAAAATGCACTCTGCCCTTTACAGTTAATTTGCCACAGTGTGCCTTTTTAATCTTGGTGACTGCTGCATGGACACAGAATTGGTGAATGGAGGCATGGGACACAAAATGGTACAGCACTGTTTCACTCACATCATACTCCCAGACACATATTGCATATGATGCACTTACTAGGTCCCTGCTGCTCATGCTCCTCCAGCTGAGCATGGAGGGTCGGCCAAGCTGCTCGCAGGACTCTCCTGTACAGTGGGGAGAGGCGAGGACAATGCACATGGTGCTCGGAAGACAGGCCCACCAGCTCCTTAGCCTTGTGGCGGGACCAGCGCTTGCGGCATGCCCTATCACTCCTGGTATACACTCCCAGTGTACTGCAGGACTCGGCGATGTTGGCCCATAGCCTGGCCCAGGTTGCAGTGCTAAGCTGGTACTCAGGGTCCCCATATAGCTGAGGATATTTGTCCAGCACCCCCTCTACCAAGATGTCCAATTCCCTTTCTGTGAAAGGGGGTGCTCTCTCTTCATACTCCTCAGCCATTTTGGGGGAAATAAGTGTGATGAGAGCAGCAGGATGTTTGAGGATCTGATCAGTGATAGAGGATGACTCAGAATGAACACAAAATGGCTGACAACTACTTCCTGTGATGAATTTCCTGTCTCCCACTTCCTGTATAACATTGCCTGTATGAAATGATGTGTTCCAGTTTATTTTTGAATATTACGGCCTGAAAACGTAGTTTCCAGATTCGGAGCGTCGTTACCGCGCACTCGCATTACGCCGCAAAACCGAAAATTACGTTTTTGGCCCGTAACCTCCGAAAATGACCCGGAACACATAATTTCATGCAGGAAGATCACTTCTGGAGGGAAATGATACCTGGCCCTTACATCTTGGCTGGACATTCCAAATATGTCTGTCTGAAGATCCTCTCTACTCTCCTCCTCCTCAAGTAGTTTTGCCGCATGGCAAGTAGCAGTGCTACAAACACATTCAGTGACATCTTGAAAGGGTTTGTTTGTGTCTGCTCTGCATTTATACATGCAGCAGGGCTAGAATTGGCTGCAGTGTTAGCTGATCCATGGTGGGGGATGGTAGGCCCTTGGACAGGTGTTTACCCTTGGCTAACATGACCAACTGCCATAAATCGAATCTTCCGGACCGGAATCAGAAATTCCGACGCAGAGCTGAAAATTGCAGGCCGGGAGTCGCACAATCTGCCTCAGTGCCGTAAATTCCGGCCCGGGAGCAGAATTTCCGGCCCGGGAGCGGACTTAAAGTTAGTAGTCGTAAGTTCATTCTGTGAATACTGAAAGTAATAAGTTCATTCCGTGAATACCGAAAGTAGTAAATTCATTCTGTGAATGCCAAAACTAGTAAGTACATTCTGTGAATACAAAAATAGTAGTAAGTTTAGGATTGAGTCTTAAGTTCATTCTGTGAATCGGGCCCTAAGACACTCCACTCTGCTCTGTGCCACACCAACGTACTCCACTTTATAACACTCCACTCTACAACCCTCCACTCTAAGACCTTTCACGACACGCTATGACACTCCACTCTATGAAACTTTACTTCTATGACACTCAACTTTACGCTACGCCACACTACACCAGTCCACTATACTCCAGCATACGAAACTCCTCTCCACTGTATGGCACTCCACTCTATGACACTTTACTCCCCTCTACAACACTCTACTCTACTCTAAGCTACACTACTCCACTTTATGCTCCTCCACTCTACATCACTGCACTCTCTGACACTCTAGTACACTCTATGCCACTCCGCGACACTCTCATACACTCTATGCCCCTCCATTCAACTCCACTATATGTCACTCTACGCCCCTAACACTCTACAGCACTCAGCTATACGACTTACTGCTTCACTGTACAACACTCTACTCCACTCTGCCCTGTGAAACCCTACTTCACTCTATTTCACTTCTCTCTCTGTCACTCTACTCTACTCCACTCTATGCCTCTCTGTTCTACTCTACACCACTCCAAGACAATCCGCTCTGTGACACTCCACTCTATGACCCTTCATGACACTGTATGGCAATCCATTCTACTCTACCACACTTTACTGTATCACACTCCACTCTACACCATGCCACTCTACACTACTTCACTCTACTCTACAGCACTCTACTCCACTCTACGGTACTCAACTCTATGATACTTTACTCCACTCTACAACACTTTACTCTACTCTAAAACCCTTTACTCCACTATACTACGTCACTGCACTCTATGACACTCTACTCCACTCTGCTCTGTGAAACCCTACATCACTCTATGCCACTTCTCTCTATGTTACTCTACTCTACTCTACTCCACTCAATTCCACTCTATGCCACTCTATTCTACTCTACGCCACTCCTAGACAATCCTCTCTATGACACTCCACTCTATGACACTTCATGACACTCTATGACAATCCATTCTACTCTACCACACTTTACTGTGTCATACTCCACTCTATGCCATGCCACTCTACACTACTTCACTCTACTCTACAGCACTCTACTCCACTCTACGGCACTCAACTCTATGAGACTTTACTCCACTCTACGACACTTTACTCTACTCTAAAACACTTTACTCCACTATACTACGTCACTGCATTCTATGACACTCTGCTCCACTCTAAGCCATGCTGTGCCCCTCCACTCTACTCCACTCTATGCCACTCTATTCTACTTGGTCTACTGCACACCACTCCACTTGACGCCATTCGGCTCTGCATCCCTATCGTCTACGCCACTCTACTCCACGCTATGCCACTCTACTCAACTCTACGCCACTCTACTCCACTCTACACCAATCCAAGTCACTCCACTCTACGAACCTTCATGATGCTGCACAACACTCCACTCTATGACACTTTACTCTATGGCACTCCACTCTACCCCATGCCACTCTACACCATTCTACTATGGCTCTCTATTCCACTCTACAGCACTTCACTCTACTCTATGGCACTCTCTCTATGCCCCTTTCTTCCACTCTACAACACTTTACTCCACTCTCTGGTACATCACTCTATACCACTCCACGCTACACCCCTCTATTCTGCATCATTTTGCTCTATGACACTACTCCACTCTACATGACTCCACTTTACTCCAATCTATTCCACTCTACTCCACTTTTTACCACGTTATGCTACTCTACACCACACTATATTCTAATCTACTCTGTGACACACTACTCCTCCCTGTGCCACTCAACTCTGTGCAACTCTATGCTCCGTTTGGGGAAAAGAGGGGGCCCTTTACACCAAAAGAGAATTGTGCACTTACTCAGTGAAAAAAGGAAGATCCCTTTGGGTGAATTATGTTACAGAGTAGAATCTATATTCACATATCACACATACCTATATACTTTGTCTCATTGTCCACACATACTAAGTCTATGCTACTCCACTCCACTCTACGACACTTTCACTCCACTGTATGCCACTTCACTCTAAGCAACTCTACTATACTCGATGGCACTCTACTCCACTCCCCAACACTCAACAACGCTGTCTGACACTTCACTCTATGCTACTTTGCTGTACGACACTCCACTCTAAGCCATACTAATCTATGCCACATTACTCTATGTCACTCCCCTCTACGACACTCTATCCACTGTACTCCACTCTATAACACTGAACTCCTCTCTACATCCCTCCACTTTACTCTACTACACTCTACTCCTCTCTATGCCATGACACTCTACGACATTCTACTCTATGTATCATCACTCTTCCCCACTCCACTCTACGTCCCTCCACTCTACCCCACTCTACATCACTCCACAATAAACCACTCCACCCTATTCCACTCCACTCCACTATACTGCACTCTACTGCAGAACTCCAAAACGCTCCACCCTATGAAACTCCACTCCACTCTATGCCACAGCACGCCACTCCACTCCATGCCACTCCAGTCTATGCCACTCCATGATACTCTACGCCACTCTACTACCCTCTACACCACTCCACTCACTCCATGCCAATCTCCTCTTTGCTACTAACTTTTAGCCAGGCTGAACAGCAGCTACGCTAGTGTATAACATGGCTAAATCACATTGACAAAGCTAATAGCTCTTGCATTGCATGGAGCTACCGACTTTGCCACTTCTTTTAAGTTTTCTGATTCACTAATGGGGTCTACTTTTAATTTGGTGTCGGGGCCTTTTCTTTCCCAGTCAGAATTACAAGTTGGTCTCAGTTCATCATTGTTGACTTTCTGGGTAGTGGTGTGTGTGCACAGCCCAAGTCTTAACTCGAGAGGGAGTTTTAAAAAGTAATTATTGCAATACTGAAGTATAAATGCCCAGCCAAGGTGGTGTGTCACAACACTTTTAATATTATTTTGTTCTTAAATGAATTTATTGTATAAACAGAAGTGCATCAATGGAAGGTACACAAAACATTTTCTGAAAAAAACAATACACCAGTGTGGCACAATATGGTGCGCTGAACTGATACTCCCACAGGCTAAATGGCAAACTCGTGTGTGTGCGGAAGACAGCAATCCGTTTCCGTGATTAATTACTATACAGAAATTAAACTAGGGCCCCTGGTTAAACACATTGTGCAATGTTCATGGTCTGATCTAATGTTCGCAGAGCTCAGAACGCACCTAGAATGGAAAAGACACAAAATCAATACAAGTACACATACCAAAATACAGGGCTGGCGGGAGTCTACTCAGTCACACTATTGGAAGGACGAGGGGCTGCTTCATTCTCATGGCACTCACTCTCAGTGGAGTAACGCAAAAAAAGGTTGCCCCCTGTAGGGTTGCATGTTGTTAAAACGAATTCCGTTGCAACGCATGCCTTTACCACGCCTGGGTTACAACGGAATGCTATTTCAACATAATACCTTTACCACAAATATTCCTTTACAACGATTTTCGTTGTAAATTTATGCATGGTAAGGGCATACTCCCCCCTCCCCTGTTCCCTTACGTGACCCCCAGCCCCAATCCTTCTTATATTTACCCCTGCCCTAACCCTCAATCCTTTTATATTTTTTTTATAAAACTAAAATTTCCCTTACCTCTTCACTTCGGCTCCTCTCAATCTTCCGTGGTGACGTTGTACGTCGTAAAGAGGAACCGGAAGTTTCTTTCCGTTACCTCTCAAACGACGCCGATTGCCTGCACTTTTCGACGTGACTTCAGGTGAGATGTTTATTTTGGGGGGGGAGACCCACAAGCCCCCTTTTTTCCCCCCCTTTTTTTATTTTAGGGGGAGACCCCCCAAGCCCCCTTTTTCTAATTTTACCCTTTGCCACACATGCCTTTACTACGTATCTCGTAGTAAAGGTATGCGTGGTAAAGGCTTTCATGGTAACCACACATGCGTTGTAATGCATGTGTGGTTAAGGTTTGCGTGGAAACTGCTGCGTTGTAGTGGCCGTTTCCCCCCCTGTAGAATGTGATGAGGGGCCTCTGAGTCTTCCATAGCTCACAGATATTTATTGACCTTGGCCTGATTGGAGGGTCCTGAGGGTTGGAGCCTTGGAGAGGCCCCTGAAGTGGTGCCCCCATACTTTGCCACAGCTGCTGCAGGGACTTCTGTTATGGCCTGGGCACCAGTGCCATATTAATGCATGGGCCCGCTGGGCAGTTGCCCAGGGGCCCCATAAGTATAGCAGCCCAATGCAGACCAGAATTTAACACTCATTTTCGGTTAAACATTTTTATTCCTGTGGGTGGTTGTGTAGGCAGGGCCCAGTTCACTGCATTGCCAAGCGGCCTATAATGCTGTTAAGATGTCCCTGCCGGGCATTCTCCCTCTTAAATACGATTTAGCATTGTGCCCCAGTGGAAAGGATAGCAAGGGACTTGACTATTTAACTCACAGCACACCCTTGAGTGCAGTTGCCTTCAAGCAGACAACCACCCAATGGTAAACCTTGTAATATGCACATGTTTTCTGATTGTTACATGTTGGAAAAACCATGCAGTGTCTCCAACCACAGCTTTTATCCATTGGTTGTTCCTGGTTGTAAGTTTGCATTGACTCCTGTAGATCTTAACACAGTACTTGCTTCACAACAACCACTTTACATCCATTATTGTGGGTTCGCACCATGTTTGGCAGTGCCTTTTAGCACTGCATTCATTGAGATTGTTGGCATAAAAACCCTTTAGAACATGAAAGATGATTGTTGATATCATTCCCATTGTTTTGAGTCCTTGCCTCTCTGTCTAGATGTGTTCAAGTGGTCCAAATCTCAACTCAAGGGAGAGTTTTTAATAATATGTCATTTAAATATATGTACCATATATAAACATAATTGAATAACTACAAAGTGGATAACGCACAGTACCAAACACAATTAACTTGTGTTGCCCCTAAAGAAATTACCTGGTAAACACAAGAGGGTTATTGTTGAGTAAATGTGTAGGTGATATAATTGCAATGTTCCTGCGGGTAGACTCTATACTGTCAAGTTGTATATTGGAAAAAGGGGTGAAGAGTCACTCTCATCTTGTTTTTCTTTTTTGTTTTTCTCATTGATGTGAATGAACATTTAAAAATAAATAATTTTAAAACATACATAATCGTTGACCTACATGTACAATGGTCCGGTAATCCAACAGGGAGAATGCAACCCGATTAGAGGATTAGGCATCAAACAATATTGAAACCAGGACCCCTGACTAAAAGCACTATAGAGTGTAAGTGATAGATTCAAATATTTGCAAATCTCTATCATCACTAAAGGTAGACTGTACATAGAAAGTAAAAGACACAGCTTCAATGCAAGCTTAATGGATACAGAAATACAAGGTTCGCAAAACAGTCCGTGTTCGTGCAGCTTTATAGAAAGGGTCACTACTACTCAACATTGAGGATGGTAATCGTCCTGCCTGTTGACCTGGTCCTCTCTGCAGAGCCCTACACCCCACAAAATGTTTGCAATCACCCCTCTTATATTTCTGACTTTATTTATGTTGGCCCTAGGACTCTACCAGTGCTAATCAGTGCTAAAGTGCTTGTGCTAACTCCCTTAAACATGGGAAAATAGGCTTACACCTGATTGGCCTATTCAATTTATGTATAAGTCCCTAGTAACATGGCATACCTTATACCTAGGGCTAGTATATTAAATTCTACTAATGGGCCAGTATCACTTATTGTGCCACCTACTTAAGCAGCCCCTTAAAACCTGTCCCAGGTCTGCCATTGGAGCCTGTATACAGTTTTAAACTGTCAAGTCAACTTGACAATCTAACCCCCTTGCAAAGTCTAAAACTCCCTTTTTATTACATGTTATTCACCCCTAAGTTAAGCCCTAGACAGTGCACAGGACAGGGTGCATTGGAAATTAAAAGTTAGAAAGGTGCTTTTAAGTTTTACATGTCCTGTTAGGGAACAACTCACAAATTCCTACCTCTCTCATAGGATATCGCCGCATTATATTTAACCCCTTCTCGCTGCAGGGGAAATTCCCCCACGGTGCGGGGGGGGGACGGTCCGTGGCGCCGCTGTGCTGACTCACATTGGATCTGTGCTCATGTCGAGCTGGGCTCGTCACAACTCCGCCCACTGATTAATTCTCCCGCACAGGCGGGGAATTAACTGCCCATGGTAGTGGAATTGCACGTTAGAGAGATCATGAACACGCATGTCAGGAAGTTGGCAGAATGGGGGCTTGCAATGTGGGATTTAGGAAAAAGATATGATCATGTGAACACTTGAGTTGGCAAAGGTAGATTAGGTTACAAAGGAGTAAGAACGGGAGAACAAGCAGCATTCTGTGGGTTGAAGTTGTGATAAGCGTGAGAAAGTGCACACGATAAAGATGTGGATAATAAGGGGAGTAACAATCATTGTGCTAGGAGACTACTGTGGTTAGGTAGGAAGGATGGGTAAAATCTTCACGTAAAACTAGCAGAACAAAGTGAGAGGATGAGAGGTGAGGTTTAAGGACGAGGAGGATGTTTGAAATAAACGCGGTCACAAAAAAGTGGGGTACCACACTAGGAAGGTAGTTGAAATCAGCCATGGAGAGAAGTTTTGTTTACAACATATGGGATGGTATTTAATTGGATCCGTCACATGAGACTCAAATATATGAATTGGCATGATTGTATGGGTACTGGGGTGCAGCTTCTTATTTAAGGATATTGTTGCTGTTGTTTAGATTATGCAATGAGAAATTGAAGCTAATGCTTGTTTTATTGATATTTTCAGTTACCCCTGACAAAGGGCCTAAATCACCCGAAATGCATTGGGTTAATAAAATACTGCTTCATATGAACTAAATGCGTCTGTACTTGTTCTTAAAAAAGGTCCGGATGGATTATTTTGAACATGAGAAACCATTGAAAATTGGCACGATACCGCACGTGTGGAGTCCAAAGAGGGATTCAGATGAGAAAATAAGTTAAAAGGAAGGAAAACCATGATAAAAAATGTGTATATACAGGAAGAAAAAGCGCAAACAGCTTTCAGCTGTGCCACTGGTCTTGGGGCGGAGTGTCGCCCCAATACTAAGAGTTTTTGTACCCAGGTGGTGCCACCAGGGCAAGGCACCTATGCCAGTGTGCACGCAACAGTGGACAAAAACAATAGATTAACATGGAAGAATTTGGAACTAAAGAGGTGTGCATCCCATATCACTTTAAAATGGACTCATGGATACCTTGTCAGCTACAGCCTCCAGCTTCATCCCTCTGGAAATTTTGAGATCCAAAAATAGACTAAGTTAGAACAAAGGAATCTTCACCACAACTTCGTCCAGCAGCTCCCTGACAAGGACACCTACACCTCAGACACCGCCAGCTGCCTTGCCCCTTTGAACTTTACCTTCTTATACATCTTTTTCTTGAAACTTCTTCTAAGCCTGAAGGTAACCAGTCCACTTTGTGTAATAGACGGTTCTCAGAAGCGTTTGGCTATAACTTTCGACTTTTTCCCAGTGTCGCATGACTAGATATCCGCGGTTGGTACTTTGGTCATTTAGGTACAATTTTGTACCTTAAACTTTAAACATTCATAAATCTGGTTCTACTGATTGGATTTTTTTTGTTTTGATGTCAATTTATAAAATGCCCTCTATGTTTCTAAATATATGTGGAAGTCTTCTTGTGCTGTGTGTTCACTTTGTTAATGTTTGTGTCCCACATAAATACTTTACACATTGCCTCTAAGCTAAGCCTGATTGCTTTTGTGACTGTCTACCAGAGAGCCAAGCACAGGTTAGTTTGGTGACTCTTGTGGTTCACCCTTACAGGGAATTGTTGCTTGAGAAGGGGTCATACCCCCCTCAAAGAACAGCCCAATTTCTCCCACTGCCAAAAAGAAATACCTTGTAACTTTAGGTATTTAAAATATGATTTGAAATCTAAATACTCACAGCCCATTGAATAATACAAGAGAAGTGAAACACAACAGTAGTACCATCCTCATGAATATCTCCAAGGCAAGGGGGACAGTATCTTGGAGGTCAGGCATTTATCCATGAATATAGCAGAGGGACCCCTATCTTGAGGGTGTTATGAGTCATACAGGATGATGCTTCATGTGCTCTTGGGCTCACAATGGACAACAGAAGTCACTAAATCTGGCTAGCCAACTGGGAGCTGTATCACCACAGATGGCAGGCCGAACAAGAGGATTAAAAAGGACAAAAATAACAAAAGTTACTGCACAGAGATGAATACTCAACAATCCATCACCAATGTTTTGCTTGTACCTGCAGCAGTTAAACATTGGAGAAGCAGGTCTCCACCTCGAGGTCATATGTTTGAGGTCTCCAAAGACATTCACAGACACCACAGTCATCGATGTCAGTTCCTCGGATGTCCACCATTGTTTCATTGAGTGCGATACAGACCTCTATTCGGGCCTTGAAGACTCATCGGGCTAGCCTGGGGCTTCTGCATGTGTCAAGCCAACAGTAGGGTATGAAAGCAAAGCTTCAGCAAGGCCACAGATGTAGTCCTGGTCAGGAGTAAGTGGGCAGTACAACAGCTCCACCCTCTGAGTGCATTGCAGCAGCTGGTGGTCCATTTAATCCACAAAATGAGCACTGACCTGCTGTGCAACTCGAGGTGTTATACACAAAGTTGTGCAGTGGCTGAAGCCACACTTCCATTAAAAATATCACTATTGGAGTGATCTCACCAATCAGAATGAAGTTACGTTTTTCCTTCTTTGAGACGTTTCTAGGAGAGCAGGGGTCTCTGCCCACAGGCAGAAGCACAGGCAAACCTTATTGCGGCTTCTCTGGGTGACAGTAAGAATATTCTCCCCGGAGTGGCTCTAAGGAGTAGTTAAAAGAAATGAGGGATGAAGTGACATCTTATTTGTCTAGAGTTTTCCAAAGCATGTCATGTAAGTTGGGGATGGCCTCAACAGAAACTTGCAATAGTTTTAGATTGTATAACCTGAAATTGAAGGGCGATTAGTTCTTATCTGTGGTTGCACCCCATGTCCTTGGGGGCTACACAATCTTTGAGCTGTTATTGCAGCCATTATCTCTGCGGGGTTTGCCTTGAGGCTGAGGTCTGCTGATGATCAGAGTTGTAAATTATAAGAGCAAACAAGTCCCGGTCACTTTAGGGGTGGGTGGCAGAGCCCTAATGTTCTGTATTTGCAGATAACGGATTGCTCGAATACTCATGCCTGAAGTTTATCTCTGAAGAGCTGATGGCTTCAAAGGGCATGCATCTCTGCTCTGAATCTCAGATCTGGAGCAGGTGTGTAGTGAGGGGCTAGTTTCTGCAGAGGAAGAAACATTAAAGGGTGTGGTGGCATGTTATGTTATGTTAATTTAATTTGTAATGCGCTCGAATCACCAAGAGGGGTATCCCGGTGCAACCAAAGGACAAGACAACAAGAGCAGCTAGATCAGAACAAGAATGTCTTAAGTACTTTCCTAAAACGAGGGTGCTCTGAGCAGATACTAAAAATGGTGTGGCAATTTGTTCCAATAATAAGGAGCCAGGTAAGAAAGGGCCATATGTATCAAGCAAAATTGCGATCGCAAATGCCATAATTCTTTTCGGCATTTGCGATCGCAATTTTGCTTAGTGGTATGTATGAGGCAAATCTGCGTGCAAAATAAGGAATAGCAAGATTTGCGATTCCTTATTTTGCAATTGCATTTAAGGAATCCCAAATTTTGCGATTCCTTATTTTGCGATTGCATTTAAGGAATCGCACATTTTGCGATTCCTTAAATGCAATGTATGAAGGACCAAAAAAGTGCAATTTCGCCTTAAGGAATCGTAAATTACCACCAACTTCAAGTTGGTGGTAATTTGCGATTTCTTTGAAAAATTCACTTTTTTGCATTTTTCAAAATGCAATGTGAAGCACATACATGCTCTTAGGGCATGTATGTGTGCCACATGTGCACCCATGCTTTTTTCAGGGGTGCAACAGGGTGTCCTTTTGACACCATTGCACCCTTGAAATTGCATTCTCAATTTGCAATTCTCTAATGGCTAATCGCAAATTGAGAATGTCTTCCCATTCATTCCTATGGGCCTCTAGGCCCATAGGAATGAATGGGGAGGTATTCCTTAATTGCGAATCGCAAATCGAGATTCGCAATTAAAGAATATGTAAAATTCGCAAAATTTATTGCAAATCCTACATACATAGCATTTAGCGATTCTCAAATAGCGATTCGCAAAAAATCGCTATTTGAGAATCGCAAATGAGGATTATGATCCATATGGCCCAAAAAGACCTGCCGTCAGAACGGGTCTTTTTGAGGCGAGGAATGATTAACAATGCTTTAGCACTCGGTCTCAGGAGTCTCAGGGGCAGTAATGTCTAAGTTTAGTTGCTAAGTAACAGGAGCCATTTCCAGCTAGGGCTTTATGTGTAAGAAAACACATTTTAACAAGCATTTGCAATGCAATTGGTTTTGCCTTTGGGACCTTATACGTATTTAGAGATTTAGCACATTTAGGGTAAAGGCATGAACTGGGGAGACCAGCTGTGTTGAATAAAAAGCTAACACAGTTTGGGTAGACTTTTGGAACAGTGTTTGGGGCAGTGTGAGAGAGGGAGAGGAGAGAGTTCTGCAGAAGGACAGTCGTGGGAGGTAATGGGATAGCATAGATAGAGATCTACAGAAAGTTTGGAGGATAGAAGTTAGTTTAAAAGAGATAAACTCAGAGTTTGGAGTGAGGGAGAGGAGAAACTAGAAGAAAGAGAGCGACATAGTTTTGGGTAGGAGGATAGGCGGGGGAGCGTGCATTTGAGAGAACAGTGACAGGCAAAGTTTGGGTTTGAGGAAGATGAGAAACTTTAGAAGAGAGAGACAGGCAGAGTTTTGGGGTCCAAGTAATTTAACACTTCATGTTCTGTAGCAGTGGCAGGTGACTCTACTGCATAACAGCAGTAACCAATAGATTCTGAAGCACACCGGTGTAGGGATTAAGCTCATGCAGAGATGGGGCGGGGTGGTAGCAGAGAGCACACTGGGGAACAACTTCTAAGCCTTAGGTTCTGATGGAGAGCATAGAGAACTGAAGCCCTCAACTGATCCTCAACTTTCTGTGCACTGAATACAGGTAAACCCCAAATTCGCTCAGACATGTAACAGACAGGTACAGACTCCATGCTCCTGAAGCTCTTTCCCTCCCCGTGGGGAGTGAGAGGGAGACCTTGTTTTGTGGAACGTCTACAGGTAGCTTCCAGGAGAAAAGAAAAGCAAGGCAGACATGTTGCAATAAACAAGGATCACGCTTATACCCGTTAGCTATGACTTTTACTTAACAAAAAAATTAAATATATATATATATATATATATATATATATATATATATATATATATATAGCAGCACTTATCAACAAGTCCAGTCGATAAAACGGCAAGCACACAGGTATCCAGTTTCAAAATCCTTTATGACAAACCCCCTTCACCCTCGACAGACGCGTTTCGCAGTAAAAGCTTCGTCAGTGTCAGTTTGTGCATAGGAATGATCGCCATTTTAACCCCACCGGACATTTCATTTTCCAACAACATAGAAGATGGTAAATCTAAGTGAAAGTGGTGGCCATTTTGAAGTGTAGTGTTTTACATATACTGCATTGGTTTTCATGGCGAATATAAAGTGCTCTAGTGCAAATTTAAAAACATTAACAGCAACAAACATTTCATTATTGTCGTGCACAAATCATGTCATTGTTTTGAGGTCAATGATGTACCTAGATTCTGCGATGCGGAGTGCCTTTTCCCTGTCCCCACCTCGTTCTAAACGCTTGACTTGGTCTATGCAATAAAAACTAATGAGATCCCTATTGCTTCGATGATATTCGGCAAAATGACGAGCTACCGGATAAGATTTATCCTTATTCGCGATAGCTCTCATGTGTTCCAGGATCCTCAGTTTTGTGGGGTTAATAGTACTGCCTATGTAACGTTTCTTACACGGGCACTCTAAACAGTAGACCGTATAGTCGGAGTTACAGTTGAGATGTTTAGTGATTTTCCTGGATATTCTTTGACTTTTTTACTATACTTACAGGCTTTGCAGCGAAGGCATGGAAAGAACCCCTTTATACTGTTTATGGCCGGGGATTCAATGAGAGGGGAGAAATGGCTGTGGATTAGATGGTTTGATAAGGACTGGCATCGTCGATAGGTTTTCATCGGCCTATCTGACAGGTGTTTTTTCAGGATGTTGTCCGTATGTAGGATATGCCAGTTTTTCTTGAAAGTGTGGACTAGATCACCTGATTTGATATTAAAGGTGGTGATCCTTCTTACTTGGTCATTATAGGTCTGCGCCTCTTTCACCACTAGGAGATCCCTCCTATTGATTACTGATGCTTTCACAGCTGCCTGTTTTAGGATGTTGTTGGAATAGCCCCTAGCTAAGAATCTATTGCTTGCATCATTTTTTGCATTTTGAAAATCTTTCTCAGCTGAACAATTTCTTTTAAGGCGTAGATATTCACCATATGGTACGTTCTTGATAAGACTCCTAGGATGGTGGCTTGCCGCGTGTAACACGGCATTGCCCGCCGTCGGCTTTCTATAGAGTCGAGTTTGGAGACTATCATTCTCCACAAATACCTCCAGATCAAGATAAAATACGCTTTTTTCACTGATGGTACTGGTGAATCTTAGATTAAGATCATTATTGTTTAGGGTGGCGATGTATTCCTCCGCCGAGGTTCGATCACCACGCCACACAATAAAAAGATCATCTATGTATCTTGTCCACATCAAGATCCTTTCACTCCACATTTCATTGGTATCACCCCATGCCTCGTGCCTCTCCCACCAGCCCACGAACAAGTTCGCGTAGCTGGGGGAGAAGCACGAGCCCATAGAAGTGCCCCTTATTTGTTTATACAGTTGGCCGGAAAAAAGGATGAAATTGTTATACAAACAGAATCTCATCATACCTAATAACATACCACTGTGTGTCTCAAATTTATCAGGTTTCCTATCCAGGAACCACTTGGTCGCTCTCAGTCCACTTTCGTGATCAATACACGTATATAAATTGACAATATCTAGTGTTATTAGAAGCATGTTTTGTTCCCATGAGATACTGTCCATTAAGCGAAGGAAGTCTTGTGTGTCCCTCACATATGAGGGTAGGTCCTTCACAATAGGGGCAAGATAAGAATCAATGAAGCGGGAAGTGTTCTCTAGAAGGCTGCCGATTGCCGATACAATCGGCCTCCCTGGTGGTCTTTTGGCAAAGAACCTCAACAACCATATAGTCAAAAAGAATTTGATGCAATTCATGTACATTTTCTCTTTCTTTTCGTGCTCACCTTAACGTGAAATAATAAATAAATAAACCTGAACATTACTGTTCTCCAGATAATATAAGAAAGAATAAATTCCTCATATATTAAAGAAACAATCTTTTTGTAAGCAGGGACATTCTCATAATCACGTTGTTTCAATATTCGATGCTTGATGTTGCTTGACAAGTCTACTTTTACTTTCTCAATCTAAATTGTGGATGAGAAAGTATTTCAGTACTACAATACTTCTTCATTGAAAGTGACCTGTGCTTCAGTGCAACAAAGAAAAGTGCTCCGTGTCAATAAAGTGCAAACATATTCAGAGTTACAGTTTTTAGGATCGATATATATACTAGGGATTGATCTAAGGGAAATGTGCAATGTATCAGATGTGCAAATGCGCAAAAATTCATAAATAGCAAACATAAATACTATAACCATAAGACATGTCTAAAACATTTGATTAAAAGACAAATAGATAAAACTACCCATATTGCCTAAAATCAATTATAAAATACTATATCATTATATATTGAGGCTATACACTTGTTTCTATTTGGGGGTCCCACAGTTGTCGCTAAATAATTGCACATCTAATCACATCTGAACTAAGAAATACTTCATAAAAATGTGTGCAAATCCTCTGTTGCATTCAGCCCCCCCCCCGGCCATTTAGAATCGAACTCTAGAATATACTTGGTCTCCGTTCGTCTAAGGCATGATTCTCTGTCTCCTCCCCTCTTTGTCATTGGGATAGAATCAATTGCATAATATTGGAGAAATTTGGGTTTGCTGTTGTGTACAGCCTCAAAGTGCCTAGCAACTGGATAATTCTTGTCTTTATTGGTGATGGCTCGTAGATGCTGCAATATACGTTTGTGTACCTGCAGTTTAGTACTGCCTACGTATTTGAGGTAGCAGTCGCATTCCAGGACGTAGACACAATACTCTGTCTTACAGGTCAGATGTTGTTTTATAACTCTTTTAGTCCCTGAGAATGCTGTGATGTAATCCTTAGTGTTCACCCCAAACTGACAGGCCTTACATGTGAAGCATCTATAAAAGCCATTTCTAGAGGGTAACCAAATGTCCTTTTTAAAAAGCTTCCTGGCTATTCCTAGATAACATATTGCCCATGCTTCTTGCTTTCCGAAAGGCAATAGATGGATTTGAGGGCATTAGGTCACCAATTATGGGATCAGACTAAAATGCCAATTCCGCCTAATGGTACTCCTCAATTCCTTCTCTTGTTTATAAAGAATAGTGGAGGCAGCACCAAACTTGAAGTAAATCAACACGACCAAAGTTTTTTTATCCAAAAATATATATTTTTCTTTTTAGCTTCGTATTTTCAAAGTGCACAGGACAGCCAACGCGTTTCGCTCCCCAACCATGGGAGCTTCATCAGGGCTGAAAACAACGTGAAATATACACATATATTAATAACACATACTAACATAAAAAATACATCACAGAACACACAAAAATAAAAACCAATGAATACAGAAATGAGAAACAAAGAGGATGACACTACACCAAAGAGGACACAATGACAATCCTACTGACTTGAGGGCGTGTTATCCCAATTTATAAAAACACGATAGAATTACTAAAGCTCCACGATAAGTACAGCTACTATATTGTCAAACAGAGTTTTATGCAGCCATAAATTCCATTACAATCGAAAATTTGGAGTCAGTGAAAAAGAAAAAAGGAAAAAGGGGGGGAGGGGAGGAGGGGAAAGGACGAAGTTAGAAAAAGATGAATAGGAATAAAAACCGGTAATTCCTAGTGGGTGGGAGAAGCTATGGCGGATAGTCCAATGTAGTCAATTATCAGTCAACTTGACACTATTATACCAATAGAAAAAACATATAATTCTCACCATTTATACTAGATGGTTTTTCTTACAGTTGTGCAGTCAAATTTGTAAAAAGAAGAGGAACTGGCCAGTATAATGGTATATAAACTGGAACAGCAAAAGAAAGGAGATATATATATGAATGTCAAAGCACTAGAGACAAATTTATAGAAATTACGTGTAAAACAAAACACGTCAATTATAATGGTACATATATCTTCAATAAAGAAAGAACAATATATATCCAACAAACGTCCGTAAAGGAAACTATAATATGAATACCCTATGGTAAACGCTCTTCATCAATGAGGCAATCTGTATCACAAACTCATCGTAAGGTATATGCCTCAACAGTATTCATGTTGAGGAATGTAGACAACAATTCCTAGCCTGAAAGATAAGCATGGATCTATTGTCTTCTCACCTAGTGCAGATATTCCAAGTAGAAATAGGGTATCCAAAACGTCAAAGTCCGTCAGGTTATTCACACAAATAGCATAACAGATTATCTGAAAGAGCAGCAAATGAAAAAGTGTCACTGGATGGAAACGCACAGCTAATGAAACCCAAGTTCATAATCAAGAACTTTCCTATTTCCATGACAGAAACAAGCTCCTCGAAGGGCCCCATATTGACCCAATCTGAAGGTGTATTCCATCAATCAATCAATCAATCACAGCATTTATAAAGCGCACTACTCACCCAGAGGGTCTCAAGGCGCTAGGGAGGGGGGGTCCGCTACTGCTCGAACAGCCAGGTCTTGAGTTGCTTCCTGAAGGCGAGGTGGTCCTGGGTCCGGCGGAGGTGGGTCGGGAGGGAGTTCCATGTCTTGGCGACGAGGTAGGAGAAGGACCGTCCTCCTGTGGTGGCTCTTCGGATGCGGGGGACGGCGGCGAGGGCGTGGCCGGTCGATCGAAGCTGGCGTTTGGGAGCGTAGAAGTTGAGGCGGCTGTTGAGGTATCCCGGGCCTTGGTTGTGTAGGGCTTTGTGTGCGTGGGTGAGGAGTCGGAAGGTGATTCTCTTGTTGACCGGGAGCCAGTGCAGGTCTCTCAGGTGTCCGGAGATGTGGCTGCGACGGGGGATGTCCAGGATGAGACGTGCTGAGGCGTTCTGGATCCGCTGGAGTCTTTTCTGGAGTTTGGCGGTGGTTTCGGCGTAAAGGGAGTTGCCGTAGTCCAGACGGCTGGTGACGAGGGCCTGGGTGACCGTCTTCCTGGTCTCGGTGGGAATCCACCGGAAGATCTTACGTAGCATGCGCAGGATGTTGAAGCACGACATCAGTAATTAACTACCTAGGAGTACAGCCAGTATCACTGGTGCTGGTTATGTTGCACTCACATGGCATTACACATAACACTATGTTTTAAAACAAGAATATACATGATTATAAGCAGGTAAAAGATAAGCAACATTATTAGTAACTCACATTAATATCCAAGGTTGTCGTAACGCAAAGCGACGTATGTGCAGTCTATGATAAGCTGCTAAAACACACGTGCTGTAACAAAAAATGAGGTTGGTGGGTATTATGCACCCACTACAAACAAACAGACTCCGATAAAATGAGCTCGCTAAAGCAATGCAGCACAGACACACATACGTGAGGCGCCTGAGCTCACTCCTACCCCCGAATATTAAACATTAAGCATGAGAACCCCCATGTCCAAACCGCACATGATGAGCTCGCTAGATCTAGCGCGTAGTAGAACAGCATAACCACGCAAAAATAAACGCGACCAAAGGGCAACTGACTTAACAGTTTAGAAGTTATAGTTACAGGTTCCAAACAGTGCCTACCTTCAAAGGTTTAACAAAACGTGACGGCCCACGACGGATTTTCTCAAACAACATCAACGGGACCGGGCCAACTTTTTAAAGCCGGCGAACCGGTCACGTGAACCATCTCTTCAATGTATGGAGAGTGGAGAAGGAAACAACAACGTCGTAGAGTGTGGCGGCCATGATGGACTGGTGAAAACTAAACTAAATGGCCATAAACAATATTGTACAAAACGCTTGGATCGGTCAGGAGACACCATAAAGAACAACCATAGTTAGAAAACAAACGTTTACGGCCCATAGCAATTATAGTAGCTGTACTTATCGTGGAGCTTTAGTAATTCTATCGTGTTTTTATAAATTGGGATAACACGCCCTCAAGTCAGTAGGATTGTCATTGTGTCCTCTTTGGTGTAGTGTCATCCTCTTTGTTTCTCATTTCTGTATTCATTGGTTTTTATTTTTGTGTGTTCTGTGATATATTTTTTATGTTAGTATGTGTTATTAATATATGTGTATATTTCACGTTGTTTTCAGCCCTGACGAAGCTCCCATGGTTGGGGAGCGAAACGCGTTGGCTGTCCTGTGCACTTTGAAAATACGAAGCTAAAAAGAAAAAAATATATTTTTGGATAAAAAAACTTTGGTCGTGTTGATTTACTTCAAGTTTGGTGCTGCCTCCACTATTCTTTATATTTTCTGTCTGGAATTCCAGTGGGACCGAACCACAGCAGGTCCTGGAGGTTGACAGCACAATAAGACTGAACATTTCAAGGGACTTTGGAAATTGGAGGTGCTTTCTGGTTGATCCGCTGTGGAACTTTTTTCTTGGACTATCCTTCTCTTGTTTAGAATAAGTAAGGATCAAACGGACCGGGGCGGATTTAGAATTTCCCTCTCCTTGTGTGGTCTTCAATTTGTACTTGAGAAGTTCCTCCCTTGGCTTCAGTTGTGATTTCCTCATAGCAGAATGAGCAAGATACCCCAAATTCTTGGGGGAGTTATTTGAGCTCATCTTTGGCCACTTTGGAACTCCAACCAGCTTGGGACAACAAGATGGATCGAGTGTCCTTTAATAAAACTGTGAATGTCGCAAGCAAAAAGAAATCTTTATTGGAAGATAAATTTGCGCTCACAAAGAGACGGCACGGATGGACAGTCATGAATTCATACAGGTCTCTAAAGCCACAAGCCTACTTATCTGCCCATTTTAGTTCCTATTTAAAGATGTGCTTTCTAAAGTTCAGGATGGGGGTGTATGTCTCTAAGGATTTATCCCCCTCTTGGGTGACAGGTTTTAATTCAGAACGTTGATGTCACTGACCATGTCATGAGTGATGTAATATGTGACGTCATCAGCAGTGCATTGCGGGCGCGCAAGTTATAGTTAGCTGAGCTAACTATAACGTAGGAATTTCAAAGGTTTTGTATGAGAGAAATGTTCAGCTAACTATAACGTGTGAAACCTATGGTTTTTTCAATGAATTTGCATAGTTTTTTAAATGCTAATTCCTAACTATAACGTGTGTAAAACCTATGGTTTTTTCAATGAATTTGCAAGGTTTTTTTAAATGCTAATTCCTAACTATAACGTGTGTGAAACCTATGGTTTTTTCAGTGAATTTCAAAGGTTTTGTAAATGATAATTTATAAATGTATTAATTATTATGTCTTTCTTTTTATACTAATTTCTTATATTTTTAATATAAATATTTATATTTATTTTATTTTTTAGATTATATTTCATATTCTTATTATTAAATAATACCAAAACTAAATTGCAAAGTAATTTTTGGATGAATTATTGCTTGACGTAAGTTGCAAGTATAATACAGCTCCAGCACCTCTCTTGGGGCCCTATGCTCACAATGCTGTATCAATCCTTACACCTGCTTCAAGCACATGCAAGGTTTTGACGCAGCATGAGCTCAAAACTCACTGAATAAAATGTTATACATTTCACTCAGTCACTTTTACGAGGCCTTGCTGCACCCCCTTCTTCACAAGAAAGCCTCTTCTGGTGCAGCGCTTTACAATGTAATACACCCTCCAGATGCATCCCGTTGTTAATAGCACACACCATGACACATCTTTTGCACCACCGCTGTGTCACAAAAGTGACGCAACGGCTGTATAAAAGAGGCACAAGGGGATTGTAAATCCACCCCTAACACATACAAATTCACCCAGGCACTTTAACCAGCAGTGCAAATTGAAGCATACACTTGTAACATATTTATGTACGTATGATACATTCAAGTGCTTCGGACATACTACAGTATACTATAGATAAACACCTTTTAGATTTATGCTGTAGCAGTTCCTTATAGTTCTGCACTTTCACATTCTCCATACACTAGTAACATATTCATTCATTCATTTATGAACTACACATTCATTCTAACAAACTTTTACACACTACCATAGAAATATAGTTCTTTCTTTGACCAGTGAAGGTAGTTCTGAAAAGAACTGTTTTTTTTTCTTTTGTATTTTTTTGTGTTTTCTCAACAAATTCCAAGCGGAACAAAAGAATGAAAAAAAGAACAACTAATGTCGAGGACAACAATGATCCTGCATCCTGCGTTTCATCAAGTCTATAGACTGTTTCCATAACACAAAAGTTTATCGCAATAAATGCATAGAATTTTAACTTTAGCAAAGTCAGAATCGATTTGTGGGTGTGGACTGCTTGCTGAAAATGCTGATGCCGCAGTTGATGTGCTTGGTGCAGTAGCAGGTGGATTCTCATGCAACCTCCGTCTTGCAGCTCGAGCAAAGTTCTTGGGGTGCAAGTTCTTCACGTGTCGCACCATATTTGTTGTGCCAAAGAAGTATTTTTTACATGGATCACCCCTTGAAAGAGTTGTTTGGCAACATTTACAGGTTACTTTTGGAGCATTAACCTTTTTTTGACCTTCTGGAAAAGTGAAAAACTTCCAAATTAGAGCTTCTTTCCTCTTCTTTGGACGTTTGGATTTCAGGAATGAAATCTCCCTCTGAAGAACTGCTGGAAGATGAATCCATTGCTCTTATTATTGTGATCTTCCTTCTATTTGAGAAGATTCTCAGAACAAATGCTTCTTCTTTGAAAGTCAAAGTCGAATAATTATAATAGGACGGAAATTTCAACAGTCGCAATAGGAAAAGTTACATGGATTTGCGTATGCTTATGATGCGCTTGCGCAGCTCTTTCAATACGAGTACGCATGATGTTCTACCGCGATTTGTGTAATTCTTTTTAAAAGTAATATATGATTGTTACAAGTATTAAAAAAATACATAGTTATCCCAAATGTCTGCCCTTAGTATGTACATTAAATACATACATGTTGTAAACCAAGTAGAAACATTGCCCCCTTTCGCGTACAGAACGCCGTACATGACGTCACACCAAAGCTTTAATGCGATGCGTAACGTGAAAGCATATTTGTACCGTATGCGCGGGCACACGCTGAGTATGATAAGCAGTACAAACTATGGTGCGATCTCCCTCTCAGTGTTAAATCAGAGCTCAGGGCGTGCTAAGGAGAATGATTAGAAGTGCTGACTCATTGCAGATCCGATTCTGGGCCTGCCTCTGCGCACATGATAACACCGCCCCATCTCTCTGTTGTTAATTGTTAGTGCACACACTCATACTTGCACATGCGCGGTGCACGCCCGCCCACACTACCCACATGCCACCACCTAGCATGCTTGCTATCATTTAGCCTGCAAACCAATACATCACCCAATGGCATGTCCCCCAGGGCCATCATTCTTACAGACCGCGAAAAAGCTACCAATGACGGCCCTGGCCTTGGTGTGGTCAGCCCCCGCGGTTCCCATATAATGAGCACGCTCTCTTTTGGCTGCCTGTGCTGCGGTGACAGACAGACTGGCGAAAACACCCCAGACTCAGCGAAACCGCAGCCTTTCAAGACACGACAAAGGACGACAGAAGCAAAGGTAAGAGAAGACGTCACAACATCAGCCTCCACTATAAATTGTATATGCATAATGCTATTTTTTATCCTTCATATGGCTTTCCTACCCCTCAATGGTTTTAAATTATACTTACATAATTGAAATATTTCTTTATAAGTAACGAGGTCCTATACACATCTAATCTTAAAAATTGTGCGTGCATACATTTCTGTGTCGTATTTCTGTACTACGCCACGTGCTTAGACCTCTATTATTATTAATTGTGCATCCATGATAGTATTTTTTTTTCTACGTCACAAGGCCGTCCCATGCCTCTATTAACTTATTCATCTTCCTTTGTTTGCTGGAGCTGCAACAGTCTTAACTACGAAATATTAAGAACCCACATTAAAATTCACTTTTGATAGTAGTTACGCAACTCAGTTTACAATGACTAATCAAAACGTCCTTTTGTTTCCTTCAGCAAACATCCTTCAGAAGCAAACACGGCCTATCGAGCAACAGCAATGGAATTCTCTGCAACTTATTGAATATACTTTGACGTATAGAAGCGGAGTTCAAGTCGAATGGTGAACTCCGGTGGCCGCACTCTTTATACAAGGTAAGCACAGCAGACTAGATCTACAAAGACTTCATAGCAATGCATTAGAAATCAGTCGCCATAACGGGCGTCAGTAACGCAGTAGGCACTTCCATATAAACACCACTTGAACGCGGCACTATAACAACTGAAATATACCAGGTACACTGCACTCGTAAAACTGTTGTGTAACTTTTTTTATGATAGTAGTGAGGACCATATTATCAAACCTTGGCAACAAAATTATCGCCACTTTATCGTCAGCAAACTGCCGCTAAAGTGACCATAATAGGTTTGATAATATGCTCTATTGAATTCCAATCGAAGCTCATGTTAGATGTGAAGGACATCTAACATGAGCTTCGCTTGGAATTCCATAGAGCATATTATCAAACCCATTATCGCCACTTTAGCGACACTTTACTGCCGATAAAGTGGCGATAATTTTGTCGCCCAGGCTTGATATTATGGCCCAGAGTGCGTAGTGTACAGCAGCTTCTCTGTAAATAAATAATTACCTCTGAGCAGTGACAACAGATACGTTACAACAGTCTGACAAACAGATCCACAACCTTATTATGCCACTTTTGAGTCACTTTTAACATGGATAAAGTGATGCAAGGAGCTAGTAAATATACATCTAACTTTTCAAGAAAAAATCTCAACTCCAGACTCTACGACACAGTTTTAATGTTGTTTTCTCTCTCTTTCTCTCTCTCACTCTCTGTGACATAATTTCTCTTTCTCTCTTAAACTTAGACACTGCTGTCTGCTTCGACGTGTAGAAGAACAGCCCCAGTGAAGTTGTGAAGTCCACTTCCTTATGTGTTTGGCCGCAAGGTTTATACAACGGTAAGCACAGATGCCTAGATCTACAAATCCTTCTTAGGAATGCATTCGAAATAATACGACATAACAGGCGTTAGTAACGCAGTAGGCACTTCCATATAGACACCACTTGAATGGGGCTCTAAAACAAGTAAAATGTACCAGGTACACTGCACTCGTAAAACTGTAGTGTAAGTTTTATTTATGATAGTAGAGAGGACCATATTATCAAACCTTGGCAGCAAAATTATCGTCACTTTATTGGCAGCAAACTGCCGCTAAAGTGGCCATAATAGGTTTGATAATATGTTCTATTGAATTCCAATCGAAGCTCATGTTAGATGTGAAGGACATCTAACATGAGCTTCGATTGGAATTCCATAGAGCATATTATCAAACCCATTATCACAACTTTAGCGACACTTTCCTGCCGCAAAAACGGAGATAATGGGCTTGATAATATGCCCTTGTGAATTCCCATAGTAGCCCACGTTAACACCAGAACCTGGACTGCTATGGGAATTCACAACACCATATTATCAAGCCCATTATCGCGGCTTTAGCTGCAGTTTCCTGCTGCTGAAACAGCGATAATTTTATCACCGTTCTTGATAATATGCCCCGTAATGCTACAACTCATTTACTCACATCTACATAATTCTAAACTCTAATTTTCTGTTTTCTTTTGCAGATTACCAATCGGACACCTTTTGGAATCCATTTGACAATTTGTTTATAACATTGTTTAAGTTATTTTTCCAGTGCTAATATAGTTATAATTGAGTTTCGTTTATATTTATTGTTTAATAAAAGTTCATTAAAAAAAAAAACATACTTCTTTTATTTTGAGGGGGAGGGATATGACGGTCCACAATAAAAATAATGTTGAAATACTAGAGTAAGATATTCAAGACTAGGATTGAAAACTACTGAGTTCTAACTAACAGATATAATAAAAACAACGGTGAGAAACTACTAAAATGGCGGTGGAGGGAGTACGTAATCAACGTTTGGCGCCTCGGCACTACCTTTCAAATAGATATATAAAAAATATGACTATTAATACTGTACAAAAGTACAGCAGCAGATGACAGACACGAACCGGGAAAAGAAAGCGACAGATTTACTAACTGATATATTGAAAGGTTTGCTTGTTGAACTTGAAGAAAAAGAAAACGTGGGCTTCGAAACGACACTGAGCATACGAAGAGAGTACAACTGCTACACCAAAAAAAAGGAAAGCTTTACATACTATCATAGAAATGAAGGAGCATATTATCAACAAAAGGCGATACATTATTGCTGCTTTTATCGACAGGAAACTGCCGATAAAGCGGCGATGATCTCCTTGATAATAGGCCCTTGTAACGTCCCATAGCAGCCCAGGTTTTGGAGTTAACCTCGGCTCCTATGGTTATTCACAAGGGCATATTATCAAGCCCATTATCGCCGCTTTATCAGCAGTTTCCTGCCGATAAAAGCGACGATAATGTATCGCCTTTTGTAGATAATATGGCTCATTGCTCTTTTTTTGACCAGTTAACTTACGTGCATATTATCAAGCACCGGTGTTAAAATTATCTCCGTTTTTATTGGCAGGAAACTGCCGATAAAACGGCGATAGTGAGCTTGATAATACAGCCTTGTTATTTCCCATAGAAGCCCATGTTAACACCAGAACATAGGCTTCTATGGCTAATAACAAGGACGTATTATCAAGCCCACCCTCCCAACATTAATAAAAAAATCTTCAGTCAATCCAGGTACCCGGAGCTGGAAGGTCATTTTACATATCACTGCCCCAGAAAGGTGACGTTCCCCACGACGTGTATGGGGAGAGAGAGCTCAAAACATATTTTGTTTAAACAGACCCGAGGGGTGCCGCTCAGCGAGACTGCGGGGAGTAAAGCCGTACCCCCCCCGCATACTTCAAAATTAAAACCAGAGGAGTGCCGTTCCCCAGTGCTCGGGGCACCTTACAAGCCCCCATCATGCAGAAAAATTGCCCCCGTAATTTGCCCCCCCGGGACCTAATGAATAAAATGGACTTCTACTTTGTTTTCACCTTTTCCACGAGTACCCCGCCATTTTTTATTTTTTTTAAATAAAAATTGAGCCTAAAGATCCATATATCACCCCCTGACCAAGACTATAGGCTCAGAATGTTTCTACCCTGCCCCGTTTCCTATTTCTCAACTTTGTTTTACTGTTATCTTCTGACTCTGCTCTCCCGACAAACAACATGGCTGCCAACACTTCCTGGTTTGGAGTATTGACAGCCAATCAACATGCAGCTCCTTCTGGTAATTCTACGTATTAGGAAATAGAGCTCAAATCATCAACCCGGTCAATAGCACAATCCTGCCTTTTTTCTAGAATAAGCAAACAATGCGCAAATAACCTCCACTGAAACTGACTATATGGAAATTTGCTCCATACATTCATTTTGCATATCCTGAAAGCAGAATGGCTTTTATTCTGTTAGTCTGTGAATCAAATCAAGAAGCTCAGCCTTTGTGGAAATTCGCTGCCATGTGAACAAAACCACACAATGTGGTATGTATGGCCATTATGTGTTCAATACTTTTAAACCAATATCCTCCTGATCACTTTTTGATTTTGACTCTTTCCACATCTGCTCCATTTATTACTGTGCATAAACACCTTTGCAGGTATATCTTAGTTGTGTTCATAATATGAAGACAATAATAAGGGAAAGGCTGGAATATTGTGTTGCATTGTGTTATGTTGTGTTTGTTTCTTTTTTCTAGTAGACCACAATATGAACCCTCTCTATGACAAGCCTTTTGTGGAGATCCTTGAAGGATGAGAGTAAAAACAAATGAGAGAATGAGCAGTGTCTGACAGAGAGAGAGGGGTAATGGCCTGAGAGAGAGAGAGGATAACCTGTCAGAGAAAGGGATGAGGGGAGACAGAGAGGAAGGGAGAAAGGCCTGACAGAAGGCATAAGGGACTGGCAGCAAGGAGGTCCTGAGACTGGAGGTTGCAGGCCTGACACAAAGAGAGGAGAACTGACAAAAATGATCACAGCTGACAGAAAAAGAGAGAGAGACTTGGACAGTGACTTGGCAGAGAGAGTGAGGGACAAGAACTTATGCTGGCTACCCTGTTGGGGTCCTTTATTTCCTGAAAAGAGCCTATGGCCACAACCCTTGCTTTGTGACCTTCCTTCCTTACCAATAATTCCCTAAACCCTTTCCCTCCTTCATTGAATCACTCCTACTAATTATATGCCCACTACAGTATTGCTATGATTACGTACGGTAATCCCCATTACTCTTAGTCCTACTCGTCCTCGACCCAGTCATCACTCATGAGGTATTCCACAGACAGGAAACAAAACAGGAAACGCTTTCAGGCTCCACCCCCCCTCCTGCCAGGTGCTATATCAGACCCAACCACCAGAAGCACATCCTGACACACCAAGCAACAAAGGCCTGGACAGGGAGGGTGGGAAGTATGACTGGGTCGAGGACGAGTAGGACTAAGAGTAATGGGGATTACCGTACGTAATCATAGCATTACCTCTACGTCCCTCGTCCTCGACCCAGTCATCACTCATGAGGCATACCAAAGCAACGCCCAAACAGGCCTTTGGCAACCCAAACACAGCAAAAACACAGACCAGACACAAAGGAGTGCAGCAAGCGAAAAAAGAGCAATACACAAACAGAACTCAGAGCGGAGGGGGAACCCCCACAGCTTGCAACACCCCACGACCAAAATCGGTCCGGTCAGACAGGGCACAATTCAACCCGCAGAGCCACACAAACGCGGACTCGGAGGCCCAGGCCCCAGCACGGCAAACCTCATCAAGAGACACACCATGGAAAGCAGCCCAGGAGGCAGACACGCCCCCAGGGGAACGCGCCCGAACACCCGCCGGACAAGGCAAACCAGCACCACGAGAGGCAAGAGTGACGACAGTCATAATCCAGCGACCCAAGGCAAGCCTGGAAGCAGCCGTACCCAACCAGCCAAACCAAAGGTGACAAAAGAGAGTCAGAAGAGCGAAACTCCCCAGAACGAGCCACAGAAAACGGACAAGGCACGCCCCAGGCCCAAAGAATGAAGCAACAGCTCAGAAGGAGAAGAAGGAGAAGGGCACAAAGAAGAAAGAACCAGCCCTGGAGAGGAAAGGAAACGGGAGCGGACTCTGGGGATAAAACCAGGAGCCAAAGAAAGCACAACAGAGTCACCCAGAAAACGCAAAAATGGGGGGGGGACAACACAAGGCCGTAAGCACCCCCAACCGGCCTCGCAGAAGTGACGGCCACCAGAAAAGCCACAACAAAGGACAGAAAGGAAAGGGCCACAGTCTCCAAAGGTCCAAAGGGGGAGACTGTAAAACACCCATCACCAGCGAGAGATCCCAAGGCCCACGAGCGGCATGCAGCACAGAAAGATGTGGTCGGGCAGACCACGGACCCCAAGAGACAACTGTACAACCTCCAGACCGCCAAGGAGAGGGGAACCAGAAGAGGGAACGGTGACCACAGAGGAGAGGGGTAGCGGGGAAGAAGCCAAGGAGGGCCCACCGCCAGGCCCAGCAGCAGAGGAAACCAGGACCTCCTCGGCCAGAGCGGAAGAACAGCCACCACAGGAGCCCCCTCCTGCCGAACCGTCAGCAAGAAGGCAGGAAAAAGGGAGGAAAATCATAAAGAAGTCAAGGAGGCCACCGGAGAGACAAGGCATCCACACCCCAGGCGCCCACCTCCGGAGACCTGGAGCAGAACAGGGCATTGGACCGGGAGGCGAACAAGGCCACAACCGGAGACCCGAACCTCAGGCAAAGCAAGCGAAAAGTCCGGGGATCCAGGCACAGGGACAGAGACGAAGGAAACCTCCGGCTCAACGAACCGCCACCACGTTGGCCACATCACGAACGTGCCGAGCAGACAGGGCCAGAAGAGTCTTCGCCGCCCAGTCCGAAATGGAGCAGGCCACCAGATTCAGGAAAGAACTGCGCGTCCCCCCCTGGTGATCGACGTAGGCCACAGACACAGTGTTGTCCGTCCTCACCAGGACATGGCAACCCCTCAGATGAAGATGGAAAAAGCGGAGCGCCCTCTCCACCGCAGACAACTCCCTCCAGTTGGACGACCTGCGAGACTCCACCGGGAGCCAACGAGCCTGCACAGCCCAATGATCCAGAGTCGCCCCCCAGCCGGAAGCGCTGGCATCCGTGGTCACAACCAGAGGAGGAGGCAGACGGAACAACATCCCCACGGAAAAGTGGAAAGGATCCAGCCACCACTGAAGGGCAGACACAATGTCCAGAGACACGGGCACAGGAACAGCAGAAACCAGGACAGGAAAAGGGACTCACCGCTGCACATGCCACAGCAGAAGGCGCAGAAGAACCCCGGCCCAGGGCACGGTGAAGACAGAAACAAGCATGTGGCCCTGAACCCCCAGCCACTGAAGGAGGGGAGCCGAGGTACGTGACAACAACTTCCTCAGCAACGACTGAAGGTGACGAATCCGGGCGTCCGGCAGGAACACCCCGCCCAACACAGAATCGAACACAGCTCCGATGAAGGTCCTCCGAGCGGCAGGCTCCAGGCGGCACATCGGTAAGTTGATCAAGAACCCGTGGTCCCTGAGCATAGACAAGGTCAAGAGAAGGTGGCGAAACATGACCCCCAGGGACGGAGCCTGAACCAACCAGTCTTCGAGATACAGGAACACCGACACCCCCAGGAGATGGAGATGGGCCACCAAGGGACCCACCACCCTGGTGAACACCCTGGGGCGGACCGAAGATCAAACGGAAGGACGCAGAACTGCCAGAGCCGGCCCTCCAGGCAGAAGCGCAGGAAAATGCTGAACCCTTACAGCCACCGGAACGTGCAGGTACGCATCCAGGAGGTCGAGAGTGGAGAACACCCAACCGGACTGGATCAGCGGGATAATCCTCTGGAGCGTCTCCATCTTGAACAGGATCTTCCTCACGAACAAGGTCAAACCCCGAAGGTCGATGACCACCCGAAAGCCCCCCCCGTGACCCCTGGCACCACAAAGATGATGGAGTAGACGCCCAACCCCCACTCCGCCATTGGGACAGGGACAATCGCAAGCATGCTGACCAAAGAAAGAACCCCGTCCGACAAGGCCAGACGGTGGGAGGCATCCCGAGGAGAAGGGGTCACCACCATCCCGGAGGGGGGAGGGGGGAACAGGAACTCGATCCGGCAGCCCCTTGACAAGACATCCAGCACCCTTCAGCGGAGGTCGTCAGGCGCCAAGCAGGAAGGAACTGGCGGAGCCACCCAGCAACCAGAGGCGGACCACCAGCAAGAACGCCCCCTAGGCTGGCATAGTCAGGAACGCAGCAGACCAGACCCGGCACCCCTCTGGGACGTCTTATGAAACTTCTGGGGAAAAGACCGGCCAGTGCCACGCTGACTCCGAAACGAGGACTGCTGAAATCTGGAAGGCTGGCGGAAAGACCTGGCATCAGAGAAGCAGGAACCCTACGGGGCGGAAGAACACGAAAGGACAAAGAATGCTTGCGCTCCTAGAAGACCTCGTGCAGCACCTCCTCCAGCGAGATACCAAACAGACGGGCACCAGAGAAAGGCAGCCTCAGAGTCAAGGAACGTCGGGTCCGCGTCCGTCTTCCAATCCCTCAGCAACAGGTCACGACAGGCAGCCACAGAGGAACCACAGGACACAGCAGAGGCCCACACAGAATCAAAGGCGACGTCCGACAGGAATGCCGCCTGGCGCTCCATAAACACCAGCAACTCCGGACAACTGGCACCCACCTGCATAGATGAAAACAGGGACTAGAAATCAGTCAGTAAAGACTGGGCAACGGAAGCCCCATAAATGCCAGAACGAACAGCCAGATGAGAAGCGGCACAAGACTCCTACAGGGCAGAAACCACCATTGCGTCCACACCATCCTTCAGAACGGAATCATCCGCCATGGAAGGACGACCCACAAGACTGGCCACAACAGAGTCCACAGGAACGGAATCAGGCAAAGAGTCCGCCAAATCCAAAATGGAGAAAGCAGGGACACAAACCCGGCATGGAGAAATGATCCGGGTCCTTCCACGCCCATAACAGAACCTCGGACACAAAAGGATGCACCGGCAGAGAAGAGGCAACAGGCCACCAGGACTGCGGCAAGAGAACAGCCAGAGAAGAGCTGGGCGCAAAAACCCCAGGAAACCCCATGCCAACCCACACATGGGAAAGGACGTCAGGCAAGAGCTCCCTGGAAAGGAGATGCCCCGCAGCGCAACCTCAGCAAGCGAAGGCCCAACGGAATCATTAGAGGAGGAAACATCTGAAGAAAGGCAGAAATCCCAACAGCAAGCCACAGATGAGCCTCAAAAACAGAAGAGTCTCCAGAAGAAGGCGCCCAATCCGGGCATCAGCACACCTCCAGGCATGCATCGCAGGAGGAGGGGGGAAGGCCCCACCGGAATCAGGGAAGAGGCAGGTACTGGAGAATGCACATGACCAACGCCCCCAAGGTAGACTCACAGCCACTTAGAGGGCAGGAGAGGGGATGTAGCACAGTGCAAAAGAAGTGACAAATCGTCCGAGGGTCAGGCGAGGCTCGAACCTCGATCCCCAGCACCAAAGTCGGCAACGCTAACTAGATGGCCACAACTCACCCTCGGAAGAGTGCAGGTCGCGCAAGGACGAGGCCCCGGGTCAATCCCCGGCAGCACCTTACAAAGGCTGTGAACAGAGAGCGCGAGCACTGCCGCAGAAGCACAAATCCGTGCATCAGTGCGCAGGCGCCTGCCGTGTAATGGAGTAGCTTCAATCCCATTTGAGGCTGATTCAAAACATTTCAAAAAGTGTCAAACATTGCAGACACGCAACCGTGTACGAACACGGAACAGGCATGACCCAGCCCAGCGAGGAAATGGCCCCAAGAACTGGAGCGCCCGGAGCCCACCCGGGCGCCCGCCCACACCAGCACCCGGCACCGAACACGGCCGATGGATGTAAAAGAGGACAATGCGCATGCGCGCAAACCCAGGAAGACGCCGCGAGACAGCCGGCAAAGCACCGCCGCCGGCCGCCCCAGTGTAGCAGGGCGAACAACGCGTCCCGGAGGCACATTCAGGAGCCGACACCAGGGCCCCTACAAGACAAAGAGGCACTGGCGAGATTGGGGAATCCAAAGGGGAGGAGCGCGCTCCACAACAGCCCAGCGCTCACAACCCCAAACCCCTACCTGCACGTCCGGATCCAATAGGGAAGAACATCGAGGTGCAGGAGTCCTGGAAGATCCACAGCAGACCAGCAGCGGGAACAGAGACCAGGGCAGGAAACGAAACAGGAAGACCCACGAAGCCAAGCAGCATAGGTCACCTGAGCCCAGGAGGAGAAAGGGAAGCCCAGCAGCCCCACTCCAAGGAATCCCACGACGGTCCATGGGAGCCCCCCAGAGCCCAGCAGAGGAGGATCCACAGGACAAACGAAGCAGGTAAGCGCCCGGCACTCACCCCAGCGTCTCCCATCAAGTAAACCACCGACAGGAAACAAAACAGGATGTGCTTCTGGTGGTTGGGTCTGATATAGCACCTGGCAGGAGGGGGGGTGGAGCCTAAAAGTGTTTCCTGTTTTGTTTCCTGTCTGTGGAATACCTCATGAGTGATGACTGGGTCGAGGACGAGGGACGTAGAGGTAATACCGTAGTATCAACACTATTATTCCCTGGAGTGCCATAAAGCATCTATGTTGACTCCACCAGGTTGCTATTGGGTGTACAGAGGGAACGTTTCCAACATAGGATCCAAAAACACAAAGACCACTCCCTTCCAACCACCAGGTCTGCCTCTGTGCAAAACATGCACCTGGATTGCTCAAAAGCCAATCTTGAGAAAACTTTATAGCCCTTGCAACCAAGTACTGTAACTATGCTAGGTACCATTACTGATGGTAATAAAGAGCAGAATAGTACTTGTAGGAATTGGAAATAAGGCCACAGATAGATTTATTTGGTATTTACCACGTTTGTCTATGTCTTTCACAGGTTTTCTGGATTTATTTTGTTTGCAAGCTTGCACATTCCATTGTGATTTCTGGCCTCTGGGATATATCACAAGGATATCTTGACAATATTCAGACACAAATATGTGTCCTAAATATAGATTACAAAAATATTTTTCTATTGGAAATAATCATGGGAAATCTACAACCAATGGAGTGATATTTTTTAAAATTATATTTCAAGCCATGGGGTTTATAAGCCATTGGTTTTATGCTAGATAGTTTTTTTTTCTAGATATTCTAACTTAGAGCTAGGCTTCAGTTTGTGAGGAAGCAGCTCTGGAGGCATGACTTACCTGTAGTGGCTGAGCAGGAAAAGGGGCACTATACTTCAAACCCTTCTGTGCAGTGGTTATGGTGCACGGAAAGAGTGGCGGTTTTCACCGAGCAAAAACACAGCCCGGGGTAAGGTTTTGTGCTTGTGGAGAACGCACTACACGAAAGACCTGACAACTTAATTTAAAGCCACAAGAATCCATGAACTCTCACGACAGTTAGAAATGGTGTTGGTCATTTTGGCTCAGATGTACGACCATTCGAAATTGCGACTCGCAATTTGCGCTCAATCGCGAGTCGCAATTTGGAATCTACAACAGTGTCAGTGACACTGATTGCGATTCCCAATGGGGTCGCAAAATGCGAGACTCATAAATATTAATGAGCCACTTGCAATTTGCGATCCCATTGGTAATGGCTGGCTCAGCAGACCTCCATGTCTGGGACTGCTTTTCAATAAAGCAGTTTTTAGGTTTTGCCTCGGCAATGCGTACGAAGTACGCATGCGCTAGCAAAATCTTATGTAATTTCTCTGTGGGGTCGGGTATCCGCCCCCTCCTCCCATTGGCTAGCTCCATAAATGGAGGCTAGCCATTGGGAGAAGGCTCTGTCCGTCAATCTCGGACCAGATTCGGGGGCGTTCCCGAGAATTTTTCCCTTTTGGCTACGTCACGCTACGTCAGCCGAAAGCCAATTCTCGGGAACGCCCCCGAATCTGGTCCGGCATTGCCGGCACCCGCCTTCCTGCTCGGGCCGTGAGAAGGAGCTTCACTTACAGCGCGTGGAGCGCTTTTGCTGACCTCTAAAGCCGGTGCCCACCCGGCATTGTCCCTTTGTTTCCCCGCCGCGGCCCCCGAAGCCGAGTTCCCCAGCCAAAGGAAGCAGCCGTCCGTCTCCAGCCAGGGCCGCGCTGGGATTGGCCCAGCCGGCCGAGCCTCCGCCGCGTCATCGGGAGGAGGAGTGGAGAGCAGGAAGCAAGAGATCTGCTGGAAGATGTCCAGGTGAGTGCTCTTTTTTTTGTTGTTTCTTGCCTTCTTGTTTTTAATAGCATCTTGGGTTTTAATTCAACAAGCTGAATGTGCATCAAAGAGCTATTTCCTTTTCATATCGACCTTTCTCATAGAGCTTGACAAGTTTGCTTCGTTAATTACAAAGCAAGCTGATATGATTATAGTTGTAGTTCTGACCAGGAGGAAAGAAACACTGACGGTTACAGCGCTTTCAGTTCTGCCTTTGGGTTGAGACAGTTGGGGAGCAGTGGGGAAAGTGTCTGATTTGTTTGTTTGGGTACAGTTGGGGAGCATGTGCAAGGAACGACTAAGTAGGCTTGCATATTGTACAAGTGTTAACCAAATTCTGAGCATTCATTAGATTATTATGGCTATAAATACAATTATTTACTTAAATACTACGGACAGTGTTAATTCATGAATTTTAACGAAAGTGTCTAATTCAGCATGTTGTGTTAGTAAATAATCATCTTAGGAAACTGTTTAATGATTGTCCTTACTATCATGCTGAAGCAGCCTGTCCGCCTGCAGTCTCGCCCCTACCTGTTACTCTCAACACATTATCCTATCCATGTTATCTAAACGTAATTTATTAAGATAGAACTGCCATACCCGGGAAAGGGGCGTGGCCATATTTGAGGCAAAGCATGCTGTAGAGCAGCTAACTGGAGTGGCAGCGGTCTGCTGCAGGAAATGATCACCCTGCCACACATACATGGACACTTCCTTTACTTTCGTTGTAAGGATGTTTTGGCAGCGTGCAGTGCCCGAACCGCCCAAACAAGCCTGTGGGTATCCACCATGTGCCTTCACGGCCCCTATATAGATAGGCCCGCTCGCGGGATAGGGAGGCCGCCTTGGTCAGGTATGAGATACCAGTAACCTGGGGTCGGGATCGCAGCTTGGAGCTCACATTGCAGTGAGGGTTACACAAAGGTCCCCGCCCCCACCCCAACCCAACCCCTCTATTGATGGAACCTTTACTGACCATGGTGAGTCTGACTTTAAATCTAAACAGCCCGTGCAGTAGGTAACGATTTTACGTGTTGCCAAATGTAATTTGTAATAGTAATAACAGCACTATTCATAGGGACAAATTAAAATATAGTTAACCTAATAAACTGCAATATGGCTTCAGAAATAAAAAGGTACTACATTGCAGCATGACTCAAACCCTTTAAAGCATTGCTAAAGATGAAAATCAGCTTGGCTGACTTAGCTGATCGGAATTCATACATGGATTCCTCAGGCTAATGTACTTGGACATTTTTGTGTGCACTATGACGCGTATTGCTTGCTTTGGCGTGTCTTGCCATTTTCGCTTGTCAGAAATGCTGTTCCTTGCAGAGATTCCTGATGCATGCTTTCAAACTGCTTGGTAGATGCAGCCCTCGAGCCACACTGTTCCAACTACTGCATGTGGAGTCTCCGCACCCCTTGTATTGCATCATTTTGGTGAAGCTGCTCATGTTTTACAGCGCCAACCTGGTGTCCTAACGGTCTGTCAGCTATCAGAGAAATTAAGAGGAAAATGTTAGCATACAGGTTCTGCGATCTGAATACGCCTCCAAACATTTGGGTACCTCAGATCAGTTTTCTTTAGTTTGGTTAAACTGTATGTAAAAGTGTCTTCAGTAAACTAATCTGTCAAATCTTGGATGAGTTGGATTGTCCGCAATTCATCTTCATGTTGAACACACATTTGGATGCTTAAGATTCATTGGAACCATAATTGCAGGTGATAGTTATGCTCACGCCACCTCAGTGTTGCTTCACATGGTAATTTCCGTTCTCTTTAAGTACAATTTGTTTGGTATTGATAAATGCCGGGCTACATTTGTAGAATTTGGGTGTAGATGTCAGTTGGAATTTCCAACACACACAGTTGGTTATTTACAGTATTTTCTATGCTACAATGCACTTTTAAACGTCAGCCAGAAAGTCAGGCATTCGTGTGGGTAGTATACTAATGTTTACCTTCACAGGTGGTATTGTGTGAAGGATAGACTTTTCGACGTTTAAGAATACATTTTCAATGGCTATGTTTATTGTAAATTCATTATTCCTGGTTGCCAAAACGAGACTAACTTTCTGGCCTGTTTTGAGCATGGTTTTGGCATGCCTATTGGTCGGTTTTGTGTCAAGTATTTTTTTTTTGGTGTGAATGTAGATTTAGTAGTTGGAGTCACTTGAGGTTTGCATGTGAGTGAACCCAAGGAGTCCAATTGTAGTGTGTATATATATATATTTTTTGCGAATAAAGTATCATTTGGTTTCTATATTGGAAAGCTGCAAGCACATCTTAGGCTTGTTTACATTTTGGCAGTTAAATGCAGGTCACCTGATTTCATATTTGTTACGCTTGTGAGGGGCAAATGGATTATTTTACTTCTAGCATGTCAAATGCGGACATCGATCGAGAGTACTGCAGTTGCAGGTTTTGGCAGTGGGCCCTGACAGTGACCATGCAATCTAGTGTTAAGGGATCCTCAGTGATTCAGAAAGGCCTGTAAACATGCACTGCATTCTAACCACCACATAAGGGACAAACAATTTGACGACGAACCTGTCTTTCATTGGAAAGGTGAATTGTACGAGAAAGGTGTGTGGTAAGCTATCTGTTGCAGGGAGTAAGTCTTACTCCGGTGTAAATAATTTCCCGTCGGCCCTAGCTTGTGCAGTAAGATGCGCATGTTTTCCACAAGTCCCCTATTCACTGAAGTCCGAGGCTATCCATGTGTTAGCATGCCAGCTGTTACTAAGCGTGCACCGTGTTACACGTTGACACCTCTATTGTTGCATTCAGAGTAATTCCAGTCCAGGAATGTGATTCTCCCAAGCAGCTCATCTTTCTGACCAATAGTACTAACGCGTAAAATAGTTGTTTTTTTTTTCTGTTTGACTCGAATGGTTTCTTAGCCAATCTTCCTATTCTTACCCAGCACTCTAGGTTTGATTTGCGTGCTTTCTTGTCTCCCCCCCCCTTTTCTCTAGCCCTTCCTCTTGTTGCGTCCTTCTGCCCGCCTCGTGATTTGTGCCGTTCTGCCCTCCGTTAGAATCATCCCCCCTCGTTTTTGTGTCCTTCTGCCCTCTGTCTGCCTAGTGTTTTGTGCCGTTCCTCCACCTGAACTGAGCCCTTTAAAATAAGGCCATGCTCCAAAAAGTACCGTAGCCCCCTGCCCTGAACCAGAAAAAAGTGCCCCCTAGCACCGTGAAGTACTCTGACTCTGCTCCCTACCCTCCCTTGGTGCCTAAAACTGTCCCCTGCCATGCACCCTACAAAGCCTCGACTTAGTAAACTGTCCCTTCTCTGTGTGCTTCGAGGCCGTAAAATGTAAGCCTAGGCACAAATGGATGGTTGGATTTGTGGGGTAAAGATTTTTTTTAATGTGATTTTATGTAGCGCGAACTTTACCCAAAGGTGTCAGAGCGCTTTACATAAGAACCAGTTGCCAAACTTAAGGACTTTGATTTACATGCGTTAAGTAAAAGATACAAACAGGAAAACAATTGAAATGTACTAGATGTAGTCACACAAAGAAGAGACTGTTGTTTCTCGTTAGATTTATATATACATATGGAAGGGATATGAATAGATGTACTGCAAGAGTCACATAGGAATGTTAGAGTAGAAAGGTCTACTGCACATTCTAGTGAATACAGTCATCTCTATATACAGAAAAAATGAGTTATATTTAGAGGGGTCGGAGTGGGACGCAGTGGGTAGATGGATGCATGATGGATGGATGTATGCATGATGCATGGGTGGATGCATGGATGGGTTGTTGGTTGGATGGGTTGGTGGATTGCATAAATTGTTGAGGGATTGGCTGTATATATGCATCTATCCATCCACCCATCCATACATCTATCCATACACCCATCCATACACCCATCCATGCATGCACCCATCCATGCATCCACCAACTCATCCATGCAAGCATTACAACAAGAGCCCGCAGCTCTCCTTCGTCTCTCCTCGCCCCCCCTTCCCTGAGCCCGCAGCTCCCGCAGCTCTCCTTCGTCTCTCCTCGCCCCCCCTTCCTTGAGCCCGCAGCTCTCCTTCGTCTCTCCTCGCCCCCCCCTCCCCTGGGCCTTGCCCTGCTATTGTAAATGACAATGCCATTTTTTTATGTTAAAAAAAACATAAATAAAAATGTCAAGAGCAATGCCAATAGCTCTAACTTTAACAAAGGCAAAACCATTGCATTGTAAATGCTTGTTTTAAAAATGCAGTCCATTTTCCTTAAAAGAAAACGGGATGTATTTTTTTGGGTAAAATGAAACGTTTTTGTTTCATTTTAAGGGACAGGTTGTGGTCCCTTGGACTACTGCCTGCCATTAAAAAATATTTCAGAACCAGTCACAAAGGGACAGGGGTCCCCTGGGGACCCCTTCGCGCCTGCATTACCACCCTCTTGAAGAGGGTGGTAATTTGCGAGTGTTTTAGCAAAACATTGGTACATGGCTTGTGACTTGCTATTAGGAAGGGAATGCCCTTTCCTAATAGCGAGTCGCAAAACACTATTTTGCAACTCGCAAATTATTTGCGACTCGCAAAATAGTGTATGTACATGACCCTATCAGAATTATCAAACCCGTTTGCGTATGCCAATTCTCTTCCTACATCTGGCCCTTTGTGTTTTCATGTATAACTTTCCTCAAGATTCGCTACATCCTTGCTAGGCAACTGTGCTACAATGTTGCTGAATTCAGGACCTTCTTCTTGGATTCGTAATTCACTTTGGAAGAACAGTTGTTTTTTTTAGATTTTGCTGATAGACTATTTAAAACCAGAGAAGTAGTAAGGAAATTAAGTTATGATTCAAAACAATCTTTTAGCAATTTATTGAACAGTTGACCTTTGTAGTTTAAGACTTTCAGGATTGTTTAGTATTTTGATGTTTTGGTCTTTCCATGTAGAAATATAAATAAACCTTGCATCAAGGTTATTATTATTAATGTTTTTAATTTAGAACATTCTACCCTCAGTGGGTTGAATGTTCTAATAGCCTTATAGCCATTCCGCCTAGGGGCTATACTGGTTGTTAAAGGGCCTCTCCCTTGTAATAGGCCCTCTCCCTAGAAAATAGGCCCTTGTCTACGGCTTGAGCGTTTATCTAGGGTTCAGAGACTTTAGCAGCAGGCTATAAGGCTATATTATGCTTACGTTTCAGGACGTCAGTTTCATATCAAGAACACAGAAAGTTGTTTACACAGAGGTATCTTTCATGTGAGTCCTTCCGCTGCTAAGTTTCAATCAATAAATCAATCAGGGTTTTGTAGAGTGCACTACTCACCCATGAGGGTCTCTAGGCGCTGGGGGTAAGCAGCTCCATTAGGGTCATTTAAAGAGCCACGTCTTGAGGTCCTTTCTGAAATGGTGCAGTGTCGTGCTCCGTTGGAAGTGAAGGGGGAGTTTGTTCCAGGTCTTAGCAGTGAGGTAGGAGAAGATTCTTCCATCGGCTCTAGTCCTGTGAAACGAGAGACGGTGGCTAGGGTGAGGTCGGCTGAACGGAGGTTTCTCTTGGGGGCGCGGAAGGAGATTAGGTTGTTGAGGTATTGGGGTCCAGTGTTGTGGAGGGCTTTGTAGGCATGTGTGGGCAGCTTGAAGGTTATTCTTCTTTCAACAGGGAGCCAGTGGAGGTTGCGGAGGTGTTGGCTGATGTGATTGTGTCAAGGGATATCAAAAATAAGTCTGGCTGGGGTATTGTGGATGGTCTGGAGTTTGCGGAGGAGTTTTTTGTTGATTCCGGTGTGGAGGATGTTGCCGTAGTCCAGTCTGCTGGTGATGAGTGCGTGGGTGACTGTTTTCTTGGAGTCGGGTGGGATCCACTTGAACGTCTTGTGAAGTATGCAAAGGGTGTTTCAAGCATGCGGAGGATACAGCATTAATCTGGCGGTTCATGGTGAGTGAAGTGTCAAGTATGATGCAGAGGTTGCATGCATGATCCGTTGGGGTGGGTGGGTTGCCAACTTTTATGTTAGGTGCAGAATTCTCATGACAGATTGCTAAGATATCTTTGTTACCTTCAGGTGCCCATTCCAATATTATTGCTTAGTAGAGTGATCAGACAAAGTGGTGACCTCCAGTGTCTTTGTTTTCTCTGAACATAGAGGCATGTATCCTGCATTTCTGTTGGTTGCCCTCAGTTATTTCGGAGTAGAATCTTTAAAACATATATCATACATGCCTGTATTTAATGCATTCCTTTGGGTTTGTCTTCTTTTGTTCCTTGGGTGACTGTATAGAGCATAGAACATGCAACTCTGTATCAAGTAAATATCTGTAGTATAATGCTACGACAATGGAGATGATCAGTTCTTTAACAACGTACAAGTGCATCTGCAGGGTATTTAATGCTAAACAAAGTTAAATACTGACAGCAACCACCTTTTCTGAACAATTCATGCCTTTGAACAAAATGTATGAAATGAGGCACTGAATCCCAGTCTCCTCGGGTTGTAATCACATAGACCATGCCTGCATAATAGTCTATCCCATTTTGTTCTATAGACTGTAATAGAGCGCGTTTGTAACTTGAACCTAAGATATAAAGAGGCGTATTTGCAAAGGCACTGCATTTAGCACCAGCGCTAGGTGAAACGTAGGGGTGCGCCACATTCAAGTTAATACAGCGCATCTTTGCGTTTTGAAACTTGCATCGCGGCATTAGCAATTTTGGCTTCACACTGTGCTCCAACAGTTTCTTGTGAATATTCCCCAAAGTATGTTATGCCTCAGATTGTATTGAATCTAAGTGATACTCCAAACAAATGTCTTCAATTCAGAACAGATAGTTAACTGCTAGAGAGTCATATTTAATCACTCCTACAACTTTCCTAAGGTTCTGTGGCCAGTACCTCTTCTTGATTGTTTCTAGTTTGCCACCCTTAATGAGGGCAGGATTATGCTACGGTTGGCCTAGGTTAAAACCCTTGACATATTCTTTACATGCGTCATTCCACGGTTTGGAATAGTTCTTCCGTAGGATCCCACTTCCAAAATGAATCTAATGTATGATAATGAGAAAGGGCTAAGTGTCACTGATCTTTTTATTTTTTAATTCCAATTACATCAAGAGGGTGCCTGGACCCAGTCAAAGGAGTGAACCGAAAAAATATTTTTAGATTTTCTGCAACTTGCTACCATTGATGCAACTCCAGAGCTTCTAACCTTGATGCAACCCCAGAGTTTCCCACCATATATTTCCGAAGCAATATCCTTCTGCTTATATACTTGTTTTTGTACCAAGTGTCTGCCTACCAACACTTTCTCTGGCTACCAACACTTTGTAGAGTATTTTTCATGGCTATTTGAATTCAGTACCATTCTGGGTGTTGCTCCTCATTTGCTTCTTGGTGGTCTCCAAAGAGCATTTTCATGGCTGCCTGTATCTAATGTATCTCTTTATGCTGCTCCTGTTTCACTTCTGGGTAGCTCTGTGCAGCATTTATGGGGCATATTAGCAAGAACCTCGTTAAAATTATCGCCGTTTTAGCTGCAGGAAACTGCCGCTAAAACGGCGATAATGGGCTTGCTAATATGCATTATAGAATTCCAATAGAAGCCCAGGTTAGATGTCCTGCACATCTAACCTGGGCTTCTATTGGAATTCCATAACGCATATTAGCACGCCCATTATCGCCGTTTTAGCGGCAGTTTCCTGCAGCTAAAACGGCGATAATTTTAACGAGGTTCTTGCTAATATGCCCCTATATGACTGCCTATATCCAGGGTTATCCTGTGGGTTTCTCTACTGCCCCACCCAAGAAGCAGAGCATTTTACTTCTCAAGGATGGTAGGTAGAAAAAACATGCACATCCATTTCACTCTTGTTCATTCCGATCCACACAACCACAGCTACACAACTTCAGCGTCATAAGCCGCGCATTCCATTACTCATCAAGATAGCACTTCCCACATAGGCCAACTCATAACCCACACCCTTTAATGAAGACACAACTGCTTGTGCTCTATCCCGCACTCATGTTAACAACAGATGTAAGAGCTCAACTCTGGCCATATGGAACACTTCTCACATAGGCAAATCTGCAGTTCAACTCTGTCCACCAAGCACGTGTGTCTTTTTGTTAGGGGCATGAAGCGCTATATAAACACACTTACGACACAGTCATGAAGCAGTGCGGTAGCGGTTTGCACCATGCAAATCGTCGGTGTAATTTGCTGCACTCGAGTGGATGAACCTATGTCTCAAATTGAGGCTTATCAGCAGTTCATGAACAGTACTTAAATGGCAGTGGAGCATGCTGATCTCTACAGTAATGACAGAGAGGAGTAGTTTTACAAACCATAAAGGTTTATTAGTAGATGAACAAAGTTATAAACTAAAATCATCAGATTAGTCAGAAAATCAATGATCCCCTCATAAAGCGTGGTTCGGTAAAATCCAAAGTGAGTGAAAATAGCCAATACAAAGGGTAATTGTTTAAAGGTAGTCATATGCAACTCGAGTAGGAGTCAGTTTCCCTTGAAGGGAACTTCCCTAATGCTGAGCTGAAGATTCAAATGAGGTTGGGTATTTTAAGTAGCAGGTGTCAGCAAGAAAACACTCACAATTCAGAACCAAGTGAGGGTTCAATCAGATACAAAATATAGATTCGAATGAGAGTTTAACTCTGAGAAGCGAAAAATATGCAGGGGGCCTCAAGAAAGTGGAAAGGAGCATCTGCTGTTAAAAGAGTAGATAGAAGCATCTGAAGATAAATAACCCAGCGATGCACAATTAAACATACAACTTCCACAAGGAAGTAAAACTCCATATAGTTCCCGAATGGTGGAGACCAATCAAAATCCAGTATTTGCCTGATGAGGTCACTTTGCTCTCCTTCCCAGGTGTCACACAAATGAAGCACACAACTGTTCAGCCTTCAGTAGCTATCTCATATGGGATGGTACATCACGGTCAGCCTATTCCCACCACAGGTGCAAGAAACTCATTATTCAGCTTTCAGTGAAACTCGCAAAGATACACAATTCTCACAGAACTAAAACATTAAAACAATTTGATTAATTAAACTACTGCAACACACAGCAGCCACATTGCATTTTAAATGTTTGCACAAGTCACTTAACTGGGGCCTTCATTAACTATGGCTAACTATGGGGCCCATTATGATCGCGGACGAACTTGAGTCCGTCCGCGACCATAGAGGAGGAGGGAACCTCCGCATGGCCTGTGGAGTTCCCTCCTGTCCAATTAGGATGTGACCGCCACCCTGGCGGTCACAGCCTCTATTTTTACCATTGCAGCAGGTGCGGCTTCAAGCTGCACCCGCCGCAATGGTAAAAATGCATACATTGCATTTGTATGCAGAAAGCGGCAGGCACCGTGTGGTACCTGCAGATTTCTGCATACAAATGCAGGGGAGTACTATAGGTACACCCCATGTGCACACCCTTCACCCAGGGGGCCCGCAATGGGCACCCGCAGTGAAGTTCCACATGCTTTTCCACGGCGGAAAACCCGCCGCGGAAAAGCATTTTTTTAAACCCATCCTAAAATGGCTGGCGGTGTCTGAGAGACACCGCCACCATATTAGAGCTTTTCCGCCGCGGTTGTAAGCCAACTGCGATGGAAAAGCTGCGAACGGAAACCAGGACCCACCAGCCATCCTAATGTGGCAGTGGGTCTTTGGTGGGTCCGCTGCGGTTTTTCCGCATCCTCCGGGCCGGCGGTGGCTTCCGCCGGCCCGGAGGATGCGGAAAAACCGCAATCGTAATAGGCCCCTTAATGTGAACACACTTTACCTATGGTTACCCATAATATGAGAATCACTAACTATGGTCAAGCGTAACATAAAAACACACTTTAGATATCAGTATATAAAGTACATTTGTAAATATATTACGGTAAATAGTGACAGAGCCACCAGTCTTAGCTCAGAAAGAGAGGCAGTGGAATTGCTGTGACAGAGAGGCAGAGGCAATGCGCTGACATGAAGAGAGAGATGGAACATGGGATAAATAGAGAGAGCATCAGTAGCCAAGGAGGTAGAGGCACCAGGAGTTGAGTGACACTGCTACACCAGTACATGCTTATATTTGGGGAAAAGGTACAATATGCCTGCTGACTTGTGTAGAAGTGACATGCTCATCCAGTGCAGATGCCTGGCATTGCCCCGAGGTAAGATTTCAAACTGAACTGCTCGTAAATTGAATGAATCTTTCCTCTTCGTGTAAGCTGCTCCGTGGCCTGGTGTTGATTAAACAATCCTCGGATCACAAAACGCCCCAGGACCTGAGAAAACGCAAAACAGGAAGAATGATCAGGAAATACTTCATAACATGACACCAAAGAGTTTCGACGTAAGTAAAACTATGTATAATTTCCAAACAGAATAAGCCAAGCCCAATACAAACATGGAGCACAAAAATCTCTTGGTGGATAAACAAAACAAATGTCCTCTCTTTTCTTCGTCTGGATGCGGGAAGTGAGGGTAAAATCTTCTCTTGGCTCCAAACATGCAGAGTGCAAGGAAGCTGTATCTCTGAGTCGTAAAAAGTGGAGTGAGATATTATGACCTGTGGCAGTGCAAGAGGAGTGTGCAGAAGTGCTTAATTTGCACCCAAAAAAGACGGAATTGCAGGGCCCTAAAGTTTTTCTTGGACCCTGCAAATGGCACCTCCAAATGCTGGGCCTGTAGAAGACTAAGGGCCATATTATCAAGAACAGGTGATAAAATTATCGCCACTTTATCGGCAGGAAACTGCCGCTAAAGCGGCGATAATGGGCTTGATAATATGCCCTTGTAAATTCCCATGGCAGCCCAGGTTAACACCAGAACCAGGGCTGCTATAGGAATTCACAAGGACATATTATCAAGGCCATTATTGCTGCTTTAGCTGCAGTTTCCTGCTGATAAAGCGGCGATAATTTTATCGCCTGTTCTTGATAATATGCCCCTAAGGCCCCAATTTAATATTTTGTGAATAGCGTTACCTCCATTAGCCTGGTAGAAAAATTAATGGCTGCCAGGCCGAGACTACTCCGCTCGCTTAATTTAGAAATGACCAGCATTGGCAGGCACGACCGTCACGGTGGTTCCTGTCACTGTTTTCTTAAAGTTTGGCGAATTACCCCTCAACATTACAGAGCCGTCCATCAAACTTATATTTTTTTATTTTCAAAAAGAAATCCAGAAGCAAGAACAATGGGAGTTTTCCTGCCCCATACCACCTTGCAGTGCCGGGCAATGAGAACTGACCTCTACGTCTGTCCATCTAGATGAGGTGGGTAGAAATAGAGGTCATTCTCAAACGGCCCTTACCCGTGGGGCAGTCGGCGGGATGTAACCGTGGCAGGGAGGGAGTAGTCTCCACCATTGTTACATCTATGGTCTGCCCACATCCACATTTGGCAGGCGGATCATCATCTTGGCGGTAAGGATCCGCCGTCACCGTTCCGATGGAGTATCCTTACCACCAAGAATTAAATCAGCACCTAAGTCTCCCTAGTCTTAATTCGACCTCATGCCTCTATCTTCCATTATCTTACACTTCCTGCTTCTTCATCTCACCCTTGCAGAGTCATTTTTCTTCCTGCTTTCTCTCTTTGTTATTGTTGCCCTACCTTTTTCTTCATCTTTCTCTTTCCCATTTCTGCCTTTATCTCTCATTTCTCTTTCCTGCTTCTCTCTCCGTCATTCCATTTTCTGTACCGATCATGGAATTGTTTTTAAACCCCCCTCTCTTGAATAAGCACGCAATTATACAAACTCTCAATTAGGATGATCAGTGTAATAGCTGTTTCTCATAGGGAAGTTGAGTGTGGTCATAGTGTATGTTCTCAGGGGAATGGCGGCTTAAGGGCACATTTTCTCTTGTGGATAGTGTGTCATTATGCCATTCTTCAGGCTTTGAAAATTCGAAACACTTGCTGTGTATGATGACTCTGTTTCGGGGAGGTGGTATCATTGGATATGGGATGAAATGATGCTTATCTCTGTTGAGTCATGCAATGATATGGTGATTTCTCTCTTTAAGGTCATAGGAGGTCTCTTTATTGGATCATAGGATGCCAAGATACTGTTTTATTAGACATTGAGCATTATGGCATTCCTCTGGGTAAGGTTGTATGATGTCCTCTCTACCTGGGCTGGTGTGGATTTGTGATCCATCTTGTATCATAGCATGCAATACATTCTCTCTTGGTTCATGAGGTGCAACGATGCTCCCTGTCTCCTCATGGATCATAGAGTACAAACCGCGGTCTCTTGAGTCTTAGACTGCCATGAGGTTCTCTCTTGCATGATGGGCTGAGGTGAAGAATTCTCAAGTGTTGTGGGATGAAGTAGCAAGAGTGCTGTCTCCCAGTCGGTAAATCTACTGTGACATGCAGGAAAACCAAGAGAAAGGCCCAGTGGCGTAGCGAACCTTGAGGGGGTCCCCCTGCAAAGTACATAGAGGGTCAATCAATCACTGCATTTATAAAGCGCGCTACATACCCCCCACTTCGGACACAGTCAACCATCAGCCGTCGCCACTCGTGCACAGTGCCAGTATGAGCCCCATGGAGCTTGGGGCACCCCCAGGGACTATTGTTACTCCACTGGAAGGACCTCCCAGAGATTGAACATCTGGAATTAGGTGGCTCACGAAAGAAGACCATTGATGAAGTTAAAGTCTGTATTTTTTCTTCTCTGGGTTGTTTGTTCCTGACCTGATTTTGAACCTCCAGTGAGCTGTGGCCATATGAATGTCTCTGGCGAGCTGAGACCATCTTGAGATCTGTCTCTGGGCTGCTCTGTCCTGCTCAAACCAGTTCTAGTGAAATCAGGTCTAATGCTCCCGGGCTCTTGTGTTGTTGAAGTTTAACCCCACTGTCATTCTTATGATGTGTCATGTTGCAATGTTGCGCAGTGTCTCCATGCCCCAGTGTTTGTGTTGCCCACACCCCTTTACCTCCCCAGTCCCTGTTGGAATGGAGGTCACAATTATGACCTGCTCTAGAGCGTCAACCATGCATCATGAGTTAGGTGAAGAACAGATGTCCTTTCCCTCAGCTTATCTGGATGTAGCACCTATGTTTAGGCCCACAGACATCTGCTACCAGACCTGTTGCATAGTAGAGTACCTCAAACTACCTCACAGTCCTATCCAAGAACAAATGGATAAGAGGGAAAAGGGAGAGAGATGAGAAAATGGAGATGAGACAGACGTGAGGAAATGGAGACAGCCGGGGGGGATGGGGAGAGCAGAAAGGAGAAGGAGGAAAAAGAGATTTGAGATGAGAGATAGAAGGAATGTGTTGCGGCTGGGCGAGAAGGCACACAAAATATAATGGGGTGGGAAAGAAAGGGACGAGGAGAAGAAACAAGTGTGAAAGAACTGAAGGAGAAATCCGGAGCGTGATAGTGAGTATTAGGGAGAGAAACAGGAGACAAAAAGGAGGCAGGGAAGGAGAGAACCAGTAAGGAATGGAAGGGGCGAGCACAACATTACTGAGGCAAAGGCATGCATGGGTGGGAAAACAAGAGAAGTGGAGGAAACTGAAATGGTTAGTGTTAAACTTATCAAGAGAGAGGAGGAGATGAGAAAGGAGTGGAGATACAAAGTGAAGGCAGAAAGAGGGGAAGAGATAAGAGGGAGCATTGTGTTATATTACTGGGTTGTTATATCGCATTTGTTTGTCATTTACTAGGCTTTTTAACTCTGTTGTAGAGAATGGGTCTGCAGTTGTTGTGTCCCTGCATTGGTTTTTCCTGTGGGTAGATAGGGACTGCTTTGCCAAATCAACCGAGTCACCAAGGAGTGAGCAGAGAATATGAAGGTATTTTTATGATTGTACAGCCCAGTACCAGAAGCCTGTCCCAGAAGTCTACCATCCAGGGGGCCGCCTGGAACTGAAGAAGTGCTCTATGATCATGGAAGACAGCAGTCAGTGTCATTTGACCATTATATCTCTGCAGATCGTTGTTAAATCTTGTTGGACAGGACATAAGGCTGCTGGAATTTGGTGAGTTTTGCATGATTTAATGCAGATGATGACCCGTTTACATCCACCACACCACCAAAGTATTTATTTTGCACATGGTACAACAGCAATACCTCATTACAGTTAAGTTAGTTATCAGCATCATCTTCCATCAAGGGAAATCACTTTGGGAGGTCTTTGTTACTTTGTTGCTTGACAATATTTCAAAAACCAGGTAGTCATTGAGTCAACCAAACCCTTTATTCTCCTAATGAAGGGATAGGATTAGGATTTAGGAATAAGGGAAGGCCATAGGTAAGGCTACGAATGCATAAGGGGGTAGAAGGAAAGGTATATGATATTGGCGGTGTTATCTCACTCCTGCCATGCTGCACTTTCATGGAAACTTCTACTATAAGAAAACATTAGGGGTCCATTTCCATGATGACCCGTATATCTTTGCCCTTGTGATTTTTCACTGTTTTATCAAGAAAACCACCACATTTTTGGTGAATAGAGAACCACTTGGGCCTGGCTGTGCAATAGTCTTTATGTTACTAAAACTCTTGTCCCTGCTTAGTACTGCAGACTTATAAAAGAGGGACAAAGGGAAGCTTAAGAAAAACACAGGGAAAAACAGGGCTAACACACAACATCCTACACGAAAACAAAATAGCTAGTATACACAAGGGCATCATTTTAATAGTGGGGAATAAAAATGACTTACGGGTGGCAACCGAACCATCATCTGCAACCATGGCATGGGTGCTGGTGGTGGTGTTGGTAGTACCGGTCACACCCATTGCAGCGCTGGTGGCAGCCGGCCCAGAGTCCCTCTTGTCTTGGGTGCTTAAGAAAGAAGATAAAAAACAATGGCTGGTGGTACCAATTACAAAAAGATTTTTCACAGGCACAGCATTGTACCGTTCCAAAGAATGATCTTTTCTTCTTCACGCCCTTTTGAAGAGTCAAGTCAGTTCCTTGCTGAGTACTCCACATCTGGTAGGTTGGGGCTATGAGCAACATAAAGCCACAGAGAAGAATGCAAGCTACGCAACACCCCCTATATACTACCATTGTAAGAGAAAGTGACATGATGAGTTGACAACAATGCCGTAAATCAGCCCGAATGAGCACCTATCTTGCTCAAACTGAACAGAATCCTGGCAAGATGATTCCCTTAACTTCCACTCCCCTCCTACGTTCCTAACTTCCTACGTCCTCCCCATCAGGCTGGCACCATGCACCACTACTTTACAAGGATTGGTATTAACCTTGCCTCTAAGGATTGTTTTTGTGCAGGGAGGTGTCCCTTCTTACACAAAATAATTCAGGGTGCTGTTCCATGTAACGTAGCACCTGTGTACCCTCATGATTCAATTGTGCCTGCATTGGTGTGTGTGGCAGCACTCGGTGTTGCAGCACAGGCAGGGAGCAGGAATGAGACACCTTAATAAATAAATGTTACATTCCTGTCCTCTCCCTTTGATACAGTGCAGCAAGTTATCTTGCTGGCCAGCACAAATTGTTGATAACTCTGCATGAACATGGTACCACACTCATAAACAAAATGTCCTTTTTGGTTTTTTATCAGGGGCACAAGTGGCCACACGCTACAATAATTGCTGTAAAAAAAGAGAATATATGTATATACATTTTTTTTCACTTAAAAAACCAAAGGTTACGGAGACGTTATATTTGGCTAATATTTCACTCATACAAAACCAGAGAAATCGAGCTGTTACAGTTATGTTAGTAAGCTAACTATAACTCGTGCCCCAGCAGTGCACTGTTTATGACCTTATGTATTACATCACTCATGACATGGTCAGCTTTAATAATTAGCCCTAGGAAGGTGGCAGTCTCCGGGGCTGCGGGGACCATGCCGGTCCCCCTCACCTCTTTCATTATGTTTGTCCCAGGAAGGTGAAGGTTCCGGGGTGTGGGGGTGCTGCATAGAAACCCCCCGCATTACCACATAAACTGCCCTCAGGACCTGGCCCACTGGGGCCTTTATTTAACAAAGCTCAGGATTTTGGAGGGGAGTTAGGGATCCAGTATGACTCCCACTGATATTCTTTTTATAAAAATGCTTGTTTGGTCCTAGGGGGTCCCAGTGGGAACGTCCCTAGAGGCCTAGGTGGTCAGGGTGGTTCTACCCTGCCCCCTTTTCTTTCCTTTTTTACGTTTTTTCTTGTGACTTCATTGAACCGAGCCACACGATAGCTTCCAACACTTCTTGGTTTGAAGTGTTGGCAGACAATCAGATTTCAGGCACAAGATCGAGAGAGGTCATGATCCACTGTGGCCTCAGTTGTGTATCTTAAAAATCTTTTGATTTCTCTGCAACTACTGAATGGATTCACACCATTTAGCAAAAAGGTCGCTTTCTGGACTAACAGCTACCTTTCTGCCAAATATGGTGTAAATGCTTTCTGCAGTTCCAACTGTAGCCGTGTCTAAAGTTTCCTATTGAAAATGAAAATGGGGAAAACACGTTTTGGGACCCCCCCTTTTTTTTCGGCCCCAGACTCGGTGATGCGGTGAGCCCCGATTCCCTCCCCACCCCGCCCCAGAGCGCTTACTTGCACGGGCCACTCCGGCTGAAAAATAAAATGATATGTTACAATCGTTTTATTTTTCAGCTGCTGGCTCTGAGCTAGCCTGTGCAGGGAGGGGCAGGGCCGGGGCATGAAAGAGGGGAGGATGAGTGGTATGTGCACTTTTAAGGCGGCCGGCCAAACTGACATGCGCACTTTGCTTTCTCCAACCTGACTGCATTGTACAGCTGGGTTGGAGAAACAGCACACACTCTGTGCCTGTGAGAACATCTTTTCAGCCCACTCAGGACAATCTGCACGCTGCTCTCATGCTTGAGAGCAACGTGGGGATTGGATTGGGAGCCCAAAGCTGTCCCAGGGACTGCTGGGACCAGGAAGAGAGGAGCTAGAGGCGGCCGGCAGCATAGGGTAAGTCTTGTTATTTTTATTTTTAACCCCAACTCCCATTCTACCTCCGTGTGCGTCTAACCAGCCTCCTCTACCTCTGGTGCCCCCTCCACCTGCCACACCGATCTTTGTCTCCGTCAGCCGCTACTGAGAATACCCACAAGAAGAAACTAAGCAAGGTGTGCACAAAATACTTGGAAATTACTGGAACAAATGAATACTTATGAGAGAAAACTACATCAGCATTTAGACATAGAAACTCCATGAATAATTGTGGGACAATAATCAGTAATTCTGCAAGTCTGCACATGGATACAAAAATATTTGCATTCTGCTAGGCAAAGAGTGTAAGAGACACCTTTGTGGTAACTTCTATTTATAGCACACACATTTTAAGCTGAGTGTGTGGAAGTCATTGGCCAATACACAGCAGCGTGCAAAGGGTAGGGAAATCCCACTGTTCAATGCCATAGGGGGATAAGAGTACAATCTGTGAGTGTGTTGCTGCAGTGGGATGATGATCCTGAAGCATGTCTTGGGTGTTCATATGCAATTAATCTGATACATACACATGGCACTTTTGCTGATTTAAGTGAGTTAGTAGGAAGGAAATGGCTCTCCATCAGATCTCAGACCATTGACAGAATGGCAGAGGCGTTCCTCACTGGACCAAATGTGTATAACTGCCGACAACCCTCACCCTGTCTCAACTTACAACACATATTTAGAACTTGGAGCACTCACTCAAAGGTGCTGTTACATAAATGCCTACTTGTGATGTCTGTTCTTCCACCCAGTCAAAATAGTGTCTGGATCACCCCCATACAATTCCACATACAAGATCTTGGAGTACCATGGCCTCACTTTTTTTGTAACAAGCGGTTTTATTGGGGTTTTCAACAATCAACAATAAACACATTGACTGGTCAAAAGTTACAGATTGTCTGCATGAGTATCCATGAGGCTGCTCTACTGCACGAGAGGATGGAAAGTCTAGGATGTGGGCCTTCAGAGACCTAACCAACTCAGCCTTCCTAATCTTGTTAGAGGCAGGTAGCCACCTGTGTATATGAGTGGGCGGTTGGTGCTGTTTGGCTATGCGAGCAGCTCAATGATTGTATGCGCAGAGCTTGTGTCTAGGGGGAGATACATGCTCGGGACAAGGCTGGAGAGGTTTGAAGACCAGGGTGTGGCCTGATTAGGGGTGCAGTTGGTGTCAGGGTGTGGGTCATTGAAAGGGCATAGTCGTGCCGACAGGAGTGCGTCTAAAGGGGAGCGAGCCTTCCGTGGGGGTTCATCATGGGAGTACGGAGAGGAGAGGGGGGCTACAACCCATGAGGGGCTGTGTCTCTGGATTTGGGTGAGTTGTAGGAAGTGGTTGAGAAGAGCGTTCCATGCAGGCAGATGGGGATATCGCTCCATACCAGGCTTCCAACCTGGGGGCTGCTGCAATCATGAGTGGAGGGTGACAGCGCATTTGCGAGAATTATTGTGAGGCTAGCAAAGCGAGCCCTGATTACTACTTGCTTCCCATGTTTAAATATGCTCAGAAGGCAGGCCTTCCAAGTGTCAATATCTGAGCGCTCTGTCACTTTGTGGAGCGTCCCATGGTTGTCAGCCAATAAGTGGAGACGGCACGGCACGAGGTCAACTGAAAACTCATTGCAATGCAGGCAGCCAAGGTGGGCTGTGGGAAAGAAGCGGTTGAGCTGATCTGGCGTGAGGTTGGCCCTATGAAGTATGGTATGTTAAATACTTTTAAATAGTGTGTTGCGAGAGATTAGGTGTGGGAATTCGAGGACCCTGTCCCATTCAATGCCATGGAGTTCCCACCCAATATCTGCATTCCATTTGTCCCTGAGTGGTGTTAGTGGAGTCCCTGTGTGTTCTCTCATTGTCCTATAAAGCCATGTTATGAGGCGGAGTCCTTTTCCCATAGTTAGCAGGGAATGTATGACTGAGTGAGTGGAGGGCTTAATATCCACTATTACCATTGAGTATGGAGCACATAGAGCATCTGGTGAAACTGTAGTTATTGATCCTTGGGGAGGGTAAAGTCATTGATTAAGTGGTCAATGGTGAGGAGTTGGTCGTCTTTGAAGAAGTTGCCTATGGTGGTAAGAGAACAGTCATGCCAGGGCGTAAGGTCTCTGGATGAGTGAGAGTTGGGAGGGTGTGGGAGACCCTGCAGGGTGAAAGCAGGAGCGTACAGAACAACATAATGCGTAAGGTTTAGTTCCCCTTACAATGCATTTGTGTGAGATAGCCAATAACCGTGGTGATTACCTGCGAAGGGGAGCCATTTTGAGTAACAAGGAGCCCTGGAGGTCTGTGGGGGTAAGGGATCTTGTGTCCATGTGTGTTTCATCCAGATTATGCTGCAACAGCCACTGTGAGAACCATTGAGGCTGGGCTGCCAGGTAGTAAGCCTTGACCGATTTGGGCTACTGTAGTTTCTGCAATGCTATGCAATGGTTTTTGTTGCCCCAGATAACCTCTTTGAGCAGCGTGTCCAGGTCCTGAACAAAACTGCGAGGAGGGATGAGGGGAAGGTTGGCGAAGTAATAGAGGAAGTAGGGAAGCAAAATCATCTTGAAGATAGCTATTTTGCCTGTTGTGGCAAGCTAGAGTGTTTTCCGAAATTGGACCTAGGATTTCAGGGCTGTGAATGCCCACCTAAGGTTACCTTCGAAGAGGTCTTCAGGGAATAGTACAAACGTATTCCCAGGTACTGAATGGTGTCACCCCTCCACCCCAGCCTCTTCCCCCTCAGCCAAACCTGAACAGGGGCAGGGAGCCACTCAAGGGGAATGCGCAGAACTTTTCTCAGTTGACCCGTAGCCCAGCTATTCGCATGACGGAATGTAAACTGGCATGGATTGGGGAGATGTCCGCACGAATATCTCAGATGTAAAGGATTAGGTCATCTGCATAGAGGGAGACTGCATGGGTTGTGCCCTCCAGTGGAATCCACTAGGCATTCCTCTCTCACCGGAGTCTGGAAGCCAGATGTTCCTTTGCAAGGTCAAATATTAGGAGGGAGAGGGGGCAGCCCTATCTAGTGCCCCTCTCCACTGGGAATTCTGGGGAACCGTCTGTCCCAGCCGGACCCTGGATTTGGGGGTGTGTGTACGAAAGCCGCGCATATGCTCGGAGGCAGCTCTCCAGGGCAATCAGCACCTGAAGTAAGTAGTGCTTCTTTAGGGTATCAAAAACCAAGTCTAGAATAAGACAAGCTGCATAAGGGAAGCAGTGGGGGATCTGGTCCATCAGATGAAAGAGGCCGCGTATATTCTCCACCCCGGTTTCATTGGGGTCGACAAGAGTCATCAAGATCGAGGCATAACGTTAAGCAAGTATGTTCCCCAGAATTTTGTAATTGGTGCGAAATATAGTGATAGGGCAGTAGGATGCAAGGAGAGCCGGGTCCCGATCGAGCGCTGGGAGCGATGTCAATACAGTTTTGAAGAAGGAGGGAGGTAGGTGCCTGGCACGCAGAGCCTCCTCTTATACCTCCTCCAGGTGAGGGGCAAGAAAGGATTCTGAAAGTGCTGTATTATTCAATTGGGAGCCCTTCCGGGTCAGGAGTTTTATTCCTGGCCAAAGTGCATGTGGCCAGTTTGATATCATGGGTGGTCAAGGGCTCATCTAGTTCCTCGCCTTGACGGGTGTAACTCTCAGAAGGGGACAGCTGGAGAGGAAGGAGTTGATCCCCGTCACAGGCGGGTGTAGAGTTGCAGCTTAGATAGAGGAATACTAGGTGAAGAAGCCCCCTAGGATAGCTTCTTGGGTGTGATGGTGGACACCGGAGGTCAAGGTAATCTCGAGGATGAACCCGGAATGGGAGTCCTGTTGTACCAGCCAAAGCTAGCAGCCAGCCTGACTTGTCCCCCTCCTGATGCGTTCGGGCTTCATAAGATTTCAAATTAGAGCAGCGCATATTGTCCAGGACTGACGTGTATCAAGTCCTTGCATCTGCTAGCGCCAAATTCTTAGAGGTGTCCAGGACTACTGCCTTGTCGAGGTCGGAGATCATGCATCCAGACTTTATTATATCCCAATCAAGTGCCTTGTGGACCCCTGATATTTCTTGTATGCAATGCCTGTGCGTGACCACTTTGAAAGAGTCCCATACCACCACACACAAGCAGGCCATGCCACAGTTGTCAGAGAAGTATTGAGTGATGTACTGTGTGTGGGAGACTTGAAAGAAAGGGTCTTCCAGTCTCTCTTTGGACAATCGCCACGTGGTGACCATGGGCGGCGGGGTCTTCCAGGACAGCTCTACCATATGCTCATCATTATCGAATATTGTGTGGCCCAGGGATAGTATCTAAAAGAGTGGCTCCTAAGGAAAAAATTATTGAGGCATACGTAGAAGTCATATTCTGCTGAATAAAATTAGTAGAGTTGTTTGCTGGGTTAAATATGAACATGCATTGACCAACACCCAATGGCGAGACCATTGCTGAAGATGTGCCGCTTGCATGTAGGGGGGCACGTGGGGAAGTGGGGAGCGGTCCAAGAAAACATTGAGCGAGCAATTATAGTCACCTGCCAGCACACATAGGGTGTCTATTTTGTGTGCAATTGTTTACGATAGCGTGGCCCAGAAGGCCTTCTGATCTGTGTTAGGGGCATGGATGCTGCCCAAAAGGACACTGGACTCACTGTGGTGTCCCTCTACTATAGTGAAGTGACCCTTCCTATCCATTATTGTGTCAATGGCTTGGAAGAGGACTTTGGGTGGATCCAAATGAGGGAGCTGAATGCTTATGCAGAATAGGAAGTGGCCATGATGTGTCCCCTCCAACACCTTCGCAAGCGTTGCAGTTCTGGCAGTGTGATGTGTGTTTCTTGAAGGAAAATGATCTGGGCATTGTGGCATTTTGCGTAAGAGTAGATGACATAGCGCTTCTTTGCTGTGTGCATCCTCCTGATGTTCAGAGTCAAAAGCCGGGTTTCGGCCTGAGGATCCATGTTACGGGGAATGTTCCATGGCCTAACATGAACTCGACTTTGCCAGTCATGTAGCGGCTGCAGCAATGTCACTAAAGGGTGACCGACAATAGAGGACCAGTCTGACCTACATGAGCAGGAGGAGGATGGAAATAGAAGGGATGTGAATTTCCTGGCATCAAAGCATGAGGCCTATGGCGAAGGAGCACCTGCCAAAGATCAAGAACCAAAATACACTGAACATCTGCCGGAAGCATGCTCAAGGGTGTCTGTAGGAGAAGCAGGTGTTGGAGAAGAGCAAGGCACAAATACCAAGGGTGGATGGGGAAGAGGAATGATTTTCCAAGATAATAGTAAACTGTGATGTTGCAAATCGAGCAGGTTCAGAGTACAGTGCAGAACAGATGTGTCCATATGCTTGCCATTAGACAGAGGGGGGCAGAAGATAATAGGAGGGTGCATCATTGCATGGTTCTGAAGGCCCCAATCAGAAGGAAACCCGTGTGATGTGTGAGGCATTGAGATGTTACACATGGGTAGTTGACATAGGGCCAGATGTAGGTAACTTCAATTTACCGATTCATAAATACCGAATTTTACTGATTCAGTATTTATGAATCAGTAAATTTGAAGGTGGGAGATGTAGGTAATTTTTAAATGTGAATTCCCGAATCGGTAACATTCGGTATTTACCGATTCGGTAAATACTGAATCGGTATTTCCCATTGATTTAGGAATCAATGGGAAATACCGATTCGGTATTTACCGAATCGGTAAATACCGAATCCTGCAAGGGTGCAGGGGGTGTCACTTTGACACCCTCTAGCACCCCAAGTACAGGCATGTGTGACATGTGGCACACATACATGCCCTAAGGGCATGTCTGTGTGTCACATGGCACAGGTGTGCATGCACAGATGTGCATGCACACCTGAATTCGGTATTTTACCACCCAATTGGATTGGGTGGTAAAATACCGACTCTTAAGGGCCTGTGGCTACATAAATTTACCGATTCTGTAAAATGATGGCCCCCTACATGTCAAACACCAAATACCGGTCGGTAACGGCCGAATTCAGCCGTTACCGACCGGTATTTGCTCTCCTACATCTGGCCCATAGTACTTAAATGGTAACACCAGAGTCTCATAGCACTGGAGATTTGTGATGCTGTCTCTGAGCAGCGTTGTGTTGCAAATACTCAGGAGAGCCTAGTATGTGTAGTGATATCTGAGTTGTCGGGCAAATTCCTTGGGGCATATTATCAAAACAGGCGATAAAATATCGCAGTTTTAGCGGCAGAAAACTGCCGCTAAAACGGCGATAATGGGCTTGATAATATGCTCTATGGAATTCCTATTGAAGCCCATGTTAGATGTCCTTCACATTTAACATGGGCTTCAATTGGAATTCCAAAGAGCATATTATCAAGCCCATTATCGCCGTTTTAGCGGCAGTTTTCTGCCGCTAAAACAGCGATAATTTTATCGCCTGTCATGATAATTTGCCCCCGTGACTTTAATGGTCACAGCATAAGTGCACATAACCTGCACTGCTCTATGTGCTATCTGTATTCATTACACTTGCTATTTCATGTAATGAGCTCTGCTATCCTGGTGATGCGGTATGTGCTGTGTCAATACCGTTATAAATAAATACATATGCATGTGCTGGCTTTGGCACTGTATTTTCCAGATGCCTTTGTGTGGATCTGGGCACCCTGCCTTTCATGCTCCTGGCAAACATTTCCTAGAAACATTTCCTAGACACTGTACTGTTTTTCTTGCTGAATGGTCAGCACTGCTAATTATAGGAGTGTCTGCTGTGGTGTTGGGCCTGGTGACTGTGATATAGGACTCGTTTCCTTCTCACTGTAGCCCATGCAACTTTTAAAACGTTTTAACCTCCATAAAAGCATGTGATGTAAGAAAAATGCTTGCTGATTTTAGTCAGTGGTGGATGTCACTGCACCATGCCCCGTGACCCTTTCCAGGACAGGGCAACATTCATATATTATTGCTATTTCTGATATCTCTGAAGCACAACCATATCAGCCTTCGGCTGTTTACTGAATCTGGAGACTACATAATCTTTGCGATTTTTAGCTCCTCTCTTTTGATTTTCTCTGCACCTGGCTCCTGTCTAAAATTTCGTGATCTACTGTCCTGATGAAGGACATCTGAAACCTCATCGTTTTTGAGACCCAAACGTTGACATTCCTGACTTTTTTTTTTAACTGCGCAGAGCATTTACTCAGATCACTTATTTCACAGTTTTTTTTTTTAGATTACTCCACTCCTGGCTAGACATTGTATCAAACAGTCATAACGTTTAGAGTTTGGATATCTCTACACCCCTGTATTATCTCACAGTCACATTATTTCATTGTGTATGCACATAGCATCCTTCTACTGCTACATGATTGTTTCTACAAATAATTAATATTCGCAATAAGGGGCCTGACATTTTGTCTGTCTATGTCCACACAGTACTGTTCATAAAGGAGTATGACATGCCTTAAATTGTGTTACAAGGTTGGTTCACTCATCCTGATTGTAACGCAGCATTAAAATCCATCCTCGCCATCTGTGACATAACAGATATAGGAGAGAGGAAGTGGTTGAAAGAGAGCAAAGCCATACAATAATTTCAGATACTACGATAGAGGGGCATATTATCAAGACAGGCGATAATGGGCTTGATAATATGCTCTGTGGAATTCCAATTGAAGCCCATGTTAAATGTGAAGGAAATCTAACATGGGCTTCAATGGGAATTCCATAGAGCATATTATCAAGCCCATTATCGCCGTTTTCGCTGCAGTTTTCTGCCGCTAAAACGGCGATAATTTTATCGCCCGTCTTGATAATATGCCCCACGATTTTTCTACAGCCGTTCCAAATGTTCTTGAAATTGACAACTTGTTCAGACTGGGACTGGAATTTCTAGCTTCGAATGAACAGATTTATTTCAAAGGGTGGGTGTTGCTAATATGCACATGCTAATGACTAGAAAAAAGTTTCTTCCGTGGTTCTGATTGGATTTCATTCTTGACCTCTAAACGACATGGCCCGCCTCGGGGGGGGGGGGGGGGGGGTGAGCATTACATTGGTGTTACACTATTTCTTAAAGTGTCACTCAGCTGCTGTTGCTCTGTGCATCTTGAGAGTTCATGCACGTGCTAAGTTTTTCTCCTAACGATGATGCTGTGTACCGGGGTTCTATTGTTGTACACCCCTTGGTTCCCGGATTAAAAAAACTGCAGCAGCTAAAAAGAAAGTTTGTGCATTAGCTTGTGGGCTGGATAGTGCTACAAGGCCCACAGTCCTTCCTCCCTTCTGAACGTAAAAGGAAAGCCAATACTTATGTGTGGTGCTTGCTTGCAGCACTTATGGCTGATGAACATTGATGGTAATTCTTTAAGGGGGGGTTAATGAGAGGTGTGAAATAAAAAGTGCATCCAAGAAACCTTCTAAAGAGGCGTGGCCTGTGTAACTAAGGTGCACCCTGATACATGTGAAACAGAATGCTGTGCTAAACAAATTCATAAATAAAGACTTACATGTCAAAGAATAACCGAAATAAGTAGGCACCAATATATTTATCTAATGGTAATAGCACCAGTGCCTTGTGTCATAAGCAATAAAACAATTAGGTAGGTCCATTTAAAAGTAATCAGCGTTTTGACTATCGCTACCCTTGGAGAGTCAGATGTACAAAGGTTGGACTTGATTATTTAAATGGAGCACAGGAGTACATTGAGTTCTGGAACACCAATGGTAAATGACAGTATCCAATCCCAATGTGTTCAATAACAGCATCCAATGTGTTGCTTTGTCTCCATGCCACCAAGGGGGCTTCCTTTGAAGATGCTTTGAAAATAAATGAAATTAAGGATTTATATAGCGCTACATATACCCGAAGGTGTCTAGGCGCTGAAAACAAGCTTACAGGCAGTGTCAGTGTGTGACAGGCAGGCAGGGATGGTTTTATTTCTTCGCCTGATGTAAGACAGAAATAGAGGGCTTCGTAGGGTCCTATTTCAATGCCTGTTTTTTATTTACTTTACAATAGTTCAGCCATGGCAGGGCTTGGCCCATTTAGAGCATGATTGCCTGTGTTTTTCATTGGTGTTGTGCATTCTAGAGTGGTGTCACTGCTAAAGTGCAAAAGGGTCAATGTACTCCTGTTAATGTGTCCAGACTGAAGATTCATTCTCCATGGTTCTGTTTGAGATGGTCCTGTGCACCACTATTAGTGTCTTCCATCCTTGTGAAAATGATTGTCGCTGATATCAGTGTGATTGACTTGAGGGACTATGCACATTCTTTGTTTGGTAACAGTGCTGTGTGCAAGGGCTACTGTGTCTTGTCTACACTGCTATGCTGACTGGCATGTAGGTCAGCAATGAAAAATCTCCATTTCTGTCTGTCTTGGGCAAGTTTCTATACGGTACCCAGCTGAGGTTCAGGATCTTTGTTTCCCTCTCCACAGTTCTCCTCCAGGTGTTCTTTGGCCTACCTCTCTTGTGTTTGTCTCTCTTATGCCACTATATATAAATGATGTATTTCTTGGGATAAAGCACTATATACCTACCTAAACTGGTAATACTGATACCTATGTTTGTTCAATTGAATTACGGGAATACATATCCACTGCGGATGTAAACTGATTGCTAGCATGGCTGTATTAGAATAGAGTGAATAGGGGTGCGGGTGCCTTAGTGAAGGAGACGCAAAAAGCAAGGGAAGTAAAATCTGTACTCATTGACTGACCATGATGTTAAGTCCCTCTAGCTTATTATAGACCTAAAGGAAAAAGTGGTCTAAAATATTGGTATTCCAGTTGAGTGAAAGCAAAAACACAAAATCTTCAGGTTTTTAGCCCGTCCATGATCTGAAAAACGTGTGATAAATCTGTAGGTGACACAACCCTCCCACTTTGAGAACTTTTAGCACCACTTTTTTGTCATCCTCCATATTTACAAACTGCACATATAAAAATATTGCCCTATTAACAAGAGGGTGCTAACATGCATAATCGCATGTTAGCACCCTTTTTCCCAATGCCCCCCTTTGCATCTCTAATGATATGCAAAGTGGGTGTCACTGGGCGTTCCCCGGATGGACTACCTTGGAAATATCGCTGATGTTCACATCGCAATATTTACAAGGCAGCCCACAGGATTTTAGCAGACGTTAGATTTTGGCGAAAACTGCGGTTTTTGCCAAAAACTAACGTCTGCTAATATCCAGACTTACCTATGCTTTACATAGGGGGTGGGTTATGCTGATACGACCACAGGGTCTTATCAGCAAGGTTATTGCCGTTTTACAGGGAACATCGCTGGAAAACCAGCGATGTTCCTTGCAAAATGGCGACAACGTCACTATTTCTGGAATTTTAATCGCCCTGGAGTAACGCGTTGTTAATAACGCGCTACCAGGGCGATACATTCCAGAGATAGCCTCCGATAAAAAATGTATCTCTAAGCACGGCCAGCGATAATTATCGCTGGCGATTGAAAATATGCCCCAAAGTTCATTGCATGTTACATATGAAATGAACTTTTGCTTTTAAGGGGCTGTTTACAAAGTTAAATTTACTCTTGAAAATGTATTCACTTGTAAATCTGTTCCTACATCTAGGTGAACATCTACAGTTTTCTGCTTACCTCCATTTCTGACTGTAGATTTACACCTAAGAGTAGATTTGCACGTCTCCAACCCCTCAGTTCAGTGGGTGGATACATTTAAGACTGAATTTACAAGTGTAAAGTTACTACTAGTAGCTTTTCGCAGGTAGGTGGACATCTCTGCCTAGATGGACATCTCTGCCGTCCTGGTGGACATCTCCCAATGAGAAAGAACAGAGAAAAGTAGTTAAGTTCATTATTTTAAAACAATTATAAAAAATATATTAATGTAAAATATCAATGTACATTTTTTAATATTAATTATAAGTAATACATTCAATTGTTACAGCACATTCATTCATTAAATTGGATGTATATTAAATAATGAATTTCAATATATTTTTTTTACTGTATAAATAATATCGCTCACAGAATAATTTGAAAACATTCATACCTCCAGTAGCATTTACATTTATTCAACTTAATTGAATGGTATGTGTTGAATTAATTTAAATTAGTTGGTTTTGTCAACAGACATTTAACTTAATTTTGAAATTTGGTTTATTATTGAATTTTAAAATAATGAAATAATTGGACATTTTTGTATATAATTTGTTATATATTTTTTTTTTATTTTCTTTAAAGTCGAAATAATTGTATTTATGTATGATTATTTCCCATGAAGTGTTATTTTAAGTCCCTTCCTCCCTTATTTTCTATGGGAATGTGTTGCAGTACCTGTGAGAGGCCATGTGTGGTGCTTGACTTGCTCCAAGGCTGTGCTGGAGTATATTTACTAGTGCATTGTCATCCTCAGTCGGGCTGCGTGAAAATTAAATGACACCAGTGTAATTCATGTAATTTCAGCAATTTACCATTACGCTTATTATGGGAAATTCCTGAAATTACGCCACTACACCACTTGGCATAATTACGTGCAGTTCTTGGTAGAAATTTCCAGTGTAACACTGCAATTTGTGGTAATTTATGTAAGAATTCACCGCACTGTACAGTAACAACAGAACATGAGCAGCTATTGTTAGCGGTGCTCTTGTTTAAATGCATCCTTGTGTCAAAAATTGATGCAAGGATGCGTTTCTAGCTAAATATAGTATGTCATGATGGGTTGCATTTCATGTAATTACTCCTAATGTTGCCATAATTTTGGGTTCTTACACAAAAGCAAATTATACAACTTTCACACATCCTGAATTTCTAGGGCTATAGTAACTTTAGAAGTGTTGTTTGTGAATAGCAAAGTGCTTAGAGTTTTTTGGGTTGGTGTTTCTCATAGCCTGTACCTTCTTAAACTCTCCTTAATATTCTATAAACATCTTGTAGTAGATATTTCGCATTTTCTCACCACTTTCCCAAATCCCTCCCACAGTTGCTACTAAGTAGAAAACGTACATATGTGAATATCTCTCCATGGGGAAGACAGGAGAAGTTGAGGTGGAGATTTCAACGTGTGTCCTTTGGGAATTGCATTTTCTAGTAAGCCAGCTGCACTGGTGTCTGTCATGATGTGACCAGAAATAGTTGCGTAACAACTTAATACAAAAAATGTGCGCATTTGAAGGTTGCATCTAAAAAGCTACAGTAGAACTGGGTGGATTGACACAAGGGCCCTGCTTGGGGTGTTCATAACTAGTGCAAATGGAGTGAAACATCATAATTGCCCTGACAATTAAACTAAGTACCACTGAAAGATAGGGATGATGTTTTTGCTTTTCAAGTAATAGCTTTGGCTGTTACATGTTTTGGACACCTTACTCAACCGAGCTTCCCTTGAAGTTTGCTATCCTTGGCCACTCTCTCTACCTACCTCTCAGTCCTTCTATCTTCCCTCACTTAGGGGCTGATTACGATGCCATGCAGGAACATTCAGAGGTGTAGCTAGAGCTTCTGGTGCCCGGGGCTATCCCTCAGATAGGCGCCCCTGATAGGTACTTGGGCGGGGGGGGGTGCGGGGGGAAAAGAACGACAAGCAGCAGAGGTGTATTGGCAGGATTTCAGACACTCCAGGCTGCTATCTAGGCTTTTCTTTCTAATAAGTCGAGGAATTCCAGCTAACTGGGAGATTCCTTACAGTTTCCCTGCGAACAATCTGATCTTGGAAGGGTCCTCCTATTTGATGGAGTTGCCCAATCCATGGTATCGAGGGTGGTGTCCAGTTCAGACAAGAAAGGGCCACAGGCCCTTTTAAAGAGGTAGGTTTTTAAGGTGTTTACTGAACTGAAAGAAGATGAACTCATAAAAAAAGTCTAGCTAATTTCACAGGAGGAGGACCATAACTATCAGAGCTTTAATCAATGCTTCCGATACCTGGAGTTATTTTAGTAAGAGCAGTCAGCATTTCTGGATAACAGATTTCTCATGGGTAGTGTGTGACCATTTCGTATAAGTAGCAAGAGCCTCTTCAATGAAAGGCTGCATGAATGGGACACAAAACCTGGAACTGATTATTTTACTGCTTCCGAATATAAAGGCGGGGCATCAGTGCTCGGGTGACGTGGTTGTGTTTTATTTTATTTAGGAATAGTCTACATGCCAATTTCTGGATCATTAGCAGTTCCACATTTGTGCTTCTTCTAGGTCCTTAACTGCATTTAACCTATTTGATATTACAAGTAAAAATGCCAGAATTGCTGGAATAAGCAACCACAAGCATTCTGCAAGCAGCTAGCCTTCTTGTCTTTCGTTTGCTGCACAATACACACGGTGAACAGGAGGATTAGTGCAGACTCAAAACTGGGGGAACCGAAAAGCAAGGTAACAGTTACTGCTCCTTGGCAACACAACTAATTCTGAAAAGCCCAGCAATTGTTTAAAGTGCGTAAACTATTCACCTGAAGATAGCACTGTGCGATTATTTCGTCATAAGTAGAAAAAACTTCTCTGAAGCACCAGTACCTACTGCATGACATGTTTCATACATTCAGACAATTGCAATTTTTGGCAGCTCTCCTTCAAAGCACTGGAAACACATTTATTAACCCACGCGAGACAAGTCATCTCCACTTGGAGCATCTGTCACTGGGCCGGTGACAATGGCAATGGCGAGATGATAGAGCCTAGAGAGGAGAGTCATCTTGTACAAGTAACGTCAAGCCTGACTAGCAGGCGTTAAATTACCAAACAAGCACACCAGAGGGCTTGTTGCTTTTCAGTAGCAGGCTTGTGGCCTCTTGAAGAGGCCATGAGCCTGCTACTGAAAAGCAACAAATCAATTAGATGTCGGCCTGTCAGGAGATTAATAAATAGGCCTTTCACACTCCTATACTCGCACTACCTAAAGCTGAGGGTCCAGAAAAGCTCTGCCTAGTATTGTGCGTATTCTTACTCGCACACAAAACACATCATCCTATAATAAAACACCAATTCACACAAGCAGAGCAGGCCCTACCATAAATCAAGCTGCCTCCGTCAACACCCCTAAGCGACAAGTGGCACTTGCAAACATGACCCGTACTTTGTTGGGTTGGGAGAGGGAGGGGTTCCAGTAGGAGAAAACTGATGTAAATTAGGCAAAATAGCACTTACTTTTGATTGTGGCACCAGCAGAATTCACATGAGTGCTTTACATACCCCCAGTCCACGAGTAAGTCAGAAGACTCACGGCCCTGAGGTTGTAACTAACAATATTTCACAAGCCTGGAATTGAAGAACCACACACAGGAGACATACTGTTAGCTTGAGCACATTACCTTGTCTCACCTTTGCAATGTCATTTACCTCGACAATTTCCACGTCTTCGTCTTTGTTTGCCATTACAGTCGGCAACATTACCTCATGTAAAGGTTAATTGAATGTAGTTTTATTTAATTGATATAATATTTTTTTATATTTGGTTTTGGTTAGTATTAAGGCCTTCCCAAGGAATAGGGTTAGAGTAATGGCTGCTTATTTTTTTTTAAAATGTCATTGGTTTTAACTAAATTAATATAATTAAATATTTAAATTGACTAGGATTAGACCCAACATTAGCTTTATGGTAAGTGTTATTTTTTTTTATTTAATTGTGACAATTAGGTATGCAACATTGGTTAAGTTCAACATACTTATCTCTAGATGTTACATGTTAGGATACTTACTTGTAGTTAATATGAATATGATAGAATGCTTAACATTGGTCAGGGTTAGAGTGAAGGTTAATGACCTGTGGATGTAAATATTATAATAGGGTCATGTTTTATTTATTTTATAGTTTGATATAGCGCTAACTTGAACCGAATGGGGTATCAGAGCGCTTTACGTAGCACCAGTTGCATTACATAAGGACACATTTATTTTTGTTGGGCATGGGGAGATTAAGTGATTTGCCCAGAATCACAGGATGTTCAGCGTCATTGCCGAGAGACGAACCCTGTTCACCAGATTCGAGGTCGACCGCCCTAGCGTTAGGCCAACTCCTCTCCTGACTTATGCACACCTTTGAGTAGAGTAAGCATATACACTCCTGTGGAAAAAGGCTTCAGAACGTTCAACTTCTACCATGACTGAAATCACAAGTAATATCTACAAAAGCATTAAAAGTCGATTTAGTTAGTTGTGTGCCTTGTGCAAGAAAGCTTAACTGTGCACTCACCCAGTATGCTTTCAAACGCTCATCAACATCAAGGCTGTCACTGTATGTGCTCATCAATCTCTGGGAGTGTAGGGGGAAAGTAGCAGGTAAGGCTGCCCCCGCTCAGTCAACTGTCAATCAAAAAGAGCCTTTCCTAGTCCATAAAACATCAGTATACTAGACCAGTAGAAGGGGTCTGATATATCATTATCAGTATATATCCCCTAAATGTGTGAAATAACACTATTCCCCAGGTCAAGATGTTTAAATTTATAAACAAAAATATAAACACAGGCCACCACTCACTGTCAACGGAAAAGTGTGAGAGCAGATGGAGTGCCTCACGGTCGAAACACCCCAGGGGGTTACCGGCTAGCAATAACCGGTATACCCACTTCTCATCATCGGTCACTCTCTCCGTGTGAAGAAAAGGAAGTACACAAAGACATTCAAATGTGCACAAGTGAGAATAATGACATGTATACAAACAGTGAACAATTACAAACACTATTGTGAAACTGTGTATGAATACACCTATAAACCCATAAAAAAAAGATAAAATCCTGGTGAGGTTTTGCTGGCTATCTATCTTTTATTCCGGTGCAGCAAAACCTCTCAATAAAAAAATGGTTAGTTATATACCATCATTGTTTATTTAGAGCTGACATGTTTCGTTGCTCCAATTTCAGCAACTTCATCAGGACAAAGAAGGGGTTCTCTATTCTCAGTCTTCACACCTTATTAATAAAAGGTCCTGTGTAAATATAAAAACCAGAGCACAGTAGTGATACCACTACACCCCTTCAACAAAGGTATTTCAAGACACATTAAAACCACACATTGAGATTATCAAGGACTGTTGTTTACCTTGTGATTGCCCAGTCTTCACGTACAGGCAATCATGCAACAGACCCCGTGTCACGTGATCACGTGTCCACCACGGGCTCGGAGTGTTTCGAGTCCCCTGAATGAAATCAACACATCAGTGAATTACTGCCCATCAAAAAACTGTAAATGCATGCATGGCCCTCTACAGAATGATGTCTGATTCGGAGCGCGGGCCAGCCTTCCAATACCAAAGTTGTGCCACAGAGGTGTTACACGGTGCGACACTCACTGCCCTACAACATCACTGTGTGTGCCCCCGAGGGGGCGGGCTAAAAACGTGACTGTAACTTAGCTCTAAGTATTTTGTATGCTAACATCCCGGGCATATTCAGAAACGCCCGTCAGCTCACACACAGTTATCGGAACCTGAAAAGGTTAACCAATGTTTCGCACACCACGCTATCTTTACTCGTTCTACCGCACACATTCTGCCTTACTGATGCCGAGTCCCTCCGGTGCTTCCGACGATCCTCACTGGAAACTGCCCAAAGGATCCGGAAATAGCTGGGAGGACCGGCTCCGCCCACCACGCTGCGTGGCGAGGCCATCTTGAAATGGGTTGGGATCCCGCAAGTGCGGACCCGATGTACAGAGGGTCCAGCGGTCTCTGGGGAGTATAGAGGGGAATAGCCACTCCTCTCACCACGCTACATGGCACGGGGCAAGCCCACAATAAGCGACGGCTATCTTGAAGTAGAATAAACACCTTAGAGCCAAACTACCAGAGGTCCAAACAGTCGTTGAAATGACCAATAATATTGAAATGGACATTAAATGTTATATTTCAGAAAATAACTCAGAAAATAATTAGGCCGGGCTAGAAAAAGGAATAACGGGTGGTGAAAAGAGGAGGGAGGCAGAACAACATCTATGCGTAGGCCACACGCATCACTATTCCAGATATGTATAAATGAAAGTGCAATTATGAAAAACATCCGTATAAGTGTTCCAGGCCCCCAAGGGGCCGGGGATGGCAAATGCTGGAGAGCAAAAAACCCTGGTGTATTACATTAAAAGGGAATTATTCAGGCTGGAGGGAGAAGGGAAAAAATAGGATTTTAATCATAGGTGGTGCTGTATATCTGATGGATCGAAACATGGGACCAGCTCCCTACGAGATAATTACCGTAAATATCAGGTTCACCTCCTACTCACTTTATTCCATTCGATATTTTCATTCAACCCTTCTCGATCTGCCTTCTCTGAAGATATCCATTTAGCCTCTTTTCTTGCCAAGATGGTGTCCAAATTATGTGTGTCACCTACCACTTTCTCTAAGACTGTCCATGTGAGATCTCTCTCATCATGTCCCTGTTCCGTAAAGTGTTGCACCAACCGGGTGGTGAGTTTTTTGGCTCTGATCGTGCTCTGGTGTTCTTGTATACGGATCTTAACTTTGCGAGTGCTGAGTCCAATGTAATACAGCCCACAGCTGCACATCAGTCTGTAGATCACGTGTGACGTGTTGCAATTGCTGAACCGATTAAGAAACCAGGTTCTGCCATCATGCAACGTGACACTTTTTGTGGCTGATGTGAGACCACACATGGAGCAGCTGCCACATGGATAGTGTCCCGTGGGGATGGTACTGGCCTGAATAGTACTAGGGCATCGAGTATGGACCAGCTTGTCACGTAAATTGGATGCCCTTTTAAAAGCAAATCGCGGGGCCGGCATCTTATCAGTGGCGGTGTCCAAAATAGACCAGTGTTTTCTGATGATCTGTCTTATTCTGGTCGAGAGTGGATCCAACGTAGTGACCACTGGGAGGCAGGTTTGCTTTTCTTTCACATTGCGCTCTAAAAGGGCTTCCCTCGGTGTGTTCAGTGCCCTCTTACGGGCATGTTTAATCACCTTCACTGGGTAATCTCTTTGTTTAAGTTTGGTGACGAGTTCTTCTGATTGGTCCATAAAGGCCTCGGTAGTAGAGCAATTACGCCGGTATGTCAAAAATTGCCCCACCGGGAGATTATACCGGAGTGCCCTGGGGTGGAAGGAGTCTCCTTGTGGTGCACACTGGTCGCCAATTTATGGTCCACTGCAACAACGTCCACATCAAGATAGACTGCCGATACGTTACTGATGGTCCAAGTGAAACGTAGGCTGGTGTCAGCTTGGTTCAGCCATTGTAAAAACATGTTAAGCCGGTCCTCTGTACCTGTCCAGATACAGAGGACATCATCAATATATCGCCTTCACAAGGAGATGTTCCCCTGGTATGGATTGGACGGATGGTGGACCACATTTTCCTCAAACTGGCCCACATATATGCGGGCCAGACTGGGAGCAAATGTGTCCCCCATCGAGGTCCCCAATGTCTGCAGTTAAAGCTGGCCCCCATACTCGAAGAAATTCCTAGTGAGTGCCAGCTCGATGCACTGCAACACGAATGTCTGTGGTGTGTCATAGAACCATTCCATGGACCCCAGGGCCTTCGCAGCTGCCACCAGCGTGGCATCCTGGGGGATACTGGTGTACAACGACTCAATGTCGATGGTCACCAGTAATTGGTTCTCTGGATCAAAGTCAATCTCTTTCAAAATGTTCAGGATATCAGTGGTATCCTGTACATACGATTTCTGTGTGACCACAGCTTCCCTCAGAAAAAAATCTGCGAACTGGGACAGAGGTTCGAGAACAGACTGGATCCCTGAAACAATGGGGCGGCCAGGGGGCGGGGGTTGGGGCTTGTGGATCTTGGGCAGGATGTAAAATGCCGGTACCCGTGGTTTGGTATTAATGAGGAAATCTGCTTCCTTTGAGGTGATCCACTTTTTGGCCACAGCCTCCGCCGCCATGTTCTTGATGGTTTCAGAAAGTTCAGGGGTCGGGTCTCGTACCAAAGGGTGGTAATTAGTACGGACCTCCAACAGTTTGAGTATCTCTGCTTCGTAGTCGATGGTATTCAGCATAACTACGGCCCCGCCTTTATCGACCGGCTTGATGGTAATAGCAGTGTTCTTTTGTAAAGCTCTAACGGCCAGCCAATCTTCCTTGGTCATATTATGACCCTGCTGGCGCTCTTGATGCTGTTCAAGAGATTCTATCTCGTGTATGATACGTTGTTCAAATACTGCAACCCCCGGACCCAGAAGAGTAGTAGGCGGGCAGAAAGTGGAAGGGCGGTGTAAATTGGTGTCAAATAGTGACAGAGGCGTTTTCTCTTTCTCAGCGAAGAATTTGTGTAACTTAATCTTCCTCATCATCTCAGAGATCTCAATCCTACACAGGAAGGAATCGTGTCTGGGTGTAGGGACAAACCCAAGACCCTTGTTGAGAACTCCCCGTTCAATTGGTATAAGTTCATGGGAGGACAGATTAACCACAATATCATTGCTGTGAAAAGGTTGTAATCTGTTCTCTTCCCCTAATTCTGAAAGGATCTGCCTCTGCTCCATGTAATGCGTGGCGAGTACGTCTGCCATATTGATTGTGCTCTCCATCTGCCTTGACCCCCCCTGTACCTGGCCTCTGCCTCCCCGAGCACATCTCGGGGTTTGTCCTAAAAAAGCTCTCAATAGGACCCCCAAATCTTTGTCCGATCTATTCTCTGGGGCAAAGTTTACCCTGCTGCTAGTGGGTACTGTCTGGCGGTCTGGCACCTCCTCGTCCTCACTACTTGTGTTGTCAAAACGCCAATTGTTAGGTGTGCGTCTGTTACCTCTCTGTCCACCTCTCTGAAAGTTCTGACCTCGTCTTTGAACATAGCGAACAAATGCACTAGGGATTGGCTTATCTTGATTATTAACATCGCAAAACGCCTGAGTGAGGCACTTTTGAAGGAAATTTTGGATCTGGAGGAGAGTTTGAATACCAACTCTGCACTTACTGATGCTAAGGAACAGCTAGCACGCATTCAGGGTGATTTAGCTGAATATAAAGCATACATGGTCAACCAGAAGATTAAGGGACTGAAGAAAAACCTTGAACGCTACACACCCTCGTGGGCTTTTCCCTACACTGAGGACGAATACTACGACAAACCAGTAGAACAACCCAGGGGCCAATTTTATCAAAGACGTGGTCAGAACTTTCAGAGAGGTGGACAGAGAGGTAACAGACGCACACCTAACAATTGGCGTTTTGACAACACAAGTAGTGAGGACGAGGAGGTGCCAGACCACCAGACAGTTCCCACTAGCAGCGGGGTAAACTTTTCCCCAGAGAGTAGATCGGACGAAGATTTGGGGGTCCTATTGAGAGCTTTTTTAGGACAAACCCCGAGAGGTGCTCGGGGAGGCAGAGGCCAGGTACAGGGGGGTCAAGGCAGATGGAGAGCACAATCAACATGGCAGACGTACTCGCCACGCATTACACGGAGCAGAGGCAGATCCTTTCAGAATTAGGGGAAGAGAACAGATTACAACCTTTTCACAGCAATGATATTGTGGTTAATCTGTCCTCCCATCAACTTACACCAATTGAACGGGTAGTTCTCAACAAGGGTCTTGGGTTTGTCCCTACACCCAGACACGATTCCTTCCTGTGTAGGATTGAGATCTCTGAGATGATGAGGAAGATTAAGTTACACAAATTCTTCGCTGAGAAAGAGAAAACGCCTCTGTCACTATTTGACACCAATTTACACCGCCCTTCCACTTTCTGCCCGCCTACTACTCTTCTGGGTCCGGAGGTTGCAGTATTTGAACAACGTATCATACACCAGATAGAATCTCTTGAACAGCATCAAGAGCACCAGCAGGGTCATAATATGACCAAGGAAGATTGGCTGGCCTTAGAGCTTTACAAAAGAACACTGCTATTACCATCAAGCCGGCCGATAAAGGCGGGCCGTAGTCGTGCTGAATACCATCGACTACGAAGCAGAGATACTCAAACTGTTGGAGGTCCGTACTAATTACCACCCTTTGGTACGAGACCCGACCCCTGAACTTTCTGAAACCATCAAGAACATGGTGGCGGAGGCTGTGGCCAAAAAGTGGATCACCTCAAAGGAAGCAGATTTCCTCATTAATACCAAACCACGGGTACCGGCATTTTACATCCTACCCAAGATCCACAAGCCCCAACGCCCGCCCCCTGGCCGCCCCATTGTTTCAGGGATCCAGTCTGTTCTTGAACCTCTATCCCAGTTCTCAGATTTTTTTCTGAGGGAAGCTGTGGTCACACAGAAATCGTATGTACAGGATACCACTGATATCCTGAACATTTTGAAAGAGGTTGACTTTGATCCAGAGAACCAATTACTGGTGACCATCGACATTGAGTCGTTGTACACCAGTATCCCCCAGGATGCCACGCTGGTGGCAGCAGCGAGGGCCCTGGGGTCCATGGAATGGTTCTATGACACACCACAGACATTCGCGTTGCAGTGCATCGAGCTGGCACTCACTAGGAATTTCTTCGAGTATAGGGGCCAGCTTTACCTGCAGACATCGGGGACCTCGATGGGAGCCACATTTGCTCCCAGTCTGGCCTGCATATATGTGGGCCAGTTTGAGGAAAATGTGGTCCACCATCTGTCCAATCCATACATGGGGAACATCTCCTTGTGGAGGCGATATATTGATGATGTCCTCTGTATCTGGACAGGTACAGAGGACCAGCTTAACATGTTTTTACAATGGCTGAACCAAGCTGACACCAGCCTACATTTCACTTGGACCATCAGTAACGCATCAGCAGTCTATCTTGATGTGGACGTTGTTGCAGTGGACCATAAATTGGCGACCAGTGTGCAGCACAAGGAGACTGTTCTTCCTCGCCGGAAGAACACAAAGAGTCCGCCTCCCCCCGTTTCGCTCCGAGGCCACCGAAGTCATCTGCGGCGTCCCGCAAGGATCTTCACTCAGCCCCACCCTCTTCAACATCTACATGAAACCTCTCGCAGCCATCGCACGCCAGCACAACCTCAACATCATCTCTTACGCCGACGACACCCAGCTGATCCTCTCCCTCACCAGAGACCCCGACACCGCCAGAACCTGCCTACACGAAGGGATGAAAGACGTCGCCGAGTGGATGAAGGACAGCCGCCTGAAACTGAACTCGGACAAGACGGAAGTCCTCATCCTGGGATCTTCGCCCTCCGCCTGGGATGACTCCTGGTGGCCCCCAGCCCTGGGTACCGCACCCAAGCCAACCGACCACGCACGCAACCTGGGCTTCATCCTGGACCCCTCCCTCTCGATGACCAGACAAGTCAACGCCTTCTTCTCATCATGCTTCAACACCCTGCGTATGCTTCACAAGATCTTCCGCTGGATCCCGACCGAGACCAGGAAGACTGTCACCCAGGCACTCGTCACTAGCCGACTGGACTACGGAAACGCCCTCTACGCCGGAACCACAGCCAAGCTACAGAAAAGACTCCAGCGCATCCAGAACGCCTCCGCCCGACTCATCCTGGATGTCCCCCGACGCAGCCACATCTCCAGCCACCTGAGGAACCTGCACTGGCTCCCCGTCGACAAGAGGATCACGTTCCGGCTCTTCACCCACGCACACAAGTCTCTCCACGACCTGGGCCCCAAGTACCTCAACGACCGCCTGACCTTCTACACGCCCACCCGCCAGCTACGGTCCACCAGCCTCGCCCTCGCAGCCGTACCACGCATCCGAAGAGCCACCGCCGGAGGAAGATCCTTCTCTTACCTGGCTGCCAAGACTTGGAACTCCCTCCCCATCCACCTTCGGCTGACCCAGGACCATCTCGCCTTCAGGAAACAACTCAAGACCTGGCTGTTCGAGCAGTAGCATACCCCTCCCCCCAAGCGCCTTGAGACCCTCCTGGGTGAGTAGTGCGCTACACAAATGGCATGATTGATTGATTGATTGATTGATAGGAACTCTGTAGTGTACTGGTCCCACAGGTTCTGATGTAGATATGAAGACATCGTATATCAAATCAGGTATATGTAGATGATATATATTAATTCTTTAGATGTAGATATCAATGGCCCCACCAGGAGCAGCCTCCTAGCTGCTCAGCCCATCCTCAACTGACAACTCTCATGCATTCAACATTCCACTCACACTAACATTCTAACCTGAACACTCACACTGGCTGAGCAGCTAGATGAAGAGGAGTACAAGAATATATATGCAACCTGAGGATACCACATTATCCTCTTCCTCTCAAAATGAAAAACAAAAAGAATAAATGACTATGAAGCGAAAAACTATGCACAATGAAAATATACAAACGTTGTTAGAAATCTGTAAACCCAGGGATGAAAATGAAATAACATCGCAAGAGGGAAAACAGAAATCCAATTAAAGAAAGAAGGAAGAAAGTGAATAGATAGAAATACACTAACACTATCCTCCTCTTTTAATAATGAACAAATAAAATTAGTAAGTAGTAAATGTAGAGCTCACATATACAAGTAAGCTAGACAAACATGACCGAAGTGAGGGGAAAACCAAAACCCCAGACAAAACTACAATGGGAGAAACAAAACCCAAAGAAGTACTTCTCACGTGAGAAGACTGTGGCGAAAACCAAATACGCCACCCCTCTTGCAAGGGACACTATGGGACTAAGACCCATGTGCAAAACCACTTGGGACGAAAACCCAAAATCCTCTAACAAAGGTGGGACTGAAACCCCCTAATAAACAGAGAAATGGGGCTAAAACCCATTCTAGAGGAAAATACTAATAACATGAGTTGGGACTTAAAACCCTGGGCTGATCAGCTAGGAGACTGCTCCTGGTGGGGCCATTGATATCTACATCTAAAGAATTAATAAATATCATCTACATATACCTGATTTGATATATGATGTCTTCATATCTACATCAGAACCTATGGGACCAGCACACTACATTTATGGCGACGATGGATCAATGAACCTACCACTTTTAATGATGAAATGCAACTAGATTCAAACAAGTAAGCAAAAGATACCTGTCAAGTAATAAACCTACGAGTAAAAAACAAAAACAACGTAAATAAAGAAAGAGTAACCTTACAAGCAAGAGAGCGGTCACACCTGTATGCCCCACCAGAGTCCACTACACCGGACAGCTCAAATACAGGCGTACTACATCATCTGGCAATTAGTCAACAACTTTGGACAGCCCAAGCAAGGCGTGCTGTATCTTAACAACAACAGTAAATACTGTTAGAAGCCTGTCTCTATGTTGGAAATGAAAATATGCCACAACAAATGTCGGCAGTCCCTCAAAAAAAGTTTACTGTGCCTCAACCAACATATTTTATGCAGCAAGAAACAAGGTAATCTGTACATCCTGTACCACAACAAACTTCTACAGTGGGAACTGGAAACAGATTTAGCGAGAGAAGAAGCAAGTTGTTGTCAACGCCTACAGTGACATTGTATTTTGATTTAAACATCTACTTTTCAACTTGTCTCTAATTAATGCACATCTGCTGTTACTCGTCTTCTACAAGTTTGTTTTCAACATAAGCAAATAGTTACTGTCTACTGGTGATATTATTCAACGTCAGTAAACTGTTTGCGAGACAGAATGACATTTTTTTATAGTGAATAAATCGTCTACTCATCACCACTTTAACGTTCAGCTATCGCATTACCGGAGAGTCTTGACGAGCTTTGCTCTGTGTGCTGTAGTAACTACATACAACTTTATGGTGCCATTTCGTGAGTGTTATGAAACCTTGGCAGTAAACGGGATCATCAGCTAAGTAAACAAAACTAAGGGAATTTATCGGCAAGATGACTGAAACTTTTTGTGAGTCTACATTTCAATTTATTTAGTTAAATTCATTGTACTTTTATTTAACATTGAAAATGTTGAAGTCATCTGTACCTGTGACGGTTTAACGCCTTTGTAGCAGATTCAAAACGCAGTTCAAAAATTCAGCTCGAGACATCTCGCGCAGCGTTGCATTACATTCTTCGAGTTGTTCAGCTTTCTATTGTTTTTGCAATGACGTCTTTTGAACTCTGCTGCGGGACGCTTTGCTTCAGGGACGTGCCGTGAGCCTTCCGGCACCAACGCGACTCAACGTGCCACCATCTTGGTTTTCTCATGCTGCTTAGCAAACTACAGTGAATATGTTTTTACGATGAAAGTGCTAGCGTCGTAATTTGAGGAGTGTCATGAGCGCATCTGTCGTTTGTAGAGGTTTTGACTTTTAAGTCTTCCTGTAGCCAAGTACATTTATCTCCTCTCCAGTGCAAGCGGTGTTCAGTGGACAATCTTTTTCCTGCGAGGTACATTTCTAGTGACAAGTCTGTGAGGTACTTTCTGGTGGCATGTCTCTTAGAGTTCTTAAAAGCCTGTTTTCATTTTCGTGGTGACAGGCACACCTATGACTTGAATTAATCAGCATGCATGTTTTAGACTTGCAGTTAAATTATTTGAACGCCAGTCTACCTCATCCCGGTGACAGGCACACCATTGTCAATGTGTTATTACAAGGTTGTTGTCCTTATCTATAAGATGTAAGGCTATATCGTTTTCTCTAATTTAGTCCCTTTTCCTTGTTAGATCAGATTTGTATCCCTGTCTAGGGATGGGAGTGGGTTTTTAGTCCCATGACCCCTTTCACTTATTTTACCTTTTACAGATAGTTATCCCTTACTAGGGATGGGAGTGGGTTATATGTCCCATGACCCCAGTTTACAGATATTTTAATCCCATCCACGTCGCCATAAATGTAGTGTGCTGGTCCCACAGGTTCTGATGTAGATATGAAGACATCATATATCAAATCAGGTATATGTAGATGATATTTATTAATTCTTTAGATGTAGATATCAATGGCCCCACCAGGAGCAGCCTCCTAGCTGCTCAGCCCATCCTCAAATGACAACTCTCATGCTTCCAACATTCCACTCACACTAACATTCTAACCTGAACACTCACACTGGCTGAGCAGCTAGATGAAGAGGAGTACAAGAATATATATGCAACCTGAGGATACCACAAACTCTCTTCTTCATTACCACTCCTTCCACCCCAGGGCACTCCGGGATAATCTCCCGGTGGGGCAATTTTTGAGATACCGGCGTAATTGCTCTACTACCGAGGCCTTTATGGACCAATCAGAAGAACTCGTCACCAAACTTAAACAAAGAGATTACCCAGTGAAGGTGATTAAACATGCCCGTAAGAGGGCACTGAACACACCGCGGGAAGCCCTTTTAGAGCGCAATGTGAAAGAAAAGCAAACCTGCCTCCCAGTGGTCACTACGTTTGATCCACTCTCGACCAGAATAAGACAGATCATCAGAAAACACTGGTCTATTTTGGACACCACCACTGATAAGATCCGGCCCCGTGATTTGCTTTTAAAAGGGCGTCCAATTTACGTGACAAGCTGGTCCATACTCGATTCCCTAGTACTATTCAGGCCAGTACCATCCCCACGGGACACTATCCATGTGGCAGCTGCTCCATGTGTGGTCTCACGTCAGCCACAAAAAGTGTCACCTTGCATGATGGAAGAACCTTGTGTCTTAATCGGATCAGCAATTGCAACATGTCACACGTGATCTACAGACTGATGTGCAGCTGTGGGCTGTATTACATTGGGCTCACCACTCGCAAAGTTAAGATCCGTATACAAGAACACCTGAGCACGATCAGAGCCAAAAAACTCACCACCCGGTTAGTGCAACACTTTACGGAACAGGGACATGATCAGAGAGATCTCACATGGACAGTCTTAGAGAAAGTGGTAGGTGACACACATAATTTGGACACCATCTTGGCAAGAAAAGAGGCTAAATGGATCTTTTCAGAGAAGGCAGATCGAGAAGGGTTGAAGGAAAATATCAAACGGAATAAAGTGAGTAGAAGGTGAACCTGATATTTACGGTAATTATCTCGTAGGGAGCAGGTCCCATGTTTCGATCCATCAGATATACAACACCACCTATGATTAAAATCCTTTTTTTCCCTTCTCCCTCCAGCCTGAATGATACCCTTTTAATGTAATACACCAGGGTTTTAGTGGAGGCTAGATCCAGCTATATGGGAACATTGTTTGCTCTCCAGCATTTTCCATCCCCGGCCCCTTGGGGGCCTGGAACACTTATACGGATGTTTTTCATAATTGCACATTCATTTATACATATCAGGAATAGTGATGCGGTGTGGCCTACGCATAGATGTTGTTCTGTCTCCCTCCTCTTTTCACCACCCGTTTTTCCTTTTTCTAGCCCGGCCTAATTATTTTCTGAGTTATTTTCTGAAATATAAAATTTAATGTCCATTTCAATATTATTGGTCATTTCAATGACTCTTTGGACCTCTGGTAGTTTGGCTCTAAGGTGTTTATTCTACTTCAAGATGGCCGTGGCTTATTGTGGGCTTGCCTCGCGCCATGTAGCGTGGTGAGAGGAGTGGCTATTCCCCTCTATACTCCCCAGAGACCGCGGGACCCTCTGTACATCGGGTCCGCACTCGTGGGATCCCAACCCATTTCAAGATGGCCGCGCCACGCAGCGTGGTGGGCGGAGCCGGTCCCCCCGGCTATTTCCGGATCCTCTGGGCAGTTTCCAGTGAGGATCGTCGGAAGCGCCGGAAGGACTCGGCATCAGTAAGGCAGAATGTGTGCGGTAGAATGAGTAAAGATGGTGTGGTGTGCAAAACATTGGTTAACCTTTTCAGGTTCCGATAACTGTGTGTGAGCTAACGGGCGTTTCTGAATATGCCCGGTATGTTAGCATACAAAATACTCAGAGCTAAGTTACTGTCATGTTTTTAGCCCGCCCCCTCGGGGGCACACACAGTGATGTTGTAGGGCAGTGAGTGTCGCACCGTGTAACACCTCTGTGGCACAACTTCTGTATTGGAAGGCTGGCGCGCGCTCAGTCATCATTCTGTAGAGGGCCATGCATGCATTTACAGTTTTTTGACGGGCAGTAATTCACTGACGTGTTGATTTCATTCAGAGGGCTCGAAACACTCCGAGTCCGTGATGGACACGTGATCACGTGGCACGGGGTCCGTTGCATGATTGCCGGTACGTGAAGACTGGGCAATCACAAGGTAAACCACAGTCCTTGATAATCTCAATGGGTGGTTTTAATGTGTCTTGAAATACCTTTGTTGAAGGGGTGTAGTGTAATCACTGCTGTGCTCTGGTTTTTATATTTACACAGGTCCTTTTATTAATAAGGTGTGTAGACTGAGAATAGAGAACCCCTTCTTTGCCCTGATGAAGTTGCTGAAATTGGAGCAACGAAACATGTCGGCTCTAAATAAACAATGATGGTATATAATTAACCATTTTTTAATTGGGAGGTTTTGCAGCACCGGAATAAAAGATAGATAGCCAGCAAAACCTCACCAGGATTTTATCTTTTTTGTATGGGGTTATAGGTGTATTCATACACAGTTTCACAATAGTGTTTGTAATTGTTCACTGTTTGTATACATTTCATTATTCTCACTTGTGCACATTTGAATGTCTTTGTGTACTTCCTTTTCTTCACACAGAGAGAGTGACCGATGATGAGAAGTGGGTATACCGGTTATTGCTGGCCGGGAACCCCCTCGGGTGTTTCGACCGTGAGGCACTCTCTGCTCTCACACTTTTCCGTTGGCAGTGAGTGGTGGCCTGTGTTTATATTTTTGTTTATAAATTTAAACATCTTGACCTGGGGAATAGTGTTATTTCACACATTTAGGGGATATATACTGATAATGAAATATCAGACCCCTTCTACTGGTCTAGTATACTGATTTTTTATGGACTAGGTAAGGCTCTTTTTGATTGACTGTCACTGTATGTGACCTTTTTTCAACAAAATACCAAGCCTCGAAAAGGTTAAAAACACATTTATTCCACATTAACTACGTGCAAAGAAAAAGTAACGTATGTTGTACGACTCCAACACTTAACAGCAGCTAAGTGGCCCCATTTCAGGTATGACCCCTTAAGCAAGTACAGGCTGTTGTTAAGTCAATAATAAGTAGTATTCTGGGATTTGTCTTAACTTTGGACGTTTGTAAAACTCCTGAAAAGTGCTGGTGGTCAAACGACTAGGACTGAAACACTGCCTGTGATTAATGGGCAGGATTTTGTCTTTGTCTTGACATTTATGTGGGAAAATCTGGTGTTGTATGGAAGTTTGCACCAAAGAGCTTTGGCTATGTTTTGTAGCGGATAAATCAGTCACAAATCAAGGACCATGTGCTTAGCGTATATGTAAAACTCTGGGAAACTGACAGGTGTAAAAAAAGAACAAACGGAAAAGCGTTTTCAATCCATTATATTAACTCATAAGTAAAGGTCAAAGTGTTTCGGTAATAATATTGTTGTTGTTCCATATTGAGAAGTGAGCGGCTCGTGAGGCATGAATTACGAGGTATTTTACTACAATCTTATCTAAAAACATATTTTAGCGCCTCGTCAGGGATAATTAGCGCTATATGTAGTTAATACTCACAGCCCGGTTGGGGATCTCGAAGCGCTGGTGGTCGGTCTCGACTCGACTAAGTGAGACTCAGACTGCTGCTGTTCTTAATCAGCTGGACTGTCTGCTGCCTGCAAATCGCCCTTCACTGCAGAGAATCCACTAAAGAGAGGCCGAGGCGGTGGTGCTCGTAACTAGTATATTGTACTGTACAGCGCGGGGGCTGGCCGAAAAAGATGCCCAGGGCCGTCATTGATAGCGCTTTCGCGCGCTACAAGATTGACTGCCCTGGGATCCACATACACTGTAGGCCGTGCGCTGCACCACCACTATGCTAGGTGGTGCAGTATTTGCAAGCATGTGCGCTTGCACTTTCCAACACGTGTGCAGTGCCAGCTGCTCAATTATAGCCGCACGTGGGGGGTGACGGGCGACCGGCGTGTACATCACTGTCACTGTCAGTGTCCCGACTGACTCCCTAACAAAATCCTGCGCAGCCGCCGCCCGCAACTTAGTGCCGCCTGGGGCGGACCGCCCCCCCACCACCCCTAGCTACGCCAGTGGAAACATTTCACCCAACACTGCCCCTGATTGGGGATCGACTGACTCGCGGTCGGCAGTTCAGCCCCGACCAATTACAATGACGTCACATTGTTTCCTATGAGAGCCGGGGTTCCTTCCAGCAACCGGCAGTAAAACAGGCTCCTATAGGGAAATGGGGATTGTGTGGAAAACCTTGCACCCTGTCGCGGGTACCCCATTGTGCCACCCACAAAGTGCATGGTTTTGCAGGGGGTCCCTTAGGGGCCCCCTTGGCTCCCAACCAGAGGCCTCAGGATTATGTCACTTTCTGACAGCTTCTCCGTGTCAGACAGGCCGACTCGGAAAGGCTGGTGTAAATCAGCATCGTAATTGTGAGGTCCATAGAGGTGTATGATGCAGTTCCGACCAACACGAATTCTCCGAGAGCCAGTCGGAACTGATTCGGAATGACCGTGCGATTTACATTCCGACAGCAAGCATCGTAATCGGTCGTGCAGATTGTAAACCATCCGAGTCAGTTTGAAGGGTTCCGACACGGTCAATGAGATTCCGACTGTCGGAAAGAGACTTTCCGCCCGACATCGTAATCGGCCACTTAGTGTCCCCTTCTCCCCCATTATCTTTCCCTTTTTCCCTATCTCTTTCTTCCTTCTCACATTTCTCTTCACCACCCCCTTTTGTACCACTTTGGCCGCCATAAGTTGGCAGGCTATGCTCAGACGTGAGTCCCTTGCTCACTTTGCCACTGGATTCAAGCAAGCCGGGCTGAAGACGGCTGAAATGCCAGAAACCGGTCCTCGGAATCTTGTTTCCGGTCCAGGGAAGGCATGGCTTGGCAGTTCGGGCTGGACTGTTCCCATGAGGCACAGGGTCAGACTGATTTGCATATGGCCATGTCTGAACTGGGGTGGCAGAGTGGGCTAAAGAACGGTGATGGATTAAACCCAGATCTGTTGACTGGGTGTGAGTGTTTGATTGGTTCAGATGCTCCGTCCATCACCACCCCCTTCTGTACCACTTATTTTTCCTTATCACACTTTGATCTGGGGCAAAACAAGAGAAAAATACAACAGGGGTAAATGAGGCAGTGGCGTAGCTAGGAGGGCGCGGGGGGCAGTCCCCCCCAAGGCGGCATTGTGTTTTGGGGGCGGCGGCCATCTCGAGGGTGGCAACCGTCCCCCCCCCAACCCGGCTCTACATTTCGGCTGTCGTGGCTGGCAATCGCCACCGAATCTCGCCAGAACCTCCCCCCACCCTTCAATTGGGGTCGCCGCGGGGCAGCCATAAGGCTAGCTACGCCACTGAAATGAGAAGGAAGAGAAAGACAGAAAAACAATGACAAAGTGAGATAACAATGATGAGAATGAACCTAGAATGAAATAAACAGGCACGGAGATCCTGAGGGTGCATTAAAAAGACATGAGGTGCACTAAGGACAAGAGGCAGCCTCGGTATTCGGCACTGGACCTTCAGTAGAGTCAAATAAAGGCTTTTGAACAGACCTTTGGGCACCAGCACTTATTCTTTTACAACTTAAGCACTGCAGATAGACATGCACTGTTTCTGAGATGCTCTAATGTTTCTATTGGGGTTGCACAGCCGTCCCTGTACATCCGCTGCCAATCGTGTTTCCTTTGTGTTTATTTGCCAGTACAAGTCATACCAACGATTTTGTCAGGGGAAACATCCTTTACAACGAAACTTTTTCCATGCAGTACCTTTACAACGCAGGAATTACAACGAAAGTCGTTACAATGACTTGCGCTGGAGGGCGCTGTAGGATAGGGAATAGTTTAATTTACTATCCAAAACCTTCCCGACTATCCACGGGGACTTGAGTTGGCATAGTAAATTAAACTATTCACTATCCAGCACCCCCCAACGCAAGTTGTTGTAACGACTTGCGTTGTAAAACCTGCGTTGTAAAGGCATGCGTGGAAAAAGCATGCGTTGTAACGACATACATCCTTTTGTCAGCACAGTAGCCACATCCAGGTGTCATGAAATAGGTAAAGAAGAAAATCCCATAAGGACCACTGACCCCTTAGGGAAATGTGACAAGACCACATCCCCTCTCCTCCATCTACAGATGTGTATGGGGTGTAATGATGTGTGGTCGTGCTGAGGAAAAAGGGGTCAGGCAGATCAGGTCGATTACCTCTTCTCAAGGTTTGCCCGGCGTTAGCCGCCTCTCACCCAACTCTCGGTTACCAAATAAAGAGGCAGGCGCTGGAGACTGGAAGGCAGGAAACAAAAGTTTTATTCCGACGGAGCAGAACACGTCAAATCAGACAACAGGGTATCTTCTCGAGGTGCTCTAACCGCATCTCTGAGGCCTGGCCTCTTATACACAGGTTTATGGCTTTATTACATTTATGACATCCGTGGTATTGCTTTGAAGTTCACAAAGGCATCTTTGGAATCCCCGGTTCAGGCCCGTTCTCACACATATCTACAGTAGAGGTCCCCACCCAAATCACAGCATGATGGCTATTGCGCAGCTGGACATTTCGCTGGGAACAGGAATGTGGGCGATCGGTCGGATCTAGGGGGGGGGTGAAGGCATTGATTAATCCCCGCTCCTTTGATGTGGGGCGAGGTCCTACTGTAGGGGGCAATAAACTGCATCTGCTGAGCTAAGTGATGGCCTGGGGTCAGGCCGGACAATCGGGCAGGGAGGAAGAGGTTATCAAAAGGGCCTGTTCTATGAATGAGATGAAAGAGTGAGGGGGTTCAGCACGGGATGTGGCTCGGAGGCAGGGTCGCGCTGGAGGTGCGTTTATGACTCAAGCAGGAGAGACCGGGGGTTGTCGGGGATGCTTGCGAGGCTGGGGAGTGAGGGAGAGAGAGAGACGCTGGCTATCGGGAGTGGGCAGAGAGGCCATGGCAATCAAAATGGTCGCTGCTTACGCGCACGTATGGCCCTGAAAAGGACAAGATGGCGCCGATAATGTTTACGCCACAATCCAGATTTTAACAGTCCTCCCTTTTCAACATATCTAGCCAGCTTGTCAATTTATGTCTATCCCCATTAGATTACGTATTCCGATATCATACAAAGCGTTCATACGTTCAGTGTCGAAATTCGGAGTCTTAGGGCACATGCAGTTAGCGATGAGAGAGCACAAAGGTGGCAAGCATTGAATACCTAGGCAGCACCCACACAGTACCACGACCGGTATCAATATAAATGTAAACAACCTCCATCCCCAGTCCTTCAAAGTGCCCCAAAACCAGCTCCCAAGCGACCATCCTTCTTGCTCCTGGTGAACCTCTGAGGAAAGTCTGTGGAGGTGCTCGATAGCTTTGTAGACTGAGGGCGAGTTATCTGGCACGTAGGTGCAACAGTTGGATCCGATGATGCGGCATGCTCCTCCACGGTCAGCTAGAACCACATCTAGAACAAGGCGGTTCTGAAGAGCCACCAGGCGGACTGCCTGAAGCTCGGCCGTATTGTTAGTGAGGATGCCAGCTGTGATGTTCATGGTCGTTTCTACTGCCTGGGTCAGGTGTCGGATGGCGCGGCTGTTTGCCATTGGGCCCCACAGAGGAACAAGTCCCTTCACTGCATCCAGGAACTGTGCTCCGGTGGAGTCGGCTTGTTCAATGTCTCTTGCGCGCTTCTGCCGGTGATGGTTTGCCGGGGCCACGTACGTTGGAGGGAGAACGAAGGCGATGTAGCAAGTACCCCCCCAACTTTTTGGAAGCCAAGTGTAAGCTTTGGTGCCACAAACAAAGTACATATTCGGAGAAGCAACAAAGGAGGGGGGATCAATTGAGTCCAATGTTCTGGTGATGTGGCAGGAACTGCGACCCACCAGCTGCGTTCCCAGGCCTTCGAGGCACACGAGGCCCGTGACATTGATGACAGACAGAGCCACAGTCAGAGTGGCAGCAGTTCGTTTCCGTAGGTAGGAGAAGGTGGGTCTGGCTGGATTATGGAACACCTGCATTTCAACTCGTTCCTTGGCAGGGATGTCCATATGAAAGGAAGAACCAGAGGTCAAAGGACAAAAGGGAGCAGATGTCCTCCCGGTTTTGTTCAGCCAGAACCCATGGTAGAAGTGTGACACTGTTTGACCAGAAGTGGCGTTGTCCTTGTAGCTCTCTTGCAAGAGGATCAACCAGGCAAGGCAGGAGCCATGAACTGAGAAAGGGGAGGGGATGAAAGGGATGGAGTGTCCGGTGGCATGCGGGAGTAACCCGCAGATCCAGCAGTTTGTGGCGTTGGCGGCAAGGTTGTGTTGGTGCAACAGTTGCACGAAGGAATTGTTCCAGAACTCCTTACGCCTTTCTCGGAGCTGAGGCGAAAGGGAGATCAGGTGATGTTCTTTCATAGTGGTTGGCTGTGCAGTGGTCAGCAATATCTGATGAGCGGGTGCACTCTCTTCCACGATCCAGAAGGAAGTCATGCGGAGGAGGCAAAAGAGGAGGAAAATGAAAAGGGCAATTGTCTTTGATTTGTGCATACTGTCAGTCTTTGGGTTCCTATAGTGGGTATTTCCGGTTGCTCCCGTCATTTTCTTATCTGGCGCTTCCATCATCTTCTTATCTGGCGCTTCCATCATCTTTGAGGTGCTCGGTAGTGGGCAGAAACGCAGACTTCGTTTAGCTTCTCTCCGGGTAACCCTTGGTTGTGTTTAGGCTACCGTTCAGAGATTCAACTTAGTCTGTGGTCTACTTAGCCGAAGCTCCCTCCTTTCGGCGCAGGAAATACCCTTCCCTGGATGGCACAGTGGAATCTGAGAATTTTGCAAGTTCGAGTGCCTCGGTATCAGGATAACAGTTCAGTGATGGCCGGTCTTTGTTCAGGAGCTCTTCTTGGGTGCTGACGTTTTCTGTCGTGGCCAGGGTCGAGGAGACCTTTTTACAATGGTGTGCGTGCAGCCAGTGTCGTTTCCCCTCCACTCGAAGAGCCGTCCGGGTGGTGATCAGTACTTTCCAGGGGCCCGTCCACCGGGGTTCCAGACTCTTTGCCCGTTGGAAATTTCGGATCAGCACATAATCCCCCGGTTGGATATCGTGACCCGGACCCCTGGAAGCATCGGGGATGGCCTGCTGCACCTGCTGATGAATGACAGACAACGTTTTAGTCAATTTGCACAAGTAATCAGACAGTAGGACATCCGGGACGTCGTGAATGGAGGTCGGTTTAGGGGCAGTCCAGAGGTTCATCGGTCGCCCAAATACAACCTCGTAGGGGGTCAAATGGTGCTTAGTGGGAGTGGAGCGCATCGATAGTAATGCCAGTGGGAGGGCATCTGGCCATTTAAGTCCTGTGGTGGCCACTATCTTCGACAGTTTTAGTTTCAGTGTGGCGTTGTGTCGCTCAACTAAGCCAGCAGATTGGGGGTGAAAGACTGCATGAAACCTTTGTTTTACACCCAACCCTTTCAAGATTAGTTGGATAACTTCAGCTATGAAGTGGGGGCCGTTGTCGCTCCATAGAATTCGACAAAGGCCGTAGCGAGGGAAAAACTCTTTCAGTAGTACTTTGGCAGTGGTCATGGCAGTGTTATCACGGGTTGGATAGGCTTCTACCCATTTGCTGAAGGCACACACAATGACTAATACATACTTCAGGCTTTGGCATCTTTCTAGTTGGATGTAGTCCATCTGGAGGACCTCAAAGGGATGGTCGGGGACCCCAAACCCTCCCCGGCGTACCACAGTTCCTTTCCCAGGGTTGTGTTGCAGGCAGATAAGGCATTGCTGGACCAGGCGTCTGGCTGAGTCGGGAATTTTGTCGTTGTGCCAGACCCTGGAGATGAGTTCGATCATGGGGGCAGATCCTATATGGGCGGGGGAGTGTGCCATAGTCAGTATGGGGATCAGGTACGAGTCAGGCAGCAACCATTTGTTTGTGTCTTTTGTCCGCCAGCAGCCTTCATCGTCTTTCAATCCCACCCGTGCCCATTCAGTTAATTCGGGTGGTGAGCTGGCCATCTGGATGTCCTTAATCGTTTCCCTAGCGTCAGTCCATTTTTCTGCTTGTGACCTGGTCACATACATGCGGGTCGTCGTCCTATTCTCAGCTGTGGTTCGGGCAGTGATGTCGGCTAGTGCGTTTCCCTGTCCTATGATGTCCGTCACCTTTCTGTGTGTTTGGCATTTGATTACGGCTAATCGTTTGGGGTGGAGAACTGCTTCAATCAGGGCGGAGACTAGATCTCCGTGGAGGATGGGCGTGCCGTGGGACGTCAGGAATCCCCTTTCTCTCCACAAGAGTCCAAAATGGTGAACCACTCCGAAGGCGTACTGACTGTCCGTGTAAATGTTTGCCGTGGTCCCTGTCGCTATAATACATGCTCGTGTGAGGGAAATCAGTTCTGCCGCCTGTGCGGATCGTTGTGTGATGCGGGCTGTCTCAATTACTGTTCGGGCTGTCGTTACTGCATAGGCAGCTGAGGTGGTGCCGTCGGAGAGTTTGATGCAAGAGCCGTCTACCCATAGCTCTCCGTCAGAGTCTGTGAAAGCGGTGTCTCGGAGGTCAACTCTACTCCTAGTCTGTTCGTCTGTGAGGGTCACACAGTCATGTATAGGGGGGACATTTGGGTCGTTTTTGGGCAGAGGCAACAAGGTGGCTGGGTTCAGTGTGGTGCATCTTTTCAGCGTGATGTGGGGTGCAAGCAGAGTCAGTTCGTATCCAGTCAGTCGGGCGCTAGTCAGGTGTTGCGTCTTAGTCTGGTTCAGGAGGGTGTCAACAGCATGGGGCACTAATACCGTGAGGGAATTCGATAGTACGATCCCCTCACTTTGTCGGATAGAGACAGCAGCGGCAGCTACGGCTCGAAGGCAGGGAGGCAAGGCTCTCGCTACGGGGTCAAGGGTGGCGGAGAAATAGGCACATGGTCGTTGCTTGGGGCCAATAGTTTGAGTCAGGACAGACAAAGCGCACCCCTCCCTTTCGTGAGTGTAGAGAGAGAAGGGCTTGGTGTAATCGGGGGTTCCTAGGACTGGTGCAGAACAAAGGGCGTCTCGAAGTTCTTTGAAGGAAGATTGGCACTCGGGGGTCCAAGGGAGTGGGAAGGGGACATCTTTGGCTAGTAGGGAAAGTAGTGGCTTTACAATGAGGCTGAAATTTGGCAACCACTGTCGGCAGAAGGAGGTGAGGCCTACCAGGGAGCGGACTTGTTTCTGGGTCTTTGGGACAAGGGTTTCTAGAATGGCCTGAATTCAATCGGGTGTGAGTTTTTTCCCGTCTTTGGACAAGAGGTGGCCTAGGTAGGTGACCTGGGGTTGGCAGAATTGCAACTTCTTCTTGGAGACCTTGTGGCCATTTTCCGCAAGGAAGTGCAAGAGTTGGATGGTGGCTGTGACTGCAAGTGGAGTGGTGTCGGCCGCCAAAAGGATGTCATCGACGTACTGTATCAACACCACTCCCTCCGGTAGCTGAACGGCGTCCAGCTGTCTCTTGAGGGCCTGGCTATAGATGCTGGGACTTTCTGTGTAACCTTGGGGAGCTCTACAAAATCTATATGAGCGGGATTTTAACGTGAAGCTGAAAAGGTAGCGGCTGTCTGGGTGGATGGGGATGGAGAAGAAAGCGTTCTTGAGGTCTATTACAGTGAAGGTGGTGGCGGTGGAAGGAATCAGGGTCAGAATGGTGGCGATATCTGAGACTATGGGGTACTGAGGTACAACTACCTTGTTGACCTCTCGAAGGTCGATGATGAAGCGGTACGCTTTCTCATCTCCCTCGCCCTGCTTCTTCACAATGGGTAGGATAGGGCTGTTGCAAATATTGCTGACTACTTCCTCTACCACTCCTGCCTCTACCAGGGACTGGATTATCATTACCAATGCCTTCTCACCTTCGGGCGATATCCGATACTGTGGAAGTTTCGGGAGTATCGCATCTTGGCGAACAGTTATGTGCACGGGGTCGATCATCATTCGTCCTACATCAGCGTCAGTTTTAGCCCACAGATACAGAGGCAGAGAGTCAAGTAAGGATGCGTCAGCGTCAGAGATGGAGAACATGTGTCGTGCGGGATGAGGTCTGAGCAAAGTCGGGTTATCGTACAGAATAACTCGAACTCCGTCCTGTGAACACCTGATGGTAGCTCGGAAATGCTTCAGTAAGTCAAGTCCCATAATGACATCGGGGGTGTTGGAGGAAAGCAGAAACGTCGTGTCAGTGGGGTTACTGTCCAAGTCGAAGGAGACCGGTGCGGATAAGGGGTTAGTGGAGGGCGTTCCATCAAAGCCTATTGATGTTATGCGTGAGCCAGACAAGGGTGCCCTTGGAATCAGTCGTTTAGATAACGCACTACGTGTCGCGCCAGTGTCTACCAGAAATGGAGATTTCGTACCTAGGACCTTAGCGATGACATAAGGACCTTGCTGGTCAACATAGAGCTCGACTGGATCCCTCCCTTGCCCTAGGCAGTCCTATGCAAAGTCGCGGGCATCGTCACAGTCAGTCTGCTGGCATTGGTTCTGTCGGGGGTGGTCAAAAGTGTTCGGTCTGCCTGATCTGTCATTTCTGGCGTCGTTTGTGAGCCTTGGTCCCTGTCCTGTATTTTTCGGCCCACCCGCTACGTCTTTTGCGTCCCTATTTTTGTACATTTCTAGCAGGACCGGGCACTGGGACTTCCAATGCCCATATCCTTTGCAAAACGCACACTGGTTCTCATCGAGGTCTGTTCGTGGAGCGCCGGGTGCGGGTGTGTGGTCTCTAGGGGGTGAATTTCTATGAGCGTTCGACTGGTAGTTTCCTCTATACTGTTCCCTTCCTGTCGTCACTCCTTGCAATTGAGCAATCATCACTCGTTCTTTCAAATCCTTTTTCTTTTTCTCAGTCGCCCTATCGTTCTCGTTCTTTTGCCGTTCGTAGTATTGAGCCATCTGAAGGATAGCCGCGGGTTTGGAGGCAGCCCAACTACTTTCACTAGTCTGCAGTTTTTGCGAGACTTCTGGTGTCAGGCCTTTTACAAAGTTCTGGACGAACAAGTGATGTCCGGTCGCAGAGGTCATGTCCTGGCCACTGTAATCGGAGAACACCGTTTCGAACCAAGAGAAATATTCTGAGGCATCTTCCTGTGGTTTCTGGCAGCAGGCCGTTACTACCGACCAGTCCACCTTCTTTTCTGGTACTATGGTTTTCAGTTTTAGTACTATTTTGTCTGGCAGGTCTAGAATCGATTTCAAGGGTTTCTGTCCGGGCTCTCGCTGTTTGTCTATGCCATCGAGTTGTGACCAGGTATGTCTGAACAGCTCAAGGTGGTCGACTTTCCGGATTTGCTTCCACACATCAGCTGGCAGACATAGCCCGAAAAACAAGTCGATGTCCGCTAGGGTCATAATCGTCGAACCCAAGGCGGTACCTAATTCTGTGTAGAAGGCAGTGGGTTTCTTTCGTAGATCGGGCAAGAACTTTCGGAAAGTCAGGATGTCTTGCCGATCCCAGGGTTGGTAGACCCAGTTGTACACTACCCTCCCTTTCGCATCTTGGTGGTTAATATCGTCGTGTGTTCCCTGTCCTCGTGAGGGGACCCAATAAGGTGCCGCTTCTCTTATTGGCATCATGGTGTCAGTTCTCTCGGTTTGAGGCTCAGTTGCTGCAGGGGTCGTGGTGTCGGCCTCTAATCTCTGTTCAGTGAGGTGGCGGAAGACTTCAAGCGTGCGCGAGAAGAGGTCCGTCACATCACCCTCGCCCTGTTCTCCAATGTCGACTTTTCTATACAGAGTTGTTAGGCTTTCAGGACCTTTGTTACGATACCGGTCTTCATAGGCGTTAAGGGTGTGGTAACAGAAACGTGCAACAAAGTGTCGTTTGTGGTTATCAGCATATGTATTGCATATATCTGTCACGTAATCTTCGCTTTCTTTCTGTTCTACTAGCGTCTTTGCGATCTTATCAATCCCTGCTCTTTCATCTTTATTCAATCGATGGAGCCTAGCAGAGTCTTTCTTCTTAGTTTCGGGCTCATCTAATGTTGCTGCTTGCGCTGCGCTGAGTACAAGGGGCACGGCCGGCGCGGAGGCCGTGAGGACCGAGGCTCTGGCACTGCTCTCACCTGTGCTAGGGGGTTGCGTGTGTTGCACTAGAGGTTGGGAAGGGGCGTATGGAGGGGGCATGTAGATGATCGGGGGACCAAGCAGTAGATCATCGTTCGTCCGCTGCTTCGAAGGTAGCTCAGGGTAAAGCGTAGAGGGTGTTCTGACGGGACATTGGCTCGATGTCTCGGATTCTTGCTTCAGTCTAGCTCCCTCTCTTTCCTTTATCTCTTCTTTCAACTTGCTCACAGCTAAATGAGCTGCTTTCCGCAATTCTTTCTCTAGTCTGACTTTGTTTCTTTTCTTTCGTTGTTCCGTTTCCTTGCGCCACATGCCGAAACTATCAAGCATAGTGGGCGTTGTTTTATTGTTACAAAGGGCTGTTTCCAGCACGCTTATTTTTGCGTCATCGAAGGATCCTATCAGTGGCCACTGACTTTCCTGATCCTTTTTAGTATATTTATGCCATAACTTACTATAAGCTACGGCGACTAGTCCATACTTTAAAAACATATCCTTATTAGGGGTGCCCTCCAGAGGAGCTGGATGATCCACCTTTAATAAGCGGTCCGGGCTTGACCAACTACTGGACAATGGGGAGAAGATAGGCATGACGGGTTACAATGGGGACAAAAGTCTGCACTACCTATCCTTTCACTGCTTACAAAGACTAGACGGAATATCTCTATTCCACGTTATTTGTTAGCAGAGAATACCTCCAAAGAACCAAATGTCGAACAATTAATGTCCGTTCAATCAAACAATCAGTGGCGAGAAAGGAATAGGCACGACGGGTTACAACGGGGGCAAAGGCCTGCGTTACCTATTCTTCACTATCTGCAAAGGAGGACAGAATACTTTTATCCTTCCCCGTTTGTAGACAGAGAATTCTCGAGAAAACAATCCTCGAACAGACAATGTTCGGGCAAACAATCAATCAGTGGGGGAGAAAGATAGGCACGACGGATTACAACGGGGGCAAAAGCCTGCGTTACCTACCCTTCACTACCTGCAAAGGAAGAGAGAATACTTTTATTTCTCTCCGTTTGCAGACAGAGAATCTCCAAGAGAACCAACAATTCGGAGAGTAACATTAGTATTTTCCAATCAATCAATCAAATATTTCACAGTTTGTCGTGTTACACGACCTTACCCGGACCGTATGGACAGTTTCCTGTCTTCCGATTCCAGCGCCCGATCGTCCTCTATCTTCTGTCGTGACACTCCTGATGGTTCCCAGTCAGGACCGTAGATCACTCGAGAGAGAGGTATGCTCGGAACCAGTGAAGTTCGGATGATCGGCTGCCAGACGAGGGTCTATCGGGCAGGTGCACTTCCCGATCGTTGCAGTCGTTCACTCCGTCGTCAGGACCTCTCCCACTGGATCCACGTGTCACTGATGGGCCCCACGTTTGGGACGCCAATTGAGGAAAAAGGGGTCAGGCAGATCAGGTCGATTACCTCTTCTCAAGGTTTGCCCGGCATTAGCCGCCTCTCACCCAACTCTCGGTTACCAAATAAAGAGGCAGGCGCTGGAGACTGGAAGGCAGGAAACAGAAGTTTTATTCCGACGGAGCAGAACACGTCAAATCAGACAACAGGGTATCTTCTCGAGGTGCTCTAACCGCATCTCTGAGGCCTGGCCTCTTATACACAGGTTTATGGCTTTATTACATTTATGACATCCGTGGTATTGCTTTGAAGTTCACAAAGGCATCTTTGGAATCCCCGGTTCAGGCCCGTTCTCACACATATCTACAGTAGAGGTCCCCACCCAAATCACAGCATGATGGCTATCGCGCAGCTGGACATTCCGCTGGGAACAGGAATGTGGGCGATCGGTCGGATCTAGGGGGGGGTGAAGGCATTGATTAATCCCCGCTCCTTTGATGTGGGGCGAGGTCCTACTGTAGGGGGCAATAAACTGCATCTGCTGAGCTAAGTGATGGCCTGGGGTCAGGCCGGACAATCGGGCAGGGAGGAAGAGGTTATCAAAAGGGCCTGTTCTATGAATGAGATGAAAGAGTGAGGGGGTTCAGCACGGGATGTGGCTCGGAGGCAGGGTCGTGCTGGAGGTGCGTTTATGACTCAAGCAGGAGAGACCGGGGGTTGTCGGGGATGCTTGCGAGGCTGGGGAGTGAGGGAGAGAGAGAGACGCTGGCTATCGGGAGTGGGCAGAGAGGCCATGGCAATCAAAATGGTCGCTGCTTACGCGCACGTATGGATCTGAAAAGGACAAGATGGCGCCGATAATGTTTACGCCACAATCCAGATTTTAACAGTGCACTCACTCTGATCAAAGCCACTGATTAAAGTTATTACTTTATTATATGTAGATCGACAATTGCGCCCCTTAAAGGCGATAAAGGCTTCAGTATCTTGGACATTGAGAATTATGTCTTTTTTTGTAATAATGTTGCTGTTTTAGAAGGTGCACAGATCATTTGTGTCTCCCGGTGCCTGTACTGACCGACTGAAAGGGGACGACATAGTCAAGGGTCCCTTTGAAATGTGTGTCGTTTGAATGTCACCTTGAATGGACAGCGGGGGATTTGAGTTCAGAAATGCACCTTTTCACCCCGACATAACACAGCAGTGACACTGAGTGAGGAATGACGGTTCAGATCAAACAAGAACTTTGTAAAACAGGTTTTCTGTACTTGAGGGACACTGAGGGAAAGTACAGGAATTTACATTTGTCTGTGGAGAGCTAGAATAATGTGTCACATTTTCACGTGGGAGTAAAAAGTGTAACCTAAAATATATCACTGAGACAACAGGTGACAACGAGTCGCTGATTCCGGGTGGGCCTATGTACTACTACAGTAAATAGGACCACTTCTTCATTTTGCTCCGGAAAATGAGGAATCACGTGCAAAAGATTGTGTTTTCTGCAGCAAATTCCACCGGTATTGGAATGTAGCACATTTTCCCCCTCCAATTTGCACATGGGTTGTGGGGGTGCAACAGTTCCCACAATACTTGGAATTCAGGTCCCTGAGCAAGCAGGTGTGTGCTTTACTGGCCCACTCAAAATCATAGCCCACAGCTCTCCTTTTGATCTGGAGAATTTGGGCTCATGAGGGGTTGAGTAGTGACAAATTCAGGGAACAATGTGGATGAGAACAGGGAGACATAATTTACTATATTCAGAAAAATGGTGCCCCGATGTGATTAGCTGAAAAAACTGGACAACAAATGTTTATGGGCCATATGTATCAAAATCCTCTTTTGCAATTCTCAAATAGCGATTTGTTTGCGAATTGCTATTTGAGAATTGCAAAATGCTATGTATGTAGGATTTGCAATACATTTTGCGAATCCTACATATTCCTAAATTGCGAATCTCAAATTGCGATTCGCAATTAAGGAATACCTCCCCATTCATTCCTATGGGCCTAGAGGCCCATAGGAATGAAAGGGAAGACATTCTCAATTTGCGATTAGCAATTAAAGAATCTCAAATTGAGAATGCAATTTTAAGGGTGCAAGGGTGTCAAAATGACACCCTGTTGCACCCCTGAAATAAGCATGCGTGCACATGTGGTGCACATACATGCCCTAAGGGCATCAATGTGCTTCACATTGCACTTTGAAAAATGCAAAAAAGTGCATTTTTCAAAGTAATCGCAAATTGCCACCAACTTGAAGTTGGTGGTAATTTGCGATTCCTTAAGGCCAAATTGCACTTTTTTGGTGCTTCTTACATTGCATTTAAGGAATTGCAAAATTTGCGCTGATTTGCATATCGCCATTGTCTAACCCAGGGTGGTGTGGAGTGGAAAAACGATGGATTTGGGCCCAGATCTTTGGACTGGGGTGAATGTGTGACATTGATCCACATTCTGTCCATCATTGTTGTGTTTGCAGTTACCGCTCTAAGTGTACTGGGGATGCTCAGACGTGAGTCCCAGTTACTCCACACCACTGGAATCAAGCTAGCCGGGCTGATGAGAGGTGTTACCTCGAAACCGGGCCGGTCCTCGGATGCTTGTTTCCGTTCTGGGAAGGACCTGGCTTTTGTAGTTCGGACTGGACTGTTCCCATGGGGCACAGGGTCAGCGCTGATTTGCATATCGCCATTGTCTAACCCAGGGTGGTGTGGAGTGGAAAAACGATGGATTTGGGCCCAGATCTTTGGACTGGGGTGAATGTGTGACATTGATTCACATTCTGTCCATCATTGTTGTGTTTGCAGTTACCGCTCTAAGTGTACTGGGGATGCTCAGACGTGAGTCCCAGTTACTCCACACCACTGGAATCAAGCTAGCCGGGCTGATGAGAGGTGTTACCTCGAAACCGGGCCGGTCCTCGGATGCTTGTTTCCGTTCTGGGAAGGACATGGCTTTTGTAGTTCGGACTGGACTGTTCCCATGGGGCACAGGGTCAGCGCTGATTTGCATATCGCCATTGTCTAACCCAGGGTGGTGTGGAGTGGAAAAACGATGGATTTGGGCCCAGATTTTTGGACTGGGGTGAATGTGTGACATTGATCCACATTCTGTCCATCATTGTTGTGTTTGCAGTTACCGCTCTAAGTGTACTGGGGATGCTCAGACGTGAGTCCCAGTTACTCCACACCACTGGAATCAAGCTAGCCGGGCTGATGAGAGGTGTTACCTCGAAACCGGGCCGGTCCTCGGATGCTTGTTTCCGTTCTGGGAAGGACATGGCTTTTGTAGTTCGGACTGGACTGTTCCCATGGGGCACAGGGTCAGCGCTGATTTGCATATCGCCATTGTCTAACCCAGGCTGGTGTGGAGTGGAAAAACGATGGATTTGGGCCCAGATCTTTGGACTGGGGTGAATGTGTGACATTGATCCACATTCTGTCCATCATTGTTGTGTTTGCAGTTACCGCTCTAAGTGGACTGGGGAGGCTCAGACGTGAGTCCCAGTTACTCCACACCACTGGAATCAAGCTAGCCGGGCTGATGAGAGGTGTTACCTCGAAACCGGGCCGGTCCTCGGATGCTTGTTTCCGTTCTGGGAAGGACATGGCTTTTGTAGTTCGGACTGGACTGTTCCCATGGGGCACAGGGTCAGCGCTGATTTGCATATCGCCATTGTCTAACCCAGGGTGGTGTGGAGTGGAAAAACGATGGATTTGGGCCCAGATCTTTGGACTGGGGTGAATGTGTGACATTGATCCACATTCTGTCCATCATTGTTGTGTTTGCAGTTACCGCTCTAAGTGTACTGGGGATGCTCAGACGTGAGTCCCAGTTACTCCACACCACTGGAATCAAGCTAGCCGGGCTGATGAGAGGTGTTACCTCGAAACCGGGCCGGTCCTCGGATGCTTGTTTCCGTTCTGGGAAGGACATGGCTTTTGTAGTTCGGACTGGACTGTTCCCATGGGGCACAGGGTCAGCGCTGATTTGCATATCGCCATTGTCTAACCCAGGGTGGTGTGGAGTGGAAAAACAATGGATTTGGGCCCAGATCTTTGGACTGGGGTGAATGTGTGACATTGATCCACATTCTGTCCATCATTGTTGTGTTTGCAGTTACCGCTCTAAGTGTACTGGGGATGCTCAGACGTGAGTCCCAGTTACTCCACACCACTGGAATCAAGCTAGCCAAGCTGATGAGAGGTGTTACCTCGAAACCGGGCCGGTCCTCGGATGCTTGTTTCCGTTCTGGGAAGGACATGGCTTTTGTAGTTCGGACTGGACTGTTCCCATGGGGCACAGGGTCAGCGCTGATTTGCATATCGCCATTGTCTAACCCAGGGTGGTGTGGAGTGGAAAAACGATGGATTTGGGCCCAGATCTTTGGACTGGGGTGAATGTGTGACATTGATCCACATTCTGTCCATCATTGTTGTGTTTGCAGTTACCGCTCTAAGTGTACTGGGGATGCTCAGACGTGAGTCCCAGTTACTCCACACCACTGGAATCAAGCTAGCCGGGCTGATGAGAGGTGTTACCTCGAAACCGGGCCGGTCCTCGGATGCTTGTTTCCGTTCTGGGAAGGACATGGCTTTTGTAGTTCGGACTGGACTGTTCCCATGGGGCACAGGGTCAGCGCTGATTTGCATATCGCCATTGTCTAACCCAGGGTGGTGTGGAGTGGAAAAACGATGGATTTGGGCCCAGATCTTTGGACTGGGGTGAATGTGTGACATTGATCCACATTCTGTCCATCATTGTTGTGTTTGCAGTTACCGCTCTAAGTGTACTGGGGATGCTCAGACGTGAGTCCCAGTTACTCCACACCACTGGAATCAAGCTAGCCGGGCTGATGAGAGGTGTTACCTCGAAACCGGGCCGGTCCTCGGATGCTTGTTTCCGTTCTGGGAAGGACATGGCTTTTGTAGTTCGGACTAGACTGTTCCCATGGGGCACAGGGTCAGCGCTGATTTGCATATCGCCATTGTCTAACCCAGGGTGGTGTGGAGTGGAAAAACGATGGATTTGGGCCCAGATCTTTGGACTGGGGTGAATGTGTGACATTGATCCACATTCTGTCCATCATTGTTGTGTTTGCAGTTACCGCTCTAAGTGTACTGGGGATGCTCAGACGTGAGTCCCAGTTACTCCACACCACTGGAATCAAGCTAGCCGGGCTGATGAGAGGTGTTACCTCGAAACCGGGCCGGTCCTCGGATGCTTGTTTCCGTTCTGGGAAGGACATGGCTTTTGTAGTTCGGACTGGACTGTTCCCATGGGGCACAGGGTCAGCGCTGATTTGCATATCGCCATTGTCTAACCCAGGGTGGTGTGGAGTGGAAAAACGATGGATTTGGGCCCAGATCTTTGGACTGGGGTGAATGTGTGACATTGATCCACATTCTGTCCATCATTGTTGTGTTTGCAGTTACCGCTCTAAGTGTACTGGGGATGCTCAGACGTGAGTCCCAGTTACTCCACACCACTGGAATCAAGCTAGCCGGGCTGATGAGAGGTGTTACCTCGAAACCGGGCCGGTCCTCGGATGCTTGTTTCCGTTCTGGGAATGACATGGCTTTTGTAGTTCGGACTGGACTGTTCCCATGGGGCACAGGGTCAGCGCTGATTTGCATATCGCCATTGTCTAACCCAGGGTGGTGTGGAGTGGAAAAACGATGGATTTGGGCCCAGATCTTTGGACTGGGGTGAATGTGTGACATTGATCCACATTCTGTCCATCATTGTTGTGTTTGCAGTTACCGCTCTAAGTGTACTGGGGATGCTCAGACGTGAGTCCCAGTTACTCCACACCACTGGAATCAAGCTAGCCGGGCTGATGAGAGGTGTTACCTCGAAACCGGGCCGGTCCTCGGATGCTTGTTTCCGTTCTGGGAAGGACATGGCTTTGTAGTTCGGACTGGACTGTTCCCATGGGGCACAGGGTCAGCGCTGATTTGCATATCGCCATTGTCTAACCCAGGGTGGTGTGGAGTGGAAAAACGATGGATTTGGGCCCAGATCTTTGGACTGGGGTGAATGTGTGACATTGATCCACATTCTGTCCATCATTGTTGTGTTTGCAGTTACCGCTCTAAGTGTACTGGGGATGCTCAGACGTGAGTCCCAGTTCCTCCACACCACTGGAATCAAGCTAGCCGGGCTGATGAGAGGTGTTACCTCGAAACCGGGCCGGTCCTCGGATGCTTGTTTCCGTTCTGGGAAAGACATGGCTTTTGTAGTTCGGACTGGACTGTTCCCATGGGGCACAGGGTCAGCGCTGATTTGCATATCGCCATTGTCTAACCCAGGGTGGTGTGGAGTGGAAAAACGATGGATTTGGGCCCAGATCTTTGGACTGGGGTGAATGTGTGACATTGATCCACATTCTGTCCATCATTGTTGTGTTTGCAGTTACCCCTATAAAGCCGACACATTCAAATAGTTTAGACCTATAGCGCCTTGGTATACGACATAATTGAAAATGATCAAACCTGTAAGAAATTAGAACGTATTTGGAAGGTTTCGAAAGACACCCTCCATCAATACCAATACAAAAAAGCTTTAGGGACATACCACACAAAAATTAAATCTACCAGGAAACTCTACACCATAGAATTAATCTGGCAGCCATACTATCTAATTCTCTTGCACCAACTGTTAGCCCTCTATAAACTTATCCTTGAATTCAGGAACGCTGCTTAAGGAATGGAAAACGGCTTCAGTTACACCGATTGTAAAACACCATCAGCCAATCCTATGGACCTATAAAATTACTGTCCTATTCCCATGCTGCCCTCGATTAGCAAGCTTTTAGAATCTCACGTCACCAGAAAACTTTCTTCATATCTAGAAACACATAAATTACTTGATTTCTCTCAATCAGGGTTCCATCTGGCGCATAGCACAGAAAATACCCTTATAGCTGTAGTCGACTCGCTTAGCCTTTCATTGGATACAGGCATACCAGTGATGCTGGTTCTCCTTGACCTGATGACAGTATTTGATACTGTATACCATCCCATCTTGATCCAACATATGTTCGAGATGGGTATACATGGTACAGCACTTAACTGGCTAATAGACTTTCTTAAGGACAGGACCCAAAAAATTACGCTTAGGCCTTTTCAATCCTAGATTCAGGCATTAGGATGGGGAGTGTCTCAGGGATCAGCTCTGAGCCCCACAATTATTTATATTTATATCTCTCCCCGGGCTCAGGTAGTCAAGCCCTTCGACTTTGAAATACTCTCGTATGCACACAATACTCAACTAGTCAGTGCCCTCGGACCAGAGTTAGTGAATGTTAACACTCGCTTCACTAGTTGCATGAGAAATATTGCTACATGGATGTCCCATCATTGCCTTCAGTTGAATGGGGAGAAGACTGAGATCTTACTGTTCGGAACGGCGCAGTCCCTCTGAACAACAGACTGGTGGCCACAGAGCTTGGCACGGCCCCCATGCCTACAAACACAGCAAGAAATGTTGCCATTTTGATAGATAATAAACTTTCAATGAAAGAGCAAGTTATAGCCACTTGTGGCTCGTGTTTTGGTGCAAAGTGCCTTTTTAGAAAAGTATTCCAATGGTTACGGGCATCTTACCGGAAGACCCTAGTCCAGGCACGTATGATCAGGTGCCATGACAATGGAAATGCCCTACTTGCAGCATCCAATGAATCCCTTCTATCAAAACTTCAGGTGGTGCAAAATACGGCTTCACGATTGGTAAGTTAATTGCCTCCGGGCACCCCATCTGTTCCTCTGCTCAGGACCCTTCATTGGTTCACTGTAAGGAAAAGAGCAATATTTAAACTACTTTGTCTGACCTCCAAAGCGAGGTCAGGCATAGGTCCAAGATATCTACAGGATAAACTAGTCCCCTATCTTCCGCAAAGAAACCTCAGATAAAGCACCTAGCTCCTTCTCCAACCTCGACGTACTCACACTTTAAAATACGGTGGTCACTCATTCTCATACCTTGCCCCCACCATTGGAACCAGCTCCCCTTCCACATTAGTGCATGTCCCGATATTTCAAGTTTTAAAAGACATGTGAAGACCTGACTTTTTTAATGTCACAGGGCTAGCCACCCTGCTATCCGAGCACCGAGATGCCCTTTCCAGGACCAGTCATTGCGCTATACTAAGTTACTATAGCATAACATAACGATCCGTCTCTACGGGTTATTGACCTCATGGGCTGTAGGTCAATTTACACACAGATGACAGCAGCAAGCACGTAATTCACTGAGCCATCATTCCTGGTAAGCACTATGTGGTTTATTTCTAACTCTGGAATATATGTAGCAAGCTGATATTAATATACCTTATGCATAGCAGTCTTCATTGTACTTTTATGCATAATGTAATTTTACATTTAGTGACAGCCATGCATAATATTGCATTTAGTAACAAATACTGTGGTTGTTTGAAAGCACTTCCTTCCAACAGTGTTGTTTCCATAATAGCTTTCATCCAGCTTTTTTTGTTTTAAATATTTCATTAATTAATGCATTTGTCTACAAAAAAAATTCTACTAAAAGACATAATCCTGACTATTAGACCTCAGTTACGTTTTTAGGTCGAGCATTCAAGACCTCTTGTATATACTTTAGTATATACTTATATGTGTATATACTTTGAGGTCTCTGGAGATCAGCCCTAGGACTTGTCTGCTTCGGCTTAGGGACTTGTTTTCCTGTGCAACTTCTTCTATGTAACTGTCTTGCTAGAAAATGACCAATAGAGGTCAGTAAAATACCAGAATTGCTTTCTGTTTGTTCAACTGCCTCTATTTAACTGTCTTGATAGAAAATGACCAGTACAGGTCAGTAAAATACCAGAATTGCTTTCTGCTGAGGGACTTTCTTTGTTTAATTTTTCTGACAACTGCCTCTATTTAACTTTCTTGATCGAAAACGACCAGCAGAGGTCAGTAAAATACCAGAATCACTTTAGCATTCTCTAGATTCCAGTCAGGGCTGGACTGGGAACCAAAACCGACCCTGGCAAAGTGCTCAGCCTGCCCCACAGGGGTTGGCGGTGCGGCAGAGCTGTTTGCCAGGGTCGGTTTCAACCGATTTTGTTACAGAAGCTGATCTTGCAGCTATGCTGCAAAATCGGCCCTGTAACAAAAACAGCCCCCCATGGGCCCAAAACCGGCCCCCACCCTGGCGGCCCACTGGGGAAATGCCCGGTGCCAGCCACGGCCAGTCCGGCCCTGATTCCAGTCCATAGAAATTGCCTTCCACGAGCACTCGTAGACAATAATATTTTTTTCAAATCTTGCATTTTCAGTGATATGACCACCAAAGGCCCTGATTTTATATTAAAAACAGAGCTTTGGACTATATCCTGCTGAAAGGCAATATTGCTCTCTTTGTGTTCCCATGCCTGGTGTGTCACACAGTTTGGTGCTTACTTTCCCTCCATGTTAAAGAACAGTAGATGTTTCAGCACCCAGGCTAATGTGATGCATAGCTAAATACATATAAGGTCCCAAAGGCGAGACTGATTGCATTGCAAATGCTTGTTTATGTCTGTCAAATCCAGTCATAATGTAGATATATTGCTACATGCTGTGCAGGACATATGTTTCGAACCTTTGATTTTCTTGAAGAAATGGCATATCTTTTGGATGGGCGTAAGACCCCGTGAACAGAATCGAAGTCACACGTGACTTGGGGTGTGTTATGCATTTAGCGTCACATTTCCGTTTACCAAGGAACCGTACCTTTCCACGCAAGAGTACTCTAAAAAGGAAACATTGATTTGCAAGTCTCTGTCGCGTAGAAGATTATGAATAATGTATGGCTTTGTCGTAGTTGTATAAATAACTTCCGATCTGTCACGTTTTGACGGTCGTGTCTATCTGCCTGCCACCGATTGGGGGATGAACTTGAGGCCGGCCTTCCCGTGCGTAAGCGGACACCTTGAATGCATCCATCGTCGCTATAAATGTCTTGTTTCCATAGCAATACAACTCAATCCATCCCCTTGGGTACCACATCTGATGATGAGCAGGAAGTATCCATGGCAACCACCAGCAACGTCTTTTCTCTAGTATCTGGGCTCAGTGCACCCTCTCCCCGGGCGTATGTGTAAAAAGAGTGACTCACAGGTTTAAAATAGAAGTGGGAACGCGCATGAAGCGGCCTACGTAGTCAATTCGCGCCGAAAAATATTTCAGCTATTCTCTGCCTCCGTGTCATATTCGTCACAGTCCCAATTAGAGGGGAATTATTGTATGGGTTAGAGCGAAACCACAGAACATTGACATCGCTTTAAAAGCGAGGTAAAAGAGGGGTTGGACGCTGGCTTGTAAAAAAAATGGAGAGGGACAGAGAGGATGGTCTGGTAGAGGGAGGAAGGGGTGTAAGGATATAAAAGACATGGAGATGGGCGGAGAGAGGCAGAGGAAGGAAGAAGGAAGGTTGGTTGGAGGGAAACAAGAGATGGAGTGGGGAAGTGGAATGGTAGAGGGAAACAGTTCAGAATGGAAGCAGTAAGGGTAGGGGAGAAAGAGGGCAGGTTAATGAAGTGAAGCGGCATGTGAAGTGACGAGAAAAGGAAAGGTAAGAAGACAGAAGTAATAAGAGTAGAGGATGGGAACCAGAAAGGGTAGAGGAAGAGAACTAGATAGGGTAGAGTAAGGAAGCAGAAAGCAAATTGGAGGGATGTGGAAAGGATAGAGGAGAGAAGCAGTGATGGTGGAGGCGAGAAGCAGGAAGGATAGAGGAAAGCATGCAGTAATCACACAGGAGGGGCACACGATGAATTAAGTAGTGAAGAATAAAGTCTGGACGAGAGAAGCAGGAAATACAGAGGAAGGGAACCAGGAAGGAAGCAGGAAAGGTTGATGAGGGAATGAAGAATAGAGGAGGGAAGTGCAAAGTCTGGAAGAGGGAAGCAAGATGGGCAGAGGAAGAGAACAAGGAAGGGTAGGGGAAGGAAGCAGAAAGGGTCGACGAGGAAATGAAGAATCGAGGTGGGATGCAAGAAGTCTAGAAGAAGGAAGCAGGAAAGACAGAGGAAGGGGAACAGGAAGAGCAAAAGAGAGAAGCACAAAGGTTAGCGGAGGGAACCAGAGAGGATTAAAGCGGGAAGGGTAGAGGAAGTAGGAGGGCAGAAGCAAAGCAGAAAAGGTAGTCATTGAAATCTAGAAGAGCAGAAGAGGAAGTGCAAAAGTTAGAGGAAGAAATTAGAAAATATGAAGGGTAGGGGGGGTTAGAGGAAGGAAGCAGGAAGTGTAGGGGAGCGAATTGGGAAGGTGGAACTGGTAAGCAAGAAGGACAGAGGAAAGCCTGAAGGAATCATACAGGAGGGAGAGGAGGAAACAAGAAGAACAGAGGAGGGAAGTGCAAAGTCTAGAAGATGGACAGAGAAAGGACAGAGGAAGGGATTTGGGATGCTAAGAGAAAGTGAAACTGGAAGAAAAGAGAGGGAAGGGGTGTAAAGTAAGAATGTAGAATGTGCAGAGGAGCGAAGAAGAAATTTGCAGTTGGTGGTCACTTCCCAATAGCATTTGCACGTGCGCATTTAGCGCGGTAGATGTGCACATCCGCAAATACATACGCAAATTTCCAAGAATCGTATACAGTATATGTGTATGCATACAGTATATGTGTATATATGTTCATTACTTCCAAAGGGAGCACTGTCATTCATGCCCTTATCTAAGAACCACTTTCCCTGCCTACTGATGTTAATAATTGGTCACTAACGTGGGCATTGGATAACACCTTAGTGCATTATCGTGCCTCTCCACTTATTCAAATATCTTTTGTTTTTGCACCTCTATACGTTTAACCCACCTATATCAGCTGACCCTGGTGCTCACCCTGTGCCCAGAATGTTGTGAAGTGCCCCTAAATGTTTCCACCTCTAAGGGAAGAATAATAAGCTTCTCTGAATTCAGAAGCAGAGGGCTTGTGTCTGTGCTTACAGAAGTCCCCAGTGGCTTCTTCGCCAGTGCTGTGTGTGTTCTGTGAAGATTTAGGTGCTTTCTGAGAAGCTAGTCCTACATTTTCTAAATTGAACTGTCTTTATAATACACTTCACCCACTGCAAACGCCCAACTCCTGTTCCTATCGAGTTATGTTTTTTTCAGATATTTTCGTAATATAAAAACAATAATGGCGGGATAGTGTTTGTAGGTCTGTCAAGAATGGACCAAATCCGCTCCAAACACTTTCTTTGTACACATCTACCCTAGTGTTTTTTTAAACTATATTTCCTGCTAGGGCTTGGCATTTATTCGTGCCATTGAATGGGGTCAGAACTGGACTGGCCCTGGAGATTGAAATCCTTCACAGGGGTGCAAACCTTCACTCACACAAAATGGCCCAGCAGTACATAAGTCACCTGGCCTGGAAGGATAGTGAGTTGTGCAATACTTTGTATTCAGGCAAGAATGAGTCTTTCATACTATTGATCTGGTAAGATAACGCTGGAATGTAATCAATAGCTCAAGTATGCGATCACTCTCATTTCCATAGCAGCCAGGACCCTGGTGGCGGACAATGCAGCGGCTTTATCCAGATCACGGGATCCCTATCCTGGATGTTTCAAGGGCAATTGAAAAGAAGATGGACGTCGATGGTATTAAAAGTGGGGGGCACCAGACAACCACTATAAGAATCAATAGGGGTCTCTTAGTCACAGGCTTGCGGAGAGCCTAGGGACAAAACACTAATGGATTATGGGAGCAAACGTTCTTGCAGTGGCCAGTGATAAATCTGTGCTGGACACCAGCACTTGTCTTAGGGATCTGGGCTCATCATCAGGCCCTGACCCAGAGGAAGAGAGAGAAAGCTAGAAACGGGAGGAAGAATGTGGGAGAGAAAGGAAGTAGAAATTGGCAAAAGAGACAGCAGGGCGACATCAGGGATGGAAAAGAAGCTCAAAGAGTGAGATTAAGAGACAGGAAGTGCAGGGTAGTGGAAGAAAGAGGCATGATGTGGAATCAAGACTAGGCAGTCTTGGTATTAGCCAACCCTGGCATTCCTCCGGGTCAGTGAAAGGGTACTGAGAAAAACGTTAGCCCCTTCTGTGCTTATTTTGTTTATACATTAAGCCCACATCTATTTGACACTTCGAATCAAGATGTCTTCTGGGATCCAAAGCATTGATTGGCTCTCAGCAGAAAAAGCGAAAGATGTTCAAGGGAGCAACCAATGTTGCAGTAACTAACAGTGGATGCTGGAGGTTATAGTATAGATAGCATCATTACGATTGCTGTTGACAGGTCCCCTTGTAGAATGACCCACAACCAGCCATGTATCACAGTTGTTTTTTGAGTGTCAAAAGAATTTCAGTAACAGGCTTTGATAATAATATATCTCAAGGGTGAATAGATCAATGTGCTTTATGGGTGCCTCCTTCATGATCGGGATGGTCGCTGACCTGGTGTGTGATTCATAGCATCCGATAAGTTTCCAGTGCCTCGAAACTTGGACTGTAGTCCGCAAACACAAAATCCCTCCACCCTGATACATGATGAACAGAAGACCTCTTTCGATCATTAACTCTTCACGTTCGCTGCCAAGTTCTTTCCTCCAGGCCTCACTATCGACAGTCTAACACAAAGAATACTCCTTTCTCTAACTAATGAGAAGCCTGATAATGCACCTGCAAAAAGAAAGAAAAGTGTGCTGCCAAGGCTAAATGCATTTCACTTCAGTCAGGCTAAGATCACCCAGTAGTCAATATGAACTTCGAATACATGTTTATATATACACAAGTTTAGCTTTAAGGATAAGTGCACAACTAAATTCATACATGGTTACATGTTTCCCCGGAACATTAGTACACTTGTATATAAATCTCTAACCCCTCTACGATGATCACATCTCATTAATAGATTTAAATGCTTCACCCCATTGCTGCTGCCGTCGGCCACTGAACGTTCGGAGCACTACCTGGCTGGTGCTGCGAACGTTCAACGGCTGACGCAGCCCCGCCGACTCTTTGGAACACCCAGCACTGCGCCAAAATAACGGCCGCAGCTAAGGCGTTAATGAAGTTGAGGCATACAATGAATATTATGAATGTATAATCGCATAATCGTGACAAATAAAGGGTGGAGCCTACATTTTGCTGTTCCACCACACTCTCAGAGATTCCTGGAGGACTGAACTTCTCTTAAAGAGTAAGAATGCTCTGGATGAGTGATTGTGCTACAGATGGACAGACCCAAGTTTGGGGAGAACACAGCACCTGTCCAGACTTTTAGTAACTCAGATAAATGTGTAAAAATACAAGCTATCAGCTAGTATCTCACAGACACATCATCATGTTCTGGGGTTGTAAAGGAAGGAAGAGACGCAGCAACGATGGAGTCAAGGAGTGTGTTAAAGCGCTCTGGAATAACACCCAGGTCATCATCAATGCTACCATTCGACAACTGTGCAGTGAAACATAATTCAAGTGCCTCTGCAGTCTCACCAATGAGGAGACTAGAGAGAGGTGACCAAGCGGCGATAAAGACTATCGCTAGGGAATCCAGGAGCAACACCAAGCATGCCAAGAGGAAGACATCCACTGCCATCAATGCAGTCTACGCCCTTAAGTGACAGGGACACACTGTGTGGGTTAGGGTGATGGGCACACTGCCTTAGCATTAAAAATGCCCCTACAAACGGGCAAGGAAAGCTATTGTGAGATATACTCCATATGTAACGCACATGAGAACAACAGTCAAGGGTATGTATTTCACCACCAAGAAGGGCACTTTCCATGCCCTAAATGCATCTCAGTGTTATTTTGGGATGCAACAAATTCAACATATCTTAATGTGCCATACTATTACCATAGCTCATCATCCTTTGCTATGCACCTCTAAATTCATAGGTATAAACATACATAACACTTACATTTTGCCTCTGGTTAACGTACATTTTGATGGAGGTTGCAATATATGATAGCAGTTTTCATGGCTGGTGTAAAAGATGTTATGCTTTAATTACATATTTTGCAATTGCTGCCCTAATAATCCCAATATCTACTCACACTGTTCTCTCTCAGTCCCTTCCCCCAACTTACTTGCCCTCTTCATCCCCTACTCATTATCTCTTTTGCCTTCTCACCCCCACCTCAAGTTGTTGGATCTCACATTTTATTTGATAAGTGGTGCTAACAAAGTTCTGGTAGAGAATGACGTCTGGTGAAAGGAAGAGATAGAGAGGTAGAAGTAGGCAGGATGACTGACAAATGGAGTGGAACCAGTTAGAAACACAGAAGAGAGTAGGAGTGGGGTCTTTAAATAGAGTTAAAAACTTGTGTACTGTATCCTCTACCTGCATGTGCCAAGGTCTTCCAGGTATGTAGCTTGTCTTCTATAGTCATTCCTTTCTCTCTGGGCTCCCACTGCATTGTGTATTTCCCCACATGTTGCTTCAGTGCAAGTTCTAATATGTATTTTACTCTCTTTGGAGATCTTTAGAGAAGGGTGGCAGTGCCAGTTTGTAGAAGATTAAATATTGATACAGAATAATGTTTCAGTTCCTATTCCAGTTTGCTGAAAGGGAATATCTTCGCATGAATCTAACCAAACATGTGCTTGTCAACTCTGAACGTCCTGAACTTTTCAACAGCCAGTCAGCCAGAAAAGAAACAGATTTTGTTGCAGCTTTTGATTAAGGGGCACGGTGTGCGGGAAAGGGTTTAGGTGCCTGTTCCTATGTTTTTCTCCTATATTTGGCTACTCTGTCCTGGAGTTTCTAGCCCAAAAGGTAACCAACCTCTTCAAATGTCTAATTTCTTGCATCTAATTTCACATAGTTTCAACATCAACTCAATCCCACGATGTGTCATTACTACCCAAAAGCCATCCTTGATGAGCTTTTGAGATATTTCCTCAATTACTCCCCACACCCAAGAGTCCAGTGTGGTTATCAACCCCTCTCCAACCACTTGGTCACAAGGCCATCACCTAATCATTCACTCATCTGAAGTTATTTTTCTTTACCTTTGGGTGAGCACTTTTCTCAACTGTAGCTCGAGCTCTCCTCCACTGTATCTCCCAGAGGCCCTGGATTCATTTGACCCAGGCCTGACCCATGTGAAGGACAGGTTTCCTGGTAATGTATCTTAAAGCCCTATGTTCCTTTGCATCCCTTTGCTGCCCTGGTTTAGCAAAAGGTGGCAACTGTTCCTCAAGAAGACAGTCTGGGAAGGTCAGGACTATCCTTCTCCAAAGCTCTCAAGATTCTTTGGTCGCTCTATCAGTAATTCTTCTAACCTAGGTTGTTTCCTTGACATTCTTTTAGTTTTAGTCAATTTGTACTTATTACTCATTATAAATGCAGGGCCACAACTACGAAAGGCAAGGTGAAACCCAAGAATAGATTGGCTACAGACAAATGGAACCAGGAACTATTTAAGTGCTGCGCTTCTCAGTTGAGCAAAGCTAGTGGCTTGAGTGGGGCCCAGTCTTCACAGCTCCCCTACCATCCTCATTGTAGCAAGACCCTGGAGAGCTAGAAGGTGCACAGGTTTGATTTTGCACCCAATGAATCCGCAGGTTGAGGTCCACCCTCATCTGATGGTGTTCATAGTTCCACCTTGCTAGCCTGTCTAATGAACCTGGGTGAGTGTAAGTGAGGCTTGCCCTGGTGATGCCAATTCCAGACTCCCTCTTATAAGCCCATGCCACTCTTCAGAGCATATACACAAATAAGAACAAGGGAAGTACAATTTAGAATTAACCATACATAGTTCTAGAGGTGTCACAAATTGGCCTGCAAAGAAACTATGTATACATCTATTCCAAAAATTAATTAAGGAAAATGATCTCACAAAACAGAAAACGGGTCCTTAGAATCAACAAATGTGTAAAGAAATAGACGTTGCAGTCGACTTTTCGGTCTGTGTTGGCGATAAGACCGTCAGACCATCTTCAGACGTGGGGTTGATTGTGTAACCAAACAATATCCTTATACAATTTTTTGTAAGAAATAGACCCAGAGGAATCAAGGTACTTGGATGCGTGCAGCGTCTGGTTTAAGAAATATTTACGACCAGTTTGCTTGTACTTAATTCGTTAGACCGTGCACTCAACAACTAACGGCCACGGCAGCTTTATCCAGTATGATTTAAACTCCTGAACAATGTCCTATGCTGGCGCACAATCAGCGGTTCCCGATGTATACATAGTTTCTTTTCAGGCCAATTTGTGACACTTCTAGAACTAGGTTTGGTTGATTCTAAATTGTACTTCCCTTGTTCTTATTGTGTATATATTATATATATATGTCTTTTTGAAGAAAAGTCTGCCCCGTATTACCCAATTCATGGTTTCGAGACAAAGGTCCGCCCGTAAAAAATTATTTCTCTTCCCTCTCAATGTTTGATTAATCATCAGTTCACCACTAATCAGGGTTGAACAGTAAATAATTTTCCTAGATATAACCTTTGAACTAAGTTTAGAAATAAAATCCCTTGCAGGCAACTTTAAACTTATTTCTAGCTTTATCACCCAAGCCTCCAAGGCTACATTCGGTTTCCTCTCTCCTATTGATACACCCTTCAGAGCAGGCATCAGGATGTAGCGTGAAAACATAGGCTGTTTTTTGTGACAAGTCGGCCAGGGCTCTTCAGATAAGGAAAGATCTTGACCAGGACAGGATTTAACGGATGATGCTTCTTTCTGATGCACCAACTAATACAAAAATTAAGTTTCTGTATTAAATTTACAGCGTTGGATATACTGAGGCAGCATATATCCCTAACCCACCTACATCAAGACAGCCCAACTCCTGTCTGCTGGCTATACTAAGCAACACCAGTCACCCAACCCACCGCTCATCTTATCCTTTCTCCAATTAATATGAGCATTGGCCACTAAAATACCATACAGTAAAAACATATTGGAGCATCTCTTCTCATAATGGAGCTGTTTCCCAGTCTCATTCTTCTTCTTAACACAATTATTTAGGCGCAAGGCTGGCACTAACAGTATTATGTCAGCGGCAGACACACACCTTCCCAGTACCTGTTGGCGAAGTGTATATATAACAAGATACGGGGTCCCACTCTAAGAATCCTGGTGGCTCATCTGTAATACTAGTTATCTCATGGTTCTCCTCTCCTCCTTAGTTTCGTTCCAGAGGAAGTGAATCTGGGGATCTCCTCAGGATAGCCCTCGAGAGGTTACAAGTTATTACAAAAGCTACTTCATGGATCTTCCCTTCCTAGAATTCTTTCAGTATTACCTGTAACAGACTGTGGCTCCTGGCCTACGGCCCTGCTACTTCACGTCTTTACTCATACCCCTTCCCCTTCGGGCACCGATACACATTTGCCTGACAAACTCCTACTATCTTCACCCCAGCACTAAATTTCTGTGGATGCCAGCAGAGGAGCTCAGCACTGGTTGGCTCCAGAATAATCTGCACAACAGCACTCACACATCATGTCATACAGAAGGACATACTCAAATAACTATGCTGTGCCAGTTGCTGTCTTGGGTCTACTGGAAGCTTTAAACCTGCATGGGTAACAACACCAGGGCATGTCATGATGTATCAAAATAAAGCACAATGTATGCTATCTTTCCATAATCACATAGTGTAACAAAAAAAGATGGACCATACTGTAGATTACCATACCGTAGTATAATGTTCTATATGATATATTTACAATATAACCTATCACAATACCTTACCATACCATAATGTAGCATAATGTACGATAAACTGTAAATAAAATCCTGTACCATATACCACACTGTACGATACCATACCAAAATAGAACTTTTCTGTACAATACCATGACAACATAACATCATGAACCATATCAAACCACAGTATATCATGACAGTACAACATAATATAGCTTATGATAAAATCCAATATCATACCCCAAAATATATTATATTATATTATATTATATTATATTATATTATATTATATTATATTATATTATATTATATTATATCATATTATATTATATTATATTTCTTCATTCCACAATTTCTGCCAGTCTGGAAGTCTTTTTTTTAAACACAAACTACGCGTTGATTTAATACTTAATTCATTTATTTTTATATCTCCACAAAAAACCCTTAAGGCAGCTTGTGAGTACTTTGATAAAGCATCGAAGTACAAATGCAGACATTACAAACATGTTCCTCGAGGAACATGAATATGTGAATTATAGACTAGTCATGCCACATTTATCATAGTCATCGAGGTTTTTAAGGGACAGAAATTGTCGACATACCGTGTCAGTGGTTGCTTGAACTGAACATAACTAGTTTGGCCGTTGAGGTTTGGATCTGGGCAGCCACATACCAGAGTTTTTGACCTTTACTCCCAAGGGTTTTAGCTTACTCCTTTGATCCTACTGAATTTAGCCCAGCAGACAAATATAGCCTGACCTCATCTTGGGGTTTCGGCCACTGCCTATGTAGTTATGTCATAGATGGAGAGGTTGCAAATTCATACATTCTCTCCCCTTCTCTGCCCCACAATCGGCATAATTGAAAACTCAATATTTTGTGAAGTTGCTAAAACACTTGTTACTTACCAGAGGAGCCAACGATCAGTTTCTCAGGGGTGTGGGAACGATGGGATAGGTGAAATTGGCAGCTGAGCTCTAATGTATAGCCTTTGACCCCAGTGACATCAGATAAAATAACATCACAGAGAAGGACATTAAAGGAAGTGTATGTGGAATTGAGGATGCCAAAAGACAGATAGAAATGTGTGGTTAAAGGCTTAGTAGGGCACTATACACAAGTTCAAAATCAAGTTTAAGTGCCACTCTGTTTTCATTATAACTTCAACACCAATTCAACCACTCAGCTGCTATTTCGTTATCTCTTAAGGTTAATGTTTAATGAAATTAAACGTTTTAATCAAATGACTTCCACATATTTGGCTTTTTGGGCAAATGCAATTACTCAAATTTACTAACGCTTTTTTTAACTGGTGCTTCTCTAGGGTGCCAAATATTTGTTATATGTTGTAAACCACCACATTGACATTTGACCCGCACTCCTATCATTTTTTTCAAATATAACAATTCAGTAAGAATATCAACCCAAAGTAAATGTAGAATCCGACATAGCTAAGTAAACCACCTTAATTTTGCAACAAAAGGCATTTCACTAACACGAGGCTTTCTAACCACTGAAATTGCAGGAACTGAAGTGATCTATTTAGTAAGAGCCAAAAAAGATTAAATGAGTCCCAGGTTTCTTAAAGGAATGTAAGGGATTGGGGGAGGGTGGCCATGATTAACACTATCCTCAACAGAGACAAGTTCTGGTTTACACTGTTAAACTGCCATGCGGATGTTCTGGGCCAGAGAAAAACTCTGGTGAGTTTTAGAAGCCCTCCACAAAATATAGGGGCCAACTTCATAATAAAGAACAAAAACCTGTTTGTCATGTTTCTCATGTCTCATGGTTTCATGCAGTTCGTGCATTTTTTCCTTTGCAAAAGTGGAAAACACACCTTTATATGTAGTAGTAGTAATTAGTAGTAATAATCTTTATTGGGTTAAAAAACATTTAATAAAATATGCAAATTCATACAATTTGTGCTTCTCCCATATCACTCGAGTGTGCTTGCAATCCACAGACCTGCACATGTAAGGGGTATGTATAATATCCAGTCAGTAGGATTTGCCATAACATCTATGTTAAAAATTACTTAAAACTATAAAATACAATTGGGTTCAGACCGTAGCATAAAAACAATGTTCTTTCTTACTTTTTCTTTCTTTTCTTTTTAGGGTTTTATATAGCGCGAACTAGACCCGGAGGTATCAGCGCTTTACATGAGCCCCAGTTTCATTACAGACAGTGATCCAGCAGACCACCAACCTGAGGACATCTATTACTAAATACTCATTTGGGCCCATAATCACACTCACACAATATAGGCAAGTGAGCGCCGCTGGGGATCAATTTATAGGGCTACATTCATACGTCCTTTGCTATTCTGACTAAAACTTTATTGAATGACCACTCCCTTTCTTTACAAATGGATTAGATTTGATGACCAAAGACTTTGGTCTCATTTACCTGACTTCTTATAGAATAACCACAGACTTAGGAAAGTTTAAATGTTTATCTAAATTAATCATAATAAGCAACATTTTACAGTGTTAACTCCATCTTTCAGAGGAAGTAGAATCTGTCTAATCAATTTATAAAATTTCACAATAACAAGTGCCTCAGGTAAAGAGGAGCGAGAGAGAAAGCACATGGACACAATACACAGATTTATATTTATCTAGGATGGTGCGAAAATCAGACCCCACTAACCGAGAGTAAGGGCCCCTTAAAGAAATTCAGGTGATAGGTTTTTCAGGACAGGATAGGACAGATGACCTCAACTGGATTTGACGCCTGCGTCTCACCCCTCTCTGATACTAACTTCCTCCTCGGTTCTTCGGCGACCTTCTTCTAATTCTATTACCTCCTTGATTCTTCCGCAATCTACTTCTAATCTAAATTATTTGTAAAATTCTAAGTCTTCTTCATCAGGTATTCGATCAGCATTCAGACAGCGTCTCTGTCTTTCAGCGTTCTGGCAGCGATCGACCTTTCTAAGCTAACTAACTACCCCAATTATACTTTCTTAATGGCATGTTCCACCCCTAAATGTTTCAACCTTATGAAATTCCAAAATCTGATTGGACAAGCTGAGGGGATGATCATCACACCATGCTAAGTTTAATACTATTCTAAACAGCTCATTGTTTTAAGTTACTGCCCAATAATTTGTTCTCCCTAGCTTTATTTCCCACCCATATTTAAAAACTATATTTTACAACAATGTATACGATTTCACAGTTGTTCATTGAATCTTCAGGATGTTCAGCTGGTTCCCAGGGTACGTCTACTAGATGTCCTTGGACGAGTCCCAAGACTTGAGCTCATTGCTCCGGAGCGGTCTCTCTTCCGCATGCCCCGCCATTCATGTGGTTATCAAACCTTGGCATTCTAGGAGGCCCAAATATGAACTAATAGAGAGGTCAAAAAGACAAAGTATTAGATTCAAATAAAATGATTTCACTGTATACCACTTATCTCTACTCTAATCCCATTTACTTGTAAAGACTATTTATACATTAGCATTTAGTATATAACACAAATTAGTTTCAGCAAAGCAGATGCTTAGCACGTGAGTTCTCAAGCGGCCAATTTAAATGCTATTGCGCAGAAGCAAAGTTTTCCCTCCAAGTGATAAGACATCATGCAGCTGACGCATGCGCAGTTTATTTTCCCGCGTTAGCAACCATCTTTATTTGCACTCTGGTTACTTGTTAGTAAAACACATAGGCAAGCTTCCCCCTTTTCAAGGAATATGAAATGTCATGTCAAATTAGTATTACAAACATTATTAATATTTTATTACGAGATTATATGAGAGGATCACATCTGAGCAAGTCTCTTATTCATGAGTCGTTGCTCCATCAACGAACACATTCATTTTTTTTTGTTTTTGTTAGGGACAGGGAGATTAAGTGATTTGCCTTGCATTTTATAGTGGTAAATGCAGGACGTATTTTGATAAGATACTTAATAAAGTGCATGTATATTATACTTAAATCTCGCTGGCTTGGGGCTGAGCTCACAAAAACAATCTGGTTCTCTAAAATGCAACACATTTGACAAATGATATAAGAAAGAAAAACCATATACTAGCATTGCAAAGTGACTATATACAGTACGTACTTAGGTAAAGTGCATAATAAAGTATGCGTGCTGTACATGAGTGACATTTTTGTGCTTGGAGCTCACATCCTTGGTCCTAAGCGCTAGAGATCTGGTCACTCCTTGATTACGATGCTAACATGAAGCCTATGCGTCTAGGGGACACCAAAGGCTATATTAAAATTTTGCTATGTAGTTCTTGAATAGCGAACAAGTATATAGAGGTGGAGGATAGTTATTTTCTCACCACCTTTATATGTAATACAGATAGACTTCAACTTCATCCACAGCAGGTGTGAGTAGTTCACAGAATAATGTTTTTTCTTTTACCTTGATTCTTATAGCTTTTTTCTATTTGTAGTGCAGTATTATAGATACTAGAATGCAGAGTATAAAACAACATTTATTGATCTACGTACACCAGGCATGACACAACTGGTAATTTATTTATAATATGGAACAGTTTCTTCCTCTCTGAAACTATGCAGGTCTTTAAGAGTTTGGGAGCACAGTGCTCCTGCCCTAAATTGACAACATTCAAAACCATTGTTCCCCTGCTTTGCTTTATTTACAGCAAGAGAACCACGGATTTTCTGCTAGTGTGTGGTCAACCAAAGTCGCCCACCTGTCCACCACAGGGTAGTTGCTTTTCATGAACCGAGAGGGCAGCCATCAGTTATTTTTTTATTTTGAAGGTAACAAAAGAAGCAACACACAATAAAGAACAATAAGAGAAAAGTCCAATACAGAATGTATTAAACAATAATAAGATCATAAGACAAATCTCAGCATAGTTTCTGAATTTCCCAGTTTAGCTTTCCTGATTCAGCGAATGTTCAAGTTGCCTCCAGATTGCATTGCCCCTTTTCTGGCCTGCGTGATACTTCATCTTAAAGCCATTTGTTCATCTTCACGCACAGTAAGCATTGAGATCCACCGTCCACGACAATGGGCCCAATTACGATGCGGTAAGGAATGGCCCGACTGTCGGTCGGAGACATCCTTACCACATTGTAATCTGTTTGTAATAATTTCCGACTGACCCATTTTGATGACGTCAGTAGGAAATTATTACAAAGAGGATTTCTGAATGGCTGATGACGGGCTCAGAGAGCCGTTCGCCATTCAGAAGGCCGTCAGCAATCCCTCAGCCGACTCTTTCCGGCCAAGGGATTACTACGGTAGTTTCCCACTGCCTTTCTGTGCTGGCCTTTGTGACACAGAAAGGCATTGGGAAACTGTCTTTGATGGTCCACATCAGGACCCCATGGGTGCAAGGCCGCTGACTGGTGGCCTATGGGGCACCCAGGGTGCCCCCCCTGTTGATTACTGCACCTGGTGGCAGGCACCTTGAGGTGCCTGCCACGGCGTGCAGTAATGAACTGCACCCCTGCTCTTTGCTATGAGAGCATGCATTCCATTCGGAATGCATGCTCTCATAGCAAAGTATAGGATTGCAACCGAACAGGGTTCAGTTGCCTCTTAATAGCTGTGCTGGAACCGACGACAGGAGGTCATTCGGCTAAATTTCCAGAGCGATGTAGGACAGACTCCGGTCCTTCTGACATCGTATTCAGGCCCACAGAAGTGAAGATCACCTGCATCTTCCACCCCCTATGTAGAACAATTTGAATTGATATGACTTTCCCATTGATACCGCCTTACAGCTATAAACTGTAACATGGTATGCATTTGGTACTGCTGTCATTGTAGAATTGCTGTCAGTAAACTTTCAACCCTCCATTTGATACTTCTTACAAGTCTATCTCGAGAGATATCTGTATTCATTTTCCTGGACCTTTATTGGCCCTAAATAGCATCTTGGATTGTCTCTAAAAGTAATTGATGTAGACTGTAAATAGTAATTTTAGAATGCCCTAGATTGTTTCCTCTCAAAAAGTAGAATCGCTTTCACATTGCATTTGACAGTGTAATCTTTATGAATGAAATGCCATATTTGTAGATATTTTAAAAAGCTATTCCTGGGTAGTCCAAATTCTTCTTGAAAATCTGAAAATGTGCACATTTTTCTTTTATAGAAAAGCTCAACTATTTTACATGTACCTGTATTTTCTCATCAGCTTCAAAACTGATCCTTTAAAATATCCAGAAGGAAAGTTTTTCCCCATAACTTTGTATACCCACAGTGTTCTGATGTATAACACCTTACACTTTGCTTTGCGTAGTGGCAAAGCTGCACATACTACCACAAATGGAACCCTCTTATAGTAGGTGGGGTCTCAATGAAAACCCATTGGCATCTTCACTGTGGCAAATCTGATGAATAAAGGGAGCGTTTTATTTCGCACTGGTAGTGGCTAGAGTTTTCATTCTCTTTTCCATGGCGTCCTTGTAATAAAAAAGAAAGTCGGGAAATGACCAACTTTCACTGATCTGAGGCAATTTAAAAAATGTATTAGCTTGGCCAGCCCATTCATAACTACAGGTAAAACTGCTGATTGAAGAATCTAGCCACTAAAAAAAACCTTGCCCACTGCTAGAGATACAGAAATAAAAAGCTATACATATTTCAGCATGATCATAGTTTCAAATATACATCTCCCAATTGAGATCTGTAGCCTATCTCAATTATGTATCCTCTCTACCAAATCCTTGAACATAACTTTGAGAGAGCACAAGTCTGAAAAATGTATAAGTGCACCATATTTACAAGCACGTAGTTAGTTTAAACATGCTTTGCACACGAGTGTTTTATATCTAGAAGTGAAATACACAGAGTGTCTTAAATTCAGTAGTGAAATGTATAGAATGTTTAAGTAGAGTAACAATAATCATAACTGTGTGAGATTAATGTAGAAGTGTTGGAGTGAATATGAAAACCTCACGTTCTCATGTTAAAGGAATCATGTAAGAGTTAAGTGGAACTCCACAAACCAGTATATTGTGTAGGCCTCATGGCAATTCACAGAAAATCTAAACGTGCTGCTAAAATAATGTGAGGTGGGGTTAACGTGGTTCTTCCAAAATGTATTATCGAACTTAGTTTGAAATATATGCTTTATAGATGTGTTGCTTTAAGAAACGTATGTTAGGAGGAGGAGCCAAGCCGGCATCGAAGATGGCCGCCCAGTCCCCCGGCTCCGTGTACCATCTCCTCCCGGAGGTGCCTTCGGCCTGATATCCTGTGCTACAAGGGGCAGGCACGGGCGCAGGAGCGGTTCCGGTACTCGATGGAGCGTCCCCGGGGTTTCTACCACTTCTACACGGGGAGATACTGACGGCGGCGTCTGCGGCCTAAAGCGGCTTTAAGACCGGGACCTCGGCTACCTGCGGGGCCGGCCACTAATTCAACAACAACGGCCACCAGTCACAGTGAGGGTCCGGTCGGCTCCGGATTGCTTCAGACCGGCCGATTTTCGGCTCGCTCACTTCTCTGCTTGGGGGCATGAGTTTAAGATTGCCCCCTCGTGATTCTACTGGGTCGTTTGTTCTCCATTTTTGGGAATTTCTCACTTGCCGCTGAGGACCGTGGGCTTTCCTGTCCCGCTCTTTGCGGGAGAATCCCGAATTCGAGCCCGACCGCGATTGCTACTGCGCCCCCCCCGGCAGTTGTGTATTGGCCATGTCTTCACTGTTTGGGTGCCCGGCTTGTGCTACCATGATGTTTGATGCCCTGCTGCACATGCCCCGGCCCCGGACTATGTTGGTGCTCCCTCGGAACGTAGAGAGGAGGGCATAGTGCTGTCTCCATGCTGCTGAGTCCTGCTCTGTTTTTCATCCTATGGCGGACGGGAGCTTTAACACGGAGGACGTGGAGTGGAACTGGGTCCTGGTGATCTCCTGGCTGCTCTGGCTGATCTACACTATACCTTGTGGCAGGATGCCCATCCACTGTGAGATGCGCTGGGTGGTATTGATTTTGTGTTGGAACTATGGAGCCCGTGTGGTTTGTGGGCGCACGGTAGTGTGTTTCACTTCGTACCCGGACGTGACAATATGGCGCCTGCACTGTTATCCTGAACTTCTGGACGCGGGCTCTCGAGAGATCCCCAGTTTGTGACATTCGTGGTCTAGAACTATCCGTGGGCTCCTGCTTGGAACTGAGCGCTGGAACTCTTTCCACACCACGTCGTTGGTGTCTTCGATTCTGCTCCAATCACGTTTTCATCCTGTGACACTCCTTCCCTGTTCTGCTTTGTGGCTTACGATGTGGCAGTCATGTTGTTGCGATAATTGGGTCATCGTGGTATGTGCGGGACGGGGCAATGATAGATGATGTTTCCTCCGTTTTGATGCTTCCTGCTTGCGGATTCCTGTGGGATGTGTGACATTTTGTTTTATATTGTTGCCACGGTGGGCTGCTCCTGTGCCTAGTGCATTGTCCTCTTATATTGTTGTGGGCGAAGGTGTTTTACGTTCTGTTCCTATATTATATTTGCAGAGGGGGAGGCCGGGGGACTGTTAGTGGGCTCCCCTCCCGCTTTTTCTTTCTTTCTTTTCTTCCCTCGCTTGGGTTTTTTAGTCTGGACGGGTGGTTGTTTCTTTTCTCTTTCTTCTAAATCTCGGGTTCATACAGCGGGCGACAGGCACACTGCTGAGGGGGAGGCCGTAGCCGGAGGCAGGGGTGCAGGGTGGGGGGTATTCTCTGTTTTTTCTTTTTCCTTTTTCAGTTACTAGGGCCTCTTTCTCTCTCTTGCTTTGCTTGGGTTTCTTTTTCTGCTCTTCTTTTCTTCTTTTTGGGATTCCGAGTAGTAGGTAGTTTATCGGATGTTTTTATGTTTCAGGCCAGTATGGGGGAGGTTATCATCGTGTCTCGTTTTTGGTTCAGCGGGCGTGTGCTGCATTGGAGGGCGTGATGTGCTGTTTGTTGCCTATCCTGTTTAGTGCGCGTTAGTGTCTGCGCCCTGCCTGCAGCGGTCCCAAATGTGTATATCCTGAATTGCGATGTTCCCTCTCTCTGGTGCTGCTAGATTGTATGATGTCGGATCCTGCTCTATCTCTGAACCCTTTAAAAAAATGAAAACATAACCTCTTTTATCCTGGTGCCGTTATGGTACAAAAGTATCCTGGGTGTTGATGTGGACTTTGGGAGGCGGGTGGTATGTGTATTGACTTTTTGACTTGCATTGCCCGTCTCTGTGATATTGACCGGATGTGGTTTTTGTTAACATGTAATTGTGTCCACCTTATTTACAATAAAGGTTTTAAAAAAAAAAAAAAAAAAAAAGAAACGTATGTTAGTTAAGAATGCTGTTTAAATCAAGTTTAATGTTTCCAGAATGCAGGGACCCGCTTCATGTAAATCAAGTAGGGCCCGAACTGATAGGGATGTTCTTTTTGATTTGTAATGTGCTCGTTAGAGGAGAAGTCGAGAGGTGCCAAGTACAGAGCTTTCCATAATGCTTTATGACCTATAGATATGGTGGAGTTTGGAATTTGAGGCCCACTGTGGGACGGCCTGTATGTATGCAGGTGCGAGGGGTCCTAATCAGTCGAAATGAATGGAGCTTTGTTCAGTGGCGCTTGGCGCAGGCCTGTAGGAGTCTTCAGGAATTTCAGGGGGTATCGGCGCACTGGAGAAGAAGCCTGGAAGCCAAGGTCAACTTTAACGAGGGTCTTGAAGAGTACCATCATGGAGTTTACCGCGCAAAGATGTACCACGTGAGGGGCGTCCCAAGGGGCGTTCCTATCGAAAATGTGATTTGGTATTAGGGAAAGCGACCCGGGAGGAGAGTAGAGCAGATGATTTTGGGAGCCTAAGGAAGCGGATGGGTAGGCAGATAGACTGATCAGGAGAGACCCATTATCAGAGAAGAGACAAAGAGAAGTGCGTGATCTTCTGAGGAAGTCACCACGGCTGACACCTAGAGGGGTAAAGATCTTGTTAAGTAGGGATGTCACTTAGTGTAGTGTAGGGACAGACTAACCTGAATTTTCTTTTCTGTAATGACTTTGAGGTTGCAACTTGTATCTATTTTGGCAACGCTCATGATATTCGAACTTGTACTCATTATTCTGTTTTGCAGACTCAGACTATTCAAAGAGTTTATGTTCATAGTGATACCGGTTTATCTTTTGAATCTCATCTTGAGAAGTTTGTATCTTCAGTTATCTTTGACTTTATATTAAATCTTTGAAACTTAATCCTGGTCAGTGGTCATTTAGAGTGGTGTAAGTTCTTAATTGACAGACCTATTGTTAGATTGCCTTTTACTCAATGACAGGTACCAACGATCCAGTCGACTTGGTTTGGGAGCTGGTAAGGTAACTAGTAACCAGTAATCCCGCGTTAACAGTTGGTAGCAGTTAGGATGGTTATCTTCTTGAGGAAGGTAATCTAGAGAGGTTAGTTTACCCCAAGGCCCCTAGACATCGAGAGACGAGCAGCGGAAGAATCGTGTGCCGAAGGTGCAGACGGTGCGAGAAAAGCAGCAGTATCGGAGGAGAGTGAGTATAACAAGGGTCATGCGTGAACAGATTGCGGTGTTTTGTGTTGTATTTGTATTGTAATGTCTTGCGGAGTTGAATGCCTGTAGTGTGAATGAGAGAAGGTTGTGAGCGCGCGCAACCTGGTAAACTGGTTACCTGGTAAACGGGTGAACTGGTGAAATCTTAAGTTCAGGCCAGAGCTTAAGTGGTTTTGGGTGTATCGAACATCCAGAGTAGTTGTCGACCATAGTACGGAGGTCACGAGGTACCATTGACCGCCGTGGAACCGAGATAGGGGGAGTGTAAGAGTGAGCGTATGAGTAACGGACGCTGGTCGGAAGTTACTGTGTGTGAGTAACCTATCAGAGAAGGCGATTGTCTGGAAGTAAACGGAAAGACATTTCGTCAAGTTAAGGTGACAACTACAGAAAGACTGTGGGCGTACAGTCAAGAAAGGTGATCGCTTGGACGGAAGTAATCATTTTTCAGAGTATGAATGGGACGCATGCATGACCGAGGAGACGAGCTGAGAAAGGAGGGGAACTGCTGCAAAGGGGGACGAGTGACGTCAGAAAGAGCCGCGCTGAGATAGGGTGGCGAGTGAAGAGCCGCGACGCGATAGGACGGTTGGTGTGACGTCGGCAAAGAGCCGCGACGCGATTGGGCGGCTGGTGCGACGTCAGTGAAAAGTCGCGATCGGATAGGCCAGTTAGCGGAAACGGCACGGCGATTGGTAGATTGTCATTAGGAAGTAAACAAAAGTAGAGAAGAGAGAAATCATGAAGTGTTTTAAGTGTTTGAAAGGGATTTTTAAAAGAAAAAGAAGTGAACATTATTATGGGGAAGAGGCACCGCCGGAGGGTACACCAGCTCATTATATGGCAACGAATGTGGGGCTGCATACGATATTATGGATTGGGGCTTGGAATAAGCTTACGGAAGGAAATTAAGAAATGCAGTTCCCAAAGTATGGAACGTTTAAGCTAGAGGTGTTACATCGGCTAAAAGCAACCATGTCCTCATTGAAACCCTCACCTAGACCAACACAGTTTGAGGCCCTTAATGCATGGATCAGGGCGGCACACGATAGAAATTTGGACAGGCGTCAACAAAGATTGACGCGATCGGTAAGAGCAGTGCGAGATTCCAAATGGGACGAGGAGGCAAAGAGATGGAGGGTACAGACTATTGAGGTAGAGAAGTTGTATCCAATGAGGGAGGTGGTAGGTGGGAGGAACCTCATGGAAGAGGATGAGGAGAGCGAGTCGGAGGACAATGTGATAAATAGATTATTGATGGACAGACCACCTCCGAGAGTTGAGGAAATTGAAGATAGAGGGCTCGCAAGGGAAGATGGGAATGCCATAGAGGGGTATACACCACTCCCTATATCGGAATGGACACCTATCAAAGGTGGGGAGACACCTCAACCTAGTACAGTACAGAGTGTAGTGGGAAGGTTTGTGGTGCAGAAAACGCCAGCCACCGAAAGGGTTGAGTCCTTCGGATTGCCAGACGCTCTTCAAGTGCCTGTTACCATAGGACCTATAGTATCGATCTATAACCCAGAGAGAGATAGAGAGGAAGAACAGAGGCAATTGGATAGAGAAAGGATCGAGATGGAAAGGAGGAATAACGTGACAAATGCATGGAAGCAATTGCCAGGGTCGGTAACGTGGAACACCCCATTAGATACATCTGTAGGTCCCAACACAGGACAGGGAGGTCAGAGAGGACCGATGGACCTAAGGGGACCGCGGCCAAAGTCCTATACAGAATTAAGAGCTGATTTGAGGGAATGGGATGGGTCCGCAGTAACCCAGAGTAGGTCAAGAACAGAACCAGAATGGGAAAGCAGAGGTAACGGGACTGTATCTCATTGTGGGGCCAGCGAAAGTAGTCAGGGGCGGGAAGGCCAAAGTCAGGAGAATAGAGGAGTTACACGTCCTACGGATGAGAGGGAACAGCAGGAGCAAAATAGTAGGAGTGTAGAGTGTGAGGAGATGTCCCGTCTCTGGGAGAAAGGTGGAGACCAAATGATACATGCTTTTCAGAATAGGTTTAGGTGCCTTCATCATGTACTCGGAGAAGACGTTCAACATTGGAGAAAGGAGAACAGTGATAGGTCCCGCCACGCCTCGAATAATCAGGAATCACAGGGAAGTAGTGAAGAAAGAGGGAGTAATGGAATATCTTACCATGCATCCCGTGAAACTAGCCAGGATGGGGAACGTGGGGCTATGAGGCGTGAAGGAGTGTTTCACCATCCACCCCGAGAAGATGGAAAGGCATGGGACATAGAGAGATGGGAACAGGGGAGGACTCCCTATAACTCACCAGTGCCTAAACGTAGATCTCGGAGCTGGGATGGGAGAGATGCGGATGGAGGAACTAAATTTAGTGTGTTGAAAGCTGAAATTAAGGCAAAGAGACTTGATGTCACTAGTTTAAAATCAGATGTTGATGAGATAATTGATGGAACATTGCCTTTGGAAAGGATAGAATTGTATGAACAGGATGAGTTATTGTTCATGGCAAAGGATATTACTAGGAAAGCTAGAGCGTTTCATGAGAAACTGACCAATTTGGCAGACAGGTATGCCTTGGATTTATCTAGGACAAGGGCATTGCAGAGTAACCACAGATTGCAGTACGCAGACCAAGACCTAGATGAGAAGAGAACTACTGGATTAAAAATACACATAAGAGAGCTGGTATCAGGAATAAGAGTGTGGAGAGAACTGGACAAATGGGAAGAGAGGTGGTCAAAAAAGGGCACTGTTAGACGGAGTACAAGTATGATGACCCCAGAGGGAAGGATAATGCAGATGGAGGCATTCCCTTTGCGAGAAATATCGAACGGAAATTATGTACATGTGCCCTGGAGTAGAGGAGATTTAGCTGCATTTACCAACTCATTTCCGAAGTTGAGGGACAATCCAGTAGAATGGTATAAGCAGGTAGAAAGGTTTGTAAAGATCTCGAAAGTATTGTGGATTGATTTGAACACGTTGTTTGACATTGTGGTCCCATCTGATTTGTGGACCCCGTGCAAGACTAGTGTTGAATGGCCAAATACTGAACCAGTGAGGGATGCTCGAACTAATGGACCGTCCGAGATTGTCATGCGAAAGTATGAAAGGGTAATAGCATGGCTGAAAGATAAGGTACCACCACAGGATATAGATTGGGTGAAAATAGACCGAACGAGGCAGGAACCCAAGGAGACAGTTCACGAGTTTTATGAGAGATTATTGAAAACATTCAAACAATACAGTGGACTCGATGTAATGGATCCCAAAGATATAGGGCAGTTTGTGTCAAAGTTTGTTTTGGGGTTGAGACCTGATATTTGTTTGATGATACAGCAACATTTAATCTGTTGGCAGAACAAACCACTAGATGAGATCCTACGTTATGCAAAATACTGTAGTGACGAAATAGATTCTAAAGCCAAGAATCTAAAGGAGAAATTGATGGTGGTGCAAATGCAGTCAGCCGGGAAGGGTGGACAGCAGAAGCAGGGAATGGGACGAAAACCAAACGGTCAGAACAAAGATAATGAAGAAGGGCAGAGACCTAGGGTAGACTTTGCCACTTTAAAGAAAACGTCAAAGTGCCATTTGTGTCACCAGGTGGGACATTGGCGACGCGAGTGTCCCTTTAACCCTGAAAATGGAGAGCTAGAAGTAGAAGAGCAGGTTCAAGAAGTCCCAGCTCCAAAGGTGACAGTTCCAGGAAGCAAGGTGGCCAAAGGGGGGACTTCGGCTCCACGGGCACAGTTCCCACAGCCACCGAAAATAGCGACAGGGGGAAAGGTCTTTAAACAGATGCCTCTCTTCATCGAGGAAGAAAAGTGTTATTACATTGATCCATTGACAGGACAACGTGTGAGCAGTGAAGAGGACTGTACCCTCGGGGCAGTCCTAGAGGTGGATCAAAGAGGGCCATTTGTTGAGGCAGAAGTGGCAGGGTGTCCCACCACTTTCTTAGTGGATACTGGGGCTACCCGATCAACTCTGAGGTCAGCGGTGGTTCCTGACTTGCCGATGTCAGGGAAAACAATTCAGGTGGTAGGAGTCGCAAATAAAAGGCTGACTAGTCCATTGACAGAACCAGTGTCTGTGAAGATAGGAAACCATATGAACGAACATCAGTTTGTGGTTTGTGATTCGAGTCCGGTATGTCTGTTAGGAAGGGATTTGTTGTGCAAATTGAACTGCACAATATACTGCACCCCGCAAGGAGTGGAGGTACAGACTACAGACGATGATGCTACTTTCAAGGTAGCAAACTCAAAATCCTGTGTAGAATTATATCCTACTCTGACAGTAGAAGATCTTCCCCAAGACTTAAGGGATGCAGTGGCGTCAGAGGTATGGGATTTCACAGGAGAAGAAATAGGATTGATTAAAGGGGTAGAACCGGTAAAAATACTGGTAAAACCAAATGCCGAGTTTCCAAGAACGCCTCAATACAAATTGTCCCAGGAAACGATTGCAGGAATAAAACCTGTGATCGAGTCAATGATACAGCAGGGAATACTGAAAGAAATCGTGGGTAGTCCCTGTAACTCCCCGATTATGGGTTTGCAGAAACCTAGCGGGAAGTTCAGGATAGTTCAGGATTTACGAAAAATTAACAATATAGTCGTTTCATGTTGTCCCGTGGTACCGAATCCATCAGTGATACTGTTTCAAATACCATGTCAATCAGAATGGTTCACAGTGATAGATCTTTGCCAGGCTTTCTTTTCAATCACATTGGATGAGGAGAGCAGATATCTTTTCGCTTTTAAAATGGAAGATCGCGTTTTAACATGGTGTCGAATCCCGCAAGGATTCACAGACAGCCCATCCATCTTCAATCAGTTGTTGAAGAAGAATCTCGAAAATCTAGTACTGCCGCAGAATTCGGTTCTGGTACAGTACATAGATGACCTACTTGTTGCGTCAGAGACAGAGGAAGCCTGTAAAGCAGATTCAATTGCCTTACTGAACCATTTAGCCGAAAATGGACATAAGGTATCTCCGAGCAAGTTGCAGTATTGTCGGACTGAAGTACAATATTTGGGGCACCGGTTAGAAAAAGGAAAACGCAAGGTGTCCCCAGAGAGGATTGAGGCGATAATGAAGATGAATGCGCCTACGACACAGAGAGAAGTTAGAATGTTTCTAGGGATGGTAGGTTACTGCCGACAGTGGATAGTCAACTTTTTACTGAAAGCAAAACCCTTACAGAAACTGACGCACAAGGAGGTGAGTGATCCGGTACCATGGGACGAAGAATGTCTGGTGGCGTTCTTGCAGCTGAGAGACGATTTATGTCGTGCTCCGGCTTTGGGAATGCCCGATTACGAGAAATCATTTTCACTCTATTGCTGTGAGAGAGAGGGATGTGCTTTGTCAGTCTTGGCACAGACCCACGGAAATGCCCGTAGACCAGTTGCATATTTTTCGGCTACATTAGATCCAGTAGCCGCAGCGTTGCCCGGATGTTCCAAATCCGTTGCTGCAACGGGTGTCAGCATTGAAAGGAGCGAGAGTATTGTGATGGGACATCCGGTAGTGGTGTATGTACCGCATTCGGTAGAATTGTTAATGACCAGGACGAAGACGCAGCATCTGACTAATAGCAGGCTCACGCGCTATGAGCAAGTTATTCTTGCGGCAGAGAGCGTGACTCTCAGGAGATGCTCTGTCTTGAATCCTGCTACTTTAATGCCATTACCTACTGTAATAGAAGGCGAAGGATGTGAAGACCACGATTGCCTTGATGTGACTGAACTATGCACGAAACCCAGACCAGATATTGTGGATGAGCCATTGTCTGACCCGGATGAGATTTATTTTGTTGATGGCTCATGTTTAAGAGACGATACTGGTCGGTTGAGAGCAGCTTATGCTGTTTGCACCATTACTGGAGTTGTGGAAGCCGCTTGCCTGGAAGGAGTACATTCCGCACAGGTAGCAGAAATCATTGCCCTAACTCGTGCCTGCATAGCAGGAAACGGAAAGAGAGTCACCATATACACTGACAGCCAATATGGTTTCGGTGTGGTTCACGATTTCGGGCAGTTGTGGTCTCAGAGAGGTTACATGACCTCCTCTGGTTCGCCCATTCGAAATGGAGAATTTGTGCGATTGTTGTTAGAAGCACTACAAGGTCCAGTTGCCATTGCAATTGTAAAGTGTGTAGCCCATACTAAGAATACAGATTTTGTGTCACAAGGCAACAGGTACGCTGATGAGGTCGCACGCTATTGTGCGGAACAAGATTATTCCTTTTCAAAAGTGGAAATAGATGGTGCTGAAGAAAAGACAGAATTAAGCATGATGTTAGAGACTGTAGACACTTGGGAGGATTTAAGAATGATGCAGGAGAACGCACCTGAAACAGAGAAAAAGGCATGGGAAATAGCAGGTTGCGTGCGAAGGGAAATGGATTTTTGGATTTCAGCAGATGGGAGGGCTGTGTTACCTGAGGAAGTAGCGAATCCCATGGCAAGGCAAATACATGGTCCTGTGCACCTAGGAAGAGACGCTATGATGAGAGTGTTCAGGCAGACTTGGTATTGCCCAAAATTTAGGATAGCGGCAGAATCAGTATGCAAGCGATGTGTTACCTGCCAACAACTGAACATAGGCAAAAGGACGCCAGTCACACTGAGTCACATTGGGAGGTCAGGGGGGCCTTTCAATAGAATGCAATTAGACTTTATTGAAATGCCAAGAGTTAACCGCCTTAGGTATGTGCTGGTGGTTGTATGTATATTTTCCAGATGGGTTGAAGCGTACCCTACACGTAGGTGCGATACTCTCACAGTGGCTAAATTGTTACTCAGGGAGTTGATACCGCGCTTCGGGGTGCCTGCCTCTCTGGAATCGGACAGAGGAAAACATTTTAACAGCGAAATAGTGAAGATGTTGTGCTCCACATTAAAGATTGATCAAAAACTGCATTGTAGTTATCGACCAGAAGCCTCAGGAATTGTGGAATAAGTGAACGGCACTCTGAAGAATAGATTGGCTAAAGTAGTGGCATCCACATCTTTGAGTTGGCCAGATGCTCTTCCTTTAGTGCTCATGAGCATGCGCAGCACACCTGACAGGAGGACAGGTCTCTCTCCACACGAGATTCTGATGGGGAGGGCCATGAGACTTCCCACAGTTCCAACTGCTGCCCTATTGAATATTACAGATGATCTGATCTTGGATTATTGTAAGGGACTGTCTGACGCCATCCATTCTGTGTCCCTTCAGGTGCAGGCGGCTGAAGTTCCAGCATCAAGGAATCTGTGTCATGACCTGAACCCAGGAGATTGGGTGTTGGTCAAGAAGCACGTCCGGAAGAACTGCCTAGATGTACGCTGGCGTGGGCCCTTTCAGGTAATCCTGATCACGAACACCGCGGTGAAGTGCGGGGGGCTGCCAAATTGGATCCATGCATCCCATACTCGAAGAGTTCCAGCACCCCTAGAAGAAACAGCTCCTATCCCAGACGAAAGTCTAGACGTGGAAGAAGAGTCACAAGATGGGATCGGATCGGCTGAGGGGGTGTCGGAAGAAGTGGGGAACGCATCGGATCCAGAAGAAGAGAGAAGACAGGACGGCAGTGAGACTGAAGACGCAACCGAAGGAGAGAGCGGCAGTGAATACGACACAGACACAGATCAGTACCAGAGCGATCAAGAACCGAGTGTGAGGACGAGAAATAGGGGACCAAGGATTGGAGCTGCCACTTGGCCGGAAAGAAGAAGGAGGCTAAGTTTAAGGTCGGCTCAGGAAGAAACGCTTGCCCCTATATCCGAAGACTCGGATCCAGAAGAAGATACCCAGGATCAGGCCGAGGAGGGTCTTAGAAGATCAAGAAGGGTGCGAGTGCCTAGCAGAAGGTACTCTACTCCCGATTGGACCTACCTCGTTGCAGATGTCGGTGGGACACCGAACCGGGAGGGTCAGGGAGGTGAACCTGATCAGAACTGATCCGATCATTACAGTACAAATACTGTTCCTGCTACCGGGGGCGGAGACCGAAAGGTTGCTGACACTCAACATCGTCTATCCTCCTCTCCTAAGCGGAATAAGAAAATTGATTTTAGAAACAGTTGATTTTCCGGTTTGCTGTTCACGATATCCAGTGTTGGAGGGAACTCTTCTTCGATTGGAAATGCTTGAGCGAGTAGTGGAAGTTCTTGGAACACTCATTGTCTTGGATTAATACCTTGTTGTAAATGTCTTCAAAGGGGCGCAGAACTGGGAAAGTGAAGAAGGTGATCCTGGTCAGAACGGACCCCTTTGTAACTGTGGATGTAGAACTGATAGTACCAGGAGTAGAGATTGAAAAGACATTAACTCTTCATTTTGTTCGTCCCCTGGTCCAGAGTGAAATAAGGAGAATAATCCTAGAGACAGTTGAATTCCCATGTTGCTGCAAGGAATGCCCAATACTTGAGGGAATGTTTCTTCGTATGGACATTTATGAAGACGTAGTGTCACTCCTTGCAACATACATAGATTCTGCTTGATAAAAGACTTTTTGAAAAGGACTTTGAAAAATATTGCTGCAAGATAACCTAGCGCCGAGTGGAAGAAGAAAAATTGGTAGGGGTTTCCTTTTAGGGGATGGAGAAGGGCTAGGGTTGTCTATTTCCTACAGGACTTTAAACTGTTTTGCGGAGCAAATTGTCAGCCTTTAAGTGTTCAAAAGAGAAACATTGTTTGAAAGAAAGTCTCTGTTTGGAGAGAAGAAGAAGTTGATGCTGGAAGAACCTCCATAACTACACTGTTTGAGATCATGGAGGCTGGCAACCCGAACCGCAGGGCGAAATGTATAGTTGGCACACTTTTAGGGGTGGTGATTTCACTTATAGTTTTAGTGGTTACTGTCTCATACATAGTGGGACACGAGAGGGATGCGACTGCAGTCAAGGAAGTCAAGGGAGTGTCAACACCGAGAACCACTACGGTTAATTATAAGGGAAACATCAATGATAAAGACAAAGCGTTGTTAGATGAAGAAATAAAAAGGTTACACACAGACGAGTCACAGGGAAATTTCAGGTCAAATGCTTATGCAAAATTGCTTTACGAATACATTGACGTCATGGAGGCGAAGAATTGCTACGTTTGTATGCAATTACCAGCTTCAGTAGAGGAGGGTATCAGATACCATCATCTTCCATTGACATATGGAATCACATGCAGTTTGTTGTTGAGCATATTCTATGGACGAGAAGGATTTGAGTACTATTTCTCGAATTTCGACTCGACATTGCCAGAGGTCCCAAATTACAAGCATCTGAATAAGTGGGACTATTACAAGAGCGAAGACAGATTACACAAATGGTTCATTCCATGGAAAACGTTAGATACTTCACATGCCCGAAGAAATAATCTGACTTGCCAAGTGTCAGAAATCGAGAAAAAGTTTATAGGGCAGGTAGATACTAGGTACAGGAGGCAGAAGATTCTAAAGGCCTCAGGACAATGGGAAACAGATTGGACCAAAGAAGAAAGGATACATCAAAGAAAGGGTAGCTTTGGTCCAATTGCTTTAGACAAGGAGAAATGGGGGAAACTGTGTATTCACAGGAGTTACTCCTATTATGAGAATCTGTATGTAGGTCAAGTCAGTTGCGAACATGCCTTTCAATTGGAGTATTACTCCAAAGACTTTCTGAAAGAGATGCAAGCAATTCCAAATGTATATTTTGTATGTGGAAGAAATGCCTATGTGAAGCTACCAGATAATTGGTACGGATCATGCTATCTGGCTATTGTCTTCCCTAAAATATATCATCTTGAGAATTTAGAAACGACAAAGAAAGGAATACCAACTAGAGGGAAGAGAGGGCTGGGTGCAGCAGAAGTAATTGGGGATGTATTCGGTGCTGCATTCCCTATCCTAGGAGTGATACTGAATGACATCAAAATTAGGAGATTGGCTACAGTCGTAGATAGATTATCTGCCAGTACTGCTAGATCATTAATGCTGGTGGAGGGTGAGATGCAATCGATAAGGGCAATGGTTCTTCAGAACCGACTTGCTTTAGATGTTCTGTTAGCCAAAGAGGGCGGAGTCTGTAAGGCTTTGAAGGTCCAGGAATGTTGCACTTACATTCCAGACAATTCAAAACCTCTAGAGAAGTATATACGAAACATCACTGCCATACACCACGAAATTGAGGATCTGACAAAGATAAACGTGTGGGAAAAAGTAGGTCATGGAATGGGTAAAGTTGGAGGTTGGTTTGCCAACCTAGGAAAGGGTATCGTTTGGTACATACTGAAACCCATCATCATAATTGTGATTTGTGTAATCACTTTGTGGGGATTGGTGCGTTTGTATCAGTGGTATAGAGCAAACAGGTTGCAGAGATCTATGAGAGAACAGGAGAAAAGGTTGACGGCGATGCAGGATACGCAATATAAGAGTCTGAGGTCATTAGAGACAATGAAAAGAAGTGGTACTGCCACGACCTCACTTTGAAGAGTTCCACATTTTGTGATGGTGTTTTGATGGTGATGACCCCTGAAGGTCATCAAAGGGGGGATTGAGAGAGCACAAGTCTGAAAAATGTATAAGTGCACCATATTTACAAGCACGTAGTTAGTTTAAACATGCTTTGCACACGAGTGTTTTATATCTAGAAGTGAAATACACAGAGTGTCTTATATTCAGTAGTGAAATGTATAGAATGTTTAAGTAGAGTAACAATAATCATAACTGTGTGAGATTAATGTAGAAGTGTTGGAGTGAATATGAAAACCTCACGTTCTCATGTTAAAGGAATCATGTAAGAGTTAAGTGGAACTCTACAAACCAGTATATTGTGTAGGCCTCATGGCAATTCACAGAAAATCTAAACGTGCTGCTAAAATAATGTGAGGTGGGGTTAACGTGGTTCTTCCAAAATGTATTATCGAACTTAGTTTGAAATATATGCTTTATAGATGTGTTGCTTTAAGAAACGTATGTTAGTTAAGAATGCTGTTTAAATCAAGTTTAATGTTTCCAGAATGCAGGGACCCGCTTCATGTAAATCAAGTAGGGCCCGAACTGATAGGGATGTTCTTTTTGATTTGTAATGTGCTCGTTAGAGGAGAAGTCGAGAGGTGCCAAGTACAGAGCTTTCCATAATGCTTTATGACCTATAGATATGGTGGAGTTTGGAATTTGAGGCCCACTGTGGGACGGCCTGTATGTATGCAGGTGCGAGGGGTCCTAATCAGTCGAAATGAATGGAGCTTTGTTCAGTGGCGCTTGGCGCAGGCCTGTAGGAGTCTTCAGGAATTTCAGGGGGTATCGGCGCACTGGAGAAGAAGCCTGGGAGCCAAGGTCAACTTTAACGAGGGTCTTGAAGAGTACCATCATGGAGTTTACCGCGCAAAGATGTACCACGTGAGGGGCGTCCCAAGGGGCGTTCCTATCGAAAATGTGATTTGGTATTAGGGAAAGCGACCCGGGAGGAGAGTAGAGCAGATGATTTTGGGAGCCTAAGGAAGCGGATGGGTAGGCAGATAGACTGATCAGGAGAGACCCATTATCAGAGAAGAGACAAAGAGAAGTGCGTGATCTTCTGAGGAAGTCACCACGGCTGACACCTAGAGGGGTAAAGATCTTGTTAAGTAGGGATGTCACTTAGTGTAGTGTAGGGACAGACTAACCTGAATTTTCTTTTCTGTAATGACTTTGAGGTTGCAACTTGTATCTATTTTGGCAACGCTCATGATATTCGAACTTGTACTCATTATTCTGTTTTGCAGACTCAGACTATTCAAAGAGTTTATGTTCATAGTGATACCGGTTTATCTTTTGAATCTCATCTTGAGAAGTTTGTATCTTCAGTTATCTTTGACTTTATATTAAATCTTTGAAACTTAATCCTGGTCAGTGGTCATTTAGAGTGGTGTAAGTTCTTAATTGACAGACCTATTGTTAGATTGCCTTTTACTCAATGACAGGTACCAACGATCCAGTCGACTTGGTTTGGGAGCTGGTAAGGTAACTAGTAACCAGTAATCCCGCGTTAACAACTTCATAATTTAGTAAAAATAGTTTTTTAGTTTACTTGTCAACTTGACTCCTAAATAGATTGTTTTCTCAACTCTTGTCCAGTCTATTTGCCTTGGGACATACGCTCCACACTGTGTCCTCCCCCTCCCAAAGTAATTACAAATAATTAAAAGGGCACTTACCTGCCGTGTCTGCCTCGGCTGCCTCCTCCTCGCAATGGCTGCTCTCTCCTGCCTTCTCCTTGCACTGAATAACCCCTACGTTGTACGTGTTGTGAATGCACACGCGCAAAATGTACAACGTAGGGATTATTCAGTGCGAGAGGTGGCAGGAGAAAGCAGCCATTGCGAGGAGGAGGCAGCCGAGGCAACCACGGCAAGTAAGTGCCTTTTTAATTATTTTTAATAACTTTGGGAGCGTGGAGGAGCCGGCTAACTACGCTCCGCCATAGAGTCGTAATTTTGCCTGAATTCCGCGTTCGCAGCGGAACGCGGAGTAGGCAAACTTCACAAACTCTGCTGGCAGAGCATAGTTACCCACCCGGGGTTAGTTCTAATGGCTCTTTCCCCTAGCCAACTGGCCCTTGGAGGCCTCTCAGTAGTCCTTGATACAAATGAGAGCAGGTCCAACGCTTGAGGTCTCGCTCCATGGGTTCAATAGCAAAAGCAGCCCTTCTCTTTCTGAAGCCCTGTCTTGGTTCAGTAGGTGCAGCATGTTCAGTCTTCCATGCTCCACACAATCAGCAGGTGTAGTCATTATTTTGGTCTTTCTGAGTCCAGTAGTGCTCTGAGGCTGGAAGCCAGGGGTGTCACTTTTATGTCAATTTTGGGTTTGTAGGTGGGAACGACTCACTAGCCAATGGGGCTACACTTCTCACTGGGCTACCCTACCCTTTATTTACAAACCTTCCTTTGAGGGTTGGCACTAAACAATCCTACAGTGCTAGGGGAACATGACGGCCGGAAGCTGACGGTCGTGATGGAGCTCCTACCCTTCTGTGCGCGCCGTCTGAATCAACATTAGCAGGCAGGCAGCAGCGGCTACGGCTGTTTGTGCTACTTTTTTCACCTTCGAAAATGCCCGCGTATTAAGTTATAACCAAAAATAGCGGCCTTATTACTCCCCTACCTGGCGTCTGTTTTACCGGATTTCTCCCGTCGTCCGCTGGTTTTTCTGGGTCAGTGTGAGAATTGTTGGTCTGCTGATGATCTGCTGTGTTGGGGGCGGCGCGTCGTCGGAGCCTTCTTGGTTCCGTGAGCTGGGCGCGGCCAGAGAGTGGCGGAGGAACCCAAGGAGATTGTCCCAGCGTCTCGGAGGGCTTGAGGTACATTTCGTCTGCGGAGTGGCGAGATCGTTTTCCTGCAAAGTAAGTGCCAGGGGTGGCTCAGAGCTGGGCGGTGAGTCCTGGCACTCTAATGTCCAAAGGTTTGCTTTAGCTGAGTCCTCCTAATGGTGGGTTCAAGGTCAGGCGGTCCCTGAGGCATTATTCACTGGTCTGAGGTCCACTGTTCTACAGGACTTGGGGGTATTATTTGCCAGAAGCAGAGTCCCGGTAAAGTTTGCAGGGTCTTTAAATCTTCCTTCTGATGCTGCTCGGGGCTCTGTAAGTGAAGATCTGGAGCCCTGTATGGAGAGGCGTGGGCATAGGGCTGCAAGTTTTCATCCCAACAGCAATCCAAGCCTTCCGGGCTGTCCGGGCTGTCCCATGATAGCACCTTTGTCCGAGGTGGGGGGTAAGTTGCTATACCTTACGAAATAGGACTGCCAGTATTCTACCAGCTCTGCTTAAATCATCTGTTTCTCCTCCTATAATTGAAATCAAGGCTACATCTAAACAAGGGAAGGAGAGTCACATTGGCGAAAATACTTCCCTGGGCAAATGAAAGGGAAGAAAAAAAGTGAGAGGGGGTCCTTCTGCTGGGTCTAAAATTACTCCATCATTGAAATCCTTCTATAGGGTCCTTTCCTCAACCACCACTGACCGGGGTAGCAATAAGTTTGCCAGCATGGCCACTGTTACTGTTAGCGCTAATGCTAAGGCCCTTGTTCCATCCACTGTTCCATCTACTGCTCCTCCTATTACTCCTACACACAGTGCTTCTCAGCCCGCTCAGTCTTCTCAGCCTTCTCAGCAAACGATTTTTCTTCCATCTGTGGAGCTATCAAATAGCTTTTCAGTGCTAGATACTGATCGGGGAGAAAGGGGTGACACCTGTATAGGTACTCCAGAGGAAGAGCCCCCCTCGCCCACTGTTCCTGCGTCTATGGTAACAGCACCACAGCTTCAGTCGGTGCCGGGGACATTGGCCGATATTCTGTTGGGTCTAATGGAGGACATTAGTAGGAGATTTACAATCTCAGAGGCTATTCAGGCATCGTGCGAGGCACTGACCCAGAAGGTTGATGAGGTCGCACAAAAGACGGATGCTCTGGAGGCAGAGATCCCCAAGATCAAGGACGCTTTAAGTTCCTCTTCAGTAGAAATGGCTAAGTTGATACAGCAGAACCGGGAGATGAAAGACGACATCGAGCGTCTCGAAAATAACTCCAGAAAAAATAATCTAAAAATGTTGAATGTTCCTGAAGAACTTGAAGGGGGTGATATAAAAGCATTTGTGGTTTCGCTCCTAAAAACGACAATTTTGAAAGATTCTCCTGATGTGGATTTGGATCTAATGGGCGACATTCAAAGGGGGCATCGAGACCCATATAGGAGAAACCCCGGGAAAGAGCGCCCCAGAAAAATCCTGGTGAACTTCCTTACCTATGCCATCAAGGAGAGAGTCTTGTCTTTGGCTCTAAAAGCAGGGCCTATAAAGTGTACTTCCTTCTCTAGCCCCTCCTCTTTCTCTATTCGCTCAGACCTTTCCCATATAACTGCCACGAAACAGTGGGAGCTGGGCAAGAGATTGGTAATTTTGAACTCCTTAGGGGTCCGGGCCCAGTTGAAATTCCCTGCATCGCTACTGGTAATGTGGGACAATCATATGTACAACTTTCGAGACAGAGGAAGTGGATAGCTTAATTGATAAGATCAGAAAAGGAAGTAAAGGTGGGAGCGAGGCTGAGGTGTAATTAGCAGGGATTTATTTGTCGTTCCCCTACTATGGCACACAAAGCATATAACAAAAAAAAATTATATATATATATATATATATATAATATAATATATAAAAAAAAGGGGATATATAAATTTACACTGAATAAGTATGAACAGCCACTGGGGGTGAGCATTGCCTGTTATTAACTGCAGCCATTTTTCGGATAGGCTTTTATTATCTGTAATTATTTATACAATATTTAGTCGCACACGGGGGGGCACCCGTCCAAGAGCTTATGCTCAGAGAAGAAGGGAGGGTTCCCCGGGGAAGTGAGGGATGCTTGGGGTCATGGGGGGGAGGCTGGGGTCGGAAGGGGGACACGGGTGGGGTTGCAGCAGGAGAAAATATGAAAATTAGTCCTCATTTTTCTTCTTTTTTTCTTAGTTTTCTGTCGAGCAATTGGGATATGGGGCTTCTAGCTAAAGTGAGGGAGGTAAATGTTCCTTTATCAATGACCAATGACTAACACAAGCATTAAGTTTATCTCATGGAACATCAACGTGCTTCGGTGCCCACGGAGACGAAGGCTGGTAATGAAATATTTAGAGCAATTTCCAGCCCAAGTCTTCCTCTTTCAGGAGACCCACTTAAGCTTTAGCGAGAGTAAGGACGTCTTTGGAAAACTCAGATGGGTGGGATCATTTTGTTGTTCTGAACACACTGTCTCTAATAAGGGGGTCACAGTCTTAATTAAAACTGGAACCGGTGGCTCCATAAAGTCAATAGCCACAGACCACACGGGTAGGTGGATTCTGGTACAGGTAGACTTCGGTGGGAGGGAGCTAGCTATTGTATCCTATTACGGCCCCAATATAGATGACCCTGCCTGTTTGTTGAGAGTACAGTCTAAATTGGTGGAAGTCACCTCCCTGGTAGTCATAGGGGGCGATTTCAATGTCCTTCTCGACCCCCGTCAAGACCGGTCAAATCATAGTCAGCACATTGCTGCTCCTCGATCCCGCCGGGTCATGATTAATATAATTCATGAGCTGGGCTTAATTGATGTCTGGAAGGCCAAGATGGGGGCAGTCCCGGGTTTTACTTATTTTAGCAAAAAACATGGGCATGCCTCAAGATTAGATTGCATTCTTATGGACAGAATAGGTTTAGAGGCTTTGGAGGATATCAAATTACTCCCTAGCATCTTATCTGATAACGCCCATATTTCTTTTTCACTCTTGATAGGTAGATTTAAGGCTAACTCAACACCCAGATGGACCCTGAAAAGGGCAATGCTATATAACCAGGACATAGTTACTGCTCTAAGTGTATCTATTGTTAACTACTTCCATGAAAATATGGGTTCAACTTCGCCTGAGTACGTCTGGGATGCATTTAAGGCCCACACTCTGGGTCATTTGCATAGCCTGATTTGCATCAAGAACAGGGAGGAGGCGGTGAAATTTCAAAAATTGGAAGATAAGATGTCCTATTTAGAAAGAGCAAGATTGAGTGGCCAACCAGATAATCTGCCACAAGTCCTCGATGACTTGGATCGCTTACGTTCAGAGTATAGGGGGTTGTTAGATCTCAAAGTCAGGGCGCAATGGGCAGTCCATGGCATGGAGAATTATGAATACGGGGAAAAAGCCGGAGCCATCCTAGCCCACAAGATAAAAGCAGACAGCGTAAGAAACAACATTAACAACTTAATTATAGATGACTTAGGGACTACCTCCTGTGACCAGGAGGATATGCAGAGGCATCTGCTCACTCTGTTTTCTAAATTATATGAGGAGGAGGCTACTCCAAGCACCAATATTATCCATAATTGGCTTGAAAGTAAGACCTTACCAAGCTTGACAGCCGAGGGTCGAAATATATTGAACAGCCCTTTTACAGAGGCTGAAGGAATAAAGCTGCAGGGACCGATGCCCTTCCAGGTGAAGTATTTAAAGTCTTTCAGGAGGTTTTGGTCCCAAGGCTATGCAAACTTTACAACTATGTATACAGTCCAGAGGGGAGGGTCCCCCCATCTTGGAAGGAGTCCATTATAGTACTTATTCTAAAGCCAGGGAAAGATCCCCTTAAAGCAGACTCCTATAGACCTATCTCCCTGCTTAATGCGGATTATAAGATCTTTACCAGCATTTTGGCAGGGAGATTGGCTAAGTTGGCCCCACAACTTATCAATCCTGACCAAAATGGCTTTATCCTGGGCAGATATATCCAAGAGCAAACTCTGCACTTAATAGGCAGTATTGACCTAGCATTGGCACGGTCGGAGCCCTTGGCAGTGGCTGCGTACGACGCAGCAAAGGCTTTTGACCGTGTCAACAGGGGCTTTTTATGGGAAGTCTTAAGAGCGATGGGCTTCGGCTCAACTTTTATACAAACACTTAGTAGGTGCTATGAGGGTGCTTCTGCTGTTATACTTTTAAATGGCCTCCAGACATCGAGTTTCAATATAAAAAGGGGAACACGGCAGGGGTGCCCCATCTCGCCCCTTCTGTTTGAAATATATATTGAACCCCTCGCGCAGGCAATGAGGATGGATGATATGATTACTCCTTTTAAAGTTCTGGATTACAGCTGTAAATTAGCCCTATATGCTTATGAGTTGCTGGTTTACTCCAGTAACCCCGCGGAGGTGCTCCCTAGGTCAAGTCAAATATCTTTATTCGGAAAAATAAATCCATAAAAGTGCTCCCTAGGGTGGGGGCTGCTCTGACCGAATTTGGTCTGTACTCTGGTTACCAGATTAATAATTCTAAAACCGAGGTAATGTGCTGGGGAGTAGATAATTGGTCAGGCTCCCACAGCAGCGAGTTTAGTATCTGGGGATAATTATAGCACAGGACCTAAATAACATCACCCAGATAAATCTGAAGAAGGTGGCCAAGGAGATTGAGCATCTATTCTCCAGATGGCAAAACCTCCCTCTCACAATATATGGTCGTGTGAATCTGGTTAAGATGGTCATCCTGCCCAAACTGACGTATCTATTTAGTACTATACCTTTGTTTTTTTCTGATAAGCTTCTGGGGAAAATCCAGGGTAAAATAGGCAGCTTTGTATGGGCTAATTAAAACTCCAGGCTGTCCTGGAAAAGTTAAAACAGAAACTTTTAAAGGGTGGCCTAGCGTTGCCGGATGTGCTCTGTTATTCATTCTCTTTCCAGCTAAAAAACTGTACGCAGTCTGCTCTCCAGCCCTGATGACTCCAACTGGGGTCGGATCTTGACTATAATGGCTAATCTCGAGGGGGGAGACACTGGTTTCCTGTATAAGTTTGATGCGCCAAAATTATTCAAGAAGGTCCGACCGAAGGTTTTAAAACTAGCGCTTCACGTTTGGAATAAAGTCAAAGGGGATTGCCCGAGTGTCTTAGAGATGGTTTAGCGCCCCCCATCAAGAGAGCAGAGATTAAGATATGGTCTGACCTCGTAACATCTAAGGGGTTCTCCCCTGGGAGGTTCTGAGATTAAAGATAGGGGACTCTTTTTCTAGATTCAAATATATGCATCTCTGTTCCTGGTTTTTGGCTGAAAAAGAGAATATAGACGGAAATTGGGAGATCTAGAATGCCCTCCAAAGTCCGAACCCTAGGAAAAAAGGAGTGGGATTTTGGTATAGAAGCCTGTTAGATGCAGAGGACCTACAGATCCCCCATTTTATCTAGTCTGGAATTTATCCATGTTGGAAGAAGCCTCTGCTAGTCTTTATGCTTTATCCCTCCAAATTGTATATAAGTTTGTCAGGCCAGCTTCTCTAAAAAAACACTATTATGTCATTAACAGGCTGTATTATACGCCTAAAAAAATAGGGAAATTTGTATGTCCCCCCTAAGTGTCCCAGATTTGGCCTGGTCGAGGCCGATGACATCTACACTTTTTACGATTGTGTTGTTTTGTGGTTTTTTGGGGCTAATGGGGGGAGGGCTTTGGACGGTATTTTTAAAGTTAAATTGTGTCTTAATGCAGCTCGACTGCTGTTTGGTCTAGACATGGACCTCTTAAGGGTGCTATCTGCGACCATTTGGTTTCACCGCTACCGGATACGTCCGGTCATTACTTTGGTGCACAGAAGTAATGACCGGACGTATCCGGTAGTGGTAAAAAGACTTATGGGCATTCACTGTGGGGGAACGCGATCCATTGATGCATATCAGATTCCCCTTTTATACATGGTTGCAGGTATATGTTGTGGATGCAACCAAATGGTTTAATGTGAACCTACCATGAGACATTGAATTGGAACCCCAACAGCCCTGAAGAAGTTGCCTGAAATTCTCTCTTGGCAACAAAACATGTCGGCGTAGATAAATTGATTATAGTTTGAAGGGAACCATTGTAGTGTAGTTCCTATCATCCCAATAGGCTCTGCGCATTGGAATAATACCTACAGCAGTAAAGGCCTAGGCCAGACGTTAACTAGGTCTACTACTGTCGATACTAGACTTAAAGTTTTGGGTTTGCCAGCTTAGCTCAGAGTTCACTAGAAACTTTCTCGAATGTTCAAGGAGGACTTAACTTCCCTGATTAGACAAGAAGGGATTTAGTTTCTGACAACCATAGAACATGACAACTTTGCTCTCCCCTAATCAAGAGTATATCTCGAGAGTCGTGTGAACAAAAGGCAATTTATTTTACTCAGTCAGTACGTGCATTCTTAGTCTCATCAGAATGTAGAGAAAAGGAAGAGACAGGCGTGTTCAATAAAAAGGTGTTATTTATTGATCAGTCTCTTTTCTCATACAAGAGAAATGGATCGATATTATTGCAATACTTATAGCTAAGTAAAGTGCATACATTAAAAGCAATAGTATAAAATAATACTGTAAAAACATTGATATGGTTTCTAAGCCATAAGATGTTTTAAAATGAATAAAATATATTATATACACATATACATTTGACTAAACGTGCTCAACTGGTGTTTCTAGATACGCCTACCCCGTGTACCTGACCTAAGCCTAATACGTGGGCGGGAATAGAAAGTTACAGTTTAAGTTAAGTTTGTTTTTGCCAAGTGAATAACTAAAGAATTCTCTGTGAGGGGTTATTCAGTTCTGTACCTGGAAGTTAGGATGAATGAGGAATGGTATCTCTTTCTCTGGTCTTGATATTCCAGGCTGCCTGCGAGGGCTACCCAGAAACGCCGGTGCTGGATTCTCGGCAGGAGAAAGCAGCGCGTCTCTCAGCGCGTCAGGAAGGCGGGGCTGCTGCCAGCGGGGTCTGCTCTGCTCTTGGCTTCGGCAAGTATGGCTGCTCCGTCTCGTCACCACGCGTGTGTTTGCATAGGGCAAGATCGGTAATATTTATACCTTTAAGGTGCCGAGATTGACGTAAGGATGGACATAGATACGTCAATAAAGATGTCATACGACTTGCTCGTTAGCACATTCTTTTACTGAAGTTCTCGGTGAAATCAAAACAATGGCCGCAGGGTTTTGCCCAGGTTGTCATAGGTTTGATTTGTTATGAGAACTCCGTATGCCTTATCAGGGGCTGGAGGAATATCGCTTGTCTAATTAGATCGCAAGCGTTATGACTTAATCAGATAACACGTTCCTGTGCCGTAGTGTGACTGCGTCAGATAACGGTATCTGCATCATGGGGGTTTTCTGCCTCATGGGCTGACTGCTAGTTAACTTGTTGGTTTGTTTAACTAGAATAGGGTCAGGAATAGGGGGATCGATTCAGAACCTATAGGAATACATAACACCCACTCCACGCTAACTATGTACATATTTACTAATCTAGGCATAGTATAACATAGTACAACATACTATAGAGTAGTGTGTATACCTTACCACCCCAAAATACATAAATGCATTTTGAAATTCTTCAAATATACGGAAAATTTGCAGACATATATATCGTATGCACTCAAGCTATGGAATAATGCTAAAGTAATCACGCATTTGTATACATTATTGCTTATTTGGTATATGAGAATTACACATGAAATGGTTTCTTAAATACAGAAAAAAGTTTCGAGACCATTCCATCACAGAATAAAATATTTGTGAACATACCAGCGGGCAGCTAAAGTCCATAAAGTATCTAAAAATAGAAATCTTAGTTCTTTAGGAATAGTTTCTTACTTTAAGCAGAAGATAAGTGTCCCGAAAAACCGAAAAAATGAATTGGGGCTTCTGAAAGAGTTGCTGTCCGTGAACTGGAGTGAAAAATAGTTCATGTGACTTTATTATTTAAATTTGAAGGCCGAATTCAGGGAACGCCGTGTGCGAGCTTGCTCAAAAGTCTCTATTTCTGTTCGGGTGAGAACATCATATCATTTAGGCTTTCGAAAAAACTGTCAACAGCTTCCTGGGAAAGTTCCACTAACTCGGAAATAGGTGTAATCATGCATTCTTGTGCATGATTGTCTCCATTGACATTCTGATTCGCATTGCTGACAGAAGGTCGTACCTGTTCGATGCTGCTTTCATCTTGAACTTCACTACCCATCAATCGCAGTGGTGAAGCTTCCACGAATGCCGTCATCAGGATTGGTAGCCTTTGAGGGCAGCACAAAGCATGAACCTTGATCGGGCTCAACAATGTTTCTGCATCCATTAGCGCATCCGATTGTAGCGTCAGACAGGTGTCTAACACGCATTCTTCTCCGCATAGCAGACACCTTAATACAGGTAAAACACATCTTTGCCACATTGGTCGAAATGATAGAAACCAAGTCATGTTCAGGTCTCTAAGCCGGGAGAGTCCCAGGATTTTTGATATCCGGTCCCGGTATCCAATGGCTAGGATTGTTTCTTCTCTTGTTGCCAGAGTTTTGTCTGTGACATGGGTTGCCATAACGAAAAATAAGGACTAAGAATAGGATTCCTGCAATTAGTCCCAAGATCAGGGGAAGTCCGCCAAAAATCGAATGGACGAAATCTGGAAAAATACCCAGTATGGCTTTGAATGGTGTTAATGCCATCGAAAATACTGTCTTAAATACCTTTGAGACCCCATTGGTATCAGAAATATTTAAGATTTCATTCAGGATTTCCGCGAAATGTACGGGGGAATTAGTTGATAATAATGTATGTATCTCTGCAGTCGTCCTTGCGACTTGTAGATCATACGTCTCTTTTGATGACGAGAGCCTGGTAGGCGTCTGAAGAAGCACTGTTTTCATTCTGCTTAAAGTATCTATTCGAATAGAAGTAATTTTCAAATCGGGCCATGCCCTTGCCTCCCTGTCTGGGAAGGAGCTGGGGAACAACGAGCGTCCACAGCACTTGACCTTCGCAGTGGTAGTTACTAGATAAGGAGTCCCGGGCATAAGACTACAACATCTGCGGTCTACAATAAGAATGTAACTCCCATTATAGAGTCTTTGAAAGAATGGTTCTATTTCTGTTGCAGGTGCGCCTTGCTGGTGACATGAAAGGTTGTATGAATTCCCTTCACAGGCTCCATGCAAACTAATTCCGTTACACAGAAGTGTGCCACTTAGTGACATCGCACAATTGTTGCCACTAAGAAACACTTTCTGTCCTTTATTACTGACACATGCATGTGAATAGGGCAGGTTCCATGTTGTTTTAAGGTACCCCTTTCCCAATTTCTCGTACATGCCAGCCTGTATATATTTTTGGCAGTATTGAAACCTGAAGGTTGAGATTGGAATATTTATTATCCCATGTATTATCCATTCACTGACAGGTCGTTCTGACATTGTCACTGGTAATCTTTCGAGTTTTTCAATGCTCAAGATTGTATAATCAGCACCCTTTTGTGCCATACTGATTTGTCTATCAGTAAGGTTAAAGATTTGGAATAATGACGTTGTGTTGATTAGACGCCAAGGCACATAGCCTGAACGCAGATTTTGTAACGTCCAGCCAAGCTGTACAATAGAACGCAATTGTGACTGACCGTGTTGTAATAACAGTAAGTCTTGCGATAATATATCGATTGCTGAAGACACAATGCTGTCCAAAGAAAAAATTCTGGAGGACAGAGTCATTAACCCATTGTCCACTACAGAAAGTGATTTTTCCAAATTAATACGGTCAATTTCCCGTATTCTCTCTGCTGTTTCAATTTGAGTAACCTTCCAGGCCTCATTGTATGCTGCATATACAGAGGCTGCTATGAAACGCTTTCGACGCTGTTTGCGTGGTCCCAAAGTGAAATCACGCAAGTCAGCACCATCAGTAAGTAAAGTTAGGTGTTGCTTAATTTCTGCCAGTGTGGAAGTTTGTAGCCATTGAAGGCATAATTTGCCCACACTGTAGGTGGTTATTATCCCTGGGTGATGTCTTTGAGGATATCTAGGGTCTGGCCTGGTCATTTTTAGCCCCTGCGTTTTGTTCAGGAATCTGTCTTGACAGTTATTAGTATCTGTGGGCCAGATCAACCACTGTTTCCAATCAGGATGTGTTCTGTTTTGGTTTAATATATGGTTTACGTCTATCTCTTCATCTGTATCAGAGTTATTGCTAAACATTGTTGGCTTTGGAATAGACGGTTTATTTAAATCTTTGATTTTGGCTAAGCCAAGACAGGTGGTCTGTTGAACAGTGTCATTTAAAAATATCATTTGTTCTGGGATCATGCAGGCTCTGAACAAAGCTTCTATACCCTGTACTTGCCAATCTTTTGTACCCCAAACACTTTTCAATTCAACATTTTTGTCCCAATAATCAAAACCAAAAGTATTCATTTGTTCAAAGAATGAGTCTGAATATATCAATTTTGTGTTGGTTATCATGGTCTTGGTCCCTGTCTTATTTGATAATTTAAAATAAAATGCTTCAGCGTTACTTGTGTTAAAACCTGAAAAATATGAATATTTGTCGTAAACGGTTCTTGAGCTCCCTTTTGGAGGTGTTGCACAATGTTCCCATTGATTATAGTTTAAAACATTTCTAGTTTGTGCAGATCTATGTAAAAAATGGTTACCATAGTGGTTATAACAGTACATACTATCATAATTTGAAGAACCCTGCAAATAATCATGTTTGGTAAATTTAGCAGACATTACTAAATCAGACATCATATTATTAATGCTTTCGAAGTCCCAATCATCAGCAAATGAGTTTGGTTTTACAAAGTCACTCAAGGAGATCTTAATTTGGTGTGGATATTTCAGGATCTCGACCGGACTATAAATTTCATAGTCAGTGTTGTCCCAGGCTACCCCACCAGGTATCGGATTGGCTGTGAAGTTGGCTGAAGAAAGTTCTCTTTTCTCGACGTGTGAAGATGTGTGTGGTTTGAGGATCAAGTTGATTTTCTGACTTGCTGTGTCCATTTTTGCATATTTTCCCTCAATAAAGCGTCCCAATGTTAGTATCATGATGAGCCAAAGTATGAGGATAAATGCACCAAAACCCACCCAAAATTCAATCCATGGAGAAATCAGATATGTTTCTTTCAGTTGTTTCAAAAGTTCCTTAGCTTTATCTTTAAAGGTTTTTGATGATGGCTGTGTCTTTGATTCACTGAAGCCTTCAGAGGAATCATCGAAGTTTATGAAGTATCCGGATGCAGTTCTGTCAATTGTTCCAATTGCTTCAGGATTTCTGTTTCTTGCATTTTCGTTTGGTACTTCATTATAGATTGGTGTGTCTCTGCTAAATGTTTTTATTTGGGTTTTCAGAGGTCTGAGTTCTATTGCATTGCTGCATAGTCCTTGTTGTTCTTCTGTAGGCGTTTCAAATGTGATGAGCCTCTTCGTAAGAACCTCTGTACTGGTAGCAAACCTTGGTGTTCTGCTACTTATTGGGAGTCCACTTGGCCTACTGTTTGTTATCGGCCACATGTTGTGGTTTTACCAGGTCGATGGATACAACTCGGTTCTCCTTTTTACCAGCAAGTGGCGGTAGTACAACTGATCTTGTCCCGTTGACAGACAAGACAGGAACTGCTTTTCTGTAAGAAGGCCCAAATTCCTTTTTTACCGCGATCTTCTCCCTGACTAGATCCCCGACTTTAGGAATCCAGACAGGTCTTGCTGGGACAGGTGGTGGTTCTTCAGTGGTTGTTGGCTGTTGTTTCAACTTTATGTTGCTCAGGTCTTTTCTTGTTTTGTTTAAGTCCTGCAAAATAGCCAAACGGTCTTTGATATCAAAGCTTTTTTCTTTCACCACTGAAGTCTGACTGTCAAGGTCAGAGATAATCATCCTAGTTCCGAATAATAATTCGTACGGACTGAATCCCTTCAGAGAATTTCTTGGCAAGTTATTGAGACTACGTTGGACACTTATTAGATGTTTGACCCACCCAGCTCCCGAACCTAATATCCTTTCCGTTATAGATTGCTTTATGCCTTGGTTTTTTCTTTACACCATCCCGTACCCTCAGGAAGGAAGTGAGAAGATTCCCGCTGGGCTATGCTCATTTGGCCATGTTTCCCCCCATGCTTGAGGGCTAGAGTGGAGACAATGGTCAAACATAGCATGCTCTTAGCGTATATGCCATTTAGACTCGCAAATCTTTGTATAACAGTCCGGACGTCAGCCGAGTGCTGGTGATCTACATTATAAGTGGAACTAGCCTGTATAAGTTAATCGCAACCCTTCCTTTTTACTCCTGATTTCTCCTGGAGTAAACCGACGAGGTATTAAACTGTTTCTCTCCCCACTGCGATCTCTGTTGCAGTTTGGGCAGTTTTTTACAAACATGGTGTGACGCAGGCTCATGCCTGGCCACCAGTACCGCGATTGTAATTCTTCCAGAGAATCTTTTAGTTTGAGGTGTCTGAGACCCTCGCCCATATGTGCGTCTGCGATTAACAAGTTTCTCCTGTCCATGTTTGGGATCACTCTATCCCCCACTCCAGGGATTCGAGCAAAAGGGACGGAGTTTGCATCGATTATGTATGTATAATTGAGTGGATAGTTGATCGGTAACGCTGAGCAGTCGCCTTTTGATGACGTTTTCACTGCCAGCACTGTTTCACCGTCAATGTATTTTAATGTACGCTTTTTTCGATCTACGGGAGCCGTTTTAGTGGCTGCCGCTGTGGCTGTTTCAGCCAATGAATTCCCTGCAACGTGAACGCCATCACGCTGATGACTCAGTGAGTGTGTCACGTGAGTCTTTGGTAGTTCTTTTTGTAAAAGAGCTATTTGTTCCCAGAGCAGTTTCTGCTTTATTGGTGCATCTGTGTCATCTTTGTAACCGTTTTGAATCCATGTCTGCAAATCCTTGTTATATGATTTGACGCAGTAATATGAATCTGACACTATAAGTGTCGGGAATTCGCGATCCGCATTATCTAGCGCCATTTTCAATGCTATTATTTCTGTTTGTTGTTCAGAATTAGTTTCTACTGAGTGTGTTTTTGTTAATAGAGGTTTTAGTTTACCTCCGCGCCACACTTCTTTTGTAATCCCACATGTGGGGTTGTATGCTTGTTCTCCCCAAACGGGAGGTTGAGCATGTCCGTCTGTATAAATTACACAGGCGTAATGTCGTAAAGGCAGAATGTCGATTGGCAGAGGGTATGTTTTTTCATATTCTAGATTTTTTAACTCTTCTAGTTCTTAGAAAATTGTCAACCAGGCTATACTTGATAATTCATATCCTACGTACAAGACTGTTAGATGGGCAATTCTGGATTTTTTAAAATTGAATTTGTAACCCTCTGCTGCGAACCCAAGTATTATGGTGTTCACTCTCTTCAAGTGAGTCTCCAAGTCATCATCTGTTAAGTAAATGTCATTGACATAAGATAATGCTTCATCATCATATAGTTGTAGTAATTCTGTTACTCTCGCTGAGAATACCCCCGGGCTGTTCTTGTACCCCTGGGCTAACCGACAGAATTGTTTTTGAGTGCCATTTATTGAGAATGCAGTTAAATATCTGCTCTCTGGTGCTATGTTTTGACAAAAGAATCCATTAGAGATGTCTAATGTTGTTTTGTATTTGTTGCGCACTATGTTATTCATTAGTGCAGCACTGTGTGAGTTTTGCACTGCAAAAGTTTTACAACATGTGTTCAGGTGTCGGTAATCCAAAACTAGACGATATAAATTGTCTGGTTTGGAGACCGGAAACAAAGGGTTGTTCATTTGCGAGGTGCAAGTTTCAATCACCCCCTGGTATTCTAGCTGATCTAGTATTTCATTTACCTGTTTTTTAGCTTCTTGCTTAATTGGGTACTGCCTTTGTGCAGTTGGTTGTGATTTTAACTTGATTTTGTGAGGAGGAGAGTCCTCATCCCATCCTACATGATTTTTATATAAGGCAGGAGCTAAAGCCACTGCCCATTTTCTGGCAAGTGTGTATTTTTTATGAATCGGGATATGATTCGAGAAGGCAGGCATAATTACTTCTTCGCCATGAGGGCACTCCCTTACAAACTCTGGTGGCCAGTCTTTTTCAGCTAGAAGGATATCATAGCCCTTGGAGAGATTATCCCAAAATAGTCCCCTTATTTTCCTAGTCTTATCTCCCTCTATACGCAATGTTATTTCGTATATTTTGTGAGGTTTGCTAACTCTGGTGTCAGCAGTTTCCACTTGAAGATATTCATTCGTGTCCACTGTCTCCAGATGATTCATAAGGACTTTGCGAGCTATGCTCACTTCTGCTGCGCTGTCTAGCATTGTCTGAGCCCACTCTCCGTTTTTCAGTTGTGTCCTCAGTATTCTCGGCATTGTTAACTACCTTGATACTGGCTACCTTCTTTTTTGGAAATTGTAATTTCTTTTTTAGCTGAGCAGGTTCCTTGTCTTTGGACTTGGTGTGCTCTTCTCTTTGTTCTGATCGTCCTCTTCTTTCCGATTTCTGCGAGGAAGTCTGAAAAGATTGAGAGGGACGTGTATCAATGTCTTGATATCTATCAGGCTTTTTTATATTATCCCTATTTCTAAGGTTATATCTTTTCCCAGAGGGGTCACTCTGGGGTGACCTGTGTCTTTGGTTCGGAGATTTTTCTCTTCGCCTAGGAGACCTTCCTCTGGACTGGAATTTCTTTTCTTTAGGAGTGGATTGTTTGTTTCCATCCCAGTTCTTTTTTGGTGAATTATTATTAACAAATATTTTTTCTGGACTTTCAGTCAGTTGTGGTTTTACTGGTATTCCACCTAAACTATCTCTACCTAGTTCCTCATAGGATTTTTCTATGATTCTGGCAATTTCAGCTGGTTGGTCTGCTATATCTGTCTCTTTTAACCTCTGGCGGATCGCCACGTTTGCTGCTTCTCCCTTTATGTTGGCTAATAATATAGCCGAGACCTGCTTGAAGTCTTTTAGTAATTTCATACCAAGAGTTAAAGCGGGTTCAGGTCCATATTCATCTTGAATTTGTTTTAGCACATCTGGTATTACCGAAATGGATGGAACACCGTGCGTTTTTGTGTAGATGGAAGCAAAGACTGTACCCCAGGTGTCACAGTCCTCAATGTGTGGTGCGATTCCCATTGGAAGGCAGATAGTCAGAATCCTGTGCTTTTCTAGCGGGGTGGTGTCAGGAAACACCGCCTCTATTTGGGTGATTTTCTGTGCCAGCCAGAATGGTATTTGTTCCCGTTTAGCCGGTACTTTACCTAGGCAGGATTGGATGTTCTGTGGTGTAATTTTATTTGTGTTCCCCTGGTGAGGGGTCAGCTGTGGAAGTTTAATCGCTGGCTGAATTGTTGATGTCCGCATCACATACTGAACTAATTGTCTATGAATTTTTATTAATTGTTTTAGCTGTGTTAACAGCTCTGCTGCAGACATCCCATTGATGTCTGGATGTGGTGTGTATCCGGCTAGGACCGGCCACGTTGCTCCTGGTCTACCTAAAGGACTGAGCCTGGTGATGTGATTATTATGTTTTAGGGCGCCATCAAATAAGAGCAAATGCTCTTGAAATTTGAGTGGTACTTCCACCTCCTCGAAAGGAGTGTACTCATTAGGAGGTTCCTCTATTTTGTAATAGTGGAAGTACTTTGTTACAGCATTTGCTGCTGGAAAATGTATCCATGAATAGTATACCTCTGTCTGCCGATATTCGTGTGCCTCAATTACGAATATGACTGTGCCACCTCTAGGTGTCAGTCCATTTTCTATAAGTTTCAGGGTTATAGATCTCCTTTTGATGACCGGGATGAGTATTATATCCCCGTCCGCATCTAGTGCTGCAGCATCAGCCGCTGCGAGTTCAGCTGCTAATCTAACTGCCTCTCTTTCTTCTTCATTGTCTGACATTTTACTGTCCTGAAGTTTATTTCTTTTGTTTGCAGATCAGGTTTCTTATGGAAACAAAGATTAGATGCACAATATTTTGGAACAGTGTATCCTTCAACGTTGACTATACCAAGAACCATACATAGGAGTTCCCTCCTGCGAGGTCTGGCGGATATAACCTTTCACCCACTCCAGACGTCTTTGGAGTATTTGGGAAAAGGGGTCTGAGTGAGAAAGCACGACTGAGTTACTCTAAATGTCTTACGTTAGTTTTATCGCCCTTTCCAAATGCGTTGGGCGCCATGTAGTGTAGTTCCTATCATCCCAATAGGCTCTGCGCATTGGAATAATACCTACAGCAGTAAAGGCCTAGGCCAGACGTTAACTAGGTCTACTACTGTCGATACTAGACTTAAAGTTTTGGGTTTGCCAGCTTAGCTCAGAGTTCACTAGAAACTTTCTCGAATGTTCAAGGAGGACTTAACTTCCCTGATTAGACAAGAAGGGATTTAGTTTCTGACAACCATAGAACATGACAACTTTGCTCTCCCCTAATCAAGAGTATATCTCGAGAGTCGTGTGAACAAAAGGCAATTTATTTTACTCAGTCAGTACGTGCATTCTTAGTCTCATCAGAATGTAGAGAAAAGGAAGAGACAGGCGTGTTCAATAAAAAGGTGTTATTTATTGATCAGTCTCTTTTCTCATACAAGAGAAATGGATCGATATTATTGCAATACTTATAGCTAAGTAAAGTGCATACATTAAAAGCAATAGTATAAAATAATACTGTAAAAACATTGATATGGTTTCTAAGCCATAAGATGTTTTAAAATGAATAAAATATATTATATACACATATACATTTGACTAAACGTGCTCAACTGGTGTTTCTAGATACGCCTACCCCGTGTACCTGACCTAAGCCTAATACGTGGGCGGGAATAGAAAGTTACAGTTTAAGTTAAGTTTGTTTTTGCCAAGTGAATAACTAAAGAATTCTCTGTGAGGGGTTATTCAGTTCTGTACCTGGAAGTTAGGATGAATGAGGAATGGTATCTCTTTCTCTGGTCTCGATATTCCAGGCTGCCTGCGAGGGCTACCCAGAAACGCCGGTGCTGGATTCTCGGCAGGAGAAAGCAGCGCGTCTCTCAGCGCGTCAGGAAGGCGGGGCTGCTGCCAGCGGGGTCTGCTCTGCTCTTGGCTTCGGCAAGTATGGCTGCTCCGTCTCGTCACCACGCGTGTGTTTGCATAGGGCAAGATCGGTAATATTTATACCTTTAAGGTGCCGAGATTGACGTAAGGATGGACATAGATACGTCAATAAAGATGTCATACGACTTGCTCGTTAGCACATTCTTTTACTGAAGTTCTCGGTGAAATCAAAACAATGGCCGCAGGGTTTTGCCCAGGTTGTCATAGGTTTGATTTGTTATGAGAACTCCGTATGCCTTATCAGGGGCTGGAGGAATATCGCTTGTCTAATTAGATCGCAAGCGTTATGACTTAATCAGATAACACGTTCCTGTGCCGTAGTGTGACTGCGTCAGATAACGGTATCTGCATCATGGGGGTTTTCTGCCTCATGGGCTGACTGCTAGTTAACTTGTTGGTTTGTTTAACTAGAATAGGGTCAGGAATAGGGGGATCGATTCAGAACCTATAGGAATACATGACACCCACTCCACGCTAACTATGGACATATTTACTAATCTAGGCATAGTATAACATAGTACAACATACTATAGAGTAGTGTGTATACCTTACCACCCCAAAATACATAAATGCATTTTGAAATTCTTCAAATATACGGAAAATTTGCAGACATATATATCGTATGCACTCAAGCTATGGAATAATGCTAAAGTAATCACGCATTTGTATACATTATTGCTTATTTGGTATATGAGAATTACACATGAAATGGTTTCTTAAATACAGAAAAAAGTTTCGAGACCATTCCATCACAGAATAAAATATTTGTGAACATACCAGCGGGCAGCTAAAGTCTATAAAGTATCTAAAAATAGAAATCTTAGTTCTTTAGGAATAGTTTCTTACTTTAAGCAGAAGATAAGTGTCCCGAAAAACCGAAAAAATGAATTGGGGCTTCTGAAAGAGTTGCTGTCCGTGAACTGGAGTGAAAAATAGTTCATGTGACTTTATTATTTAAATTTGAAGGCCGAATTCAGGGAACGCCGTGTGCGAGCTTGCTCAAAAGTCTCTATTTCTGTTCGGGTGAGAACATCATATCATTTAGGCTTTCGAAAAAACTGTCAACAGCTTCCTGGGAAAGTTCCACTAACTCGGAAATAGGTGTAATCATGCATTCTTGTGCATGATTGTCTCCATTGACATTCTGATTCGCATTGCTGACAGAAGGTCGTACCTGTTCGATGCTGCTTTCATCTTGAACTTCACTACCCATCAATCGCAGTGGTGAAGCTTCCACGAATGCCGTCATCAGGATTGGTAGCCTTTGAGGGCAGCACAAAGCATGAACCTTGATCGGGCTCAACAATGTTTCTGCATCCATTGGCGCATCCGATTGTAGCGTCAGACAGGTGTCTAACACGCATTCTTCTCCGCATAGCAGACACCTTAATACAGGTAAAACACATCTTTGCCACATTGGTCGAAATGATAGAAACCAAGTCATGTTCAGGTCTCTAAGCCGGGAGAGTCCCAGGATTTTTGATATCCGGTCCCGGTATCCAATGGCTAGGATTGTTTCTTCTCTTGTCGCCAGAGTTTTGTCTGTGACATGGGTTGCCATAACGAAAAATAAGGACTAAGAATAGGATTCCTGCAATTAGTCCCAAGATCAGGGGAAGTCCGCCAAAAATCGAATGGACGAAATCTGGAAAAATACCCAGTATGGCTTTGAATGGTGTTAATGCCATCAAAAATACTGTCTTAAATACCTTTGAGACCCCATTGGTATCAGAAATATTTAAGATTTCATTCAGGATTTCCGCGAAATGTACGGGGGAATTAGTTGATAATAATGTATGTATCTCTGCAGTCGTCCTTGCGTCTCTTTTGATGACGAGAGCCTGGTAGGCGTCTGAAGAAGCACTGTTTTCATTCTGCTTAAAGTATCTATTCGAATAGAAGTAATTTTCAAATCGGGCCATGCCCTTGCCTCCCTGTCCGGGAAGGAGCTGGGGAACAACGAGCGTCCACAGCACTTGACCTTCGCAGTGGTAGTTACTAGATAAGGAGTCCCGGGCATAAGACTACAACATCTGCGGTCTACAATAAGAATGTAACTCCCATTATAGAGTCTTTGAAAGAATGGTTCTATTTCTGTTGCAGGTGCGCCTTGCTGGTGACATGAAAGGTTGTATGAATTCCCTTCACAGGCTCCATGCAAACTAATTCCGTTACACAGAAGTGTGCCACTTAGTGACATCGCACAATTGTTGCCACTAAGAAACACTTTCTGTCCTTTATTACTGACACATGCATGTGAATAGGGCAGGTTCCATGTTGTTTTAAGGTACCCCTTTCCCAATTTCTCGTACATGCCAGCCTGTATATATTTTTGGCAGTATTGAAACCTGAAGGTTGAGATTGGAATATTTATTATCCCATGTATTATCCATTCACTGACAGGTCGTTCTGACATTGTCACTGGTAATCTTTCGAGTTTTTCAATGCTCAAGATTGTATAATCAGCACCCTTTTGTGCCATACTGATTTGTCTATCAGTAAGGTTAAAGATTTGGAATAATGACGTTGTGTTGATTAGACGCCAAGGCACATAGCCTGAACGCAGATTTTGTAACGTCCAGCCAAGCTGTACAATAGAACGCAATTGTGACTGACCGTGTTGTAATAACAGTAAGTCTTGCGATAATATATCGATTGCTGAAGACACAATGCTGTCCAAAGAAAAAATTCTGGAGGACAGAGTCATTAACCCATTGTCCACTACAGAAAGTGATTTTTCCAAATTAATACGGTCAATTTCCCGTATTCTCTCTGCTGTTTCAATTTGAGTAACCTTCCAGGCCTCATTGTATGCTGCATATACAGAGGCTGCTATGAAACGCTTTCGACGCTGTTTGCGTGGTCCCAAAGTGAAATCACGCAAGTCAGCACCATCAGTAAGTAAAGTTAGGTGTTGCTTAATTTCTGCCAGTGTGGAAGTTTGTAGCCATTGAAGGCATAATTTGCCCACACTGTAGGTGGTTATTATCCCTGGGTGATGTCTTTGAGGATATCTAGGGTCTGGCCTGGTCATTTTTAGCCCCTGCGTTTTGTTCAGGAATCTGTCTTGACAGTTATTAGTATCTGTGGGCCAGATCAACCACTGTTTCCAATCAGGATGTGTTCTGTTTTGGTTTAATATATGGTTTACGTCTATCTCTTCATCTGTATCAGAGTTATTGCTAAACATTGTTGGCTTTTGAATAGACGGTTTATTTAAATCTTTGATTTTGGCTAAGCCAAGACAGGTGGTCTGTTGCAGTGTCATTTAAAAATATCATTTGTTCTGGGATCATGCAGGCTCTGAACAAAGCTTCTATACCCTGTACTTGCCAATCTTTTGTACCCCAAACACTTTTCAATTCAACATTTTTGTCCCAATAATCAAAACCAAAAGTATTCATTTGTTCAAAGAATGAGTCTGAATATATCAATTTTGTGTTGGTTATCATGGTCTTGGTCCCTGTCTTATTTGATAATTTAAAATAAAATGCTTCAGCGTTACTTGTGTTAAAACCTGAAAAATATGAATATTTGTCGTAAACGGTTCTTGAGCTCCCTTTTGGAGGTGTTGCACAATGTTCCCATTGATTATAGTTTAAAACATTTCTAGTTTGTGCAGATCTATGTAAAAAATGGTTACCATAGTGGTTATAACAGTACATACTATCATAATTTGAAGAACCCTGCAAATAATCATGTTTGGTAAATTTAGCAGACATTACTAAATCAGACATCATATTATTAATGCTTTCGAAGTCCCAATCATCAGCAAATGAGTTTGGTTTTACAAAGTCACTCAAGGAGATCTTAATTTGGTGTGGATATTTCAGGATCTCGACCGGACCATAAATTTCATAGTCAGTGTTGTCCCAGGCTACCCCACCAGGTATCGGATTGGCTGTGAAGTTGGCTGAAGAAAGTTCTCTTTTCTCGACGTGTGAAGATGTGTGTGGTTTGAGGATCAAGTTGATTTTCTGACTTGCTGTGTCCATTTTTGCATATTTTCCCTCAATAAAGCGTCCCAATGTTAGTATCATGATGAGCCAAAGTATGAGGATAAATGCACCAAAACCCACCCAAAATTCAATCCATGGAGAAATCAGATATGTTTCTTTCAGTTGTTTCAAAAGTTCCTTAGCTTTATCTTTAAAGGTTTTTGATGATGGCTGTGTCTTTGATTCACTGAAGCCTTCAGAGGAATCATCGAAGTTTATGAAGTATCCGGATGCAGTTCTGTCAATTGTTCCAATTGCTTCAGGATTTCTGTTTCTTGCATTTTCGTTTGGTACTTCATTATAGATTGGTGTGTCTCTGCTAAATGTTTTTATTAGGGTTTTCAGAGGTCTGAGTTCTATTGCATTGCTGCATAGTCCTTGTTGTTCTTCTGTAGGCGTTTCGAATGTGATGAGCCTCTTCGTAAGAACCTCTGTACTGGTAGCAAACCTTGGTGTTCTGCTACTTATTGGGAGTCCACTTGGCCTACTGTTTGTTATCGGCCACATGTTGTGGTTTTACCAGGTCGATGGATACAACTCGGTTCTCCTTTTTACCAGCAAGTGGCGGTAGTACAACTGATCTTGTCCCGTTGACAGACAAGACAGGAACTGCTTTTCTGTAAGAAGGCCCAAATTCCTTTTTTACCGCGATCTTCTCCCTGACTAGATTCCCGACTTTAGGAATCCAGACAGGTCTTGCTGGGACAGGTGGTGGTTCTTCAGTGGTTGTTGGCTGTTGTTTCAACTTTATGTTGCTCAGGTCTTTTCTTGTTTTGTTTAAGTCCTGCAAAATAGCCAAACGGTCTTTGATATCAAAGCTTTTTTCTTTCACCACTGAAGTCTGACTGTCAAGGTCAGAGATAATCATCCTAGTTCCGAATAATAATTCGTACGGACTGAATCCCTTCAGAGAATTTCTTGGCAAGTTATTGAGACTACGTTGGACACTTATTAGATGTTTGACCCACCCAGCTCCCGAACCTAATATACTTTCCGTTATAGATTGCTTTATGCCTTGGTTTTTTCTTTACACCATCCCGTACCCTCAGGAAGGAAGTGAGAAGATTCCCGCTGGGCTATGCTCATTTGACCATGTTTCCCCCCATGCTTGAGGGCTAGAGTGGAGACAATGGTCAAACATAGCATGCTCTTAGCGTATATGCCATTTAGACTCGCAAATCTTTGTATAACAGTCCGGACGTCAGCCGAGTGCTGGTGATCTACATTATAAGTGGAACTAGCCTGTATAAGTTAATCGCAACCCTTCCTTTTTACTCCTGATTTCTCCTGGAGTAAACCGACGAGGTATTAAACTGTTTCTCTCCCCACTGCGATCTCTGTTGCAGTTTGGGCAGTTTTTTACAAACATGGTGTGACGCAGGCTCATGCCTGGCCACCAGTACCGCGATTGTAATTCTTCCAGAGAATCTTTTAGTTTGAGGTGTCTGAGACCCTCGCCCATATGTGCGTCTGCGATTAACAAGTTTCTCCTGTCCATGTTTGGGATCACTCTATCCCCCACTCCAGGGATTCGAGCAAAAGGGACGGAGTTTGCATCGATTATGTATGTATAATTGAGTGGATAGTTGATCGGTAACGCTGAGCAGTCGCCTTTTGATGACGTTTTCACTGCCAGCACTGTTTCACCGTCAATGTATTTTAATGTACGCTTTTTTCGATCTACGGGAGCCGTTTTAGTGGCTGCCGCTGTGGCTGTTTCAGCCAATGAATTCCCTGCAACATGAACGCCATCACGCTGATGACTCAGTGAGTATGTCACGTGAGTCTTTGGTAGTTCTTTTTGTAAAAGAGCTATTTGTTCCCAGAGCAGTTTCTGCTTTATTGGTGCATCTGTGTCATCTTTGTAACCGTTTTGAATCCATGTCTGCAAATCCTTGTTATATGATTTGACGCAGTAATATGAATCTGACACTATGTGTCGGGAATTCGCGATCCGCATTATCTAGCGCCATTTTCAATGCTATTATTTCGGTTTGTTGTTCAGAATTAGTTTCTACTGAGTGTGTTTTTGTTAATAGAGGTTTTAGTTTACCTCCGCGCCACACTTCTTTTGTAATCCCACATGTGGGGTTGTATGCTTGTTCTCCCCAAACGGGAGGTTGAGCATGTCCGTCTGTATAAATTACACAGGCGTAATGTCGTAAAGGCAGAATGTCGATTGGCAGAGGGTATGTTTTTTCATATTCTAGATTTTTTAACTCTTCTAGTTCTTAGAAAATTGTCAACCAGGCTATACTTGATAATTCATATCCTACGTACAAGACTGTTAGATGGGCAATTCTGGATTTTTTAAAATTGAATTTGTAACCCTCTGCTGCGAACCCAAGTATTATGGTGTTCACTCTCTTCAAGTGAGTCTCCAAGTCATCATCTGTTAAGTAAATGTCATCGACATAAGATAATGCTTCATCATCATATAGTTGTAGTAATTCTGTTACTCTCGCTGAGAATACCCCCGGGCTGTTCTTGTACCCCTGGGCTAACCGACAGAATTGTTTTTGAGTGCCATTTATTGAGAATGCAGTTAAATATCTGCTCTCTGGTGCTATGTTTTGACAAAAGAATCCATTAGAGATGTCTAATGTTGTTTTGTATTTGTTGCGCACTATGTTATTCATTAGTGCAGCACTGTGTGAGTTTTGCACTGCAAAAGTTTTACAACATGTGTTAAGGTGTCGGTAATCCAAAACTAGACGATATGAATTGTCTGGTTTGGAGACCGGAAACAAAGGGTTGTTCATTTGCGAGGTGCAAGTTTCAATCACCCCCTGGTATTCTAGCTGATCTAGTATTTCATTTACCTGTTTTTTAGCTTCTTGCTTAATTGGGTACTGCCTTTGTGCAGTTGGTTGTGATTTTAACTGGATTTTGTGAGGAGGAGAGTCCTCATCCCATCCTACATGATTTTTATATAAGGCAGGAGCTAAAGCCACTGCCCATTTTCTGGCAAGTGTGTATTTTTTATGAATCGGGATATGATTCGAGAAGGCAGGCATAATTACTTCTTCGCCATGAGGGCACTCCCTTACAAACTCTGGTGGCCAGTCTTTTTCAGCTAGAAGGATATCATAGCCCTTGGAGAGATTATCCCAAAATAGTCCCCTTATTTTCCTAGTCTTATCTCCCTCTATACGCAATGTTATTTCGTATATTTTGTGAGGTTTGCTAACTCTGGTGTCAGCAGTTTCCACTTGAAGATATTCATTCGTGTCCACTGTCTCCAGATGATTCATAAGGACTTTGCGAGCTATGCTCACTTCTGCTGCGCTGTCTAGCATTGTCTGAGCCCACTCTCCGTTTTTCAGTTGTGTCCTCAGTATTCTCGGCATTGTTAACTACCTTGATACTGGCTACCTTCTTTTTTGGAAATTGTAATTTCTTTTTTAGCTGAGCAGGTTCCTTGTCTTTGGACTTGGTGTGCTCTTCTCTTTGTTCTGATCGTCCTCTTCTTTCCGATTTCTGCGAGGAAGTCTGAAAAGATTGAGAGGGACGTGTATCAATGTCTTAATATCTATCAGGCTTTTTTATATTATCCCTATTTCTAAGGTTATATCTTTTCCCAGAGGGGTCACTCTGGGGTGACCTGTGTCTTTGGTTCGGAGATTTTTCTCTTCGCCTAGGAGACCTTCCTCTGGACTGGAATTTCTTTTCTTTAGGAGTGGATTGTTTGTTTCCATCCCAGTTCTTTTTTGGTGAATTATTATTAACAAATATTTTTTCTGGACTTTCAGTCAGTTGTGGTTTTACTGGTATTCCACCTAAACTATCTCTACCTAGTTCCTCATAGGATTTTTCTATGATTCTGGCAATTTCAGCTGGTTGGTCTGCTATATCTGCCTCTTTTAACCTCTGGCGGATCGCCACGTTTGCTGCTTCTCCCTTTATGTTGGCTAATAATATAGCCGAGACCTGCTTGAAGTCTTTTAGTAATTTCATACCAAGAGTTAAAGCGGGTTCAGGTCCATATTCATCTTGAATTTGTTTTAGCACATCTGGTATTACCGAAATGGATGGAACACCGTGCGTTTTTGTGTAGATGGAAGCAAAGACTGTACCCCAAGTGTCACAGTCCTCAATGTGTGGTGCGATTCCCATTGGAAGGCAGATAGTCAGAATCCTGTGCTTTTCTAGCGGGGTGGTGTCAGGAAACACCGCCTCTATTTGGGTGATTTTCTGTGCCAGCCAGAATGGTATTTGTTCCCGTTTAGCCGGTACTTTACCTAGGCAGGATTGGATGTTCTGTGGTGTAATTTTATTTGTGTTCCCCTGGTGAGGGGTCAGCTGTGGAAGTTTAATCGCTGGCTGAATTGTTGATGTCCGCATCACATACTGAACTAATTGTCTATGAATTTTTATTAATTGTTTTAGCTGTGTTAACAGCTCTGCTGCAGACATCCCATTGATGTCTGGATGTGGTGTGTATCCGGCTAGGACCGGCCACGTTGCTCCTGGTCTACCTAAAGGACCGAGCCTGGTGATGTGATTATTATGTTTTAGGGCGCCATCAAATAAGAGCAAATGCTCTTGAAATTTGAGTGGTACTTCCACCTCCTCGAAAGGAGTGTACTCATTAGGAGGTTCCTCTATTTTGTAATAGTGGAAGTACTTTGTTACAGCATTTGCTGCTGGAAAATGTATCCATGAATAGTATACCTCTGTCTGCCGATATTCGTGTGCCTCAATTACGAATATGACTGTGCCACCTCTAGGTGTCAGTCCATTTTCTATAAGTTTCAGGGTTATAGATCTCCTTTTGATGACCGGGATGAGTATTATATCCCCGTCCGCATCTAGTGCTGCAGCATCAGCCGCTGCGAGTTCAGCTGCTAATCTAACTGCCTCTCTTTCTTCTTCATTGTCTGACATTTTACTGTCCTGAAGTTTATTTCTTTTGTTTGCAGATCAGGTTTCTTATGGAAAAAAAGATTAGATGCACAATATTTTGGAACAGTGTATCCTTCAACGTTGACTATACCAAGAACCATACATAGGAGTTCCCTCCTGCGAGGTCTGGCGGATATAACCTTTCACCCACTCCAGACGTCTTTGGAGTATTTGGGAAAAGGGGTCTGAGTGAGAAAGCACGACTGAGTTACTCTAAATGTCTTACGTTAGTTTTATCGGCCTTTCCAAACGCGTTGGGCGCCATGTAGTGTAGTTCCTATCATCCCAATAGGCTCTGCGCATTGGAATAATACCTACAGCAGTAAAGGCCTAGGCCAGACGTTAACTAGGTCTACTACTGTCGATACTAGACTTAAAGTTTTGGGTTTGCCAGCTTAGCTCAGAGTTCACTAGAAACTTTCTCGAATGTTCAAGGAGGACTTAACTTCCCTGATTAGACAAGAAGGGATTTAGTTTCTGACAACCATAGAACATGACAACTTTGCTCTCCCCTAATCAAGAGTATATCTCGAGAGTCGTGTGAACAAAAGGCAATTTATTTTACTCAGTCAGTACATGCATTCTTAGTCTCATCAGAATGTAGAGAAAAGGAAGAGACAGGCGTGTTCAATAAAAAGGTGTTATTTATTGATCAGTCTCTTTTCTCATACAAGAGAAATGGATCGATATTATTGCAATACTTATAGCTAAGTAAAGTGCATACATTAAAAGCAATAGTATAAAATAATACTGTAAAAACATTGATATGGTTTCTAAGCCATAAGATGTTTTAAAATGAATAAAATATATTATATACACATATACATTTGACTAAACGTGCTCAACTGGTGTTTCTAGATACGCCTACCCCGTGTACCTGACCTAAGCCTAATACGTGGGCGGGAATAGAAAGTTACAGTTTAAGTTAAGTTTGTTTTTGCCAAGTGAATAACTAAAGAATTCTCTGTGAGGGGTTATTCAGTTCTGTACCTGGAAGTTAGGATGAATGAGGAATGGTATCTCTTTCTCTGGTCTCGATATTCCAGGCTGCCTGCGAGGGCTACCCAGAAACGCCGGTGCTGGATTCTCGGCAGGAGAAAGCAGCGCGTCTCTCAGCGCGTCAGGAAGGCGGGGCTGCTGCCAGCGGGGTCTGCTCTGCTCTTGGCTTCGGCAAGTATGGCTGCTCCGTCTCGTCACCACGCGTGTGTTTGCATAGGGCAAGATCTGTAATATTTATACCTTTAAGGTGCCGAGATTGACGTAAGGATGGACATAGATACGTCAATAAAGATGTCATACGACTTGCTCGTTAGCACATTCTTTTACTGAAGTTCTCGGTGAAATCAAAACAATGGCCGCAGGGTTTTGCCCAGGTTGTCATAGGTTTGATTTGTTATGAGAACTCCGTATGCCTTATCAGGGGCTGGAGGAATATCGCTTGTCTAATTAGATCGCAAGCGTTATGACTTAATCAGATAACACGTTCCTGTGCCGTAGTGTGACTGCGTCAGATAACGGTATCTGCATCATGGGGGTTTTCTGCCTCATGGGCTGACTGCTAGTTAACTTGTTGGTTTGTTTAACTAGAATAGGGTCAGGAATAGGGGGATCGATTCAGAACCTATAGGAATACATGACACCATTTTTTATCTGGGAAGCTAGCAGCATCAAATAAAGTTAGTTATAGCTAGGTAGCTTCACCAAGTTTTTTTTTTTTTTTCAGAACAAGAGCTTCACCAAGTTTTAGTGGTGAGGATTGCTTGTTTAGATCCTCATGGGGTCCATTGGTTAGACATGTCATTAGCATGTTATCACATCTAGGTCTTTACAGTTTTGGTTTCATGGTTTTGAGTTTTGGTTATTAAGACACACACACGTTTCCTTATTTCAAATGGAAAGGTGGTAACCGATGATGATAAGTGGACTTGCTGACGGGTACCAGATAGCATTCCCCCTTGTTGTTACTACCGTGCGGTGCCTCCTTTCCGCTCCACACTTTTTTCATGCACATTGGGTGGTTTATGATGGTATAAATATTTTTAGAATTTGGATACACCACAGCTGAGGGACTTAGTTAAGTTCGGAAGCGAATTATAAAGTGTAGGTGACCTCTCCATGGCTGGATACACAGATTTAGGTGTAATGCTGATTGATCAAATAAAAATAAAATAAAAAAATCAGGCCCTTTGTTGATTTATAGACTTTCCAAACTTGCCTTTGCATTAAAAGTTGCTTTAAATCCAACTTCAATAAGTTGAGTTTAATGTAACAATTACTTTGGTACCTTGAAGTACTGCATCTAGTGGTTCCAAGTGAAAGGTAGCACTGAGTACATGGGTGAGTGAAACACCATGTTAGCCAATGGGACTACCAGCCTTATTACAATGAAAACAACAATTTCAAGTTTTCACTTTCAGGACATGTAAAGTTTAAATCCAACATGCCCTTCTTTTTAATATATTGCCCCCTGCCTTATGGGCTACCAAGGCCTGCCTTAGGGGTGACTTTTAAGTATTAAAAAGTTGGGTTTGGACTTGGCAAATGGGTTATTTGTCAAGCCCTGTTAACAGTTTAAAAGCTGCCCGGCTAGGGTGCTATGGAAGAACTAAAGCTATATTTTCACTTTGTCACAGCAGTGTCGACAACAAGTAATGCAGTCAAATAGTGACTTTTAACTTACTGTCTCTGAGTAGACCTTGTATCATATAATAGGGTCTTATTGGCAAGTTAAATTTGCTAATCAGGTTTTGGCCAATTGCACATATACTTTGAGGGGGTCAGACCATGTCCCCTAAGGCCTTTTCAGCGGGACCGAGAGTACTTCAAAGTAAAAAATAAAACAGCAGCATCAGTCCAAAATTTTTGGAGTGATCATACAAAAAGAGGCACTTACTTACACCATTTATTCGTAATCGTTATTTATCATTATCCGACATCAACTGCATCAGATACGGTTCTAGATACAGAGAGAAAAGAAAAGGGGAGATTGGTCATCCTATCTCTCGATATTGAAATTGATTAGGGGGCAAGAGTCATAAGGAAACTAGCAGTTGGTCCATTATATAGTTTCTGTACCATACATGTAAAATCTGGACTGAACCTCGTGGATTTTAGAACTGATGATATAAATCTCCATGAGAAGCAAACAAAAGCCTTTTTAGGTCGAGGGACCTATAAGCTGCGAAGCAGCTTCCGGTCCGGAGATTTAATGTTAGTTAGTAGGGCTTCAGAACCCGCCTCCCTGCCCTGTCTCTCCACCATTGGCTGGCTTCCTAAACGGAGGCCAGCCATTGGAGGAGAGAGCCGTCCCTCCAAAGAAGCCCCGTCTTTTTCGGATTTGGGGGCGTAAGTTTTGCTGTTCTTTAGACAGTGACGTTGTCTGTCACTCAAAACAGCAAAACCCCGCCCCGAATCCGAAAAATTCTGAAGCTGGCGGGCGCCATTTTGCTGGTCGAGCAGCGTCTACCAGGACATGAGGTAAGCCTCTGCTCCCCTGTTTGTGCCTTTCTTCGTGCCCCCCCCCCTGTTTGTGCCGTTGTTTCTTGCCTCTGACTCCCTGTTTGGCAACCCTTGCCCTCCGCCCGCACATCTGGTTTTCCCTTCCTCCCGTGTGCTGTTTTTCGTGCTTCTGTCCCCTGTTTGTTTTTTTGCCTGTTTACTTAATGACGCTGTTCGAGGTTGCGGGCTTTCACTATTGCACGAGCATCCTTGGCACCAACAACAGGCTAAGGGCTTTGCCTTCAGAGCGAGCCATACCCTCTGCAGTAATCGAGGAACCATGCACCCGGATCGGTCAACCCCAACACTTACAGCCTGGAACTATCCTCCTTCCGGTGGCCCGGGCATCCCCGCGTCGCCACAGAGAGTGTAAGCTTCAGCTCTCTAACACTCTTGTACTCTCAGCTGTCTGAGGCTCCTGCCCTCAAAGCGCTAGTGGAACCTAGCACTAACAGCTCTCTGAGGGCTCTGGCACTCACAGCTCTCTGAGGGCCCTGACACTCACAACTCGTTGAGGACCCTGACACTCACAGCTCTCTTGGGGCCCTGGCACTCATAGCTCTCCGAGGGCCCTGGCACTGGCTGTTCTCTGAGGGTCGCGATATTAAGAGTTCTCTGAGAGCCCTGGCACGCACAGCTCTCTTGGGGCCCTGGCACTGACAATCTTCTGTGGTCCCTGCCGCTCGCAGTGTCCCAGCGCCCTAGCAACCACTGCTCCGCTCTAGAAATCTGACACTCACATTTCTCCGATGACCCTGGCACCCACAGTTACCCGATAGGACATTGGCTCTCGGAGCTCTCCCTAGCGCCCTGACACTTTCAACTCTCTGAAGCGCCTGTACCCACAGCTCTCGAAAGACCCTAAAACAGACACAGCTCCCCCTAGGGCTCTAACACCCCACTCTCCCTTCTGCGACGAACCGCGGAGGGAACTCCAGAGAAAAGCCAAAACAGAGAAGATTGTTGGGAAGCGACATCAGCGTAACTCAGTGCAGCTCAGAGGGTTTCGACAATGTGCCTGGACCCGCGGCCGCCCCACACTGGCGTTGATTCCGGATTAGAAGTACTGGAGGGGCAGACGCTGGTCTTGAGGGTACTGGCGGGATAGATACTGTTACTGAGGGTACTGGTGGGGCAAGCATTGGTACTGGGGGTATTGACACTGGTACTGAGGGTATTCACAGAGCAGACAGGTAATGGTGAGGCAAACACTGGTACTAAGGGTATTGACAGAGCAGACACTAACCAACACAGACGACTTCCACAAAAAGGTAGACAAGATACTGAACGATTTCTTATGGAGAGGGAAGAAGGCCAGAATAAGCATGCAAAAACTCAGATTATCAAAAGAACAGGGGGGACTAAACATAACAAACTTCAAACGCTTCCACGAAGCGTGCATAGCCAGACAGGGACTGCATTGGCTAGACCCAAGACAGGACTACACCCCAGCGTGGCTAACACTCGAACAAGGGTTGCTAAAAGGCATGAAACCCATCACTCTCCTCACGGCCACCAAACACCCAGCGATCAAAGACAATCCAGTCCTCAGAAACACAAAACGAGCTCTCCTGAAAGTTGACAAACTTCTAAACACGAGCATCAGAGGGGGGCCCTTTGAATCCATCTGGCATAACCCCACCCTAAAATACAGGGGTAAGGTCCTAGACATGCACGACTGGTATAGCCAAGGGATATCCATAGCCAAGGACTTTAAGAACAAGGGCGCTGACGTAACGTTCGACACCCTAAAGGGGGAATACAGCCTAAACAGCATAGAACTATACAACTTCCTGAAGATAAAAGTCGCGATAAGGAAGGCAAACCTCAACACCCAGACACCATCGATAGTACAGCTCGCGACTAGCCTGAACACACTAGGACACCAGGTAGCACACCTCTATAAGGTCCTGTGCCCCAAAAACACCAAACTTAATGACAAGGTCATAAACTTCTGGGGGGAAGCAGCAGGGCAAGCACTAAGTGAGGACGTGAAAGCCGAGCTATGGAGATCCACGACTAGGAAAAAGGTAACGGCCACACTGAACCAGACGAAATTCTGGCTGGTACACAAGGCATACTGGACACCAGCCCGATTAGCCACCCTAGGCATTAGAGACAGCGACGTATGCTGGAACTGCGATAAAGAGAGGGGAGACTTAGAACACCTCCTACTAAAATGCCCAAAAATACAGGACTTCTGGGGGAAGATCAGAATACTTATCCACGAGATCACAGGCATAGACATACAAATAGACCTCACAAGCCTGGCCCTAGGTTTCACATCCCAGGCAATCACAAATACAGAGGATCGTGACCTCATTGATCTTCTGCTAACAGCCGCGGTCAAAATAGTCCTAACTAACTGGAAGGACACATCAAAGGCGGCACCACAGGCATGGCTCAACTGGGTCACGTTCCTAAGGGGGGCGGACAACATCACAGCAAAACACTCACCGAAAACGCACAAGCAGTCGACCATGTGGGGGTCCTTAGACCACTACCTTTCATCACACAAGCCACCATAGGCGTGAACAAGATACAACTGAGGGCGCATGCTGAAACCTTTGTGATAACGGAACACCGTGCACATCTCCTACTATATCTATATCTATCTCTCTCTACTGTTCCCCTCGGGCCCGGGGCGCGGGGCATAAGATGAGCAATCACAGAGACGTACAAATGTCATGGAACATCAAAACGACGGAATACGAACTATGGAATAACGGACTAGCGAGTAATCTCAAGAATACGGATTACTGCTCCCCCCCCCCGCCCTCCCCCCCTCTTCCTTCCTTCCTCCTTTTTCCTCCTTCGCCTACTTTCTTCTTTCTTCTTCCACTCATGTATAAGCCTTGTCCATGTATGTAAATATATATTTTTTTATATACAATAAAGAATTTCGGAAATTAAAAAAAGAAGGGCCGCGCTAGAATGATCCATTCATCATTTGTTGGCTGCGCAGCACCGTGGATATAACAGCAACTCTGGGAGGCCCGCAGTTCTTGGGTGCCGTGGCCCCCAACCTCTGCTGGCATGCTGCCCCCTCAGACTTGCTGAACTTTGGGGGAGCACGCTGAGGGGGCCCAGAGGCGATGCAGGTGACACCCAGGTGAGCAGATGTGGAAGGTGACTGCCGGTGGTGGGGGCTGCAGTGTGCTGGGGGTGTGCTGGAACTCGAGGGCTGTGGTGTGGTTCCTGCCAGAAAGGCCACGCCCCCCAGCAGTGGCACTCTCCCGGCACCTCTTATGGCAAGGGGGGGCATGCGTGAGTGACCCCGTCTGAGCACAAAGAAGAGATGCTTGCCCGCTACAACGGGAGGAAAAAAAACTGAACACCGAGGACATACACTGTTCTTCCAATCCCCTATTAACCCCTCCTCCCCACCCCATTTTCTTGACTCCCCCTCTCTGGGTCGCTGCGGTGTATCTCTTTCACTACCACTTTATCTTATCTATTCTCTTCATTTCCTCTACTTCATTCATTGCCAGGAATCCTGTGATGTGCACGTGCTCTTGGAGAGAGCCCTGGCCTTGTGCTGACTATATTATATTAAATATAAAAAACAAAACTTACCTCAGTTACCGCTGGTCCGGGTCCACGCCACCTCTGTTCCCCGACCCCTTGGCACCTCACGGCACAAATGGAGACTGGCAGCCCTCGCAGCCAATCCTGGCGCTTGGGGCACAGGTTTCTCTTCGCCCACAGCACGCCCATTAGGAGCCCAAAGGGCTCCTAATGGGCATGCGCAAAAAAGCGCAAACGCAAGTGCGCATGCGTGGGCACGGCTAAAAAATTCACCCTCCGTCCCCACTCATGCGTACTTGTGTTGCTTGCCCTGGTGACATCATCATGTCAGTCAACATGACCCCACCCCGCCCACCACCTTCAGACTCTGAAGGGGGTGGACGATGTGATGTTATGCTGACTGACATGTTTGGAATGTCAGTTCTCCTGCCTTGGGGTCTTTCAACAGAAATGCCGAGGGAGCTACGCCCCCACGCCCCAATGGACGCACCGCACCTGGCAGACAGGTAATGGTGTGGCAAACACTGGTACTGAGGGTATTGGCGGAGAATACACTGGTACTGAATGTACTGGCAGGGCAAACACTGGTACTGTGGATACTAGCTGGGCAGACACTGGTACCAGGAGCGGCCCGTTCAGGTAAGAGCGGTGAGGTGGTGGGGCCGGGTGGGAGAGGGGGATTCGACAAATGAAGGCGTTCTGCCCCCTGATTGCACTAGTTTTTCTTGTTTTGTAGGTGGCTCTATGTGTGGGTGGCTCTGTCTGTGTGAGGGTGGCTCTGTGTAGGTGGCTCGGTGTGTGTGGGTGGCTCTATGTGAATGACTCTGTGTGGGTGGCTCTGTGTGTGTGTGGCTCTGTGTGGGTGTAAATGCAATAGGTCATGCATATGTGAGCGATTAAGCTATTGGCAGTGTAAATGACAATGCCATTTATTTATGATTTTAAAAAAAAAGGTCATGAGCAATGCCAATAGCTCTACCTTTAATAATTCCGAGACCATTGCATTGTAAATGCTTGTTTCACATTGAGGCTTTGAGTAGAATCATGTCAGTTATCCTGTGCGTTAACTCTGATGCATCAAAGAGAAAATAGTCATATTTAAGTGCGATGTCATATCATACTCTGGTATAAAACCATGTTGTGTATGCAATACTGTGTTGATAACTACACTGCTAAGACAGGTTACAATAATCGTTTAATAATTTTTTTTATCGCGTTCATGATCCTGGCAAGTACAATCCTCTTTAATCCTTTGGCTTCCCAAAGTTTCAAGTTACAAAAATAACTATATGCATTCCCAAAGGACAGCAATTTCTCCTCACCTAAATAAAGCATTAATAAGGATCAACAAAATAAGGGTTATTTCTGATTCTAATGTCTTATAAAACTCAGTTGGTATACAGTACATTACCAGTTGATTTGCCATGAGAAGGGTTAGGCATTGCTACTCTAACCTCTTCTATCAAACGTAGTTCTTCCAAGTACACACATTTCCAGGGGTCAAATCTTTCAATGAGCTAGGATCAAAATAATGATCTTTTTCTTGGTGACTGTGGATGTCTCCTGGCTGATTAAAAGATTTACAAAAAATGCTGAAGTGACCAACAATATTTAACAGAGCCAGTACCTCTTTTTCCCTTATCATCTTTCATGACCATTTTTAAATTAAATTTGTATGTATTTTATAGTGAAGCTCTGTATAATCCACTTTATGTATTTTTGAAAGTTTTTTTTTTAAGGATACCGTTGCTTACATTCATGATGAAATATGCTCCTGTGTAAATCTGTGACATCATTGTATTATCCCACAAATGTTATGATGGTTACTTTTTTAATATAAATAATATGTTTGATGGTTATATATCTATATACTGAATAAAGCTTGTTTTGGTTTGACAATTGTGCTATTAAAAGATCAGATCTATTTAAATTCTTCGGCAAGAATGCGCCTGGCTACTTCGCTAAATTGATATACCTTGGATATCAGTGGTACGAATCAGCTGTTTTTTTCTAATACATCTTGAAGACTTGTTGTTCAGCAGATGACGAGGTGAAAATAGACTACGTGTTTTTTTCTGGGAACCCGACTCTATTCGAATTTATATGTTATTCCTCAAAGAACTGGTCCGTTGCCTCTTGGTAATAAAGTGATCAGACCACTTTTTATTTCTCATAATGGAAAGAAAAGAAACAAAGAATGATAAAGAGTAAGCTTGCCTTTAATGCACCCCAGACTAAAGTTACTGTAACAGTGTGCACACATTTCACTCAGTCCCTTGTTTTTGTCCTGTGGTAGAGATTCGGCCTCATCTACTTTTTAGGTCTCGCCTGTCGATGCGCATGCGCATCGAGCAAGCGAGACTATAGGGGCTCATCGACTCTTTATCTAACTTGCAAGGAATCGTGGCGATTCCTTGCAGTGCCCGTGACTTTTAAGCTCAATGCGCATGCGCATTGAGCTTAAAAGCGCGTGCACATGGCCCCAGCCGCCTGCCTTGCCTACTCTCCCGCCCCCTCACTTCTTGATTGCACGGCCGCTAGGCCGTGCCTCCCCTACTCCTCCTCCTACTCTCCTCCCCTCCCGTCTGTTCCCGCAATCCTCCCACACCCCCGCTCCGCCCCCTCACTCTCTCTGCCCGCCCGCTCTCCACTCCATCAGGCAGCCAGCCGCACTTCTCCCACACCCCCGCTCCGCCAATAAAAACATGTTAAAAGACACTTTGAAACCATTTTCCTTGCACCGTTGGAAGTGGGTCGATATTGGTGATCTTTTTCTCAAACCAAAATTCAGAGGGACATGAAATTCCTACTTTTAACGTGAAAGCGCGTAAACTTCAGTTTGCGGGTGCTAACCGCATTAGTTCAAATTACACGAAGGTCGAAAGGGGAAAAGGTTGCACATCCCTACTTGCTGAGCAGTCTTGTGAGCGGTCTTCCTCGCAGTCGAAGTCCTCCGGTAAGTCCAATGCAAAGCCCTCCCCTTCCCGCCGTGTCGCATTTCTCCTCCCCCCTCCCCTCTCATCCGTCCGTTCACTTCATGAATTAGCATTCAAACACACAAACTTCCAGGAACTTTTTAAATAAGCAACGAGTATATTGTTCCTGACGTTTACATTTCATTATGAATTTAAATCACAGTATCTAGCGGATAGTCCAGGCACTTTTTAAACTGCTCAAACCACCGAATTTCATAAGCATTTCGCCTTGTTGTGGAGATCTGGGCACCCTCTAGCTGGATTCTTTTTACATTCAGACCATTGCATTGAGTTGTTTAATTGTGTCTCGGCTGTATGCAGTTTTCTTATATGGACCGCTTTTTTGCGTAGATTACGGTCTAGTTACCCATTCAATATGGCGCATAAGCTTAGTCCTCTTTTCATGCGCATGCAGGAAGCGCATTCAGGAGGTACAGGCTAATTAAATTCAGTCACCCGCGGATTTTCGTTTCCGTGCTTTTCGCGTTTTTCGTGTTCAGGAGACAACACCACAGGCTGCTTTCGACTGGTGAGTAGAGGATTCTAGAAGTGCTTACTCTTGACTGGGAACTCGGCAGGCATCTCCAAGTTTTAGTGCGGGTAAACTTATCGCATTTACGGTCTTTTTACAGAGCGTGTTACTCAATGAATAAAGATCGTGTTGAAAGGAACCCCACGCTACCTTTCATCTTTGGTGAGTCTGTTTTACGATTTTTGGTAACTCTAATTGAGAAACGCATTCGAGAACAGATGTTGATATCACCAAGTCTTACAGCAGACACACTCACAGTATTACGGTCTTTTTACGGAACTGGTTTAAGAATGAACATACAGCGTTTTTAAAGGGATTCGCCTGTGCCCTACACCTTCGATGAGTTGTGTACTGAAATTTCACGTAGATGCAAGTGAGAAACGCGTTGTGTACAACATGCAACAGCATTTTACATTTAGAGTGCTCTGTTCTATGATTGCAGATTTGAACAAACTTTTCGCCTTCATACTATTTTGAACAGTATCGTGACATCAGAATTTTGAAGTTCCTTCGTTCTTGGTATCATGACTGAGTCGCATGTAGACGCATACATAAAAGATTGACATTGAGCAGTGTGCTGCAAGGCAGCACATGGTTTCATGCTGTTAGTTATGTGGGCTGGAAGTGTTACTGCACGTCTTCTCCCACAATGGGCGTGTTTTGTGTGCTCATGGTCTTATATGTATGTGCGCCTAATACCATAGCAGCCTGTCGTCGTTCTTTTTCTCGTACCTTTTGTGTCACCCTCACTCACCCCCACTCACCCTCAACCCCTCACCCTCAACCCCTCACCCTCCCTCACCCTCATTCACCCTCAACCCCTCACCCTCACTCACCCTCACCCTCACTCACCCTCAACCCCTCACCCTCACTCACCCTCAACCCCTCACCCACCCTCAACCCCTCACCCTCAACCCCTCACCCTCAACCCCTCACCCACCCTCACCCTCATTCACCCTCAACCCCTCACCCTCACCCTCAGCCTCACCCTCACTCACCCTCAACCCCTCACCCTCACTCACCCTCACTCACCCTCAACCTCATGCTAAAGATTTACAAAAAAACCCATTAACAATTCTAAAAGCACTAACTCTAATGCTGCGAGACCTATTGCATTTCTAATGCTTGTTTTAAGTTGCCCTTTCGACGAGAATTTCACCATAGACTGTTGGATGGTCTGACCTTGCACTCTTATCCCTTTGAATTCAATGAGCATGTTTCTCACAGCCTTGGTTTTGCAACACATGAAAGATCTGAAAGTAGCTCCTCATGGTGTTTTAAACATTCTGTCTGATCAGCCATCAGTCTCCGCCCTAATCTTAGAAGCTGCAAAACAAGCAAGTATAGTCCCAGGGGCGAAGCTTGGACAGTAAGTGGCAGGGGTGAGCTTCAGGTTTCCCAACAATCACGCTGGTACATCATGTTAAAATACATTACACAACAAGCAGGCAGCAAGAGAGGGCCTTAGGAGGCAGTGGAAAGGGAGAGGAATGCAGAGTGGTTAGGGGTACTAAGTGAGAAAGAAATTAGAAATGCAATAGGTCTCGCAGCATTAGAGTTAGTGCTTTTAGAATTGTTAATGGTTTTTTTTGTAAATCTTTAGCATGAGGTTGAGGGTGAGTGAGGGTGAGTGAGGGTGAGGGGTTGAGGGTGAGTGAGGGTGAGGCTGAGGGTGAGGGTGAGTGAGGGTGGGTGAGGGGTTGAGGGTGAGGGGTTGAGGGTGAGGGGTTGAGGGTGGGTGAGGGGTTGAGGGTGAGTGAGGGTGAGGGGTTGAGGGTGAGTGAGGGTGAGGGTGAGTGAGGGTGAGGGGTTGAGGGTGAATGAGGGTGAGGGAGGGTGAGGGGTTGAGGGTGAGGGGTTGAGGGTGAGTGGGGGTGAGTGAGGGTGACACAAAAGGTACGAGAAAAAGAACGACGACAGGCTGCTATGGTATTAGGCGCACATACATATAAGACCATGAGCACACAAAACACGCCCATTGTGGGAGAAGACGTGCAGTAACACTTCCAGCCCACATAACTAACAGCATGAAACCATGTGCTGCCTTGCAGCACACTGCTCAATGTCAATCTTTTATGTATGCGTCTACATGCGACTCAGTCATGATACCAAGAACGAAGGAACTTCAAAATTCTGATGTCACGATACTGTTCAAAATAGTATGAAGGCGAAAAGTTTGTTCAAATCTGCAATCATAGAACAGAGCACTCTAAATGTAAAATGCTGTTGCATGTTGTACACAACGCGTTTCTCACTTGCATCTACGTGAAATTTCAGTACACAACTCATCGAAGGTGTAGGGCACAGGCGAATCCCTTTAAAAACGCTGTATGTTCATTCTTAAACCAGTTCCGTAAAAAGACCGTAATACTGTGAGTGTGTCTGCTGTAAGACTTGGTGATATCAACATCTGTTCTCGAATGCGTTTCTCAATTAGAGTTACCAAAAATCGTAAAACAGACTCACCAAAGATGAAAGGTAGCGTGGGGTTCCTTTCAACACGATCTTTATTCATTGAGTAACACGCTCTGTAAAAAGACCGTAAATGCGATAAGTTTACCCGCACTAAAACTTGGAGATGCCTGCCGAGTTCCCAGTCAAGAGTAAGCACTTCTAGAATCCTCAACTCACCAGTCGAAAGCAGCCTGTGGTGTTGTCTCCTGAACACGAAAAACGCGAAAAGCACGGAAACGAAAATCCGCGGGTGACTGAATTTAATTAGCCTGTACCTCCTGAATGCGCTTCCTGCATGCGCATGAAAAGAGGACTAAGCTTATGCGCCATATTGAATGGGTAACTAGACCGTAATCTACGCTAAAAAGCGGTCCATATAAGAAAACTGCATACAGCCGAGACACAATTAAACAACTCAATGCAATGGTCTGAATGTAAAAAGAATCCAGCTAGAGGGTGCCCAGATCTCCACAACAAGGCGAAATGCTTATGAAATTCGGTGGTTTGAGCAGTTTAAAAAGTGCCTGGACTATCCGCTAGATACTGTGATTTAAATTCATAATGAAATGTAAACGTCAGGAACAATATACTCGTTGCTTATTTAAAAAGTTCCTGGAAGTTTGTGTGTTTGAATGCTAATTCATGAAGTGAACGGACGGAGGAGAGGGGAGGGGGGAGGAGAAATGCGACACGGCGGGAAGGGGAGGGCTTTGCATTGGACTTACCGGAGGACTTCGACTGCGAGGAAGACCGCTCACAAGACTGCTCAGCAAGTAGGGATGTGCAACCTTTTCCCCTTTCGACCTTCGTGTAATTTGAACTAATGCGGTTAGCACCCGCAAACTGAAGTTTACGCGCTTTCACGTTAAAAGTAGGAATTTCATGTCCCTCTGAATTTTGGTTTGAGAAAAAGATCACCAATATCGACCCACTTCCAACGTTGCAAGGAAAATGGTTTCAAAGTGTCTTTTAACATGTTTTTATTGGCAGAGCGGGGGTGTGGGAGAAGTGCGGCTGGCTGCCTGATGGAGTGGAGAGCGGGCGGGCAGAGAGAGTGAGGGGGCGGAGCGGGGGTGTGGGAGGATTGCGGGAACAGACGGGAGGGGAGGAGAGTAGGAGGAGGAGTAGGGGAGGCACGGCCTAGCGGCCGTGCAATCAAGAAGTGAGGGGGCGGGAGAGTAGGCAAGGCAGGCGGCTGGGGCCATGTGCACGCGCTTTTAAGCTCAATGCGCATGCGCATTGAGCTTAAAAGTCACGGGCACTGCAAGGAATCGCCACGATTCCTTGCAAGTTAGATAAAGAGTCGATGAGCCCCTATAGTCTCGCTTGCTCGATCTCGTCGAAAGTTGCCCTTTCGACGAGAATTTCACCATAGACTGTTGGATGGTCTGACCTTGCACTCTTATCCCTTTGAATTCAATGAGCATGTTTCTCACAGCCTTGGTTTTGCAACACATGAAAGATCTGAAAGTAGCTCCTCATGGTGTTTTAAACATTCTGTCTGATCAGCCATCAGTCTCCGCCCTAATCTTAGAAGCTGCAAAACAAGCAAGTATAGTCCCAGGGGCGAAGCTTGGACAGTAAGTGGCAGGGGTGAGCTTCAGGTTTCCCAACAATCACGCTGGTACATCATGTTAAAATACATTACACAACAAGCAGGCAGCAAGAGAGGGCCTTAGGAGGCAGTGGAAAGGGAGAGGAATGCAGAGTGGTTAGGGGTACTAAGTGAGGAAAAACACAATGGGGCATATTACCAAGGGGGGCGATAGACAATTATCGCCGATTTAGCGGCCGTTTTCGGCCGCTAAGCGACGATAATTCTATCGCCCCATTAGCAAGCTGTCGCTAACTGATGTTAGCGACAGCTTTTAGGCGACAGCGAGCGGTTTGGGGCCCGCTTTGCATGTCAGCGATGTTTATCGCTAATGACATGCAAAGTGGGCTTACCCAACCCATTAGCGACTGAAAGCAGTCGATAACGTCGCTATCACCTATTAACAAGGCAGGCGTAGCGTTGGAAATATTCGTGCTAAGCGCGAATATCTCCAAAAACTAACGCCTGCTCAGACCAGTTCTTAGCCATGTTATCCAATGAGAGGTTGACAACATGGCTAAGAACATTTTGTCGCTAATGTGTGAATATCGCTGTATTCTCAGCGATATTCACGCTATCGCCGGAAAATGTATCGCTTTGGAGATAAACCTTGCTAATAGCAAGTTATCTCAGCGATAATTTCCGGCGATGCTTAGCGATAAATTTCGTTGCTAAGCCTAGTTAGCGATAAATATCGCTAATCGTTGGTAATATGCCCCAATATTTTGTAAACCAACGAACATTTTTATGACTTTCAAAACATAGATGGAGAGAGAGAGAGAGAGAGAGAGAGAGAGAGAGAGAGTGCGTATTTTTGTATGTGTGTATGTGGGGGGGGTAACACTTTAAACAACCCAGCTAAAGCTACACCCCTTTAGATCGGATGCCTCTGTGAGGAATTGTGCTATTTGGATCTGATAGAGCAAGATTTCGCATCGCGACTTGCTCGATTCATGAACCTCGAAACCGTTGTAACCTCGTTACGAATTGTACGTCTTACTAATATCTTTTATTTCCGATATATATGTATGATAAAGAAGCTTGCTTAGGTGTTCTACTAATACGATTAATCCGTGTCCCTAAAAATGGCCGCTGCTTGTCTTTTCGCTTTTGCGCATGCGTTAGTCACACTCACGTGACTCTACGTAGAGGTAGTTCTGGAGGGAAAGGGGGCGCATGCGTAATACGCAGCTTTCGTGATAACGTGGTGATGTTCGTGCAGTTGCTCTCGTATCAGTGTATATATTACTAATGTCTAATTGCATAGTATATATTTTTTGATGATAAATCTGAAGTACAAAATCACGACATGTAATACATTCATTTATTTCTATGTATTAATTTGTTTTCGCTTACTTTTCATGTATCCTCGACACTGAGGGGTGCTGGGGCTGGGGAGTCCATCTTGGAGGGTATTTCTGCGCAGAATCACTAGATGGTGCGGTGACATTGAACCCAAGCCAAAGAAGGTTGATGCCAGAGCCAGCATGGGAACATGCACCTTCACCCAGCAAAAGCATCATGATTGTATTCTATTGTAACAAAATGTGTTCTTTCCATTGTATTCTCTGCGACTTCTCGTGGGAACCCCAATCTTGCTAGGCGGCACCCTAGGATGCTAAGTAGGGCTTGTAATAGTCTGTTCTGATTGGTGTGTTAACCAAATCCTACCTTAGGACCAATCGAAATTGGGGATTCTGACACTTTGCAACATTTGGGGGGTGGTACCCTGTCCCAAAACAGTATATCTACCCTGGGTTCACCTAGGGAAATTGTCCGACTTGTCTGAGTAGCTGACCTGTCACTGACCCAATGCACTCAATAGGTGACTTGATACAGAGGTGCTGCGGAGCTCTCTGTCCGAAATCTGACCATAGACTCTGAAGGTTTTACTGAACCTTAAGTGCTGGCGAAGCACTTTGCTGGGGAATTCGCGGACCCAATCGGGGTCCTGATCGATAGCTGCAGAGAGGGTGGAGCGCAGGCGTTGCTTCCGAACTGCGGGTGCTGGTCGTATCCTGGTGGTCCTGTCCTGATCCTAATCTGAGGGTTTCCTGTCCTGTCCTGGGTGTCCATTTCTGCACCTGCTGTCCATTGAGGGGTATCCTTCCTTGAGGGTTTCCTGTCCTTAACTGACCCGTGGCCAGGGTTTGGTTTTTCACACCAGTCTAGGTAAATATCGCTCTAAATCTCTTGAAACTGCACCTTTCTATTTTTCTGTCTTTGCTTCAATAAAGACATACCTTTGCACGTGAATTAATTTTCCATGCTTTCTCCTGCAACCATTGCATTTCATAAAGTCATTTGCATTTGATTTCATAGCGTGTTCCTATGTTACCCTACCTTTTAGAAATCATTTTCTGTATTGCAGTTTGCAATTTCCTGATATGGTCTTGGTTTTTCTCTCGTAAACTGGCTAAAAGTAACTCAATCAATCAATCAATCATGGACATTTATAGAGCGCACTACTTACCCGGAGGGTCTCAAGGCGCTTGGGGGGGGGGGGGTGCTGCTACTGCTCGAACAGCCAGGTCTTGAGCTTCTTCCTGAAGGAAAGGTGGTCTTGGGTCAGGCGCAGGTCGGTCGGGAGGGAGTTCCAGGTCTTGGCGGCCAGGTGGGAGAAGGACCTTCCTCCTGTTGTCGTTCTTCGGATGCGGGGGACGGCGGCGAGGGCGTGGCTGGCTGATCGGAGGTGGCGTTTGGGAGCGTAGAAGTTGATGCGGTTGTCAGATTTATAGCGTGTTTACTTTGCCCCTTATCTTAGTTTCCCTCTCCCTTAGCGGGTTCCCTGTCGCACGAACACTCTTCTGATAAACTGTATGACTGCCCTTATTTAAATTTAAGATAAACTTTCAAAACTTCCAGTTGTCCGTGGTCATTTCAATGAAAGAAAGTAATTTTATGTTGAGTTTTGTATTTTGCTGCCTTTCCTTTTACAGCTAGCTCCCTGACCCATCGTGGTCATAGGTACCCATAACGGTGGATGGTAAGTGGGGTACACTGAAGAATAATCGAAAGGGAACTCACAATTATTGGTAGTAGATTGTGTGGGCACCTGATCAATGTATATGATAAAGTAAAGTATATGGGCCCGAAGCCGGAAGTGGCGAAATTATTGGTCGGGTGACCCGCGATCTCTAGCAGTAATTTTCTGGTAGCATCGAGGATGGTTAGGGAATAGTTAAAGGTTAGGCAGGACTAGTTAGTCTAGCTAAGTCGGAAGCTGCTAGTATATTGATGCTGCTACAAGAGTAGGCACTTCGGGAGGACTGATCACCCACTTAAAATGTTTGCTTTGAAAAATTATGAAATGTTTTAAACTGTTTTTCTTATTGTTATATTGATATATGTATTAACCCATTCGTTCGTAATTGTTATATGTTGTTTGGAAATCCCCGGGGAATAGAATAGCGAGTGGTGAATAGAATCCACTTGCTTTGAGGTCACTGGCCCAAGGAAGGTTGGTGCAGGTTAGGCAAAACTGGAAGCACTAACTAGGTTTTTTTTTTCTGAATATATGATTGAATAAATGTTAGTGACGAGGTTCATTGGCAAAATTCCTACTGTGGCATAAACCTATTTAGGGTCACATCGGAAGAGTAGCAGGTTCATCGGAGCTTGGGTGAAAGCAAAGGGGCTCGCTGGGGAAACCTTAGTCTCGGATATATCCCGGTAAAGTGGATGAGTCTAGGGGAGTAACAGGTTCTCCAATGCTAGTGTGAAGGGTAGGCAGAAGAGATCTACTCGTAGTGAGTGAAAAGTAAATGGAAGTAGTTTACTTGCAGTAAAACAAATCTTTCCTGTCTAGACACTTGAGCACAGTGGCGAATGTGTATTCGTTGTTAAATAACCAAGCACTAAGCACTTTAGAAAGTAAGAAAGTTTCCGTTACCTTGTGAAGGAGGGAGTCAGTCGCGAAGCCGCTCTGACGTCACTCCGTGCCGCGCTGGGATTGGTAGACGCAGCGGGCTGGTAGTGGAGCTGGAATTGTAAGGGAGGGGTGAGCGCCGGAGCGTGGGAACTGTCTCACGAAGGGGCCGCGCACCCATTGGTCGAAATTATTTGAACTCGTGCATTTTATTGGCCGCACGAAAATAAAAGACGCATTCGGATTGGGAGTGACTTGTAAACAAAGCCGCTTGCAGAAATCGTATGTGGCACACGTATACTCCGGAGACTAGACCCGATCCCAGATACCTAGGGTTTGGGAGAGATCAGTGGAAGACTAATAGATACGACATTATGTATGGAAATAAGAGAAAATTGTCCCTTGTAAATAAAGTAAAGAATTATTTCAAGAAAGATAAGCAGATTAAAACTAGAGACGGTATTGTCATTCCACCACCAAATACTCCCGCATCTTTCATGATGTTCGATAAAGGGTACAATACCTGTGTATGGTTGCAAAATTGGGCGGAATACACGAAAGATGACGGAGTATTGGCTTTTCCGTTAGACGGAACATTTAACAGCAGAATTCTATTCAATTTGCGAACCCGAATGAATGATTTACATCCCAGACCTAGATTAACGCAGTACGAAGCCCTAGAGGAATGGGAAATCGAGGCTTTCGAGAGGGACAGGCCCCGAATGGATAAAGGGTTAACTAAGTTTTACCCAAAATTAAAGCAGGAAGCCCGAGCCAAAAAGATGAAACAGTGGAGAGAGAATATGATTGTTGAGGGACTGTTTCCCATGATGCCAGCAGAAGATCCTCCTGGGGGGGGGAAAAGGACAGAGAAATCCAAACACTGGGGGCCCCTCGGAGAATCAGATGACGAATTATTAGATGACATATGCATGAGAAGTCCGCCTCCTTATAATGAAGGACACCGACCTTCAAGTGCAGGGGATATTCCCCGGAGACCTCTACAAAGGGAAGAGGTCAGGTCCGCAAGTGTAGGAGGGGATTATCCAATTCCTCCTTATACTGAGAATCTAGGACCCGTAGAAACCAGAAGTATTTACCCAAGGAGACCAATTGGTGGGGAGATGGGATATTCACGTGAAGGAGATTTTTGTTCTCGTCCCCCCTACGGAGGTGAGGTGAGGTCCTTAGGTTCAGGAATGCCGTTATTAAAGCCACAGGATGAGGAAGATCCGAGAATTCTAGGCACAGGAAGTTTGTTCCCAAGACCTAATTATGGTGGAGGACCGAGTGAGACACATCCCACTGCCCCGAGTTATGCTCCCACTCTAACCCCACAGGTGTTACATGAAAAATCTTTGGACAGATTATTAGAAGAGAAAGAACGAGAAGCACTAGCAAAGCAGAGAGCTGAGATAATACAGAAAATGTCACAGCTAAATACAAGTCCTGAGGCCTTAACGATCCCAGTAACTATCGGACCAGTGGTTCCGTTGTACGGGGACCGTCAAGGGACTCCAAACCCTCCAGTCATTACTCCCGTCATTGCACCGACCAGACCAGAACCCTTAATTGTAGATGACCAGACAAGTGAGTGCGAGTCGGAGGTTTCGCTGCTAGATTTGCCCGTTAGAAATACAGGAAAAAGGATGCAGAAAAGACATAATCCTTTTAATGCAAGGGAAATTCAAATGGAATCGACCTCAGGTACTAAGAGTGTCACATTGGTGACTCCTGAAGAAATCGAAAGATGGAGTCAAGAATCTGAAAAACAAGCGTCCCCAACGAGACCTTTAGATCTCTACAAGCTGAGAATAGAAATAGAGGAATTGATGGCAGGAAACGTAGGATTAGACAGATTAAATACCAATTACCAATTCAATATCTTTATTCGGCAAATTAATCACCATAAAAGAATACATATGCAATATACATTTCCAATTTCTCCAGAAAATTATTAAAATACGAATAAAATACAATAAAAGGAAGAAGTACACCACAGTCACAAGTTTGCTACCAGCGGATACAGCATCAGACCGTAGGTCCTCCCGAATGCAATTTCAGTAAACGGGTGCGCGTCATCCACGCACTACCCAAGAATTTTGCCACCCCGCAGATCATGATGGAAGATGAAGAGTCCGTAGAAAGTACACGAAGTGCCTGGCTATGGCACCTCAACCCCAGTTCCCTGCAAACAGGTTTCAACCACAATTTCCGTGCCCCTTTGTAAGCTGGGCAGGCAAAAAATAGGTGGGCCACAGACTCCTTTGGTGCTACACAACCAGGGCATGAGCGCAGGGGGGCACCAGAGTTTGACCACCTCACCGTGAAATCATGCACCGGAAGCGTCCCATAACGCAGTTTTAGATATAGTGCTCGATCTAAAGGTTTGGTTATCAGGTCAAGGAAGGGCTCCAATTTTCTCACACATTTAAATAACAAAAATTGGTCCGTGAGTGAGCCCCCATCCGTGACCCTCAGCGCATTACTCTGTACCCAGTCCCAATATAGCTTTTTGATCACTTCCTTGGGTGGCGGCGATTGTGACTCCCATGCATCTCTTAGCCCCAGGTTAAGAGCCAGGTCTTTCAATTTATTCAACCATCCTATTTTTTTACCCGTATCCAGTAAAAGAAGATCGTCCAGCCCTTCAGCATATTTTGCAAGCTCCTCAGTTCTTCTTAAACGAGTCCAAAAAAGCAACGGGCGTAACCTTATCAAGTCCTTTAGTGCTCTTCTGCCCAAATCTAGTCTCAGGGGGATCAGTGGGGTGGAAGTGGGAAGAGCCACCACCTTCCTTAGAAAATTGTTTTCCGCTGTCGATAGCTCTGAGACATTTTCAAACCCCCAGAGTTCGGAGCCATATAGTGCCGCAGGGAGAATCTGACCCTCATAGATGGCCATAGCCGGGGAGACAGGTTTGCTACATGATTCACGGAGCTCCCTCAAAGTCACCCCAGATAGTCTTTGGTGACTGAGTAGCATTTTTGCCAAATGGTCCCTCCAGGTCATGCGACTGTTTATCCGAACACCAAGGTAGTCAAAAGACTCGACCAACTCCAGAGGGACACCATTAAGCAAGAAGTTATTTTTGAATCTTTTAGAGGGGGAAAGTGCCATCAATTTAGTTTTCGAGGTATTGATGGTTAAGCCTCGGATGGTACAGAAGGAGCTAAACCGGTTCAAGAGTTTTTGCAAACCCGCTGGGGATTTGGAGATTAATAAGGTGTCGTCGGCGAAGAGTAAGGTGGGGATTCTTTCCCCCGCCAGGGATGGGGCATCCGCCTCCTCCCCCTTCAGATGGTCCACCACTCCATTCACAAATAGGGAGAAAAGGGTCGGGCCATAACACAGCCCTGGCGTACTCCTCTCCTCACAGGGCCCCCATCTGTTAGCTGTCCCTGGGATCCCCATCTGACCCTCGCGTAATTCCCCTTGTGGAGCTTTACGATTAGGTTCAGGAGTCCACTGGGAAATCCCATCTCACCTAGGATTTCCCATAATTTTGCACGGGGGACCAGGTCGAAAGCCGTTTTGAGATCTATGAAGGCCATATATAAACTGCCTTTCTTGATGGTAACTGCCTTCCAATAGATAGCAAAAAAGCGAAAGACCTGGTCCATCGTGCCTACCTTTCTTCTAAAACCCGCTTGTAGGTGGGAAAGGATACTGGCCTCCTCCATCCAATCTCCTACTCTTGAAATGATGACCCTGCCAACCACTTTCTGAATTATATCTATCAGACTGATAGGTCTGTAGTTCGCAGGGTCATCTCTTGCCCCCTTCTTGAACACGGTTACTACCTCTGCCCCCTTCCAAGAATCTGGCACCTGATGACCCCTGGTAATCAAATTCATTATTATAGCTATTAATTTGGCCCAAGCTAGTGGCTCCGCTAGCAACAGGTCTCCAGGAATCCCATCCTGCCCAGCTGCTTTCTTGGGGGTCAGATGTCTGATTGCCAACACTACCTCAGTAGTTGTAAATGGGAGGTCGTCCACCCCTAGGGAATCCCCGTCACCCAAACTATCTGTCCCAGGGCTGGCTGTTTCATCAATGCCTCCATATAGGGATGAGAAATGATCAAACCATTGCTGACTAGTTATGTGTACAGCCAATGGTTGCGATTTCCTCTGCCTAGTTCTATTGATCAGATCCCAAAAAAGGTTTGGGTTCCTACTACTCACAGCATTGGATAGGTCCTGCCAATGCTGTTCCTCCCACTCGCGTTTGGCCAGTGATAATACTTTTAGGTAATCCTTCCTGGCCGCTCTAACCAGCAAAGGATCCCCAGAAATCAGGGCTTTTGTCAAATTTTTTCTTTTGCCCCTACACTGATCTGTATACCAAGGTTTGTTAAAAGTGGGGGGTGTGACAGTAGCCCTATTGCTTTTCCCTTTCGAGGTAAAAAATTGACCAACATGATCTATTGTGGGTTTATAAACTGAGTCAAGGGAGGGGTATGGAAGCCTGCTAATCTGTTTTTCACCGACCCAAACCTCCAAATCAGAAGACAAGCCCTCTACCAGAGATTTAATGGCCCCTAAATCATCCTCCTTAAGTTTTGCCTTATCCCATTTCAATCTTCGATTGTTGTTATATGGGATAACCTCTTTAGTTGTTTTTAAGGTGGCATTCGACCTCCTATCTTTAAGGGTACCCCAGTTAAACTTGCAACACAGGGAATTGTGGTCGCTATCCTGACTTGGGAGGACCTCCATGTCAATAAGGTCTGCCCAAAAACTAACATCCATTAGGATGTAGTCAATTCGGGACGGCCCAGAAAGTCTATTGAAGGTCAATGCCCCTGCCTGATCGGATATAGTCCTGCCGTTGAGGGCTCTTAACTTGTGGTCCCTAGTCAGTGCATTGATTTGGATTGCCCTAGCTGACCATTTCCTAATGGGGGGCAGGGATAAGGTTGGGATAGACCATTTTGCATCCTCCTCTTCAATACCCAAGGGGTCATCTCCGAGGAGGGGTTTAAACGTACAGTTAAAATCGCCCCCCACGATGATTTTTGCTGATGACGGGCAATTAGCTAAGGCGGAGTCCAGAGCTGTTAAAATCAAGGAAGCAGAGTCCCCAGGCGCCCCTCTAGCGTAAACATTGAAAAGGTCGAGCCTACCACCCTTCAACTTTCCTCTACAGGAGAGGTGGAGTATATCATTACACTCCAAGGTATGGCGTGTGGCCACCCAATCCAGTTCTATTTTAATCCAGACTATGAGGCCCCCCGCTGGTCTACCCTTTCCCTTGCTTACTGCTGGCAAAAAATGGGTGGTATACCCCGATTTGTATAATGGTGATAGGCTCCAAGTTTCCTGAAAGAGGCAAACATCAAACCTCTCAATGAACTTGTGCCACTCTGGAATTTCTAACTTCCTTTTTAGCCCCGCGATGTTCCAAGAAAGGAGGTTTATTACCCGCCGTCCTTTGGGCACTATGGTGTATCCCTCCCCGTTCACACCCTCATTATCCACCATGGTCATGCAGCTCCCCCCCTCCTGTGCCAAGGGAATAGGGGTTGCGGGACAACCAACCATGCTAGTCAGAGGCCTAGCTAACATAGAAGCCTCAGTAATATTGTTGGTAATAACAGTTTGAGCTGAAAGTGGACTAACTTCCCCTGTATCTATATTATCACAGAGTCGTCGTGAGGCCTCCTCCCCGGGGAGTTCACTTATCTCCCCCCCGGGCACTGAACTTCAATCGCAGTCTTCCAGCCCAGAGAGCTGAGAAAACCGATTGTAAGTGTCCAGCGGGGTGAAAGGTCTCAGATGATTCACCCGGGAGTCGTGGTTCATCGTGTGTCTATAAGGAACCGTAGACCAGGGAAGGTGCTGGTCAGGCACCAAGGCAAAATGTTGCCCATGCTGGGGGTAATTATTATTGTACGGCAAGGTAAGAGAAGGCCTATAGGATTGAAATTTATTTGGATATTTAAAAGGGGTAACCTCTGACCTGGGATAAAAGTATGTTAAGGCCCGAGGGATGATACAAGTTTCCCCATTTCCTGTTGGCCAGTTTAAAATATAATCAACAGCCCGAGGATCTCTAAAATTGACCACCACTACATCCCCCTCTATATTTTTAGTTCTACTCCCCAGCCAATTGATCCGTATAACATGGATTATGTCCCCATCTATATTGGGCGCTAACGGCCTGTACGTTCTCAACCAGTGAATAATTTTATTCTTGAGGTCAACATATCCCTCCTTCTTATTTTCTGCTAACTGAGGGACCCCAGTCAAGACCACCACAAAGGGCACTGCTTCTGGGGGAATCTCCACTTGTGGGACCTTTTTTTGTGGTATTCTATTATTTCTACCTTCCCCGTGGACTTTCTGATTATTATTTGTCGGGGCCTTTAAAATTGGTTTATTTGGGGCAGCACCCAAGTCAATTTCTGGTGTCTTTGGTTGTTTTGGAGGCGGAGGATTTTGAGAGGAAGGGTCAACTCTACCCTGGGACTGTAGAGTTTGCTTGGCCTGCTGAGCTGGGGCGGGTGTTTTTTTTTAACTGAAGTGGGAGGGGGCCTTATTGGGGGTTTAAGATGGACCACCCGCTCCCCTGGGTTTTAGTCAGAGTGGCCATGCTAGTTATGGCGGCTTCCAATATGGTCAGTCTGATTTCCACCTTTTTAATGGACTCATTAATAGGTAAAAGGAGAGATCTCAACAAAAACTCCAAGTTTCCTATCAATGTGGGGGGAGGAGAAGTAACAGCTGCTGTAGCTCTAGTGTTGCTATCAGGTACCACTGCCTGTGTAGCTACTTCAATTGGACTGTGAACCAATAGTATTGCTACTGCTGGTGTAAAATCCTGTCCAACTGCTGGGGTAATCTCAGTTAAAATTGAGGTTTTTGCCCCTTTACCGAACTCAATGTGCGGGGTTTTGGCTTTACCTGGTGCCACCCTATGTTTCCTCCTTTTTTTACTAGGTGGTGGGCGGTGGATCTGGGCCGCAAAAAAAAGCTTAGGTTTCTGTTTCCTGGGTTTGGATGAGACAATGACGCGACTTGGACTAGGGGTAGGAGAAACGATTATAATGTTATCCAAAGGCAAACAGGGTGTGGAAACAAAATCACGGAACAATAGGGGAACGCCTTCTTGACTAGCGTTGTCCTCACTCAAGTCTACAGATCCTCCCTCCCGGGTCAATTCAAGCAGAGGACTCTCCGTGAGGGGTCTATGTTTCATGCTCTCAACTGAGCGACGCCGCTCTGCCCTACGCTCTGCTAGGATAGAATCCTTTTCACCCTCAATCTTCTTCGGAAAATAGTTCTCCAATGACCCATTGCGTAATCTACCTTTTTTCCCCGGGGTTTCCTCTTCTGTCGCCATATCCAGCGTAAGGCAGGACACGGGCCACTGAACTACAGGTGTTAAGGGGCTGGCCCTGCCCGGCCTCCTTCGGCCCCGGACGGCCACAGACGGTCCCGCCCTTGTCCCGGGCTTCTCCCGGCGCGCTCCCGCGAAGCGGGGATAGTGGGCAGCTATGAACTCCATCCTTGTGGCTATTGGTTAGTGGACAGGGGTGTGTGGCCAGCGGGGAGAGCAGCCCAGGTGTGTTGAATGGGCGCGCAGGGGCTCCTGGACAATGGAGTCCCTGCCTGCGTGCTCGCAGCCCCGCCGGCACTCTCACCTGCCCGCGCCTCCTCTTCCACGCTCCCACACAGTCAGCCTCCTCAGGGACACGAGGCGCTGCGGGACCCGCGGAGCGGGTCCGGCGAGGTTGGTCGGTCTCAGTGGCCGCTTGGTAGCCTTAAGGGTGGTGGTTCCTCTATGATCCGGTGTCAGCACAGCAAACGAAGAAAAGGGTTCCCAGGGTATGTTGGAAGTGACGGCTTTTGTGGCAGTCAGCGGGAGGCGTGGCCAGCGGGGAGAGCAGCCCAGGTGTGTTGAATGGGCGCGCAGGGGCTCCTGGACAATGGAGTCCCTGCCTGCGTGCTCGCAGCCCCGCCGGCACTCTCACCTGCCCGCGCCTCCTCTTCCACGCTCCCACACAGTCAGCCTCCTCAGGGACACGAGGCGCTGCGGGACCCGCGGAGCGGGTCCGGCGAGGTTGGTCTGTCTCAGTGGCCGCTTGGTAGCCTTAAGGGTGGTGGTTCCTCTATGATCCGGTGTCAGCACAGCAAACGAAGAAAAGGGTTCCGAAGACGAAATGCTGTTTATCTGCAAGAGTCTCACCCAGAATACCCGAGTACTTCATGAAAAACTGACAGACACTGCTGCTAGCATGGGAATAGATATTTCAAAATCGAAACCTCTGCAGAAACCCTACAGAGCAGATTTCTCAGACAAGGATTTGGAAAACTTGAATGTTTCAGGGAACAAAGCACAGGTCAAAGAGCTATTGACAGTATTACAAAAATGGGGAGATGTGGAAAGATGGAAAGCCAGATGGGTCAAGAAAAAGGATGAGGCCAGGTCTAGGCAGGCAACTCCCAAATTTGTTCTAAAGGAAGCTGACAAACCAGAACAGTTATGCCCTATGCGTGAAGTACCAGGTGGAAAATATGTACATGTTCCATGGTCCAGACCGGATATTGTATCCTTTACTAATGATTTTCCGAAATTACGAGAAAAGCCCGTGGATTGGTATAGGCAGGTAGAGAGATTCGTAAAAGTGCAGAAATGCCTATGGAAAGACCTGGATGGGTTTTTCGACATAGTGGTCCCTGTAGATCTGTGGACCGAATGTAAAATAGCCATAGCTTGGCCTAGTGAGGAATACCCGAGAGATGAAAGAACAGGGGAACCATCGAAGGAAGTAATGAGAAAATATGATCAGGTAATTCAACATCTGAAAGCAAAGGTGCCAGCAAAGGAAACTGATTGGACCAAGATAGATAGAACCACCCAAGAAAGGGACGAGACAGTGCATTCCTTTTATGAAAGGCTGTTGCAGGTGTTCAAAACATACAGCGGTATAGATAACATCGAGATGAAGGATATGACACATTTTATTTACAGGTTTGTAAACGGTTTAAGACCCGAAATTTGTCAGTGGATAAAGGATAATAAAATCTGTTGGCATACCAAAAAGTTAGATGAGGTCCTACGGTACGCAAAGTACTGTGAGGACGAGATGGCAGAAAAGAAAAAGGCTCTCAAGGAAAAGGTTATGTGGGCTCAAGTAAAGCTCGCAGAACAGCAGGAAAAACAGTTAAACAAAATGAACAAAACTACCCCGAACCAAGGCCCTGGGGGTGGGGGTGGAGGAAAACCCCGTCCTAAAATGAGTAGAGAAGAAGCGAAGAAGAAATTTCCCTGCCACCAGTGCGGAGAAATTGGACATTGGCGAGACGAGTGTCCCTATTTACAAGATGATAATGCCCAAACACCTGATTTAATTCCACAGACGCAGAATGAAAAACAAAGAAAGACCCAGCAGCAGATAAAAACGATCCAAGTGCCCAGAGCGCCAAAACCTATTTTTAAGGGAAAATCACCGCAGGGTGATGACGTAGAAATCTGGGGAGGGAATGAAAATAGAAATGCAGCAACTTCGCAGTATTTGTTGAGCGACACGTTCTTCTGTGACGACCAGTACTGACGGGGCCTGAGAGGGGAGGACGAGGAGTGCGTACTTGGCGCTTCCTTGCCGGTAGACCAGTCGGGACCATACATTGAAGGAAAGGTTGATGGAAATGATGTCACCTTTCTGTTGGACACTGGTGCTACCCGTTCTACTGTAAGAACAGTGGACGTTCCGAACCTACCCCTCTCGGGAGAAGCCATCCAAGTAGTGGGTGTATCTAATCAACTGATTAGTACACCTGTTACCGAGCCCATGGAGATCTCAATTGGAAATTTCAAACAAATGCACAGATTTGTTGTCTGTGATACCAGTCCGGTAAACTTACTGGGACGTGATTTGCTGTGCAAAATGAATTGTACCATCTTTTGCACACCAAAGGGCGTCGAAATTCAAACTCCAGACGAAGACGGTATCTACAAGCTTATGTTAATTAGACCTGACTCAGAAATAAAACCACTGACCATACAGGACTTACCTGAAGAACTCCAGCAGACAGTGCAGCCAGAAGTATGGGACTTTACAGGAAAGGATGTGGGATTAATGAAACACGTAGACCCCATACAAATAGCCATGAGAGAAAATGCAGTATACCCCAATACCAAGCCTTACAGAATGAGTGCTGAAGTGAGAGCAGGTGTTGCCATTGAAATACAGAAATTGCTAGAAGCAAACATAATACAGGAAGTGATGAGTAGCCCGTGTAACTCACCCATTATGGGCATCAAAAAGCCTAATGGCAAGTACAGAGTAGTTCAGGACCTAAGAAAGGTAAACAAGATAGTGGTTCCTTGCTGCCCTATTGTCCCGAACCCAGCAGTGATCCTGTATCAGATTCCCTGGGATGCTGAATGGTTCACTGTGATAGACCTATGTCATGCATTCTTTTCGATTCCATTGCATCCAGACAGCAAATTTCTTTTCTCATTTGCTTTCAACAGTAAAGTGTATGTCTGGAATAGGGTCCCCCAGGGGTACACAGAGAGCCCCTCTATCTTTAATCAGATCTTGAAAAAATGTCTGGAAACTTTGGTTTTACCTGGAGAGTCTGTTTTAGTACAGTACATAGACGACCTATTGGTGGCGTCCAAAAGCCATAGGGATTGCGTGGTTGACACCATTGCCCTACTGAATCACCTGAGTGAAAAGGGACATAAAGTGGCCCCTGAGAAATTACAGTTCTGTTCAAAATCAGTGAAGTATCTGGGACACCAGATAGAAAAAGGCATAAGAAAAGTTACCTCAGAGAGAGTAAGAATAATTCAAAATATGCAGTTACCCCGTACTCAGAAAGAAATCAGAATGTTCCTCGGAGTTGTAGGTTACTGCAGGCAATGGATTGTGGGATTCGCAGTCCTTGCAAAGCCTTTGATACAAATGACAAAGAGAGGAGCAAAAGACCCAGTGGAATGGAATGACGAGAGCTTAACAGCTTTCACAAAATTACGAAATTGCCTGTGTACAGCCCCTGCTCTAGGGATGCCTGACTACTCCAAGGAGTTTGGCCTATTTTGTGACACTCGTGACAATTGTGCATTGTCAGTACTGACTCAGGAACATGGCACGACCAGAAGGCCTGTGGCATATTTCTCTGCCACATTGGATCCAGTGGCTGCTGGATTACCCGGATGTCTGAAAGCAGTAGCTGCAACATGCACCAGTTTAGAACAGAGTGAGTCCATTATCATGGGACATCCTGTAACTGTGTATGTTCCACATGCAGTTGTGATTCTATTGACCCGAACCAAAACTCAGTATCTCACCCCTAGTCGGCTGACTAAATATGAGAGGATTCTCATGGGTGCTGCAAACATTGTCATCACCAGATGCAATATTTTAAACCCTGCCACTCTACTCCCTGAATCAATGGTAATGGAAGGTAAGGGAGATGATGAGCAAGACTGTATTGATCTGACAGAGTTCAGTACTAAACCTCGCCCAGACATTAAAGAAACTCCTTTGCCTGTGCATGATGAGGAATGGTTTGTGGATGGTTCGTGCCTGAGGCAGGAACTAGGGGGCCTAAGTGCTGCCTATGCTGTGGTATCGTTAACAAAAATTGAAGAAGCGTCCTATTTATTTGGAGTAAAGTCTGCACAAGTAGCCGAATTGATCGCTCTGATTAGAGCATGCAAATTGGGAAAAGACAAAAGAATAACAGTGTATACTGACAGCCAGTACTGTTATGGGGTGGTGCATGACTTTGGCCAGTTATGGCTACAAAGAGAATTCCTGACTTCATCAGGTACCCCCATTCGAAATGGAAAAGTGGTTCAAGACCTTTTAGAGGCAATTCAATTACCAAAAGAATTGGCAGTGGTCAAGTGTATTGCTCATAAGAAGGGCCTTGACCCTGTATCAATGGGAAACGATTTTGCTGATCGGGTGGCAAAACAATGCGCCATGGAGCAGATGCGAATAAATCCAAAGCGGGGTGGGACTGGAAACAGCTGCCAACTTAGGATGTTTGAAGAAGTGCCTACCTGGGATGAAGTGAGAGAATGCAGCATGTGGCGCCCTCGGAGGAGAAAGAAAAGTGGAAGGAAGAAGGTTGTAAACCAAGACGTGAGGATGGTGTCATTGTGGGCCCGAATGGTATGGCTCTGTTACCCAGACAACTACTTGCCCCAATGGCCAGACTGATACATGAAGGATCACACATTGGTAGGGATGCCATGGTTCTGGTATTTCAACAGACTTGGTACAACAAGAAATTCAGGAAGGTAGCAGAGTCCCTTTGCCAGAGGTGCCTGCCATGTCAACAGTTCAACGCTGGCAAGAGAACAGAGGTTGAACTGATGAAAATTGGGAGATCAGGGGGTCCCTTTGTGAGAATACAAATAGATTTCATTACCATGCCCCGTTGTGAGGGAAAGAGATATGTCCTTGTCATTGTCTGCTTATTTTCAAAATGGGTGGAAGCTTACCCTGCCAAACAATGCGACGCCCTAACAGTAGCCAAGTTATTGCTGAGAGAGCTAGTACCGAGGTTCGGGGTTCCAGTCTTTATTGACTCAGATAAAGGCACCCATTTTCAGAATGAAGTTTTGGCCCAGCTTTGCCAAGCATTCGGGATCACACAAAAACTGCACTGTGCATATCATCCAGAGGCTTCTGGAGTGGTAGAACAAATAAATGGCACCATCAAGAATAGATTGGCGAAAATATGTGATTCTACTGGCCTAAACTGGATTAAAGCCTTGCCTCTTGTTCTGATGGGACTCAGAAGCATTCCAGATCGGAGAACAGGCCTGAGCCCCCATGAGATCTTGATGGGAAGAGTGATGAGACAAGCATGGGTACCAGGATACAAACTGTTAAGCATTTCTGATGATTTGGTACTTGAATACTGCAAGCAACTGGGTGACCAAGTGCGTTCTATCTCTCGCCAGATTGGGGCAGACGCCATCGCCAACCCGACAACACCAGTTCACAAATTGGTTCCTGGTGACTGGGTTAAAATAAAGAAGCACACTCGTTCAAGTTGTCTAGCACCGAGGTGGGGACAAAAGCGGCAAGTAATCCTGGTAACGACGACCGCTGTGAAGTGCGCCGGCGTTCCCAAGTGGATCCATGGCAGCCATACCCAGAAGGTGAAACCCGACGAGGAGCCGGGAGCAGAAGGTCGTCCAGCTGAGGGGTCTGCAGACGTTGGTCCTGAAGTAGCTGATGAAAGGCGATCGAGCACCAGCCCAGTGGAGGGTCCTGTAAACGTTGGCCCGGAGGTAGCTGATGACGTGCGGCCAAGCACCAGTACTGCTGAACATCCAACAGAGGCTGGTCCAGAAGTAGCTGAAGACGAGCTGCCGGAAATCTGACCAATAGTCAATCTCTCTGGAGATCCACTCAGGACAAGAGAGCGAATAAGAGAAGACAGAGAGTGGAATAGTGAGGTCGAGCAAGGCACAGGCGAAGACCCTCAGATCATTGAGATTCACATCAAGTCTGAGGACGAAGAAGAAGGTCAGACAGGGACAGATCAGGTGATTGACACACCTCCACAAACTCCTGAAATTGAAAAGGGACAGACTAGAAAAAGTGTAATAGTTCGAGCAGAAGAAAATCAAGGGATCGAAGTGCTTGAACAGGATCAGTTAGAATTAGAAGAACGTGTTCAGGACAAGGAAACAGAGACATTTGAAAGCCAAACGCAAATTCAACCTGAACAAGGCCAGCTTAGTAACCAGGCAGAAGAAGTAGATACAAGACCTGGGACTAGTCAGACAGGTAGGAAAGAAACAGAAACAGAAGCGCCACCGACCAGCGAAAATAAGAGAGCATTAGTAGAAAGCCAAATCACAGTGCCAGCTAAAAGACTAAAGAAAAAGAAGTACATTGAGCCAAGGTATGTTAAGAGACTGAAATTAAGAATAAAAACAGTCCAAGAGAAACTTGCAGATCTAAGAAGAAGTCCCCGAATTGCAGAAATACCCGAAGATAGCTCCAAGAGAAGAAGTGAGCGAATAAAAAGACAAAACGAAAAATATCAGGATCCGGAGTGGACCTACTTAATCTTGGAAAATTTTGAGGAACTTGATATCACTGACGAAAGTGACGAAGAACAGGTTGCTGAGTACTCGGAAGAAGAGGAAGACGAGATCACCTGAGGTTGCACAGAGTGAGTTAGCTGTGTAAACTTACAAAGAGGGGTTGAGAAACTTCTTCTGAGCCAAAATGTCTGAGTCAAGAACGAATGGAAGGCCTAGTTGCAGTGGTTGCAAAACGTGCTGCAAAGTATGTATATGTAGTATAGTTATAGTTGTATTAGTTTGGATAGGACTAACAGTTTTCATTCCCTTTATGGTTAGTAAAAATACTAATATTTCCCCAACTCAGATCACTGACACGGAAGAACTGACAACACGAAGTGTAGAAAGACGTGAGAAAGCACTCAAACAGACAAAACGAGACTTAGATGCATCAGATGAGGAAGGACTACATTACCACGGAGTTAGGAATCAGACACACTCAAATGTTTTCTCAAACTTGTTAGTGCATTATGTAGAGACTATGGAAATAGAGGATTGCTATGTCTGCATGAAGCTACCTACTTCTGTAGCTGAAGGCGCGACATACCATCACTTGCCCCTGACATATGGAATTTCCTGTAGTATTTTAGCAAGCTTATTTTACAAAAGAGGACCGTTACAGTACTATTACTCTAACAATGACGTGATCTTTTCGGAACTTCCCATTCGTGGAAATCTGAATCCTGTACATACCAAAAGTGACGTAATACGCTATATGGGAGACTACTTTCTGACTATAGGCAATATAGACATAGCTGAAGCACATAGAGACAATTTGACCTGTTCATTGCATGAACAAGAGAAAATATTTTTTAACATGGCAGAGAAGAGAAGGGAGAGTTTCCAAAGAAAGGCTAATGACAAAAAGCAGAAAATACCTAAATGGGCTGAGAACATGGAAAGCACCTCAACTGGCGAGGCAGGGCCTGCTCTGTTGCTGGATTTTGAAAAGAAAGGGAAACTCTGTCTTCACCGCGAGAAGACTGATTATTATAATAACATTTTCATTGGTTCCAGTCAATGTGAACACAATTACAAGGTAATTGGAGGTTGGGGATTCAAAAATGGGTCACAGCCTGTGTTTCCTGGAATTTATTATATATGTGGAGACAAGGCTTATTTCAAATTGCCGGATCACTGGTATGGAAGCTGCTACTTTGGCATTGTCTTCCCTTAAATATACCATGTGAATGAAATTGCTGGAAGCAATGAAAACACTAATGGCTTAGTGCGTAGTAAAAGAGAAAGCGTAGGTGAAATAATGGGTAGTATTTTTAGTGCACTGATACCTGGAGTGGGAGTGGTTCTGAACACTCACAGAATTTGCAAATTGTCCACAGTAGTGGATGTGCTGTCTACTGATACAGCTCATGGATTTCTGCTGGTCAATACCGAAATGGTTGCGATCAGATCAATGGTTTTACAGGACAGACTTGCTCTTGACACCTTATTAGCAAAAGAGGGCGGAGTCTGCCGGATGTTGAAAGCGCAACATTGTTGCACTTACATTCCGGACAAAAGCGTGCAGCTCAAAAGATATGTGAAAAACATTACTAATTTGGAAAAGGAACTCAAACCACTCGAGGTTGACAGTGCCTGGAGGAGACGAGTTGATGGTCTCTCAAATGTAGGTCACTGGTTTGCTAACTTAGGTAGAAGCTTATTGTTCAAAGTACTGATGCCAATTGGTATTATAGGTCTTATCCTATTTTTCATATTCGTCTGTTGCAAATGCCGAAGACATACTAAGAAGTATCAGGTGAATGCAAGAGGAGTGAAACGGAGTGCGGATGAACTTGAATTGGAAGAAATGAATAATCAGATTTACAAAAGGGTGAAGAATTCTCACCCTACCAAAAATGAAAAGGAAAAACTGAATCGTATGTTGGAAGAGATAGAGTTGTATAAGGTGTGAAAGAAAGTTGGCATCTGGTTCCATTTATGTGTGATGATAGTAAATATCATCAAAGAGGGGATTGATAGAGCAAGATTTCGCATCGCGACTTGCTCGATTCATGAACCTCGAAACCGTTGTAACCTCGTAACGAATTGTACGTCTTACTAATATCTTTTATTTCTGATATATATGTATGATAGAGAAGCTTGCTTAGGTGTTCTACTAATACGATTAATCCGTGTCCCTAAAAATGGCCGCTGCTTGTCTTTTCGCTTTTGCGCATGCGTTAGTCACACTCACGTGACTCTACGTAGAGGTAGTTCTGGAGGGAAAGGGGGCGCATGCGTAATACGCAGCTTTCGTGATAACGTGGTGATGTTCGTGCAGTTGCTCTCGTATCAGTGTATATATTACTAATGTCTAATTGCATAGTATATTTTTTTTGATGATAAATCTGAAGTACAAAATCACGACATGTAATACATTCATTTATTTCTATGTATTAATTTGTTTTCGCTTACTTTTCATGTATCCTCGACACTGAGGGGTGCTGGGGCTGGGGAGTCCATCTTGGAGGGTATTTCTGCGCAGAATCACTAGATGGTGCGGTGACATTGAACCCAAGCCAAAGAAGGTTGATGCCAGAGCCAGCATGGGAACATGCACCTTCACCCAGCAAAAGCATCATGATTGTATTCTATTGTAACAAAATGTGTTCTTTCCATTGTATTCTCTGCGACTTCTCGTGGGAACCCCAATCTTGCTAGGCGGCACCCTAGGATGCTAAGTAGGGCTTGTAATAGTCTGTTCTGATTGGTGTGTTAACCAAATCCTACCTTAGGACCAATCGAAATTGGGGATTCTGACACTTTGCAACATTTGGGGGGTGGTACCCTGTCCCAAAACAGTATATCTACCCTGGGTTCACCTAGGGAAATTGTCCGACTTGTCTGAGTAGCTGACCTGTCACTGACCCAACGCACTCAATAGGTGACTTGATACAGAGGTGCTGCGGAACTCTCTGTCCGAAATCTGACCATAGACTCTGAAGGTTTTACTGAACCTTAAGTGCTGGCGAAGCACTTTGCTGGGGAATTCGCTGACCCAATCGGGGTCCTGATCGATAGCTGCAGAGAGGGTGGAGCTCAGGCGTTGCTTCCGAACTGCGGGTGCTGGTCGTATCCTGGTGGTCCTGTCCTGATCCTAATCTGAGGGTTTCCTGTCCTGTCCTGGGTGTCCATTTCTGCACCTGCTGTCCATTGAGGGGTATCCTTCCTTGAGGGTTTCGTGGCCAGGGTTTGGTTTTTCACACCAGTCTAGGTAAATATCGCTCTAAGGGCCCGATGTAGGTAAAACGCATTTACCGATTTTAAAATACCGATCCGTACCGAATCGGTATTTCAAAATCGGAAAATGATATGTAGGAAAGAATCATCGGAAAAATACCGAATCGGTAGCATTCGGTATCGAGAGTCGATACGTACCGATTCGCCAACTACCGATTCGGTATAGGCCGGGTCGGACAAGTCCGAATCGGAAAAAAAAAAATGCCGAACCAACCGAATCGGTAAACGCCGAATCGGAATTATAAATACGCCCCATGGGCCGAAAGGCCAATAGGAAGGCATTATACATTCCGAATCGGTATTTACCGAACACATTCGGAAAATACCGAATCGGAAAATACCGATTCGGAGAATGCCGTTTTGCCGAGCAGGTTGAGTGACACTGAAGACATCAGCCAATGAGCTGTAAGCACCCTCCCCCACAGGGTGTGGCAACCCAGGCAGGTGCAACTCATCAGAACTTTCTGGAAAGCTGCCTGAGCTGAGCAAACACAGAGAGAGCAGCATTGTGAGCAGGATCCCTGTGAGACATGGACACCAGCACAGAGAGCCAGAAGGCAGCGCGTAAGCGCAATCCAAAATTCAGCACCATGGAGCTGCAAACTTTGGTGGAGGAGGTGGTGAGGGTGCACACCCAGCTATATGGCAGGCAGTCCCTCACTGTTCCGGAGAGCACCAAGAGGAGGCTGTGGATCGACATCGGGGAGAAAGTGAATGCAGTTGGTGTCACCCACAGGAGCCTAGACGACCTCAAGATGAGGTTTTATGACATCCGTGGCGTGACCAAGCGCAAACTGGCCGACCTGCACAAGCAGGCTGGACTCACTGGAGGAGGAACAAACCGTGCGCCACCCCTCACTCAGCTGGAGGAACTAGTGGCGACCACCATCGAGAGGGCCAGTGTCGTGGGAATTGGGGACCTGGATAGCTCATCCCGAGCTACAGCTACAGGTAAGAAGCATGCGCAACTTGACACACCATACCAGACACCTCCCCTACAGACCCAATGCACAGCCAAACCCCAGGCCAGTACTGCTAGCAACAGATATGAGCAATGCATCTTGCTAAATGTACTCTGCAAAAGTTACCAAAAATGCCACAGCAGAAGCATGAGAAAAATAACTGTAATACAGCATCAACGTGTTTGTAATGAGATGTGCAATGCTTTAATAGTTGTGACTGGAACACATTAGCACCCACTTGACAAATACTTCTTTGTACCTAGGGGCACCATCAGGCGGGGGAGCAGCATCAGCTCCAGCACCAGCTCCAGCACCAACAGCCAGTGCGGCGGTGGCAAGCACCAGTGCAGCAGCACAGGAGGAGGAGGACAACAGCTGTGCCCTGGCACATGAGGAGGACACTGGACATTCCCTCACAACTCCACACTCCCCCCGACTGTCTCAGTCTCAGTCGCCCTCATTGGTATTCTCCCCGGAGAACACACCACCACAGAGCCACCCTGCACCTGCCACTTCCCCGGCCCGGAGGAGAATAGTAGCTCCATTAGTCATCATGGAGGGGGCAGCGGGTCAGGCTCCTGCACAAGACCCCGTGACACCAGCGTCACCAGAGCACACACAGCAGGGCAGCAGAATTCCGCGTAGGCCACGTGCTACCAGCAGCCCAATACCAGCACCGGGAGGCAGCGTCTTCGCAGGGCTGGAGACCAGCATGGTCACGATACAGAGGATGCAGGCGAAATCCATCCTGGCCTGCCATCGCCAGTTGCGCCTGCACAACCTGCAGATGGGTGAGATGACACAGGGCTTCAAGACCTTCGTTGACAGCAACAAGGACATAGCGACATCAAGTGGCCGAATGACCACTGCCATCACCCAGCTCTGCAACAGGTTGGATGACCATGAGCTGAGTCGTCGCAGGGATGCACGAGTCACGAACAGGTCACTCAACCGCCTTGCAGCTGCGACTGCCCAGCTTTGCCAACGTGGGGCAAACATGGAGGCCAGCCTCACACAGAACATGTCCGAGGTCACTAGGGGCATGGGCCGTATTACAACCGCCATGGAGACACTACTCATCTCCAACACCGTAGTGAATCCCATCCTGGGCGAGGCTGGGGACAGCAGCAGCCGCAGCAGCCCGGCCAGCGCTGCGTCAGAGCCGTGCCGGAGCAGCAGGCGCTCAGCTGAGGCTGCAGGGCATTCAGAAGGGGGTGAGGCGCATCCCAGTGGGCCTGCTAAGCGCAGCAAAAAATAGGACTGCCAGTGCGGGTGAGGCAACCCGGACATTGGACATTCCTACCCCTTGTAGTTTAACTTTTCTTTTGTTGCACATCAGTGCAGTAACGTTGATGCAACATTATTAAATTTAATTTCTGAAAACATACATTGACCTGTTTGTGCATCTGTACTCACTCAGAAATAGTTGTCTGTGATCTCCTGACGCCTGTATCTGCCGTCAGATGGTGCAGAGACTCCAGCAGGTAGTGGTAGTGGCACAGCATTGTCATCGTCAGGGTCCTCGTAGTCGGATAACTCTACCTCAGTGCCTTTCCTGACTGCAAGGTTGTGCAACATTGCACAGACAGCAATAATCTTGCAGCAGGTGATGGGGGTATATTGCCTTGCACCTCCGCTCTTGTGCAGACATCTGAACCTGCTCTTCCAGATGCCAAAGGTCCTTTCCACTACGTTCCTCGTGCTTTTGTGGGCACGGTTGTACCTCCTTTGGCTGGGTGTTGAGGGGTTGAGGTAAGGTGTGAGAATGAACGAGCGTAGGGCATATGCACTGTCGCCTAGAAGGAGAAGGGGTAACATTACTCACATGCATACATGTATTTCACACTGCAATTTTGGTTATGGGGGTCTGACACTGTGTCTTACCTAGGAGGTATCCTTCGCCAAATTCCCCTGCCATCAGCCGTGCATAAATTACGCTACTCTGGAAGATATAGGAGTCATGGGTACTCCCCGGAAACTTTGCAACCAGGTCAGTGATCACACACTTGGCATTGCATATCACTTGCACATTTATGGTGTGCCGTGACTTCCGATTGCGGTATACGTATTCGGTGTCAGCAGGGGGGCAAATCGGTATGTGTGTGCCATCTATGCTGCCAATGATGTGGGGGAATCTTGCCATCTGATAGAATTCAGCTTTTGTCTGTGCCAGTTCTGCATGGGTGGAAGGGAAGGAAATGTAGTGGTCCATCCTCTGGATCATGGCATCAAGGAACTTGTGGAAGAACCTTGACAGGCTGCTCTGGGTCACCCCTCCTGCCACAGCAACTACACTTTGATAGCTGCCAGACGCCAGCAGGTGTAGGCAGCATAGCACCTGCACCTGCACAGGGATTGCGTGTGCCCTTGGGGTGGGGTGCTGCAACAGGGGTTGGAGGTCCCTGATGAGGTCTCTGATGGTGTCTGCCTCCAGCCTGTACCTCTGTAGGATCTCTGGATCTGTCAGCATGCACAGGGTCACCCTCTGCCTGTACACCTGCTCCTCTCTCTGCCATTCCCTCTCTCCTTCCTGCTGTAGCCGTAGCCGTCTTGCTATGACATAGAAAGCTGCCATGTTGCAAGTAGAACTGCATTTTGGGTCATTTTTTATAGGTTGCACCTGGTTACCACCTGATTCCAATCCATGGTAATTTCTGACTCAGAAATACCGAATTTGGAGCAAAATCGGTATTTCAGTGCTTACCTACATCTCAATCTTAGGGTTTTCGCATGGAATCGGATTTTCACTGAATTGGAATATTTACCAAATCGGCGATTTTACCGATTCGGAAAGTCACCGAGTCGGTCGGATTCCGATTCGGAAAAGAGTAGGAATCGGAAAAATCTCAGATTAGGTAATCTACCGAATCGGAGATTTTTTCCGATTCCTACTTTTTTCCGATTCGGAATCCGACCGACTCGGTGACTTTCCGAATCGGTAAAATCGCCGATTTCGCAGGATTTCGGCCTCCTACATCCCGTTGTCTCTATTCCGATCGGTAACGGCCGAAAATACCGATTTTCGGCCGTTACCGACCGACCTACATCGGGCCCTAAATCTCTTGAAACTGCACCTTTCTATTTTTCTGTCTTTGCTTCAATAAAGACATACCTTTGCACGTGAATTAATTTTCCATGCTTTCTCCTGCAACCATTGCATTTCATAAAGTCATTTGCATTTGATTTCATAGCGTGTTCCTATGTTACCCTACCTTTTAGAAATCATTTTCTGTATTGCAGTTTGCAATTTCCTGATATGGTCTTGGTTTTTCTCTCGTAAACTGGCTAAAAGTAACTCAGATTTATAGCGTGTTTACTTTGCCCCTTATCTTAGTTTCCCTCTCCCTTAGCAGGTTCCCTGTCGCACGAACACTCTTCTGATAAACTGTATGACTGCCCTTATTTGAATTTAAGATAAACTTTCAAAACTTCCAGTTGTCCGTGGTCATTTCAATGAAAGAAAGTAATTTTATGTTGAGTTTTGTATTTTGCTGCCTTTCCTTTTACAGCTAGCTCCCTGACCCATCGTGGTCATAGGTACCCATAACGGTGGATGGTAAGTGGGGTACACTGGAGAATAATCGAAAGGGAACTCACAATTATTGGTAGTAGATTGTGTGGGCACCTGATCAATGTATATGATAAAGTAAAGTATATGGGCCCGAAGCCGGAAGTGGCGAAATTATTGGTCGGGTGACCCGCGATATCTAGCAGATCTGACCTTCTGACCCTTCTATGATACAAATAAATTATATATAGTGCCTGCTGTGTCATCTATTCTCAAGCTCTTGATTGTTCTCTATAGATTCGTTTTTATTTGTCATTCTCTTGTTTTTCCATTTTTCATGAACGAGGACCACTGCCTTGCCCACTTTAGTCGATCTGTGAGTGAAAGCAATCAGTTTTTTGGTCACAATTTTCCAATTGATCGCGAATATACTGCGCTTACACGCTTGTATTTGATTATGCACCATATCTAAAATATGATGCAGTAGATTGGTAAATCTAAGCAAATTCATTGATGGCAGCTGAGGTCAGTGAGCCTATTTCAGCCTCAGTCTCATTTTCAAACTTTATTCCATTTTCTGAATCAGTCTCAGATACCAACACCTCTACTAAGCAAGAGCTTATTGAAGAGTCTTGGTCTGCATCTTCAAATTCACAAGAATTACCCAGATTTTTAGTCTGACCATCCGAGGGCGTGGGTCTTACATGGGTTCTACTCCTAGTATATCTAGCAGATCTTCCTTGTGGTTTACTCCCATTCCATTTTCTGTTAGAATTGTCAGGTGTCTCAGATGTAAAGAGAATTAGGGGGCATATTATCAAGACAGGCGATAAAATTATCGCCAGTTTAATCGGCAGAAAACTGCTGCTAAACCGGCGATAATGGGCTTGATAATATGCTCTATGGAATTCCAATTGAAGCCCATGTTAAATGTGAAGGACATCTAACATGGGCTTCAATTGTAATTCCATAGAGCATATTATCAAGCCCATTATCGCTGTTTTAGCGGCAGTTTTCTGCCACTAAAGCGGCAATAATTTTATCGCCTGTCTTGATAATATGCCCCTTAATTCCTACGAGGGACACCAGGCACTCTTTGAAATGTTTGTGACTTCCTCCTACTAATGTTAGGCACAACCTTCCCTTTCTCCGGTTCCTCCCCATCTGTGGCTTTGAGCTCCAGTTATGAATAAGCAGTTTGAACTCTCATGTGCCCCCTTTGTCCTTTAGTTGTTTTATGGCTGACAGAGTGAGCAGTGAAGTGTCAGAAGTGGGAGACTCCTGCAAAGTATTCAGCCGCATTCCAGGGCCTGCTCTAGTTCTTATCTTGAGTTACTGCTGCCCCTCCTGACGTTATCAGAAATATAGAGGACAATCACTGGGTAGCCTGCCCAGATCCTTCCATGACTCCAGCTGAGGGTTTTCCTTCTTTAGAACAATAATTGTGTGTGAAGGTCGTTCAGTGGGGTTTCAATATTGCTGTATTAAAGTTATCATGTGCTGGTCAGAGACCTCTTTTTAAAATTGGGTTATACTTCTCTGGGCCTCTCCTTCCTCTTCAATAAGGGCTGGCTAAATTTCACCCTCGAGTATTTCAGCTCCCTTACCTCCACCATTATTGCTAGCATCAGCCTTGCCACCCTTATCGATGACTTAAGGGGCCTGACCTTGTATTGTTTCTGTCATCAGATAAAGACATAAATTGACGACATTCCCACACTGCCAAAACTCTGGGTCCCCTACTTTGCCCATTTACACTGGCATAACGAAACTTGAGGCCCCCCCCCCTGCAAGATTCAAAGAGGGTCCCTCTCCAGGCTCAATCAGGAGCTCTCCGGCCTGAATATTGTGCTGAGGAGGCCCCCTGGAGCTTAGGGCCCCGGCCCCGCGGGGCACTGTGGGGGCCTGTTTTTTGCCACTCCCCATGCAGAGCAGGAAAACAAATGATTTAACACAAGACTGCAGTCAGACAAATGTGGCGACCTGTCAGCCACAGCATCTTCACCTTTCAAGCAGCATAAGTGCAGTCATTGTTGTGTATTTGCCCATGTAATGCATGATAGTCCTGGGCAAGTAAAACACACAATGGCCCCACACACAGGGAGAAAACTCCCTGTGCATTGGACCGTGTTTTTTTGCATTCAGAAATAAACCCTGCATTTGAAGTTAATTTTCTGACAAGCAGAAAAGAAAGGCACAGTTTGTCACACCAAGACGCGGCTGTAGAATTAAGCGTTAGCAAAGCCAATAGGTCTCACCTATGCAAAAGCTGTTGGCTTTGCTAATATGTTTTAGCCGGTATGCAGACAAAATATCGATATTTAAATATCGATATACAATTATATTGAAGTTTAAATATCGAAGGGACATAATATAGAAGGTAAGTAATATCGATAGATTTAATATCGATATTAGTAATATCGAAGTTTGATATATCGATGTCAGTAATATCGATGTTAATAATTTCGATGTTACTAATATCGAATTTTAAATTATTTTTGTGTATAATATTATGTATTTATTATGTTTTCAATTTATTTTTATGTATTTTAATTACATTTTGTATTTTAGTACTGTAGCGGGTTGTGGGTTTATAGGGGAATAGGGTGGGAAGTACTTTAATTATGTTAAATTAATTATTAATTAGTAGGAATTATCAATGAATTTTAATTAATTGGTAATTGATTTTAATTAATTAGTAATTAATTTTAAATAATTGATTAATTGATAAATCTGTTCTGTACCGGGTTGTGGGTTTATAGGGGAATAGGGTGGGAAGTAATTTAATTATGTTAAATTAATTATTAATTAGTAGGAATTATAAATTAATTTTAATTAATTGGTAATTAATTTTAATTAATTGGTAATTAATTTTAAATAATTGATTAATTGGTAAATATGTTCTGTAGCGGGTTGTGGGTTTATAGGGGAATAGGGTGGGAAGTACTTTAATTATGTTAAATTAATTATTAATTAGTAGGAATTATCAATTAATTTTAATTAATTGGTAATTATTTTTAATTAATTGGTAATACATTTTAATTAATTGATTAATTGATAAATATGTTCTGTAGTGGGTTGTGGGTTTATAGGGGAATAGGGTGGGAAGTAATTTAATTATGTTAAATTGATTATTAATTAGTAAGAATTATAAATTAAATGTTATTAATTGATAATTATTTTTAATTAATTGGTAATTAATTTTAATTAATTGATTAATTGATAATTATGTTCTGTAGTGGGTTGTGGGTTTATAGGGGAATAGGGTGGGAAGTAATTTAATTATGTTAAATTGATTATTAATTAGTAAGAATTATAAATTAAATGTTATTAATTGATAATTATTTTTAATTAATTGGTAATTAATTTTAATTAATTGATTAATTGATAAGTATGTTCTGTAGTGGGTTGTGGGTTTATAGGGGAATAGGGTGGGAAGTAATTTAAATGTAATTAAGTAATAATGTTCTTTAATTAATTGTTTTGTTAATTATATAATTGTTAATTAATTATTAATTGGTAATTAAATATTATTATATGGTATTTTTTATAAAAAATCTTGGTTAAAATATTTTGCTAATCATGTTTTTAATAATTATGTATTGGTATTTGTAAATGGTTTATATTTATTTAATAGTTAATATTTTTATTATTTAAAAAAAAAAAACATTTATTTGTAAGTTTGTAATTTTTACCCCTACGCTATCCAACACTTTCCCTACTGTTGCACTCTCTGGAGTGGGAATAGTAATTTTGGCGCCTACGCTATCCAACACTTTCCCTACTGTTGCACTCTCTGGAGTGGGAATAGTAATTTTTACCCCTACGCTATCCAACACTTTCCCTACTGTTGCACTTTCCGGAGTGGGTACAGTAATTTTTACCTCTACGCTATCCAACACTTACCCTACTGTTGCACTCTCTGGAGTGGGAATAGTAATTTTTACCCCTACGCTATCCAACACTTTCCCTACTGTTGCACTCTCTGGAGTGGGTATAGTAATTTTTACCCCTACGCTATCCAACACTTTCCCTACTGTTGCACTCTCTGGAGTGGGAATAGTAATTTTTACCCCTACCCTATCCAACACTTTCCCTACTGTTGCACTCTCTGGAGTTGGAATAGTAATTGTTACCCCTACGCTATCCAACACTTTCCCTATTGTTGCACTCTCTGGAGTTGGAATAGTAATTGTTACCCCTACGCTATCCAACACTTTCCCTACATTCGCACTCTCTGGAGTTTGAATAGTAATTGTTACCCCTACGCTATCCAACACTTTCCCTACTGTTGCACTCTCTGGAGTGGGAATAGTAATTTTTACCCCTACGCTATCCAACACTTTCCCTACTGTTGCACTCTCTGGAGTGGGAATAGTAATTTTTACCCCTACGCTATCCAACACTTTCCCTACTGTTGCACTCTCTGGAGTGGGAATAGTAAGTTTTTACCCCTACGCTATCCAACACTTTCCCTACTGTTGCACTCTCTGGAGTGGGAATAGTAATTTTTACCCCTACGCTATCCAACACTTCCCTTACTGTTGCACTCTCTGGAGTGGGAATAGTAATTTTTATCCGTACGCTATCCAAAATGTATTTAATTTTTTTTATTAGTTTTACATTGTTATTAATTGTTATTTATAATATTATTTTATGTATATACATTTATTTGTAATTTATTATATTTTCATTTATTTATAAGTTATTAAAATAATTATTTTAGAGTTATTATTAATGAAGTATATACTATGTATTATATCTTTATTATTATTAGTTTTTAATACATTATTTATTAATTTTAAATAGTATAATATATTTTTAACTATGTTTATTACATTTATAAATATTATTTTGTTAATATTACCTTTTTTCTTATTAAAATTAAACGATATTTTCTAAAAAACGATATTTTTGACATCGATATATTTTTTTCGATATTTTTGTACTTACCTTGTTAGAGATAGGATCTCGATATTATTGTCCTTGATATTTTTGTTGCGATATTTTTGTAGGTAGATATTTTTGTGGTCGATATTTTGTCATAGATTCGCTTTAGCCATGTTGTACAGAAGCATGGCTGCTGTTCAACATGGTTAAAAGTTAATGGGGTAAAGGAGAGTGGAGGGAAGTGTTTTGAAGTGGAGTGGAGTGTTCTGGAGTGTTGTAGAGAGTCATGGAGTGGCATAGAATGGAGAGGAGTGGGGTAGAGTGGTGTAGAGTTATGTAGAGTGGCATGGAGTGAAGTGGTGTGTCATGGAGTGGCATAGAGTGGAGTGGTTTAGAGTGTTGTGGATAGTCATCAAGGTAATAGAGTGTCTTAGAGTGGAGTAGAGATGAGTGGCATAGAGTGGAGTAGAGTGTCAGAGTGGAGTAGAGTGGAGTGGCATAGAATGTGTTGAGAGGGGTGTAGAAAAGAGGAGAGTGGCATAGAGAGTGTTGCGTAGAGTGGAATAGCGTGTTGTAGAGTAGAGTGATGTACGGCGGAGTAGATTGGTGTTGAGTGGAGTTGCATAGAACGGAATAGTGTAGGAGAGTGGAATGTCATAGAGTGGAGTAGAGTTGAGTGGCGTTTAGGGGAGTGGCATAGAGTGTCAGAGTGAATTGGCATAGAGTAGAATACAGAGGACTAATGGAGTGGAGCAGAGTGGATTAGTGTGTCATAAAATAGAGTGGAATAAAGTGGCGTGGTGTGTGGTAGAGGGAGTTGTGTCGAGCGTCATAGAGTTGAGTAGTGTCATAGAGTTGCATATGGTGAAGTAGAGTGTTGTAGAGCGAAGTGACATGGAATTGAGTAGAGTGGCGTATAGTTTAATGGATTAGACCATCATAGAGTGAAGTGTCGTGGAGTAGAGTGTCTTAGAGTGAAGTAGAGTGGAATAGAATGAAGTTACGTACAGTACAGTGGTGCAGAGTAGCTTGGTGTACAGTGCATTGGTTTTGAGTAAAGTGGTGTAGTGCCCATTGGTGTAGAGTGCAATGACATAGAGTAGAGAGGTGCAGAGTGGATTGAAGTGGCATAGAGTGCAATGGAGTAGAGTGGAGTGGAGTGTGTAGAGTGGAGAAGGGTGGCATTGAGTAGATTGTTATGGAGTAGTGCGAAGTGGTGTAGAGTGGAGTGGTGCAGGGTAGAGTGCAAAGGTGTAGAGTAGAGTGGCGTAGAGTGCAGTGGTATGGAGTGCAGTGGTGCAGAATACATTAGAATGGCCTAGAGTGGAGTGATAAAGAGTAGAGTGGCGTAGAGTGTAGTTGTGCATCGTATAGTTGTGTGAAAAAGAGTAGAGTGCAGTGGTGTAGAGTGTAGTGGCATAGAATGCAGTGGCATAGAGTGCAGTAGTGGTGCTGAGATCAGTGGCAGAAAGTGCAGTCTATAAGGGTAGAGTGCAATAGAGTGCATTGCCGTAGAGTGCAGTGACATAGTGCATTGGCGTAGAGTAGAGTGGTGCTAAGTACAGTGGCGAAGAGTGCAGTGGTGCATAGTACAGTGGGGTAGAGTGCACTGACAGAGAGTAGAGTAGTGTAGAGTAGAGAGGCATAGATTGAAGTGGCGTAGAGTGCAGTGCCATAGAGTGCAGTGGTGCGCAGTAGATTAGAGTAATGTAATAATAAATATAATACTTGGATTTGCATAGCACAGCTAATCACCCGTGAGGGTCTCTAGGTGCTGTCCATAGATACTGGGAGATTAAGTGAATGGTCCGAAATCACAGAATGTTAAGCCGATGCAGAGACTCAAACCTGGATCCCCAACTCGGAAGTCAGCTGCTCTGGCCGTTACGCTACACTCTCTCCCTGCCATATAAATTGGCCTAGAGTGCAGTGTCATAGAGTGAATTGGTGTAGAGTGCATTGGGACAGAGTGGTGTAGATTAGAGTGCAGTGGCACTGAGTAGAGTGGTGCAGAGTAGAGTGGTGCAAAGTAGAGTATTGTAGAGTTCAGTGGCAGAAAGTGCAGTATTGCAGGCTAGTGTGTCAGAGAGTGCAGTGGTGTAGAGTAGAGTGTCATAGAGTGCATTAATGTAGAGTGAAGTGGCATAGAGTGGTGCAGAGTAAAGTGACGTAGAGTCCAATGGTGAAGAGTAGACTAGCGTAGAGTACAGTGGTGCAGAGCAGTGTATAGTGGCTCACATTGCAGTGTTGCAGAGCAGAATGTATTGGTTTTGAAATAAATGGTGTAGAGTGCATTGACCCACAGCGCAGCGGCATAGATTGCAGTGGCATAGAGTGTAGTGACATAGAATAGAGTGGCATAGATCACAGTGGTATAAAGTAAAGTGGTGCAGGGTAGATTGCAGTGGCGCGGTGTGGAGTGACATAGAGTAGAATAGTACTGTGTGGAATAGAGTGGCGTAGAGTGCAGTGGCATAAAGTAGAGTGAGGACATGATACAATGGTGTATAGTAGAGTAGTGTGGGGTAGAGTGCATTGTTATAGAGTAGAGCAGTGTAAAATGGAGAGATGTCGGTTAAAAAGTGGTGTAGTGTTGAGAGGTGTAGAGTAGAGTGCAGTGTTTTGAAGTGGTGAAGAGTGGAGTGGAGTGAAGTGGGGTAAAGTTGGTTATACATGGTGTGGTAGCGCACTGCCATTACAAGCAACACATCTTCAATTGAAATGGCCTTTACATTTGCACCAACATACAGTTTTACTGATATACAGCGCCCAAACAATAATGTGTAGTAATGTCGTCACCTAGTGTATTTATTTGCTTTGATCATATTAAAATATTTGTTTCCACCACACTTCAGAATTACAAAAAATGTGCTTCATTTGTGGTTCCTATGTTCTAAAATAGCTGCACAGTTCATTTACAGACATTTAACTTTTGTTTTGTGCTACGTACAGTACACCACGAGTAGCCAGCGTGATTGTCACATAAATCCTCTCACTTTAAAGACAGACCCTGACAGTTAACTTTGTCTTTGAATGCACAGCAAATGTGACAAGATAAGACCACAATTTAAAGGCCTGTTTACAGAAATTCAGTACTTGTGAAAGAATACAGTAAATAGGGTTTGGGCAAGGGAGGGGACACATTCCAGCAGGACAGCCTAAAGGAATAAGGCCAGCAAATACAAAGTAAGCAATTGTGAGTTACAAACCACAACGCTAATGGTAAGCAATGAGTGGAAGGCAGTCCATGGAAGTTTTCCAAATGTCCCTAAGATGTTGTTAGTAAACCAGACACCTGCACTGTCTGGTAGGCTTCAACCTAGAAATATACAGACTTTGTATATTTCTCTATGGCTCTAAATTCAGGTGAACAGTCACAATACCGAATTTTCAATATCGAATTGCCAAAATATCGAGTTTTAAATATCGAGTGGACATAATATCAAATTACAAAAATATAGTTGTACAGAATATCAAAATTCAGGTAAGAAATATCGATTTTTATAATATCGAAGTTAGTAATATCGACAGTCATAAATAATATAGTTGTGAAAAATATAATTTTTTTTATAGTGTTTTAAGTGTTAGTATATGTGTTAAAAGTATGTATTATTTTTGCAATGTATGTTTGCATTTTGTTAAAGTGATGAATTTTATGTTATTTAATTTTTGCGTAATTTAATTCCGTAGCGGGTTGTGGGTTTATAGGGGAATAGGGTGGGAAGTAATTTTATTATAGTAAATAGAAATTTTTACCCTATGCTATCCAACGCTTTCCCTACTGTTGCACACACTGGGGTGGGAATAGTAATTTTGACCCCTAAGCTATCCAACACTTTCCCTACTGTTGCACTCACTGGAGTGGGAATAGTAATTTTTACCCTCCCGCTATCCAACTCTTTCCCTACTGTTGCACTCACTGGAGTGGGAATAGTAATTTTTACCCTCCCGCTATCCAACGCTTTCCCTACTGTTGCACTCACTGGAGTGGGAATAGTAATTTTTACCCCTACGCTATCCAACGCTTTCCCTACTGTTGCACTCACTGGAGTGGGAATAGTAATTTTTACCCCTACGCTATCCAACGCTTTCCCTACTGTTGCACGCGCTGGAGTGGGAATAGAACTTGTTACTCTCCCAATATCCTACGCTAAAAATATTGAATATTTTTTAATATTATTAAGTTTATATATATATATATATAAAAATGCATGTTTCTTTTTTTATTACATTATTTATTCATTTTAAGGTTATTTAAGTATGTTTAAGTATATTTTACTTAATTATATTGATTATTTCATAAATTTTACATTACTTTTAGGACTTTTAAAAAACTCGATATTTTAACAAACTATTTTATTTACAACGATATTTTGGATTCAATATTTTTGTACTTACCTGTTTGTAGATAGGAATTTGATATTCTGGTCGTCGATATTTTGTCACCGATATTTTTGTAGGTCGATATTTAGCTCCTCGATATTTTGTCAGTAATTCGTTGCTAGTCACATGAGATGGCTGTTCATGTATGAAGCCTACTGTTCATATATGAAGCCTGCCTGGGTTTAGATTAAAGTCGGACAAGTTGGCTTATTGACTAAAAATGCTTGGCCCTGACAGCAAGTATCATCTGCAGTTTATTCCTCTAAAGCCCAACAGACCTTCCCTCCTTCTGTGGATGCTACGCCAAGTGCTATTCAATTGGGTGATAGTAACAACTGTTATTTAAAGAGCTTAGAAAAGCACAAGGGAGATATAAAGTGGTATATAAAAAGTTATTATTACTTTCCTAGTAATATGGGCAATGTGTGTGTGCTTATGTGTGGTTATACAGCGGTACTGGGTTATTTAGATGTTGGTTGGGATTTGCTGTGGTGCTCACACCATGTCAAACGTTAAAGGTTTCTTAAGTATGCCTGGGTATGTTGAATCCATTTGTGACTAGCAGCCAAACGCCTAATCACACCCTCTGGGCTGTGCTACCTTAACGGCTCTCCTTGCCCAACCCCATGGAATGATATGGATCGAGGGATGACCAATAGCTGCATAAGAGCTCTGTAGGTATACGCCGAGTCACTTGTGGCCAGTCTTGTGTCTTCTCTGGATTACCTTTCTTATTGTGTTTCCGGCATGCCATTTCTTTGCAGAAATGATCTGGAGGTGATGAGGAACTCAGGGCACCCACCTTGTGAGCAGTAAGTGGCTACAATGTTAGGACCACCACAGGCCGTAGGGAGTCAATGGCAAGCAGGGCTTTGGGGTGGGCACTAGATTGGGACCCATCTTAGTGGTCTAGGCCACAGAATAGGACATCCTGTCACACGTCCTCCATGGGTCTTTCAGCCCAAAGACCATAACAGTGAACCTTCCCTCTGTACCATCCAGGCAGGGTGGGGACATCCTTTTCGAGCACAGTAGAGCGGTGCCTGATCCCATGTGCCCTAATAGGCAATGTATGGCATAGGCACAAGGGAGTCCAGAATATCTGACATTCCTCTCCTATGTGAGTTCCCAAGGTCTGTTCAGTGAATTTAGACTAGGAGTCATTTACCAAGGAATGATTATATTTAATATAAATATTTCTGAAATGTTGCATCTTTTATATAATAATTTTTTTGGGGGCTGTAAGGTCTAGGAGTAAGATAACTTTTTGCTGTCTTACAATGTCATTATTATGTTTTTGATGTTTTATATCTGTTGCTTAATTGTCAATTGAAGAGCTTCCATATAAGGAGTGAATGAGAAGAATTTGTGAGTGCAAGACATTTAGGGTTCTGTTGGAGATGAGAACCCCTCTCAGACATTCTTCAGTCGTTGACCTATGGTTATGATGGGAGACTGATGGAGACACTGCTGAGGCTGAATTGTCCTGCTGGAATAAATCTGGTATATTCAGTAGTCCAGTGTCTGGTATTGTATTGGCTTGCATTGGTATGTATATTGTACTTTCCATACCCCTTCCAAAGTCTAAAACATTTTTACACTTATTGGTTAACTAGCTACTCTGTGGCATATGCACAAACTGCATTTTGTAGCACGTTTATTAGTACTACCGTTGTATTCACAAACTGATGCCTCCGCCTCGCCTATCCTATGTTTTTCTATGTGGATATCTCTGCCCCAACTGTCTCGAGAGTCTGCCTTGACTGTCGAGTATCCTCATATTTAAGTATATATTTTAGTAGCAAAAGTGGGAAGAACAGAGGAAAGTGGCTGGGAAATGGGTAAAACGTACCACAAATTGAAAGGAGTTAAGGCAAAAGTAAGGTGGGGTTAAGGGAGATTTAGGAAGGGGTTTATGGAGAGACATACACCCACCCACAATTTGCACTTCTAAAGTTACTACAGCCAACAAGGATGCAACACAGTTGTGAATGTACTCCATCTTATCGCTGGAGTAAATCCAGCACCACACATGGCCAACCACTGGTAGTGCAATACTCTCTCATAGAAAATAGGGTGCAAATATATAAATACACACTTTTACCTAACTTTACACTTTAAAATGGTGAATAGCCCAAAGTAGTAAAATTGCACAGAATTGTAAGAGTAAATTCACATAAGTGAATTTACGCACTTGTGCATTTATCTTTGTGAATAGGTGTATGTATCTATCGTTTATGTGGTGCTTTGTAGGCCTGACAAGGCCATGGCACACTCATCTGAGTCCTAGGCACCCTTAGTTGTATAGTTGAAATAGTGTTGGTAGTTGTTTGATCTATGTGGGGAAAAGTTGGATTCAATCATGAGTTTTGGAGATAAAGTAGAACTGGTATAGTGTTGCTGAGAGTGCTCCCATGCTCGAGGGTATGCACATCTTTATCTATCAGGTGTTATTAGGTGAAGGAACTATTGCTGGCATCTGTATAGTCAATATGATAGTGCCTTGTCATAGTGCACTTCCAGATCCACACCGACCCGAAGACCACCCTCAGAGGCACCCTGATCTACCGACCCCCAGGACCACGCACACAATTCAGCCTACATCCTCCTGGGGGACCTCAACTTCCACCTGGAGAACAACAGCGACCGAAACACCATCACCCTGCTCGACAACCTCGCCAACCTTGGACTCAAGCAGCTGGTGTCCACCCCCACCCACCTCGCCGGACACACACTCAACGCCGTCTTCTCATCCAGCAAAGACATCGCCTTCAGCCACGCCACAGGACTCCACTGGACGGACCACAGCTGTGTCCACTTCACCTTCAAAAGAACGACGATCCACTACCACCAGCAACAGGTTGCCCGAAGAAGCTGGAACAAGATCACAGCCGACCAGCTCACCGCTTCCCTGAGCCAGCACCCTCCTGCCGGCTCAGCGAACCCCAGCCAGGCCGCCGACAACCTCACGAAGTGGATCAGCAACTGCGCGGACGAACTCGCCCCTCTGAGGACCCCGCCCAGCAGACCCGGCAGCAGAAAAGCCCCATGGTTCACCGACGAACTCAAGAGCTCCAAGAAGAACTGCCGAGCCCTCGAGAAAGTATGGAGAAGGGAACCAACAATGGACAACATGACCACCCTCAAGCTCGCCACCCGGAAACACCACCAACTGATCCGCGCCACCAAGAAAAATGCATACAAGGACCGGCTGGACAACAACGCACACAACTGCAAGGAACTCTTCAACATCGTGAAAGAGCTCTCCAACCCCAATGCCGGAAACAACGACATCACCCCATCGCAAGACCTCTGCAACTCCCTCGCCTCCTACTTCCACAACAAAATCACGGACATACACAACAGTTTCAGCATCCAACCGACGCACGCCACGACCGCAGCAACGCCACCCACCACCACCCTCCGCGCCTGGACTCCGATCAGCACCGAAGACACCGTCCGCACGATGAACTCCGTCCACTCCGGATCTCTGACCGACCCCTGCCCTCACCACGTCTTCAACAAGGCCGACGCTGTCATCGCACCCCACCTGCGGGACATTATCAACACCTCCTTCGACACCGCCACCTTCCCTGAGAGCTGGAAGCACGCCAAACTCAGCGCTCTACTCAAGAAACCTACAGCGGACCCCACCGAACTCAAGAATTACCGTCCCATCTCGCTCCTCCCGTTCCCGGCCAAAGTCATCGAGAAGACCGTCAACAAACAGCTGGCCGCCTTCCTCGAGACGAATGGATCCCTCGACCCCTCACAGTCTGGCTTCCGAGCCAACCACAGCACCGAGACGCCCTCATCGCTGTCACCGATGACATCCGAGCCCTGATTGACAACGGAGAAACAGCGGCCCTCATCCTCCTGGACCTCTCCGCGGCATTCGACACTGTCTGCCACCGCACCCTAGTGCAGCGCCTCGGCAACGTCGGAATCCAGGAGAAGGCACTGGAATGGATCACCTCCTTCCTCGACGGAAGAACACAGAGAGTCCGCCTACCACCGTACAAGTCAGCGGCCACCGAAGTCATCTGCGGCGTCCCTCAAGGATCCTCGCTGAGTCCCACCCTCTTCAACGTCTACATGAGCCCCCTCGCGGCCATCGCACGCCAACACAACCTCAACATAATCTCCTACGCCGACGACACTCAGCTGATCCTCTCCCTGACCAACGACCCCGCCGCCGCCAGAGCCAACCTGCACGAAGGGATGAAAGATGTAGCCGAGTGGATGACGACCAGCCGCCTGAAACTGAACTCAGACAAGACGGAGGTCCTCATCCTGGGCTCCTCGCCCTCCGCCTGGGACGACTCCTGGTGGCCCCCCACCCTGGGCACCGCACCCAAACCGACGGACCACGCACGCAACCTGGGCTTCATCCTGGACTCCTCCCTCTCCATGACCAGACAAGTCAACGCCGTCTCCTCGTCATGCTTCAACATCCTGCGCATGCTACGGAAGATCTTCTGGTGGATCCCCACTGAGACCAGGAAGACTGTCACCCAGGCCCTCGTCACCAGCCGACTGGACTACGGCAACGCCCTCTACGCCGGAACCACCGCCAAGCTCCAGAAGAGACTCCAGCGGATCCAGAACGCCTCAGCCAGACTCATCCTCGACATCCCACGAAACAGCCATATCTCCGGACATCTGAGAGACCTGCACTGGCTCCCCGTCAACAAAAGAATCACCTTCCGTCTCCTCACCCACACACACAAAGCCCTACACGATCAAGGCCCGAGCTACCTCAACAACCGAATCAACTTCTACGCTCCCAAGCACCACCTCCGATCAACCAGCCACGCCCTCGCCGCCGTCCCCCGCATCCGAAGAGCGACAACAGGAGGAAGGTCCTTCTCCTACCTGGCCGCCAAGACCTGGAACTCCCTCCCTCCCGACCTGCGCCTGACCCAAGACCACCTCTCCTTCAGGAAGAAGCTCAAGACCTGGCTGTTCGAGCAGTAACGCCCCCCCCCCCCCCCTAGCGCCTTGAGACCCTACGGGTGAGTAGTGCGCTCTATAAATGTCTTTGATTGATTGATTGATTGTACTTGGCCACCATTGGGTTTCTGAACAACTAGGGATCCTCATATAATTTGGATCAATCTAATAGTGCAGATGAATTACCCAGAGTTACATTGAGAACTGTATAGTAACATTCTGATCAATGTGACAAAGGAGTTGAAATGCCAATCTCCTCTATCTGTATTGCTGGGACTGTGGCACCTAGATTGATCAATGATATGCTACCTTAACTTGAGACTATTACCTTTAGGTAGTTGCGTCTTGTTTGGGGAAGAGCCATTTTGATCCTACTTTTCTGTATTCTTGGTGATTGTTTAATGTTCTTATGTTTTTGGGTGTGATGTTCCATAGTTTACAGGGTTGGACAAAGAATGAACTGCCTCCTATTCTGGTTCTTCTGAAAGTAGGGATGATTTGTCAGTGGTGTAATTCTTGATACAAGGGTCCTTCTTTGGGTGTAGAGTTGTAATTCTGATTATAGGAAAATAGGAATGCTATGTTTGCCAATTTTGTGTTTAAGAACATACATACGGCCTGTACAGTAACATCCTCACACATCACATATAGGAACTCAGGTGTATCACTAGTCTAGAATGTGTAACCTTCTGAGCTATAGACCTGCGCACCATGATGCCGGATTGGCATAAGGGAACAACTCCATACCCTGTATTTAGGGTAAATACACAGGAAAGGAGGAATAGAAATAAGTTGCTACTCTTATTATTGATGTGGATGTTGAAGGATTTGAGAACATCTAAAAAAAAAAAAACATTTTATTATGAAGAATTCAAGCCGTTGTTGAGGTGAACTTTCCAGGTATATGCTTACCTTGGCAATACACCTAAGGTATATATTTTGGACTTGAGTTACCTGCTTGTTGATATAGACAACCATTTTGTGACATATAACAATCTCTAAACAGGCTTCCATCATGGAGCTGGAGGGAGCCTTTGTGGAAGGCAGCTATATGTGAATGGCACTTTCAGTTCTGATGTGTCATTGCATCGAAGTGACAATCCCACTGATTAGCTAGAAAATGTATAGTGTGTCATTGCAGACAAATAAGTGAAAACCTGCACTAGACAAGTTTCACCTCAGACTGGTAAGTGTTGGTTTATTATAAAAGTAGGGTGAGGGCGGCTGGCCAGGGATTAGCGCAGTAGATTTAAGCTACTTCTACATCAGTGCTGTAGGATAACAGAACGTCCCCTCCCAACCCCGGGGTATAGAACAGAATATCTTTTTTCCAAGTGGCTGCGTCCCCTATTGGGACTACCCCTCAAGCATAGATTTTGGTGGTCTTGGGAGGGGCTGTAGTTACTGACGCGGTGCCCTCAACCGTGATGCGGGCTTTTCCTCAACCATACCCGAGTGTAGCCAATTGGGTGAGGCCAGCGTATTTTCTGGTCCACTGTCTAACTCTTATGGTGAGCTTGAGCCCGCATCCCCTAGCTCAGGGCTGAGGTAACCTCATGCAATTTGCTCTATTCTGAATGTTAAAGGTAGGGATGCAGGCGAGGGAATTCCGGAAGTGTCCCAACAGCGAGCTGAAACCCTGGTGGACAAGCCCGCTATTGAACCAGCTGTGACGGATCCAGTACTTAGGATTCTCAGCTGGAACATTGCAGGTATATCCCGGAATCTGGCTTTACCCGATTGGAATACCTTGGTGGAGGCCTACTCTATCTGTTTCTTTCAAGAGACCTGGAGCAGGGAGCCCTGTTATAAAGTCGGTTACAGTACACATTACATACCAGCAGTTTCCTCAGTCTCTGGGAAAGGCCGCTCTTCAGGTGGTCTTCTCATTTGGGTAGACATATCGTTGGGGTGCCAAATTGTGCAGTGTACAACGAATTCCCCTGACATACTAAAAATCACTGTCAGGGGGCCTCATAGAGGGTTAACTTTAGACATCTTCAACATCTATGCCAGGGGTACTAAGGGAGGATCCTTGTCTGCCATGGTTGCAATCCTTGAGGGCCTACTCGGCCAGTGTCCTACCAGTTCGTATGTACTTGTAGCGGGGGATCTAAACTGCACCTATGAAACCCCTTACTTCGAACGACATCCTGGACATTGCCGAAGAGGATTCCAGAAGAGGAATTCCCCCCTTATCAATTGACCCGATAAGGAGGTGGTCCCAACAGGCCATACAGTTGAACTCTCTGTCACTCGAATTTGGGCTGAGAAAGGTAAACGGCAGAACTACCTCGGACAGTAAGGGTGCCCACACATTTAACAGGGTGAATCGCACCTCCAGGATAGATTGTATCCTACTTGATTTTAAACTCTGGGAATTTATGGACGATATTAAAGTCCTGCCTTCAGTAGACAGCGACCATAATCCGTTATCCCTGGCCCTACACCATCTGTGGCCAGGGGTCTCCGGCCAGACCTTGCCCTCCAAAATAGCTACCGTTAGGGAAGTTTGTCCCTCAAACTGTGGGAGAAGGCTAAAATGGTGCACGGTTGCACTCCATGAGGGAAAACTCCAAGCAATAAGGGTACTGTTGGGGACGGCACAGGCTAGATTGGAATCCCCCTCCTTGACAAAAAACGAAGTGACGGCTCTTTTTTGTGAGACTGTCAAGGAATTGGGTACTTTGTTCGTAGTCCCAACCAGGGATCCATCTGTGGCAGAGAACAAAAGAAGCAAGAACACTCCGGGCTGGTACACCAAAAAGTGTAGGGGGGGGGGGGCGAAATCTGCGTTAATAGATGCTGTCAAAAGCAATTCCCCGGCTAGGACTAGGGTAGCGAGGAAAGTTTATAAAAGGATTATCAACGAGGCAAAGAAAGAATGGGAAGACCGGTTTTGTCTGACCTCAAAGAAGCCAGCGCAGGGAGAGACTCTAGAATGTTCTGGAACTTAGGGGCATATTACCAAGCAATAGCGATAATTATCGCTATTGCTTGGTTAGCGGGAAGAAAATATCGCCGAGCACTGAGGATTTTTACCGCTGAAATACCTTGATAATATCAAGGTTTATCTCAAAAGCGGTAAAAATCCTGCGAAATGCATGAATATCGCTGAAAAATCAGCGATATTCATGCATTATCGTGACAATGCTCTTAGCCATGTTATTCACCTTTCATTGGATAACATGGCTAAGAACTGCTTTTAGCAGGCGTTAGCTTTTGGAGATATTCGCGCTTAGCGCGAATATTTCCAAAAGTTGTTAATAGGAGTTAGAGATGTTAGCGACTGTTTTCAGTCGCTAACATCTTGGTACGCCCACTTTGCATGTCATTAGCGATAATTATCGCTGACATGCAAAGTGGGCCCCTAAATGCCCGCTATCACCTACAAGCTGTCGCTAACTGGTGTTAGCGACAGCTTGGTAATAGGGCGATAAAATTAGTGAGGACCAGGGACAGGCCAGATACTACCCTCATCACTTGCAACATCTCGGGCCAATGCTGGTTTAACCACTTCTCCTCCCTATACACGACTAACACGGAAGATAGCCAGGGTCAGCCCTCGACTCACTGTATTCCAACCATTTGCTCAGGTGATTCAATAGGGCTTCCTATCACCCTAAAGGAAGTTGAGAACGTTATAAAATCCTTGGTGCCTCTCAAAGCAGCTGGGCCCAATGGGATCCCGGGCGATTTGCTACGTGCTAACCCGATTGAGTGGGGGCGAATAATAACATCCTTACTCAATGCTGTCAACAATGGCACGCCAGTCCCTGATTCATGGAAGGGGGCGGAGGTCGTCCCCATCTTTAAGAAAGGTTGCCGGGATGACCCTGCGAACTATCGTCCTATAAGTCTTATTGACTGTTCGCAGAAGGTCGTTGGGAAAGTGGTTTTGGGGAGGGTGCTCCAGTGGGTGGACGAAAACAACATCTTATCCGACTACCAAGCCGGATTCAGATCAGGCACAGGGACTATCGAGCAGGCCTTCAGATTGATGCCCCTTTACTGGAAGGTGGTGGCACTGGGCAAGGGCAGTCTCTATTTAGCATTCATAGATCTGAAGACTGCCTTTGACCTAGTACCCCGGGAGGGGTTGTGGGGGGTACTGTCTGAAATGGGGTTGCCCCCTTATATTCTGTCCCTGTTGGTGAGGCTACATTCTGACAACTACGCCCAGGTACGGTGGGGCACGCAGGGGCAAACAACAGACAGGATCCCAGTGAATAGGGGTGTCCGTCAGGGATGTGTGCTCGCTCCCACTCTATTCTCCCTCTACATGAATGGAGTGGTTGACCATCTTTTAAAAAATCCATCCGATGCAACGTCCCTGGCAGGCAAGCGTATACCAATGCTCCTATTCGCTGACGATACCCTCCTTATCTCCAAATCCCCTGTAGGCTTGGCTGGATAGTTTCTGTACCTTCTGTAACCAAAGGGGCTTGATAATTAACACAGGTAAAACCAAGTTCTTGGTGTTGAACGCACCCAAACGACTAGGTCCCCCTCCACTATTAAACTCTGTCCCCCTTGAGAGGGTTTCGGAATTTGATTATTTAGGCGTTTTTCTCACTGATTCCATGCAATGGAATGCGCACATTAAAAAATGCTGTTTAACCATAAGAGAATAGTAGGGTCCCTTCTTAAAGAGCAGCGCTCTTCCACAACCAAACCAATTGCATTGGTTGTTGAAATATATAAAGCTAGAGGGGTGAGTGCTGCTCTGTACGGGGCAGAACTCTGGGGTACATGCAACACGGTGTTGTTAGCCAGATCAGAGAATAAATTTTTGAAGGATCTAATGGCTCTCCCAACGAGTACCCCTACCTTACCGTTGCTTTTAGACACAGGGTGTCGCTCGATCCAAGACCAGGCCCAAATCCGACCATTGCTTCTTTGGGCACGGCTGTGGCGTGTCCCTGAATTGGCCTCCTATGCGGAAGGTCTTTTGGAGGTAATGTCAATGCATGGATGGTCACAAATTAAGTGGTTAAAAGATGTCAAATTCTTACTATGTGAATTGGGCCTCGGAGATGCTTGGGAATCAAGAACTGCTCCCCCAAAGGCCACTCTTAAAAAACTGTACTGGAATTGGATCAACCAGTGGTAAGAATTCTAACTCGAAGCATGGTAGAACCACTTCTGAGTTTCTGAGGCTTAAGGACATCCCGCCTATGAACCATACCTTGACATTATCCCCAGTCCATCCGACCGGGCACTGTATTTTAAATTTAGAGTGGGCACCCTTCCAGTAAATGAACTGACCGCGTGCTGGAAGGCATCGCCTCAGACCTCTCCCTATTGTCCAGTCTGCATGTCACGAGTTGAGTCTGTCGCCCATTTGTTGTTCGAATGCCCTGCATACGAAGCACCAAGAAACTGTTGGTTGAAACCAATCTGTCGTGTCCTAGGCACTCGCCATCATATTGTGGCTCTTCGTATTCTGAAGTCGGATACCCGGACTTTGATTGTATGTGGTGTATCTAAATTTTTAAGATGGGCATGGTCCATCCGAACCAAAAGGCTCTTATTATTTATTTAAAAGGCTGTTTTTAAATTAAATTTTAACGCTTGTTTTACAGAGTACCAATGTTTTATTAGTGTATTGTATAAATGCTGTTTTATTTAAGTTGCAATTCGCTATAAGATATGTTTTATCGAATAAAGCCTTAATCAATCAATAAAAGTAGGATATTGCTGTCTGAAGTATAGTCTCTTTCACGGACTTGAACAAAATGACTGGAGTGCCTCTTTAAAAGAATGTTGCACCATGTTCTTATAATTTGTTTTTCAAACTTTTCTTTGGATTACTTTTCTTATTTTGGCCTTCGGGTTGACATGCTTGCCGTGTAAATATTCCCAAGGGGGAGTGATGTATCTTTAACTCCAGCCCCAAGCTTGTAATAATTAAATTTTTCTTGACAACAAAACAGAAAACCGCAAAGGCCTAGAAGCAAATAGTTTTTGACAAGAGTTATGCCTAAATGTTAATATTTATGACAGTTTCTCTTGACAGCAGTGCAAACTATAATTCTCATTTCCGAGCCCTATGGGTAGAAATGTAAGGCAACAGTGTCAACACACTAATGTTTCATAGTTAACACACTCTATGATTCTGATGCTGATACTCCATGGTTCTGTGAACAACACTTAAAAAAACAGTTGCCAGGGGCATAGCTAAGATGCAATGGAAGATGGCCACATAATATCGGAGCACAGGACAGCATCATGACTGCTGTTCTTATATCTGCGGTATCCATTATGCCTCACTGCTAAAAGGACCGTGTAACTGCAGTGGAATCTCTCCAGAACTCAATTACAGTCATTTGCCTTATCTTCCTGGCTTTTTGGTTTTCAACTGAGCAGATGACATTACTGGCAATATTGTGGCCACCATTTTGAATTTCGGTGCACTGTATGCTTCTCCTCAATATTGCACTACTCATGAGGTACTTGTGTCTTTTAACATGTATGTGACCCCCCTGGTGTTTTTATGCCTTTTTTGTGGGGAAATAATGTCTTTTCTCTGCCTATGTTGCTTAATAAGTTTATTTTCTTCAATGACAGTATATTGTGGACGCATTACCTCATGCACAAGGAGCTTCCCAATTATTTTGCTTGATTCGTGGTCCTTGGGAGTTCTTGCTTTCTTCATTGAGCACACTAATTTTACAAAACCTTCCATAATTAATATCTGCAGGCAAGTGATATATGGGCAGAATTAAGAAACTGTTACCTCAAGTGAAAGACATTCTACCATCTTGTCTGTGTTTGGCCTCTCAAACAGTTTCAGCAGCATTTCATACCTGAAATGGCCTCCTTGCAGCAGCAGAGTGCTTCTCAAAGGGATTCATACATGCTTGTACACTCTACATGCCATTTTGAATTTTGTCGAGCCTCAATGCTTCTCCGTAGCGTGTCAGTCACAAGGAGGTATTTCCATATAAATGTAATTCTCTGTTACTCTTCTCATACTACCCACTGGTGGTGTCAGCGGAAGTTACTTAAATATTACTTTTTTGCTGCACATACCTTTTCTATGCATGAAATAGCAGTATTCTGAGGAGACATTGCTTCACTTACATGAGACTTGCATCTACTTAGAACCTTGTTTAGTGCAAAGCAGGTCTTGTTTCCATCATTGTGCAGGTATATCCTTCCAGGAGTTTATTTATTTGTTTGCACATGTCTGAATAATTTATGGACAGGATTGAGAGAATTTAAACACTTAAGTAAAAACCACCCTATCACTTTTACAGACTGTGCCCTTTCTTCTCTGGAGCCTTTAATGGATGGGTCAAGCACCTCCTTGGATATGGTGTAGTCTGGCTCTTCTCGTCCAATAGCTTCAGAACTTACATCCTTAAAAGTACACTCGCCTTCCTCAATAAAAGGCTTAAAAAAGATCCTCCTTCTCCTCCGAAGGTTACAGCGCCTATCTCTCTTGACACTGTTCCGGAAGAAATTCACACCTTAAGAACTTTTATTGAGGAAACAAATATCCATATTCAAACCCTGGAATGATCTACCATGGAATCTAGATTAACTTTGATTGAGCAACACGTTAGCAACATACAGGAGGCTCCAACTAAAATTGCAACTGTTGTTAAAAAAACATGCGTGAGACCTAGAAGATAGAAATGGACGCAAAAACCTATGCCTGCATGGTCTTTCAGAAGGAATTGAAGATGGTGACCCGGTTTCCTTCTTTACTTCTTTTTTGACAAGGCTTCTAGACTTACCTTCATCCACCAATTTAAGTATCCAACGGGCTCACAGACTGGGCCCTCGACTGTCCTCATCAGCTGCTCTGTCAAGACCCCATGGTGTGATTATCTTATTTTTGAAATTCACTGACCTCCTGCTAGTTTTTTTTTAGTACAACTAAAACTAAAAAACAACTTATGTGGTCTGGTACAAGATGTTTCTACTGCTACTGCTAAACAAAGAAAAGACTTTCTCAATCTTCATCCTGCGCTGTGTCCTTTAGGTATACTATATGGCTCATTTCACCCTTGAAAATTCAAAATCACTTTTCAGAACCATACTTCTATCGTCGATGATCCAGTGGATCTCAGGAAATGTATTCAGTCTCATTCAACGTCTTCAATGGATACAGCCAAGCCTTCCTCTTTAAAATGACTTTTATGCTTATTTGAGCATGTTTTTTTCGTTTTTATGGCCTCTTTCAAAGGTTGATCATTTTTAAGTATTAATTAATAAGTAGTTATGGTTTGGTTAACTCACTTCTTTTTAATTTCGTTAAAGATCATCAGGATCCTCCCTCTACTCATTCTCTATGGGGTTCTGGTGTGGTGTGTTCTCTCTTGTTGGTTGCACGTCTCCTTTGCGTCACCACCCTGTGTTGCTTCTTGTTCCCTTTTAAGGTACATATTTCAGTTGTCAGTTTTGACATGCACTGTCTTCTATTGATTATCTGTTCCTTTTTCTTATCTCTTTCCTTTCCTATCCCTCCATTCCCCCTTGATTGTTCTCTTCTACTTATTTTCTTTCTTTTTAAAATAGTTGATTGTGTAGTTTTGTGTTTATTTGTTGCTTATTACATTCAGAATAATCTCTTGCAATGTGAAAGGTTTTGTTAACCCAATAAAAAGGCAGATTATTTGATCACATTTGGCTTTTTAGAATCCAGATCCAGTTCTTTTACTGAGGCAGAGGCCTTGAATCCTAAAAGAAATTGGGTTGGTTCAGTTTTTATCTCTCCCACATCTAATAAAAAAATGGTGTAATTATTTTATATCACAATAAGTTAATTGTACTTTTATTACTGAAGAAAAGGATTCTGAGGGTAGATGGATAATCGTCAAATTACATGTTAATGACACTACAATTACTGTTTTTAATGTTTATGATCCAACTCCACCAGATTATGTATTTTTGACTAACATTACAAAAAATATCTTCAATCCCAGGATTAACTTTTTATTTTAGGTGATGATTGCCACTAGATCATGGACCCTTTTTAAGATCGATAATCTCAAATCAGTTTTATCCCACATAGAACTCACAAACAATTTAATTCCTCTATCTCACAAAATTATTTAGTTGAAGCATGGAGATTATGCAATCCTTCTGCAGAGGAATGTTCTTTCTATTCCCCCCCTCATGGCTCCCTTACACGAATAGATTAGATTATTTTTTTCTTAATTACCCATTTGCACAAAATCTTATTTCTTCCACCATTCAGCCTATTTTTATATCTGATCATGCCCCAGTTGTTATGGATTTGGATCTCACCACATTCCAAATCAAATAGAAGGAGTTTTAATAATTCTCTTTTATCCAATCCAGCTTTCTCCAACTCATTTACTTCCTTTGCTGGCACATTTTTTCTACTAAATGCTGATTCAGATATAACTCCCCAATTATTATGGGATACTTGTAAGGCTCTGGCTTGGGCTTCATCATTGACTTTGTTTCAAACAAAAAAAAACAGCAATTTGCCATCAAATATAAGTCCCTGCTAGCTAATAATAAACGTCTAGAACACCAATTCTATACATCAGCCTCAGATTACACTTTACATGAGTTGAATTACAGCAAACTCAACTTTAAGTACAATAACTACGGAGCAGTGCCTGTTTAATGGAGGATGTAATAAAGTAAGGAGACTCCTGACTAATTATTTGAAAAGGTGGAAGGAACATACTTGTATTGAATGTATGCACTCTTCTGATGGCAACATCTCTTCATTAATCAAGACATTTTAGATGAATTCACAGAATTTTAAAACAACGTCTATACTCCCGAATCTCCTGAATCTCCCTCTCTTATTGAGGTGTATTCCTCCTTCTTCTGATAAAACTCCCTTGAAAATGATTTATAGCTCTCAGAGCTGCTCAAAGCCCTCAATATGCTTAAAAAAGTCAAAAAACCCAGTCCGAGATGGGTTTACTGTTGAGTTTTAGTTGCAATTCTTGAATATGCTACTTCCTAAACTTCTCCAACTTTTCCAATCCTTCTATCTTACTGGCTTAGCTGCAGATACTTTTCGGGAAGCCGCCTTTTGCCTAATGCACAAAGAAGGTAGAGTTCCTACCAAGTGAAAAGAATTAGCATCCTATTTCCCTTCGGAATGTAGATTAAAAACTTTTTTGCCAAGTTACTTGCCTTGCGGCTTGAACCTTTCCTACCCAAATTGATAGCTAAGGAGCAGGCTGGATTTGTTAAGGGTCGTCTGGCCTCAGATAATTCAGTTTTTTTTTAATGTATTAAATAAAGCTCTCTCTCTCTCTCTCTCTCTCTCCCTCTCTCTTATATCCCTTACCTGCCATTTCTACAGGCATCGAAAAGGCATTTGATAGAGTAGACTGGTCCTTCTCACTTAAATCTCTCACATGGCATGGTTTGGGTCCCAATCTTATTTCTCTAATTTCTTTACTTTATACAGCTCCTCCAGCCTCTGTGTTAGTTAACACACGTCTGTCACACTACTTTCCAATAAAACGAGGAGTTTGTCAAGGGTGTCTTTTATCTACTCTATTATTTGTCTTATCCCTTGAACCCTTTCAATCGAGTATCCATAATAATAATCTTATTACAAGCTTCTAATATGGCGATAAACACTTGAAGGTTTCTCCCTATGCAGATGACACCCTACTTTTTCTTTGTAACCCGGATGTTACAATTCCTGCCCTGCTTCACAAAATGTATGAGTTCACTTCTGTTTCAGGTTATAAAATTAATTCAGATAAAATAGAGGTTTTGCCCATTACTAAATTCTGTGTTAAGCAATCTTTGACTCCACGGGCTTCCATCTGAACAGCTCTAAAGTTATATATTTAGGTATTTGGTTTACCAATTCTATCACAGATTCAGTCACAACAAATATAAAGGAAAGCCTAAAAAGAATTGATAGCCTCTTATCTTCTTGGAATCCACTTTTTCTGTCATGGGGTCACCTTGACTCAATGAAAATGATGATTACTCCTACTCTATTATATATCTTATCCATGATTCAAGTACATATACCACTTACCCATTTTTAAAAAAAGTACTCTATTCCTTCCAAATTTCTGTGGAATAAGAAAAAATCTAGAATTTCTATTTCATCGCTCAAGAAACCTAAATTGGATGGTGGAGTAAACTTTCCAGATATTCAGACATATCATAAAGCCTTTTCTTTGAGACAGTCCTCCAAATGGCTTCTCTCACTCTCTTCCACCTTTTTTGCCTTTATGGCTTGATATTGAACGCTCCTCACTTGTTGTACCTTTTTCGACTAAAGAAGTCTTAGCCTTCTCTTAAAAAACTACAATGACATCCTCCCCATTATTTAATCACACTTGTCTTTTGCTGAAACCTTATTATCAATCACAGATTTTATCTAGAGAATCTCTTTTTTGCTATCGCCTCTTTGGTATAGTTGCCGTATCACTATAAATAATAGACTTTTATATTGGAATTCTTGGAGACAAAAGAGAATCATTTGGGTCCAAGACATATTTGATGGCCTAATCCTCACTCTTTCCCTCATTTCCAAGCCATTTTAATTACCCTCGGTTGTTTTTGCATACATTTTCCTTCTTATAGTACTCATTTTCTCTATTCTTTATTTACTCCCATCACTTTCCACACCTCCCCATTTAACGATTCACTTCTCAAGCGTCTTACACTTAACCCTGAAGCATTCTCTACTTATTAATGCTTATTATCTCCAGATCCTTCTCGACCCAAAATCAAGATAGAACTTAGTTGAGAAATTGATTTGAGATGTGATTGGGCTATGTTCTTCAGGAACAAAATTTAGGCTAGTACATTCAAAATTTCATGCACGGCCTCAATCACTCAATTCATGTTCTTTTTATATCACATATTATATAATACACCCAGATCTATTGCCAATTTTTAAACTTTAACTAATACAGTGTGTTTGGCCTCTAGACATCCTCACTGTGATTTGTTACACCTTCTTCTTTTCTGCACTCCAAATGATGCGTTCTGGAAGTAAATCTGTACACAGCTTACAATAATTTTTAATCTGCAGTGCCCTATGTGGACCTCATTGCTTTTTTCAGGCAGTTTATCAGGAGAGCTTACTACATGTACATGAAAAAGGTTTATTTGACCTAAAGTTGGCCTTAGCATTCCTGCAAATCACAATTAACTGGAAATAGCTAACAAATCATGTACAGCTTGGTGGAATAATGTCTGTTGCTATCATAGTTTAGATGTTGCTTTTGCTTCTTCATTCAAACCACATATTAATAGAGAGGTATATTAGTTGCCGTTAACAAAGTCTCTAAATTTCTGGCTAAACAACATATCAATTGTACGCATTCTGAAAACTTGAAACCTCCATAAATTGTAACTTTCTCTGCTATTTTTTAATATATTTTCCCACTTTTACTTATACATATTCTTAATATTACATTACCTTTACTTACTACTTCATGTTACTACTCAAACTTCAATTGTTCACATATTCCCTTTTCCTCCTCCCCCCTATATCCTGTTCTTCCCATTCAAATTTATGAAAGTGTAAACAGCTCTCCTCTTTTTTTAATATGGTTATTGTTCAGATGCTTTTTTTCTGGTATACATATGCTATATTGTTTACTCATTTATATGTAACTTTATTCTTAATAAATCTGACTAAACTTAAAAAAAACAATTGCCATCATTCAAGGGTTCTAACATAAACACTCTTAAAGTCTCTACCCAACAATCTAGAGATCTGTGCCCAAGCACTGAATTATCTTTTGCCCTTGAATAATAATGTATTGCCACTTCCATGCAGCACCATTTTATTGACCTTGGAAGGATTAAAGACTGGATGCCTTGCCCACACTTGAAGCTTGCCAAAACCTAAAGTTATTTGTCATTTCACCTATCGAATTACAGGAAATGTGACACGGGAAATGTGACGAGAGGGTACCCTACCCAATTTGCCTTCCCATTAGTACCGATCTAGTTGAACAGTGCAGTGCCAAACAGATAGGTCTCATTTAGAAGCCAGGTGTAGTCACTGGGAACCACCTGGCCATGTTTGGCACAAGTGCTTTAAGTGGGATGAAAAAACTGGGGGGTCCCTCAAAGGGGCATGGCCAATGTAATTAAGGGCCTGGCTTAAAACACATAGGTTTCAAATCTGTGCTTTGCATAGTGTGCTGTGCAGCCTGACTAGTATTTTGCTACTTCTGTCATTGCATCCAGATATATAATACAACAAGTAATATTACACCTAGAACAAGCCAGGACTAATAAGCAAATAAAAAAAAGTGGGAAATATCTGAAGCTATGCTGAACAGCAGCCAAGCTTGCGTTCAGCATAGCTAAAACACATTGGTAAACCCAATAGCTCTTGCATAGGCGAGACCTATTGGCTTCGCCAAAACTTGTTTTCTGAATTAGCCCCACTGTGTTACTTTCACTAAGATGTTAAATACTGCTTCCATGATGCACGAAGTCTCCTACAGTCGATGTACCACCTACTGTTAGAGTAAACCTGCAACTAATTCCTACAGATGTCTATGAGAATATCATTCATCTTCTCTGCCACAAGAGAGAAGTTTTCTTTCACACTAGTAGAGAGTCTTACCACATAATGGTGGCGATGCTTCAGGCCTGCAGTAAAGCATGGTGATATCACCATGTGACTGAGTTGCCTAAGCAGCTGCTCTCAAGTGTTAACTTTGTGTCCCCACTTCTGGTTTCTCCAATCACATGGTCCTACTCCAGCTGCAACCATCATCTCCTCCCACTGCAGAACCCACGGCCTAAGAAACACTGCCACAGCCTCACCAAGCACACCACTATGCCACCATTCCCACCCATGCTTCCATGAAAGTTTCACTGACCACCAGTGGGGTCTTTTGCCAGGGAGGGCCTCTACAATCTGCCATACTTGACACTCTGAGAATCAGAGAAACATAGTTTAGGTACACACTACCATTGATATAATTGTCCTTTCTTTCAACTACTTTGTTTCAATACCAGCTGAATACAGGTGGGAGAGGGATATATTTTTTGGTTCCAATTCAAAATGGTGGCTCTTCAAATGCTATGTATCAAAAGAGAAGGATCTCTTGGAGGAATCAACAATCGAACAGATCACATTACACTATCTTCACAATCATAAACTACTCACTACTAGTCTTGAAAGGACCCAAAAGGCAATTCATTAAAATCTGTTTAATGAAGCATATAGTTAAAAAACAATTGTACACTTAATTAAAATTCATATAGTTAAAAACAATATGAGCTGTTTCATGAAAAATATATTGCGCATATATTTTTAAAATTTATGGTTTAAATCTTTTTTATTAATCTGTCTGTGTCTGTGTGGTAGAGAGGCGGAGTACTTGCAAGTATCTTGGACAAGTGAGTTCCAGAAAGTCGGAGGAGAGGAAAGCAATTGTGGTGCCCCACGTTTTATCAAACCTGGGGAGAGTGCAAGACAGGCCAGCCATAATCCTTTCCATACCCACTATCTCCCATACCTGATAAAGCCAATCCAATTTAGTCGGGACCTTGTCCGTTCCCCACCTAGACAGTAATATCAGCTTGGCGGCTCCAAGTGTTAAAGTAATAGCGCTACCTCTGCACGACTTACGAGGGTAGGTCAGGGGGTTAGGCAATCCCAGTAGGGTGTAACTGGGGAATCTGTGTATTTCAGTGTGATGTATGGAATCCCCCTCCTGAAGGATTGTGTTCCAGAAGGACTGTATTTTCGGACATTGCCAGAGAATGTGAGTTAACGTACTTGGCTGACCACAGTTACGGCAGCATAAATCAACTATAGCTATGTTGTATATAATATTGAAAATGTATTGGTTCTTGTGGGAGATGATGTGGCATAACGACCAGAGCTGCCGGCTATGCAGCTGGGAGAAGCAGGTTCGAGTCTCAGTGTCAGTTCAACATTCTGTGATTCAGCGGAAATCACTTAATCTCCCCGTGCCTACAAAAACAGAATATGTTGTGTAAAGTAAATGTAAAGCGCTCCAGCACCTTCGGGCCGAGTTTGTGCAATATAGAACTGCAAAAAAAATGAATTCCAAAGTGATGAGGGCAAAAATGGAGAGCCCGATAGGGACCTGTCTCAGCACATGCTTTTTAGAGCGGTAGGACCCGGCCCCCTTCAGGGCCGACCTGATGCATGTGCAAGCTGTGCACCTGCACAGGGCCACCAAACCCCAGGGGCCACCACGCCAATATATATCCTTAATATAATAATCCTCTGAGGATGGATACATATTTGCGTGGCGGCCCCTGGCAGGGATTTGGCGGCCTCCGGCTCTGTTCCACTTCCAAACACCCTGACCCCCCCTCTTCACTGGCCTCCGCGCCTCTTCCAGGGTCTCCTCTTCCGGGGCCTCCTCTTCCGGGGCCCCTTACCTACGCTCCCTGCCCAGGGCCATAATGAGCTTAGAGCCGCCCCGCCCCGCCCCCTTAAAGCCCTGTGTGGCACAGCCAAGGGCATGTCCGATGTAATTTACGTTATACTGAGTTAGTAACCCTGCAGAGAAAAGTTTCTATTACAGTCCTAGGAGAATCTGCGTAGATGCAACTTTCTTCTCACATCACCCTCTGCTCGTTGCAACAATTACAAATGGAATAATTTAAAAAAAGGCTAAATGCTTACAGATGGTGTTACGGCCAGAGAGGACAACTTTGGAATTGGAGAACCACGTTGGAGTCTCGGTGCTCGCTCAACAGCCTGCAATTCTGGGTAAATCGACTAATATACGTGCCTGAAAAATTTATGAACTTGTGCTCATGTAAAACGTTCCAATACCATCTAGTTAGTGCTATATAAGACTGTAAAAAAAAGTGGGAAATATCTGAAATTAGAGCTAGATCTCCACCTGGTTGCCAATGCAAGTGTGTAAATTAAGTTGATTGAAGGTGTGCAAGAGTTGCATAGATAAAGAAGCTTACCTAACCTGGCTGTGCATTCTTCAGTGCTCGATAATGTGATAATCTTTGAGTCTGATAATAGCAGCCATTGTCAGAGTTACTGAAATGCAAATTTGCAGTAAAGACAATACATTATGAGGTCGAAGACTTGCTAAAGACATCTTGGGGACATTCAGAAAGCTTACCTGGGAATGCATTTTGCCCGTTGCTTACCACTGACTTTGTGGTTTGTAGCTCACATTTCTTTGTTTTCTGTTTGCTGAGTTTATTTGTTTTGGGCTGCCTAGTGTGAGTTTTGCCCTTCAAGGGAGCAAAGCCTTTTCACACTACTTCTCCTTGTATTCTTCTACCAGTGCTCCTTTCTGCAAACAGGCCTGTAAATCTTGTTCTTATCTTCTCACATTTGCTGTGCATTCAAGACAGAGGTCAAACATCAGGCTCTGTCTTCCAAGGGAGTTTGCCGTTTACTTTTCTTTCTCTGACTTCAAATTGAGAGGATTTATGTGACAATCTTGGTGGATACTAGGGACAGAAAATGTTGTATTTCTAGCATACAATAACATTTAAAGGAACTGTGCAAAAATTTCAGAATATATCAGAATTTGGAAAGCCCTAATAAACACTTCTTTGTTAATTCTGAAGTGTTTTGGAAACAATTACTTCAATATGATTAAAACAAATCAATACACTAGGTGATGCCATTTCCACATATTATCGGTTGTGTACTGTATTGTTTTATAAGTAAAACTGTTTGTGCAAATGTAATGGGCATTTCAATTGAAAATATGTTGTCAGTTATTACAGTGCGCTACCACATGATGGATACTTCGCTCTACTCTGTGCTACTGCACTTTACACCGCTCCACACCACTGCACTCTTCGCCACTGCACTCTGCTACCCTCTGCATCACTCCACTGCATCACTCCACTCTATGGCACTGCTCTCTGTGACTCTCCACTTTACTCTGCACGACTCTGCAGTGCTCTCTACTCTACACCATTCTACTCTTCACCACTGTACTCTACACCCATTCACTGTACTCTGCACAACTCCACTCTACACCACTCCACTCTACACCACTCTGCAACACTGAACTCTATGCCTCTGAACTCTACTCTACTTCACTCTGCGCCCTTCCACTGTACGCTACTACACCACTCTAACCTAAACCGCTGCACTCTGTGCCAATGCACTCTACTTCATGTACACTATGCCTCTTCACCACTGTACCCTACACCACTTCTCACTATGCCCCTCTACTCTACACTATTGCATTCTACACCAATGCACTCTACTCTACAACATTGAACTCTCCGCCACTGAACTGTATGCCACTCTACTCTGCACTACTGCACTCTATGCCACTCTACTCTGCAGCACTCCGCTTTGCACCACTGTACTCTACACCACTACACTCTACTATACACCACTGCATTCTACGATGCTGCATTGTACGTGGCTGAATTCTATGCTGCTGCTCTCTATGTCACTGCATTCCTTGTCACTATACTCTGCAACACTCTATGCTAATACACTCTACACCAATGCACTCTACTCTGTACTACTCAATTCTAATGCCCATTACTCTACAGCAATCCACTATACACAGTACTTAATTTATAAAATAAGAAGTGCTGGGCCGATGTCAGAAAGTCACTGCAGCTACCACCACCTATTGCTCCCACTAGCGCTGCCAATGACTGTAGGATCACTACTAGCCATCACACTCATCCAAGTGTGACAGTTCAGACTTTAAATATACAGTGAAATGACTAATACTATTCTCAAAGCTTTGGTTTGTAGGCATTAGGGATTTTAATGCTTCTTTAATTATTAAACAGCTGTTGTGCTCTTTGAAAAATAAGACAAACATCATCACCATGTGGCAGTCTGTCATAAGAGCTGATGTTGACAATGAAGTGCTGGTGCCGAGCACCGGAAACGACCAGCCCAAATTAAGCACTGACTGTACACCACTCTAATCTACTCTGCACCACTGCAATCTATGCCACTACACTCTACACCTCTTTACTCTACACCATTACACTCTACACCACTCTACTGTACCCTGCACCGCTCCACTCTACACCACTTCACTCTACTCTGAAACAATCTACTCTATGCACTGCACTCTTCACCATTGCACTCCACCCACTTTGCAGAGAAGAGCAGAATGGCATTGATTAGAGTGGCGTAGAGTGCAGGAGCCTACAGTGGGGTGGCGCAGAGTGGGGTAGAGTGGTAGAGTGCAATGACGCAGAGTGCACTGCACTCTATGCCACTTTACTCTATGCCACTCTACTCTGCAGCACTGTATTCTACGCCACTGCACTCTACATCACTACATTATTTCGACACTGCATTGTACGCCACTGAATTCTATGCCGCTGAACTCTATGCCATTGCACTCTATGCCACTATACTCTGCAACACTCTACACTAATGCACTCTACACCAGTCCACTCTACTCAACACCACTTGACACCACTGTATGCCACTCTACCCCACTGATCTGTGCACCATTGTACTCAATGCAGTTGCACTCTACCCACTCTACTCAATACCATTCTACCCCACGGTACTATACACCACTGCTTTTTTACGGCACACTACACCACTGCACTCTATGACACACTGCTTTGTAACACTGGACTCTACACTACTGAGCTCTGTGCCGCTCTACTCTGCACTACTGCATTCTATGCCAATGCACTCTATGCCACTGTACTCGGCATCACTGCACTCTACTGCACTGCTGTCTATGCCATTTCACTCTATAGCACTATATTTCACTCTGCATTACTTTTGGCCACTCTACTCTGCACCACTCTATTCCACCCTACTCTAATCTGTATCACTGCTTTCCTCGTCAATGTAATTTACACCACCCTACTCTACTCTGCACCACCCAACTCTACGCCACTGCACTCTATGCTACTACACTCTACTATGCAACACTCCAATCTACGCCACTGCATTCTACGATGCTGCATTGTATGCCGCAGGATTCTATGCCCATCACTCGAATCCACTGCACTCTACACAGTCCACTCTTCGCCATTCCACTGTACACCACTCTATGTGACGCCACTATATGCCACTCCAATCCACAGCACTCTATGCCACTCCACTCTTTGCCATTCGACTCTAAAACACACCAAGCCACTCTCCTCTACAACACTTACTATTAGCCATGCTGAACAGCAGCCAAGCTTGCGTTCAGCATAGCTAAAACACATTGGTAAACCCAATAGCTCTTGCATAGGCGAGACCTATTGGCTTCGCCAAAACTTGTTTTCTGAATTAGCCCCACTGTGTTACTTTCACTAAGATGTTAAATACTGCTTCCATGATGCACGAAGTCTCCTACAGTCGATGTACCACCTACTGTTAGAGTAAACCTGCAACTAATTCCTACAGATGTCTATGAGAATATCATTCATCTTCTCTGCCACAAGAGAGAAGTTTTCTTTCACACTAGTAGAGAGTCTTACCACATAATGGTGGCGATGCTTCAGGCCTGCAGTAAAGCATGGTGATATCACCATGTGACTGAGTTGCCTAAGCAGCTGCTCTCAAGTGTTAACTTTGTGTCCCCACTTCTGGTTTCTCCAATCACATGGTCCTACTCCAGCTGCAACCATCATCTCCTCCCACTGCAGAACCCACGGCCTAAGAAACACTGCCACAGCCTCACCAAGCACACCACTATGCCACCATTCCCACCCATGCTTCCATGAAAGTTTCACTGACCACCAGTAGGGTCTTTTGCCAGGGAGGGCCTCTACAATCTGCCATACTTGACACTCTGAGAATCAGAGAAACATAGTTTAGGTACACACTACCATTGATATAATTGTCCTTTCTTTCAACTACTTTGTTTCAATACCAGCTGAATACAGGTGGGAGAGGGATATATTTTTTGGTTCCAATTCAAAATGGTGGCTCTTCAAATGCTATGTATCAAAAGAGAAGGATCTCTTGGAGGAATCAACAATCGAACAGATCACATTACACTATCTTCACAATCATAAACTACTCACTACTAGTCTTGAAAGGACCCAAAAGGCAATTCATTAAAATCTGTTTAATGAAGCATATAGTTAAAAAACAATTGTACACTTAATTAAAATTCATATAGTTAAAAACAATATGAGCTGTTTCATGAAAAATATATTGCGCATATATTTTTAAAATTTATGGTTTAAATCTTTTTTATTAATCTGTCTGTGTCTGTGTGGTAGAGAGGCGGAGTACTTGCAAGTATCTTGGACAAGTGAGTTCCAGAAAGTCGGAGGAGAGGAAAGCAATTGTGGTGCCCCACGTTTTATCAAACCTGGGGAGAGTGCAAGACAGGCCAGCCATAATCCTTTCCATACCCACTATCTCCCATACCTGATAAAGCCAATCCAATTTAGTCGGGACCTTGTCCGTTCCCCACCTAGACAGTAATATCAGCTTGGCGGCTCCAAGTGTTAAAGTAATAGCGCTACCTCTGCACGACTTACGAGGGTAGGTCAGGGGGTTAGGCAATCCCATTAGGGTGTAACTGGGGAATCTGTGTATTTCAGTGTGATGTATGGAATCCCCCTCCTGAAGGATTGTGTTCCAGAAGGACTGTATTTTCGGACATTGCCAGAGAATGTGAGTTAACGTACTTGGCTGACCACAGTTACGGCAGCATAAATCACTCGTACCAGGTTTTCATTTAGCAAGTCTGGCCAGGGTGTAGTGCCAGTGGTGGGCTAGCTTTGAAAACATTTCTTTCCCTGTCATACTACAAGAGGAGGCTCTGGCCCTATAGATGATGTCTTGCAATTCTTTGGGGGATAATGCCCGCCCAAACTCTGCTTCCCATCTACGCTGCACTGAGGTTTTATCTCTGTGTTTAGGATTAATGCGAAAGGAGTAGATGTCAGAGACTAGGCGCTTGTCTGAAGTGCGTGTGATGTACCATTGTTTGAATTTTGTAAGAGGGCAGTGGGCGTGAGGTTGCATATGCGGTTGAGTTACCCAGTGTCGAGTCGCCAAGTACTGCCAGTAAGTGTCCCGGGGGAGTCCATAACCAGATACCAACTTGTCAAAGTCCATGATCCTTCTCTCATCAAATAGGTCGCCTACCTTTTTACAGTCAGCTTCCTGCAATTTCTAGTACCCATTCCCTTCCTGCGCTGAGGGGAAGTCAGGGTTGCCTATGATAGGGGTTAGTGTGGAGACCAGGTTAGAAAGGCAATAGGTTTCCTGTACTCCATCCCAGGGCCCCATAGTCACCTTTAGTACTGGTGATAAGTAAGCTCCTGCAGGTCTATATCATTTGGGTATCCAGGGGAGCTTCCAAATGTGCATCCCATCAACCCCACGATCAATGAAGCACCAATGTTTCTCAGATTCCCGTTTGTACCATTCAACCAAATATGCCAGTTGTGCTGCTTGGAAGTGTTTTGCTAGATGTGGTGCTCCCTGCCCCCCATGTGTATCCCTGTAACCATCTGGATTTGCCCAATCCTCTCAGCGAATGGCTTCATATAGAGCGCGGAAAGCAAGGGGGACAGAGGGCACCCTTGGCGGGTACCTCCCCTTATTCGCACAGGCCTGGAGGTTATACCATTCACTTTAGTATGGGCTTCCGGCGCATGATATATGCACTGCACCCATCTTTGAAAGTGAGCCCCTACCCCAAATCTGTCTAAACTTGTCCCAGGTATGGCCAGTGTACCGATAAAGGAACCGTGGGCAGTTGCGTGCATTAGGTTTTGTCCAATAAATGGCCGAGACGCCTCAATACGTCACTACAGATACGTTTGGGGATGAAGCCTGATTGATCTGGGTCAACCAGCCCTTGCATATGCGGAGCCATCCGAGCTGCTAAAATGCTAGTGAATATCTTTAGGTCCACATTCAATAAAGAAATCGGGCAGTATGAGGCGCACTCCGCAGGGTCTTTACCAGGCTTCTGTATCACAACTACCTCAGCCATAGTCATTGTGGGGGTTATCAAGCCTGTGTCACTGAAGCCATTAAAAAGATGGAACAAGATGAGGATAATCTCTGGGGCAAAGGCCTTGTACCAGAAAACCATCTCCCCCCGGCGCTTTGCCTGCCGGGAGTTTCTGTATAGCAGGCAGGACCTCCTCAGGACAAATGTCTGTGTCCATTCCCTCAGCATCAGCCGAGGGAAAGGGTGTCACCAGTGCCAGTTGGATATAATCTATGGCCGCAGTCTCATCCAACTGTTCCGCCGTATATAATGAGATATAAAAGGCCTCAAACTCAGCCGCAATGTCTGCTTCCCCCTGAAGGAGCTCTCCGCGCTGGGTTTTTATGCCGGCAATGCGAAGTGCAGCCATCGGCAAATGCAAGAGGTGAGCAAGTAGCTTCCCAGCCTTGCTTCCCCCTTCATAATATCGCTGCTTAGTACGTAGGAGAGCGTACTCCGTCCGATCGAGATCCAGCGCCTTTAATTGTTTCCGTGCAGTATTAAGTTGACTTTGTGCCTGATGTGCTCCCGTGCAATGGTGAACCCCTTCTAGCTCCCTGACCTGCACCTCCAGTAGCTCTCTCTTATGCCTCCTTTCCTTACTGAGCCCTGCCGAGATAGACAGGAACCCCCCCCTAATTACTGCCTTGCAGGCATCCAAGACCTCAGGAAGCGATACCGAACCCTCCTTGTTAGTTGCTATATAGTCTTAGTTTGCAGCCCGTATGTCAGCAATGTAAAAGTCGTATGTGAGTAGTTTATGATTGAGCCTCACGAGCGCTGTCTGGGTGGCCCCCCCAGAAGGCACAGGTTCAGACCGATTGTGGAGTGATCCGACATGGCCGCTATCTCGAACGTCACATCCTGGATATAGTCCAATACTCATTGGGAGACCGAAAATAAGTCAATCCTCGCATAGATTTGGTGCGATGCCGAGGAAAAGGTATATTCTTGGGCTGAGGGGTTGCCATGTCACCAGGCATCCGTCAGCCCCATCTCCCCAAGTCTCTGGAGCATAGACTCCGCGAGAGATCCGAATGTCCCACCCATGACACGGATCTGTCCGGCTGTGAGACCTGCACAATGTTAAAATCCCCCCCAGAACCAAGTCCTCATCTGGAGGTTCCCCAACTGCATTTAATGTGTCCATAAAGAAAGATTCCTACTGTACGTTAGGGCTGTAGATGGAGGCTATAGTGTACGTTTGGGAGCCCACCAATATTCGCAATGCTAACATTCTGCCTGGGATTTCTGCGAGCACCTCCCTAACAGTGCCAGGGAAGTGAGAATCAATTAGTACGGACACCTCTGCTTTCTTACCATGAGTTGAGGAGAAATATTGTCTGTCAAACTATTTGGAGCAGAGCCGCTTCCAGTCTGCGCACATTAAGTGAGTCTCCTGTATTAGACAAATGTTGCATCCCTCCTCTTTGAGCCATGCAAGTAAGGCTTGCCGCTTTACTGGGGTATTGAGTCCCCGAACATTAAAGCTCATTATCCTAACCTTAATCATAGACATATTAGTCACCTGGGCAGTATGTAGGGAACCGTGTCAGGGATTGCACCCAAGGAGGGGCCCACCCCCCACCTTCCAGAGCTGCCCATGACCCTCTATGGTACCTTGATATATAGGCAGACGTGAACCAACCCATCTCCCCCAGACCTCATATTCCCAAGACCGCTGGGCCTTAAATTGAGTGTCATCCCATCCCCCCAATGTAGCATGTGAGATGTAGTGCCCCAACCGCAGGATCCTGACACCACATGAGGTAAGAGTAGCCGCCGAATTTGACGCCGACCCCCAATGATAGAGCCCTGATTCCCCATTTAAATAGGTGTGACCCCCAGACATATCCACCTTTGCCCCACACCCTCCGTGACTATGGTAAACCTAAGAAACCTCCCTAACAAAGGAAAGAAAAGTAGAGAAAAGAGGAGATAAAGGAAACAAGCATGTAAGCATACATTGAGAGGGTGCCAAGGACCTGGCATAAATCGCACCATTGGGCAAAGGTTCATATGTCCGTGAGGTGGTCATCCCATGCAGGACATGGGCTCCCTCTGCCAAGGCCAGGTTTCTTCATATCTGGGTGTGATACAGCGTTTCTATGACACAGTAGTATAGGCCAGGCTCTGGATGTGCAATCAGACACTATGGGTGTTCCCGGTTTCATCTCTACTCTGAATTTGGGGGATCAGCGCCTCGCGTTCCTTCTGACTCTCTGTAGCTGTGGGTTTGGTGGGTTTCTCATGCCTGGTTTCCCTCCTTCGACCAGGTTTTTTCAACTCGCTTGATGCATTGTTTCCTGTTGGTCGTCCAGTGGAGTTCTCTTCCTCCAGCTCCAGCCCCAGTATCTCCTGCGCTTCCTTCAGTGACCGCACAGAGCGTAACTCCTTATCCCACACAAAGGAGAGGCGAAATGGATGGCCCCATCGGTACCTGACTCCCTTATCACACAGGTAGTCCGTTCCTGGTCTCAGAGCCTTACGTTGTTGGAGAGTCAATGGTGATAAGTCCTGATAGATGCCTATCTGGAGCCCCTCAAACTTGAGTGTCGCTTTGTCCCTGGTAGCGGCCATGATGATCTCTTTTTGATGGAAAGAGTGAAGGCATGTGAAAATGTCCTGGTGTTGTCCAGTGCCCCTCGCCGGGTGGCCCGCTCATGGGTGTGGTCTAGAATGATGTCCTTGTCACCAAGCACAGGAGCCACATGACGGAAGAAGCGGGTCACCCATTCTTCCAATTTCCCCCCTTTGGTCCGGAGATGTACGCCTTTGATGCGTATATTGGACCTCCAAGAGCGATTCTCCAGGTCTTCGAGGTGGAGGTATAGCTCCTCATTCCGATCCCTGAGCTCCAGCAACTCTAGTGTCTGCTCTGTGATCTCCTCTTCCCTCCGGTCGCCATTCAGTTCCAGAGAGTCCACCCGGCCGCCGATTTCCTGCACCTCCGCTCTAATCTGTTTGATGTCCGAAGCAACGTCCTGCCTCAGGCTCACAAAGTCCTCTCTCAAGGAGCCGAATACTGCTCAAGGAATCTCCGAGTGATAGGTTCCTCTTGTTACTCACCTGGAGGGTCTACCTCCTTCTCAAGTTGTTGGGCCATTGACTGTTTCTTAAAGCCTGGTTTCTGTAGGAGGTCCTTAATTGTGGGATCTTTCTCTGTGTGATGCGTGAACATCTCTACAGTGCCTGGACAACCCGGAGTCCGGATTCGAGTTGGGCTAAATCACAAGCCTGTTCTGGGGTCCCTGACCAAGTGAGGCAGTAGGGTTGCGATGTCTACGACTGATCTTCAGCTTAGTGGTGTGTGTATTTCAATACTGCAGAGTTTGGGCTGCCGCCGAATAATTCAGTCAGCCACAGTCCAGGGGGTCCTATAAGCACAGGGGTACTTCAAGCCCGAGGCTTTGGTAGGGCCCAGTCAGTCGAAGGCGATGCCACGGTAGGCCTGTCTTGGGTCCCCCTGCGCAGCCTCTAGGTCACCAGGCCGTCTGAAGGCCTCAGGTTGCAGTGTTGAGCCTCCTGGTTGCCACGTTCTGTGTCTTTCTCCTCGGTCACTGGATCCTTCTCCCTGGGGCCTAGTCCACTTTAATCAATCAATCAATCAAATTACTTTATTCGGTATAAAAACAATACCATACAAAGTGCAGTATTAGTAAAAAAGAAAGGCTTTACAACCACTAAAATTACGTAATAAAATAAAAGAATATATGAACATTCACAATAAAATTGTTTCATGTCCTAAAAGTCATAATAAAAGTGATTTATACAGTAAAAACAAGAATCCTGGGCAATGTTGGTGCAGCCAACCCTTCTGTCACCAAGGAGGATCATGAACAGTTACTCGTCGCCTCTAGTGTTCCTTAGTCTCACAGCCGATCTTAAAAAATTTACAGTGCTAAACAGCGTTAGTGGATCTGATGACAATTTCAAAAACAATAGTGCCACCTTTGCCTGGTTGAATCTGATTTGCCTTAAAATAGGTTTTAAAAACATTTTCCTTGGGTACGCATAAAAGGGACATATTAAAACGAAGTGGAGAGTGTCCTGCGGAGACCACTGGTCGCAACCGCACAATCCCTTTATCTCGATGTCTGATGTGTACCCTGCTGGAAATCATAAAATGTGATGCAAACGATTCAGCCTAAATCTGGTCATTAGGAATCTGTCGTGTTTGTTGTACATGTGGGACAGGTAAAATTCCATTCCTGGAGTTGATTTAGTTAGCAAGTGGGCTCTCACAGAAGATTTCATCAACTCTCTGTCCTCCCTTTCATTTGCTGTTTGCCTTGAAAATTCCATCTTTATGATACCCTTGCCTTTAGGCGTAAGTTTAGTGGGTTCATCAAAATACTTGACATAACCCAACCCTTTCAAGGTTTCCCTTACATATTTGAGCCAAGGAATCATTCGTCCCCTATCCAGGGCAATGCAGTCCATTAGTATTTGCCTACTTAATGTGGCTTCAGGGTTCGTCCATATTTTAATCCAACAGGTTATGGGTTTAAGTCTTAGCCTATCGCTAATGTTAGTGAGGCCTAACTCCTCATGGACTATATGGGAAGGCCTACTTTGTGGTACCTGCAGAACCCTTCTCAGGAATTTATTTTCCTTATTTTGAATCAGCGTAGTATCTCTAAAACCCCATACCTCACTTCCATACAAGGTCTTAGCACAGCATACAGAACTATACAGATGCATTTTTTCATTCAGTGACCTGCGGCCTAGTCTTTTTGCAAAGTTCATGATTAAGCCTACTGAGCTAATTTGTGAGCTACATTTATCGTTAATCAATGTTTTAAAACTGAGGTGCTTATCAAATAAAATCCCTAAATAATTAAATGCCTGCACTTTTTCTAATTAGTGAGACACAATTGTAAAGATAAAATTCTTGGATGGTCTTTTCTCTGTTTCCATTACATATGATTTAGTAAGATTGGGTGATAGGTCTTGATCCCCCATAAAGCTGACAAAGCCATCAATAAGAGACTGTAATCCTCGTGCGGTGCGGGCCAGGAGTACCGCGTCATCCGCGTACAGTAGGACCGGTATACCTCTCCTACCTATGCACGGACAGTCCACCCCTAAATCTCAGAGCGCCTTGTCTAGTCCATTTATATATAATGTAAATAGAAAAGGCGCCAGGATACATCCCTGCCTCACACCCCTTGAGCAAGGGAAATGATTAGTTGTGTTCCCCTCTTCATTGAATATAACCTGTGCTGCGGTGTTCTGGTGGAGCACTCTCAAAATATTTATCAGGCCTGGGTCAACACCAAGCAACCCTAGGGATTCCCACAGTTTCCTTCGGTTGACCCGGTCGGAGGCTGCAGTCAGATCCATAAAGGCCAAGTACACCGTTCCCTTACTTGACATGGTGTACTTGGCCACCAGGTGGTATAAATTAAGGCATTGGTGTGTTGTGGATCGGCCATTTCTAAACCCATACTGGGTGTCCCAGATAATGTCATGTTCCTCCGCCCAATCCGTCAACCGATTAAGGATAGCCCTTCCCAAGACTTTCACTGTCACATCTATTAACGAGATCGGGCAGTAACATTGTGGGTCACTCCTGTTTCCCTTTTTGAAAATTGGTACTATGATGGCCGTGGACCATGACCTAGGCATCCCTGATTCCACTGCTGTATTGAGAACTCTTGTGAGTATGGGGGCCCAAAGGTCTACCTGGCTCTTAAAAAGGTCTGGCAGGATCCCATCGGGGCCTGGGGCCTTATTTCGTGTCAGCCTGTCTATTCCTGCCTTGATCTCTCTGAGGGAAAAGCTTATCGGCATGCTGTTTACATTTCCTGTATCTGATACTATTAAATCTTCCGAGCCACCGTAATTATACAGGCCTTTGAAATGCTCCACCCACGAGTCCGGAAGAATGTGACAGGCCACCTTCGATTAATTTGATTCCTGGAAGCAAGGGTCGTAAATTACTCTCCAGAATTCATTCATATCCCTGCGCGCTTCGGCGTCTTTTAGTGTCTCCCATGCCTGGTTCTGTAGCCTGGTTTTACGTTGTTTAATGGCCCTTTTATAGTGTGCCCTACAGTCAACCACCTTAGTCTTATCTTTTGGGACGATTTTGAGTGCTAGCTTCAGTTCCCTTTGTGCCAAGGTGCATTCGTGGTCAAACCATCTAGTGTGCATTGGGTCATGTTTCGTCTTTTTGCCCCTTAAAAGGGTTATGGTCACTAAAGACGCTAACCTCTATGCTGACATTCGTGACCCTTTGTTTAAGCGTGTTTGTTACGAAGATAAAGTTAATGATGGTATCCCTTCCCTTACCTTTAAAGGTTGGGATGACTATATTGTTTTCCCCTCCTTTGATCAAGTCCATCGTATGTGTGAGGGCATGTGTGCCCAGGATCTTACTTAATTCCCTGCCCTCTTTTGAGTGTTCTAAATGCCAGCCCTTATTATTTGGGCAGGAGGCCCATTCTCCCCTGCCCCATTTCAAGAAGGGGCACTGGTGGCAGTTGAAATCGCCCACTATTATCAACTGGGAGAGTGTATCCCCTGCCTCCTGTATGTCAGCCAACCTGTCATCCAGCTCACACAATGTGGTCTGTCCCGCCACTATTGCGTTATAAAAATTAATAACAATTTATTTTAGTCCCTTCTTGCAGTACCTAATTCCTTACATGAATTCCGAGTCCCAACCCAAGTCTTCCCAGGTCCCTTGCATTGTCAGGTCCACATAACTAATTAGGCCGCCCTTGGCATGACCCATGGTTGTTTTATGTGCCGGGACAAAAAACATTTTGTTTCCGTCTAGGTGAGGGGCACTGATATTAGTTTCCCAGGTTTCCTGAAGGCAGATGATATGAAATTTCATTACAAGAACGGAGGCTACATTATGCATACAACTTTTAATGCGTCTCTAAGCAGCCGCAAACATCATAATAGAAAGGTTCCATTCAGAACATACATAACAAATAAACTCCAAGAGCCATCAGAAGGCTGCCTCTTTTAAATGCGGCTCTGAGCAGATAAGTAACCTTTTACTTCTTGCCTTTCACATTGTTAGTTTATTGTTATTATACTTTAATTGAAGGAGATTTCAAGGGTTTGGTTTATATTCCCTCCCTCCTCCTTCCCTTTTCTTTCCATACTGATTTCCAATTTACGGAAATCCCCCTTTTCCCTCCTTTTCATTGGTCGGATTTTGTGTATAGCTGCTATGTTAATGATTGATTACTGTTTAGGTAATTTATATCCTTTTGTCCTAATGGTTTATTCTCTTTCAGCCACGTAAGTATATTAGGCTGCTTATCTCTATTTTTATATACCGATTATTAGGATTTCTTTGGGAACTTACGTTTTTTATTGATATAAATCACCATATTCAATAAATCGCCACCTTCGGTATGTTATTTCACCGTTTTAGCACTCGCGTGCCTATTTATCGTACAGAGTTTCGTTACAAAACAGAGGCGAAGACGAAGCTCGAGCTTGACCTCGAATCGTAGAGGAAAGGACCTCGGGAGGAACAACGTCGCGTAAGCGCGTTGCTAAGGTCCTTTCATTATACCAATGCATCGCGTCATGTGGTTGCCAAGCATCAGCTGAGCGCGCGAGGGACTACAAGTTCGTTACTCGACCTCCGCGATCAGCTGTACATCCTCTCTTACACGGACCTATTTATTCAACCGAAATTCGCTTATTTTTTACATAAATTTAGTCATTTTAGCATATTTACGAATTTAACTCAAACTCGTTTAATTTGAAGTCCTTAATATTTACTATACAGGGGAACCATTTACTTTATCAAGGCTCCTTGCTTTCATATTTAATTATATAAATAAATAAAAGGGGAAACATGTCTGATTCTGACTCTGAGGGTGCCTCTGCCCCTACCCCTGGTGTTGAATGTAATAAAGCGCAATCACATCCGCGCAATCCTTTGAGCACAGTTTTATCTTCAAAGAGGACCATCTCCCCTAATGAAGATGAATTTATTGATGGTCATTATCAAGATTCTTACGAATCAAGGGCTAAAAAAACAAAAAAGGTTAAAAATTTACAAGACTTTCCCCCTATAAGCACTGTGGGAGGTCATCGCACCTCACTATATCTGGGAGGTCCTCGCACCTCAAACCAAATGGGTGTCCTTCGCGGCACAGCATATCATGGTGTCCTTAGCGGCACACAAAATCTAAGTGCTAATGACCCTATACTCAATAATGATTATGTAGATGATAACTCCGATAGCACACCTGACGAATACGTGCTTGATTTGAATGATGATTATGATGAGGATCTCTTTAACCCTCCAGAGTCTTCTTCTTCTTCTGTTCCTAAAGATACCATTGTTGACCCTCTTGGGGAGGAAATGTTTTCACCCCTTAATCTTACACACCCTATGAGCTCTGAATGGTGGCCTCACGATCACGTGGCTAAGTTCATTAATAAATGGTTAAGATTTCCCCTCGAGCGCAATACTCGTAATATCCTGCGGGCTGAGTGTGCAAGACCTTCTATTGACGATAAGGTGTGCCAAACCCCTAATTTGGACCCTGAATTAATAAAATTTCTTTTTAAACTTGGACGAGACCCTCGCAAAGGGATGGAGAGGTCTCTTAAAGGTTGCCAGGACCGTGTCCTAGATGTCCTAGGCCCATTAGCAAGAATTATAGATGCAGCAGAGGAGAGCCACCTTAATGGAACCCCACTTAACACTGATTTAATAAGAGGCCTTAGTCAAAGGGCCTTAATCCTCCTCGGAAATGCCAATTCCGGCTTGAATGCTGAGAGACGAAGAGTTGTCCTAACTAGGATTAATCCAAAGCTTTCGGATTTGGCCGATAAAGAGACATCTCAAAATCCGAAAGGTCTTCTCTTTGTTGAAGAACTCATCAAAAATCTGGGAAAATATGTGTCCATGTTTACAGCCTTGGATAAGGCACAACAGAATATGTGTAAGGTTTTTAACAACAACCTTTTTGGTCGGGCCGGAACAAGGGGCCGCTCTTCCGGCCGATATAATCAAAGGCCCACATCAAGATCAAGAGGCTTTGGAAGACGCTTCCAACAGACCAACTATTCGCAATTCTTTCCGCAAAGAGGACGTGGCATGCGCTCAAGAGGTTACAGATCTCGCGGACAAGCCTCCAGTGACACCACATCAAGTGAGTACTTTTTTCCCCTCCTGCCCCTATTTCTTTCCCCTCAGATGTGGGAGGGAGACTCAGATTCTTTTTCCAGAACTGGGGAAAAATCACTCAAGATTCTTGGGTTTTGAACACCGTCAGAGGTTTCAAAATAGACTTCACAGAAACCCCAAAACAGTTCTTTCTTCCAAAAAATGTTCAGATACCCCCAGAACAACAAAGTATAATAGAGGCAGAGATCTCTTCCATGCTCAAAAAAGGGGCGATCATGCAAGTCCCAATGGAGGAACTCAGATTCATAAGCACACTCTTCCTTGTAGAGAAAAAAGACAAAGGGTGGAGACCAGTTATAAACTTAAAACATCTCAACAAATATTTGGTGTATCGACACTTCAAAATGGAAGGGATTCACCTCTTAAGGGATCTTCTTCTAGAAGGAGATTGTCTAGTAAAACTAGACCTGAAAGATGCCTATTTCACGATTCCCATGGCGGAAATTCACCAACCCTTTCTACAATTTATTTGGAAAGATCGTTTATTCCAGGTCAAGGCCCTTCCTTTCGGTCTTTCATCAGCCCCTTGGTGCTTTACCAAGGTGATGAGACCAATTGCCTTCTTTCTAAGAGAAAGAGGAATACGTTTGATCATTTATCTAGACGACATTCTAATTATGTCTCAAGAACTTTCTCAAATCTCCCAAGATCTGAAAACTGTTATGAACCTCCTCGAAAATTTAGGTTTCATAATCAACAAAGAAAAATCTGTCTTGGCTCCATCAAAGTCGATGGAATTTTTGGGGTTCAGTGTGGATACATCCAAGTGTCTCCTTCTTCTTCCCTCCCAAAAAATTACGAAAATCAAAAAAGAAATACGTCGTGTTCTGAAACTCAAAGAATTTCCCCTCAGGGATCTGGCAAGATCCTCGGTCTTCTTTCTTCCTCTATCCAAGCAATATTCCCTGTACCCTTGAACTATCGAGCTCTCCAAAGAGTGAAAGGGAGAGCTCTAAGATCTGGTCTTTGGTAGGAGGACCTCATCTCGTTAGACAAGGATGCCAGTCTAGAACTGAACTGGTGGCTAGAAAATCTGGAAGCCTGGAATGGAAAAGTGATTTTTGAGACGAAACCCAAATTCGTTTTGGAGTCAGATGCCAGTTTGCATGGCTGGGGTGCTTGCCTTCTAGACCAGAATACTGGTGGAACGTGGTCGCGGGAAGAATCTTCCTAACACATAAATTATTTGGAACTCACTGCTGGTCTTTACGCCTTAATGAGTTTCAAACACTCCCTAAAAGGGAGATCGGTCGTTTTGAAGTTGGACAATATGTCGGCGGTGGCCTATATAAACCGCCTGGGTGGCACGAGATCTGCAGACCTTTCGGATCTGGCAAAAAAACTTTGGATATTCTACTTAGAACACAAGATTGCCCTAAAAGCGAAATATCTTCCTGGGAAAACGAGCATTTCTGCAGACTGGAACTCGAGATTCCTCAGAGATCACAGCGATTGGAAACTCGACATTTCCATTTTCAATTTGCTCAATACGGTTTGGGGACCCTTAGAAATAGATCTTTTTGTAAGCAGATTAACGTTCCAACTGGAAAAATACTTCAGTTGGATGCCCGATCCCGCAGCTCTAGCTGTGAATGCATTTCTTCAATCATGGAAGAATCTGAGGTCTTATGCCTTTCCCCCCTTCGCGATGATCCAGAGAGTTTTACAGAAAGTCAGAGTCGATCAATGCTGCCTTGTTCTAGTCACTCCCTTCTGGCCCTCTCAAGCATGGTTCCCAACAGCTCTGGAACTGAGTTACGACACCCCGTTCCTAATCCCGTGCCAAGATCATCTACTAATAGGCGTAGATGGCGAAATTCATCCTCTAATACAGACAGAGAATTTGAACCTTCTTGCTTGGAGAGTGTCAGGAGATCTAACGAAGTCTCAGGACTTTCGACAACGGCTTCGACTCTCCTCTCTGAGTCATGGTCTCCGGGAACCCATTACAGATATAACAACATCTGGAGAACATGGGTTCGTTGGTGCTTGGAAAGAAACTTAGATTCCCTTGAGGCACCTATTGTCGACATAGTTAATTTCCTATGTGAACATTTTGATAGAGGTCTAAGCTATAGAACCATCAATTGCTATAGATCTGCAATTTCTTCTGGCCATACTCTGGTGAATGGTAAGACGGTAGGTAAGAATGTTATTATTTGTAGAGTTATGAAGAGCATCCGTCTAAGAAGACCCCCAAAGCTGAAATATGATTCTCTATGGGATGTTAATTTAATTTTAGACCTCTTTATTTCTTGGCCTCACAACAGTTTTCTTAGTAGAAAATGTCTCTCTTTCAAACTCGCAACTCTTCTCTGTCTCATTTCTTGTAGAAGGGTCTCCGATGTTAAAGCATTAGACATTTCTAATAGATCTTTCAACATGTTTGGTGTAAAATTTGAAATTTATCGAAGAACTAAGACTATGTCCGATTCTATCTTCTATCTCCGCTTTGACTCCTGTCCTAAACTTTGTGTTGTCGATTGTTTACAGGAGTATGAACACAGAATGTCCCTTCTCCGTTTTCCAAACGTAAATCAGTTACTGGTTTCTTTTGTTAAACCTCATAAAGCTATTTCCTCTAGCTATATTTCTAGGTGGGTTAAGTCAGTTATGGATTTAGCTGGTATTAATTTACGTAAATTTCAAGCTCATTCTATAAGAGGTGCTATGGCCAGCAAATCCCTCTGGTCTGGAGGTAAATTAGATGATATTCTTAAAGCTGCTGATTGGTCAAACGCTAGCACTTTTGCTCGACATTACTGCAAACCTATAGAGCATATGTCTGATGTAGTTTTACAAAGCTACCAACATGCATAAAGTAGCCTCCGTTCTTGTAATGAAATTGCGATTCTCCTATTACCATGAGTAGAGAATCTGGATTTCATTAAAGACACGGAGGCTCACATTATCCCACCCATCCCTCCCTGGGATGTGAGGTGTATTTGTTTCAACTGTACTCTTTACAATTGTCTCTCATTATCACTTACCGCTTATATATTATTGGATTTTCATTGAGTTGAAATGTTTTTATCCTATCCTTTAATTTTGTTTACTCCAAATTTACACATTTTGTATGCTTTTCAGATAATCCATCTTAAATCCTGGGATGTTTGGATCCTTGTTGAACTTCGACTTGTTTGGAATTTCTCATCCTAAACTCCTCAGAAGTTACTCGAAAATGTGGAACTTGTTGCAGTTTTATGGACTTCTCTGTATTTGGAACTTGTTGCTGTTTTATGACTTCTCTGTAATTTCCTCATTTAAAAGAGGCAGTCTTCTGATGGCTCTTGGAGTTTATTTGTTATGTATGTTCTGAATGGAACCTTTCTATTATGATGTTTGCGGCTGCTTAGAGACGCATTAAAAGTTGTATGCATAATGTGAGCCTCCGTGTCTTTAATGAAATCCAGATTCTCTAGTCATGGTAATAGGAGAATCGAAATTTTCTAATATAGTCTAACCATTCTTTTTTTTTTGTATTTTGGCCGATAATCCTGCAATATTCCATGAGACTGCTCTAATCTCACTGGTTGTAAGATCATCCGTGCTATTCCCCGTGGTGCCCTTCCCTAGTATTTAAGGCGTCTCCAACCATCTTACAATCAATTCATTGCCCTCCCTCGACTGTTCTCATTGCACTTCCGAGGAGGTTGAGTTGCTTGACTCTGTTGTGCGTACCATTCCTTTAACTTCAGTTCTGAGGGAGCTCTCCTGTATTATAACGTCTTCAGATCCCCCCCTGCTCCCAGTCAATCTAATTCATCCAGTATGAATGCACTAGCAAGTGGGGCATATCTGTTGGTTACTGGTCTAGACCGATCCTCCCATCCTGGAACATTCATGAACCGCCTGTGGCCTTCATTGCCTACCTTTCTGACTGTGTACCTGTAAAAAAACTCAAGGACAGCATTTCAATGCAAGACCCACCATCTGCCTGATGGGGGCCCCACTGACGGGAGGAGAGCAAGTCACTAACCAACTCTGGATGCCTGAGATTTACGATTACACAATCTCCTGCAAACTTCTTCTTGCTAGCTCCTATCCATGCCACCCTCCTTGCCATGAGAATGTGCCTGTGATGGAATTTACTCGCATTCGTATTGTTAGCCATCCAATGTGCTGCCTTATTAATCAGGGTACTTGTTGTTTCTTCTCTATCCTGGCTACATGCTGGGACCCCTGTTAATACTATAGTGTAGGGACAGGATGACGGCCGTAAGTCCAGAGTCTACAGACCCTCGGTACTGCGTGCATAATCAGTTGGATTTATAGTTGGGACAGTGGCAGTCTCCTTTCTTCCCTCGTTATGTGTGGTAACTGTAGAGAGGTTGGAGGTGTTACTTGGCCCCATACTAATTGGGCTCCTGGTGTTTGCCCTTAGTCCCTCCTTGGCTACCTCTTTCTTGCCCGTAGGCTTGTTGACATAAGAGTTTCCCTCCACTATTCACTTATTGGTGCTTGCTGGCTCCAGGCAATGCACGGACCCTGTCCTCTCATTCGCCGCCCGTTCACTAATCACGATTGGTTGCCCCCTATCTTGCTCTAATATCCTGCATATTTTCCCTTCTAGTCTATTTATTTCTTCGAGCACCGGCCCCAGGTGTGCAGTTAAAAGCAATTCCAGCTTTGACTCTAGCGCCATAGCAATTCCCTGGGACCAATCCACTCCTCCACAATTTGGGCAACTTTGACGCGCTGTGCTCACAGTTCCCCCCTCCACATCTTTGTTAATCTTGTCACCCCCTTTCCGTTTGGATATAGTTTTGGGTCTTGTTGTATTCAACCCACCCTTAACTGGGTTACCAGTAGCCCTAGTGACGACTGGTGGGGCGACTAGAGGGACAGTGTTTGTGGTGAGTAGAGACTTTTTGGAGCGTGTGATCACTTCCCTAACTGACCCTTGTGAGGAATCTGATTCGCCCCCATCCATTGTTATTAGGGCTGTCCCTTCCCCCAGTCCACCCGTCTCCACTGGCCCAGGCCCAGGAGGGATAGCCACGTGCCCTTTTCTTTCGCCTATAGGGGTTTGTGCTAGGTTTAGATCAATTCCGATCTGCTCATTTGGTTTGGCTAACTCGCCAACCCTTTGTGCTAGTGGGTTGGCATGAACTTGTGCCTTAGTGCAGTGAATGGGTATAGTGTGCGCAGGAATAACCTGGTCTGAGGGAGTGTCGGCTCTGGGGGACGGGCACGTCGCTATTTTGCCCATAGAGGATCGTTTCCGTGCTATGAGTGTATCCAGTGACAGTCTCTTCTCAGTCAGCTGTATTTCTTGTGTTAAAAGGGACTCTGCTCTTGAAATGAAAGCATCCAGGGTCCCCTTCACTCCTCCCCCCACCCTAATCTGTGTGGTCTTGCACTTCGCCATGATCAGAACTAGTGCGGGGGCTAGTGCTACCAGGTACTACCCAACTCTGACTCAACCTGTGTTATTAATAGTTTGAGGAAAAAAGGGTCGAGCACCAACGATGATAAACAGTACCTTTAAAGAACTCTGGACAGTCAGTGATCATCGGTTATGCTTTTGGGATCTGCTAGATATCTATCTCCCCTGAAGCGTTGACAACAGTAGGCAAATCCGGTGGTAGGCCCTAGGGGGGTGGCCCAGACTAGCCTCCTCCAGCCTCTGACGGCCACAGACGGTCCGCCCTTTGCCCGGGCTTAGCACGGCGTCTGCCCGTGCGCGTCCCGCGCTGCCGGGCACTGGCTGGTCTTTCATAGAGCCCTGGCGCCGCCTGATGACGCTGTTGGCAGGTGCCTGGAATGGGGCTTCTGGGAGTTGTGGTCCCGTCCCGCAATGGAAGCTCCAATGGCCGTTCCCCTCACGGAGTTTGAGAAGAGCCAGATGCCGTTTCCCTCACGGAGCGTGTGCTGCCAGGAAATTTGCCCCTTGTCCAAAACTGCAGGTGGGTCCAGGAAAGAAGAGTGCGTTCACTTTAATCTCCGAATGCGCATTTCCGCAAATTGATGACAGGGCCTAAATGTCTATGGGTTGAGGCCCCCTCCTTAAACCTGGTCCTGGGCTGAACTGGGCCCCTTCTAATTCCTGGCACCTCAGCTCCGATGAGCCCACCACCCTCCCCCGCCTAAGCCAGCTATAGGAGGGGGGCAGGGCCGCTATTCTAGGGCACCGCCTGCTTCATAGCCACCTGTGTGGGCCCCAGCATGTATAGGCCTCTTCTGCTGGGCCAGTTCCGGCGTGAGCTCCCTTCGCTAAGCAGGCAGTGCTGCGGCAGCTCCAGCTACCGCCTACGTGCCTCTCATCGGCCCCCGCACTCTCCTCAACTCTGATCATAGGTCGCGGGGAGGGGCGCATCGCTCCAGGCCGTGTCCGACACTGCCAGGGGCATCATGGGCTTCTCCTGTGCACCCAGTCTGCAAGGCGGGCAGGCCCCAGCAGGGTCCGTCTCATCCGTAACTTCAGGTGTCTCCCCCGAGCACAGGGGGCGCCCAGCAGCAGCTCCGCAGCAGAGGCCAGGCACCCACCTCTTCAATCGGGGTGCCCGCAGCCACCCCACAGCCCCGAACACCGGCCCGCTCAATCACTCTGGGTCCCTCAGCACGGCAAGCAAGGGAGAAGACTTGGGCTGGGCAGGCCTCGCCGCAAACCACTCTGCTGCACCCGGAGAGTCGGCATCCACCGCACCGCCACCGGACCAGGTCCGTCTCTCCCTTTGGGTCCCCTCAGCTGCGATGTGTGTGTCCGATGGCCTCGGGACCAATTTCGTGCTGGTCACGTACCCATGAATGCAGTACAAAGTTTATGACCAGCCCTCGGCGAGCGGAGCTCAGAAGAAATGCAGTTGTTCCACTGCCATCTTGGCCACGCCCCCAGAGAGACACAACAATCGAGACATACATATTTATCATTTAGAAAATTGTTAATTTGAAGGAATCAGCAGATGAAAGCTCCTAAATGTCAATGATAGTTCATTGTTCCTCAAATTTAACAAAAACAATGGGGCGTTGACACATTTCGGTGGAACAACAGTGTGGGACCACCTTCTTCAGGACAACAATATAAATTTTCTCTTTAACTGAATATGCAGTGTTCACCTATATTTTATAGTTATTGTTATAAGGGTGAGAGACACTGTTGACCGTCACAGATCTGGTAGTAATAATTATGAAGCTCTTCAAATGCTAGTCAGTGGAGAACATGCCCAGCTTCCCAGTTACTGCCTGAGATGCTATATCTGCTGCTCAGACCAATCATGACGCTGCTCCAGCAATGTCGTGATTGGCTGGGAGAGTCTGGGAGACTGGGTACTTCTGGTGCTCTGCGAGGACTGAGGAGAGATGTGCGGCAGCAGGGAAGAAAGTAAGTCATTTTTTTATATAATGCCTTTTCCCCTCCTGCCCCCCTGCCTCACTACCCTCATACAGATGCAGCCGCCATAGTGCCAATATCGGCAACACTTCCCATCCTCCTCACTGCAAAATCCTGGAGAAATAAACAGACAAGACTCCTTTTTTTGTGGAGAAAATAGCTGCAGGTTTATTTGCATAACAAATATGACAACATGGTGGGTTATCTTACGGGCGATCCCAGGGCAGGCAGCCCCTCGCCGCCTGCCACCTGATGAGCCAAATTACACCGTGGCCTGTAGTGTAGTTCCTATTATCCCAATAGGCTCTGCGCATTGGAATAATATCTTCAGTAGTATAGACTTAGGACAGAGGTTAACTAGGTCTTCTACTGTCGATATTAGACTTAAAGTTTAATGTTTGCCAGCTAGCTCAGAGTTCACTAGAAACTTTCTCGAATAGACAAGGAGGAGTTTAACCTCCCTGGATAGACAAGAAGGGATTTAGTTTCTGACAACCATAGAACATGACAACTTTGCTCTCCCCTAATCAAGAGTGTATCTCTAGAGTCGTGTGAAAACAAAAGACAACTTATTTTACTCAGTCAGTTCAGTGCATTCTTAGTTTCACCAGATTGTAGAGGAAAGGAAGAGACGGGCGTGTTCAATAAAAAGATGTTATTTATTGATCAGTCTCTTTTCTCATACAAGAGAAATGAATCGCTATTATTGCAATACTTATTGTTAAGTAAAGTGCATACAGTAATAACAGAATTATAAAATAATACTGTAAAAGCATTGATATGGTTTCTTAGCCATATGATACGTAAAATGGATAAAATAGATACATACATATATACATTGACTAATCGTACTCAACTGGTGCTTCTAACTACGCCTACCCCAATGTACCTGACCTAAGCCTAATACGTGGGCGGGAGTAGATAAGTAGCAGTTTAAGTTAAGTTTGCTTTGCCAAGGGTCTGCTTCAAGAATTCTCTGCAAGGGGTTATTCAGTTCAGTACCTGGGATTTAGAAGGCTGGAGGGCTGGTATCTCTATCTCAGGTCTTGATATCCCAGCTGCCTGCGAGGGCGGCTTGGAAGCGCCGGAGCTGGATTTCTCGGCAGGAGAAAAGGCAGCGTCTCTCTCTCAGCGCGTCAGAAAGGAGGGGCAGCGTCTGTGGGCTTCGCTGTCAGCTGGGCTCCTCGGCAAGTCTCGCTGCTCCAATCTTGTCACCACCTCGTGTGTTTGCTTAAGGCAATGTCGGTATTATTTATACCTGAAAGGTGCCGAGATTGACGTAAGGATGGACATAAATACGTCAATAAGGATGTCATACGAACTGGTCGTTCGCACATTCTTTACTGAAGTTCTCGGCTAAATCAAAACAATGGCTGTGGGGATTTCCCAGGTCGTGGTAGGTTTGATTTGTTTTGAGTACACCGTATGCCTATTAGGGGGCTGGAGAAATAGTGCTTGCCTAATGAGATGGCATGCGCTATGACCTAATCAGATAACGGGCTTCTGTGCCGTTGTGTGGCTAATCAGATAACGGGTTTCTGTGCAGTTGAATGGCTGCTAGTTAATTATTAACCGGACAAGGATCAGAAATAGGTGGATCGATACAGTACCCATAGTAAATACATCACACCCACACCACGTAATCTATGTCCATATTTACAAATCTAGGCATAGTAAACAAAACTAGTAGTGCATGTGTATACCGAACCACCCCAAAATACAATCAAATGCATTTTGAAATTTGGAAAATGCGAAATACACGAAAAGATGAATATAGTTACTATATGCACTTCAAGCAGTATAATAATGCTAAATCTAAACGCATATTTTGAAATCAGCATGAATGAAATGCGGAAATTACACATGAAATGGCTCTTAATACAGAAGAAAAAATTCGAGACCATCTCATCACAAAATCATAATACTTGTGAACATGCTAGAGGGTAGCTAATGTCTCTAGCGTAGCTAAAAATAGAAATTTTGTTCTCTAAGAATAGTTTTACTTTAAGCAGAAGATAAGTGTCCCAAAAAATCATAAATATTTTTGGAAATGGATGGGGAAAAAATGTCTCGCTCTCTGTAAAAACTGGTGAGAAAATTTCTTATTGCTTTATTTTCAAAGTTGAAGGCCAAATACAGGGTGTATGGAACGCCGTGTGCTAGTTTGTTCAAAGTCATTCTTTCTGCTCTGGTGAAAACATCATATTGTTGAGACTTTCGAAAAACTGTCAACTGCTTCTTGTGAAAGTTCCACTAACTCGGAAAATTTTTGTAACATGCATTCATGAGCATGATTGCCTTCATTGATGTTTCGATCAGCATAGCTGACAGAAGGTCTTACCTGATCGATGCTGCTTTCATCTTGTACTTCACAACTCTTCAATCGTAGTGGTGAAGTCTCCACGAATGCCGTCATCAGGATTGGTAGCCGCTGGGGACAGCACAATGCATGAGCCGTTACCGGACCCAGCAAAGTCTCTGCGTCCATTGGCACATCCGATTGTAGTGTCAGACAGGTGTCCAACATGCATTCTTCGCCGCATAGCAAGCACCTTAATACAGGCATAACACAAATTTGCCACATCAGTCTAAATGAAAGAAACCAAGTCATGTTTAAATCTCGTAGCCGTGCTAGTCCAAGGACTTTAGTTATGCGGTCCCGGTAGCCAATAGCTCGGATTGTTTCTTCCATTGTCGCTGGTGTCTTGTCTGTGACGTGGTTTGCCATAGCGAAGAAACAGGATCAAAAATAGGATGCCTGCCACTAGTCCCAAAAAGAGAGGAAGTCCGCCAAAGATGGAATGGACAAAATCAGGAAAAATACCCAGGATGGCTTTGAATGGGGTTAAAGCTCCCGAAAACACTGTCTTAAATACACTCGCGATTCCACTTGTATCAGAAATATTTAAGATTTCGCTTAGTATTTCTGCAAAATGTATGGGGGAATTGGTTGATAACAGTGAATGAATCTCAGCAGTTGTCCTTGCAACTTGGAGATCATACGTTTCTTTTGATGACGTTAACTGGGTTGGCATCTGTAGGAGCACAGTCTTCATTCTGCTTAAAGTATCAATTCGAATAGAAGAAATTTTCAAACTGGGCCATAACCTTGCCTCCCTGTCTCGGGCATCGTTTGGGAACAATACTCGTTCACAGCACATGACCTTCGTAGTCACGGTTATGAGATAAGGTTTTCCGGGCAGCAGACTGCAACATCTGCGATCTACAATTAGAATGTAACTCCCGTTCGAGAGTCTCCTAAAGAATGGTTCTATTTGTGTTGCAGGTGTGCCTAGCTGGTGACATGAAAGGTTATTTTAAGTCCCATCACATGCTCCATGCAAACTAATACCCTGACACAGAAGTGTACCGCTTAGTGACCTTTCACAATTTTATGCCACTAAGGAACACACATTGTCTTTTATTACTAACACATGCGTGTGTATAGGGCAAGTTCCATGTTGACTTAATGTATCCTTTACCCAACCTTTCATACTGGCCTGCCTGTATATATTTTTGGCAGTATTGAAACTGGAAAGTTGTTATCGGAATATTTATTATCCCATGTATTATCCATTCAACGACAGGTCGTTCTGACATTGTCAATGGTAATCTCTCAAGTTTTTCAATGCTCAGAATTGTATAGTCAGCACCCTTCTGTGCCAAACTGATTTGTTTATCAGTAAGGTTAAAGATATTAAATAGTGACGTTGTGTTGATCAAACGCCAAGGCACATAGCCTGAACGCAGATTTTGTAACGTTTAGCCAAGTTGTACAATAGAACGCAATTGGGACTGACCGTGTTGTAACATCAGTAAGTCTTGCGATATTATATCGATTGCTGAAGACACAATACTGTCCAGTGAATATATTCTGGAGGACAGAGTCATTAACCCATTGTCCACAACAGAAAGTGATTTTTCCAAATTAATACGGTCAATTTCCCGTATTTTTTCTGCTGTCTCAATTTGAGTTACTTTCCAAGCTTCATTGTAAGCTGCATATATAGAGGCCGCTATGAAACGTTTTTGACGCTGTTTGCGTGGTCCCATAATGAAATCACGCAAGTCAGCACCTTCTTGAAGTAAAGTTAGGTGTTGCTTAATTTCTGCCAGTGTGGATGTTTGTAGCCATTGAAGGCAGAGCTTGCCCACACTGTAAGTAGTTACTATCCCTGGATGTTGTCTTTGGGAATATCTAGGGTCTGGCCTGGTCAATTTGAACCCCTGTATTTTGTTCAGGAATCTGTCTTGACAGTTATTAGTGTCTGTGGGCCAGATCAACCATTGTTTCCAATCAGGATGTGTTCTGTTTTGGTTTAAAATATGGTTCACGTCTATCTCAACATCTATAGAGTTATTACTGTTCGTTGTTGGCTTTGGAATAGACGGTTTGTTTAAGTCTTTGATTTTGGCTAAGCCAAGACAGGTAGTTTGTTGAATAGTGTCATTCAAAAATATAATTTGTTCTGGGATCATGCAGGCTCTAAACAATGATTCTATACCTTGTACTTGCCAATCTTTTGTACCCCAAACAGTTTTTGCTTCAATGTTATTGTTCCAGAATTCAAAACCAAATGTATTCATTTGCTCAAAAAATGAATCTGAATATATCAATTTTGTGTTTGTAAGCATGGTCTTCATACCTGTCTTATTTGACAATTTGAAATAAAATGTTTCTGCATTACTTGTGTTAAACCCTGAAAAGTATGAATATTTATCATAAAATGTTTTAGAACAACCCTTTGGAGGAGTAGCACAATGTTCCCATTGGTTGTAATTTAAAACATTTCTAGGTTGTGCAGATTTATGGAGATAATGGTTACCATAGTGGTTATAGCAGAACATTTGATCATAATTAGAAGAACCCTGCAAATAATCATGTTCTGTAAATTTAGCAGACATTACTAGGTCAGACATCATATCATTAATACTTTCAAAGTCCCAATCATCAGCAAATGTGCTTGGTTTTACAAAGTCACTTAACGAGATCTTAAATTGGTGTGGATACTTCAGGATTTCAACCGGGCCATAGATTTCATAATCAGTATTGTCCCATGCTACACCGCCTGGTATAGGATTGGCTGTGAAGTTCACTGAAGAAAGTTCTCTTTTCTTGACGTGTGAAGATGTGTGTGGTTTAAGGACCAAGACGAATTTCTGGCTTGCTGTGTCCATTTTAGCATATTTTCCCTCAATGAAATGTCCCAAGCATAGTACCATGATGAGCCAAAGTATGAGGATAAATGCACCTAATGTCACCCAAATTTCAATCCATGGAGAAGTCAGATAGGTTCTCTTTAGTTGATGAAAAAGTTCCTTTGCTTTGTCTTTAAAAGTTTTTGTTGATGGCTGTACTTCTGGTTCGCTTTGTTCTTCTGAAGAATCATCGAAGTTGATGAAGTAGCCGGATGCCGTTCTGTCAATTGTTCCAATTGCTTCTGGATTACTTCTTGCTTTTGGCTTTTGCTTTGTTTCATTAGAAAAGTCTGTAGTTACATCATCGTAGGTTGTTGTTTCTTGATGAAAAGCTTTTATTTGGGTTTTAAGAGGTTCAAGTTCCATTGCTTTGTTGCATAGTCCTTGTTGTTTCACTGTCGATTTTCCAAATGTGATCAGTCTTTCAGTTTGAACCTCTGTCGATGTAGCAAACTTTGGTGTTCTGCTACTTCTTGGGAGTCCACTTGGCCTACTATTTGTTATCGGCCACATGATTGTGGTTTAACCAGGTCGATGGATATGACTCGGTTCTCCTTTTTACCAGCAAGGGGCGGTAGTAATACTGATCTTGTCCCGTTGATAGACAAGACAGGAACTGCTTTTCTGTAAGAAGGCCCAAATTCCTTCTTTACCGCGATCTTCTCTCTGACTAGATCCCCGACTTTTGGAATCCAGACAGGCCTTGCTGGGACAGGTGGTTTTTCTTCAGTGGTTGTTGGCTGCTGTTTCAACTTTATGTTGCTCAGGTCTTTTCTTGTTTCATTTAAGTCCTGTAAAATAGCCAAGCGATCTTTGATGTCAAAGCATTTTTCTTTAACCACTGAAGTCTGACTATCTAAGTCCTGGATTAACATTCTAGTCCCAAACAATAGTTCGTACGGACTGAGTCCTTTCAGAGAATTTCTTGGCAGGTTATTTAGACTACGTTGGACACTTATTAAATGTTTGACCCACCCAACTCCTGAACCTAATATCTTTGCTGTTATAGATTGCTTTATGCCTTGGTTTTTTCTTTACACCATCCCGTTTCCCTCAGGAAGGAAGTGAGAAGAGTCCCGCAATGCAATGTTCATTCTGGCCAGGCACCCCCCACAAGCTGTTTTAGAGCTAAAGGAAAGATTTTGGTCAGAACGTAACATGCTTCTAGCGTATATGCCATTCTAGACTCGCAAATCTTTGTATAACAGTTCCGACATCAGCCGAAAGTTGGGGTCTACTATATAAGTGAAAGTAGTCTTTACATGTTAATGTGACGCATTATTCATACTGGGTTTTTATTCTTTTTGTTGCTTTGATACTTTCTGGAGTGAAACGCCATGATATTAAACCGTTTCTCTCGCCACTGCGATCTCTATTGCAGTCTGGGCAGTTTTTTACAAAAATGTGGTGATGCAGGCTCATGCCTGGCCACCAGTATACTGATTGTAATTCTTCCAGAGAATCTTTTAGTTTAAGGTGTCTGAGACCCTCACCCATATGTGCGTCTGCTATTAACAAGCCTCTCCTGTCCGTGTTTGGAATTACTCTATCCCCCACTCCAGGGATTCGAGCAAAAGGGACTGAGTTTGCATCGATTATGTATGTATAATTGAGTGGGTAATTGATCGGTAGCGCTGAGCAGTCGCCTTTTGATGACGTTTTTACTGCCAGCACAGTTTCTCCGTCAATGTATTTTACTGCACGCTTCTTTGTAGCTACGGAAGCCGATTTAGTTGCTACCGCTGTGGCTGTCTCAGCCAATGAATTCCCTGCAACGTGAACGCCATCACGCTGATGACTCAGTGAGTGTATCACGTGAGTTTTTGGTAGTTCTTTCTGTAAAAGAACTACTTGTTCCCAAAGCACTTTTTGCTTTATTGTTGCACCTGTGTCATCTTTGTAACCGTTTTGAATCCATTTCTGTAAATCGTTATTGTATGATTTGACGCAGTAATACGAATCGCACACAATAAGTGTCGGGAATTCGCGATCGGCATTATCTAGCGCCATTTTTAACGCTATTATTTCAGTTTGTTTTTCTGAATTATTTTCCACTGAGTGTGTTTTTGTAAGTAGAGGTCTTAATTTACCTCCGCGCCACACTTCTTTTACAATTTCGCATGTGGCGTTGTAAGCCAGCTCTCCCCAAACTGAGGGTTGAGCATGACCGTCTGTATATATTACACAGGTGTACTGTCGTAAAGGCAGAATGTCGATTGGCAGAGGGTATTCTCTCTCATATTCTAGATATTTTAATTCTTTCATTTCCGGGTCAAAATAGTATTTTACTTTGTCTGTAGCAACAGAATTTACCCATTGTATCCATTCTGGATTCAGTGCAGTTGTTGGTAAATTACATGGTGTTGTTAATGCCTCAAAAGCTGATTCTGCTGTTCTGACTGTAACCTGTCTACCGTCTGCTTGGTATTTTTCTTTTGCTACAGCTGTTTGAACCGCATGAACAATGTTTTCCTTAATGCTGAACCTTTTTTCTGCTTCTGTGTACAAATGTGATTTGTATGCTATTGGTACCTTCTCTCCTTCATTAGAGGTCAGGTATGTGAATCCGCATCTTCCTGGGATGACTCGAATCACAAGGTTGCGTGTGTTGTCACGTGTTTGTAATTTTGTTTTAACTAACATATCTGTTTGTAAAGTTCTCAAAATTTCTGTGTGTTTTTGAGTCCAATTGATTCTTTTAAAATCTGGTTTTATAAGATCATAGAGAGGTTTAACTCTCTCTGCATAATTTATAATGTAAGTTCTTCCGAAATTTAGGAAACCTAGAATTGATTGTTTTTTAGTGTTCTAGGTGCTTGGATTACAGCACATTTCTCTAGGAAATTGTCAGCCAGGCTTTTGCCTTCACTTGATAGTTCATATCCTAAAAACAGGACAGTTAGATGGGCAATTCTTGATTTTTTAAAGTTGAATTTGTAACCCTCTGCTGCGAACCCAAGTATTATGGTGTTCACTCTCTTCAAGTGAGTATCCAAGTCATCATCTGTTAGATAGATGTCATCGACATAAGATAATGCCTCATCATCATATATTTGTAGTAACTCTGTTACTCTTGCTGAGAATAATCCTGGGCTGTTCTTGAACCCCTGGGGCAAACGACAGAATTTTTTTTGCGCGCCATTTATTGAGAACGCGGTCAAATATCTGCTCTCTGGTGCTATATTTTGACAGAAGAATCCATTAGAGATGTCTAATGTTGTTTTGTATTTTTTGCGCACTATGTTATTCATTAGTGCAGCACTATGCGAATTTTGTACTGCAAAGGTTTTGCAACATGAGTTAAGGTGTCTGTAGTCCAAAACAAGACGATATGAATTGTCTGGTTTGGAGACAGGAAACAAAGGATTATTCATTTGTGAGGTGCAAGTTTCAATCACCCCCTGGTATTCAAGTTGATCTAGGATCTCTTTTACCCTTTTTTTTGCTTCTTGCTTAATTGGGTACTGCCTCTGAGCAGTAGGTTGTGATTTTAACTGGATTTTGTGAGGAGGAGAGTCCTCATCCCATCCTACATGGTTTTTATATAATGCAGGAGCTTGGGCTACTGCCCACTTTCTTGCAAGTCTATATTTTTTATGAATTGGAATATGATTTGAGAAGGCAGGCATAATTATTTCTTCGCCATGAGTGCACTCCCTGACAAACTCTGGAGGCCAGTCTCTTTCAGCTAGAAGGATATCATAGCCCTTGGAGAGATTATCCCAAAAGAGACCCCTTATTTTCCTCGTCTTATCCCCCTCTATACGCAATGTTATTTCATATATTTTATGAGGTTTGCTAACTCTGGTATCTGCAGTTTCCACCTGAATGTATTCATTCGTGTCCACTGTCTCCAGATGATTCATAAGGATCTTGCGAGCTATGCTCACTTCTGCTGCGCTGTCTAGCATTGTCTGAGCCCATTCTCCGTTTTTCAGCTGTGTCCTCAGTATTCTCGGCATGGTTGATTACTTTAATACTGGCTACCTTCTTTTTTGGAAACTGTAATTGTTTATTTTGATGAGCAGGTTCCTTGTCTTTGGACTTGACGTGCTCTTCCCTGTGTTCTGATCGTCCTCTTCTTTCCGATTTCTGCGAGGAAGTCTGAAAAGATTGAGAGGGACGTGTATCAATATCTTGATATCTATCAGGTTTCTTCAGATTATCCCTATTTCTAAGGTTGTATTTTTTCTCAGAGGGCTCCCTTTGGGGAGACTTGTGTCCTTGGTCCGGAGATCTTTCTCTCCGCCGAGGAGACCTTCCTCTGGACTGGAATCTTTTTTCTTTAGGAGTGGATTGTTTATTTCCATCCCAGCTCTTTTTTTGAGTGTTTAGATTATTTTTAATAAATACTTTTTCTGGTTTTTCAATAAGTTGGGGTTTCACCGGTTTTCCACCCAAACTATCTCTTCCTAGTTCTTCATAGGATTTTTCTATGATTCTGGCAATTTCAAATGGTTGGTCTGCTATATCTGTCTCTTTCAACCTCTGGCGGATCGCCACATTTGCTGCTTCTCCCTTTATATTGGCTAATAATATTGCCGAGACCTGTTTGAAGTCTTTTAGTAGTTTCATACCAAGAGTTAAAGCAGGTTCTGGACCGTATTCATCTTGGATTTGTTTTAGCACATCTGGTATTACTGACATGGATGGAACACCATGTGTTTTTGTGTAAATGGAAGCAAAGACTGTACCCCAAGTGTCACAGTCCTCCACATGTGGTGCGATTCCCATTGGAAGACAGATAGTCAGAATCCTGTGTTTCTCAACCGGGGTGGTATCTGGAAATACCGCCTCTATTTGAGTGATTTTTTGTGCTAACCAGAATGGAATTTGTTCCCGTTTTGCGGGCACTTTACCTAGACAGGACTGTATGTTCTGTGGTGTAATTTTATTTGTGTTCCCCTGGTGAGGGATCAGCTGTGGAATTTTAATAGCTGGTTGGACTGTTGAAGTCCGCATTACATATTGGACTAATTGTCTATGTATTTTAATTAATTGTTTTAGCTGTGCTAAAAGATCTGTTGCAGACATTTCTTCAATGTCTGGATGTGGTGTGTATCCGGCTAGGACCGGCCACGTTGCTCCTGGTCTACCTAGTGGACCGAGCTTGGTGATGTGATTGTTATGTTTTAGGGCGCCATTAAACCAGAGCAGGTGCTCTTGGTATTTGAGTGGTATTTCCACCTCCTCGAAAGGAGTGTACTCATTAGGAGGTTCCTCTATTTTGTAATAGTGGAAGTCCTTTGTTACAGCGTTTGCTGCTGGAAAGTTTATCCATGAATAGAATACCTCTGTCTGCCGACATTCGTGTGCCTCAATTACGAATATGACTGTACCACCTCTTGGTGTCAGCCCATTTTCTATAAGTTTTAAAGTTATAGATTTCCTTATGTTGACCGGGATGAGTATTGCCTCCGGGTCTTGCTGTAGGAGACTATTGTCAGCCGCTAGGAGTTGAGCTGCTAATCTAGCTGTCTCCCTTTCTTCTTCATTTTCTGACATTCTAATGTCAAGAAAGTTATTTTATTTATTTGCAGATCAGGTTTCTATGGAAACAAAGATTAGATGCACAATATTTTGGAACAGTGTATCCTTCAACGTTGAATAAACCAAGAACCATACATAGGAGTCTCCTCCTACTAAGTTTGGCGGATTTAACCTTTCACCCACTCCCGACGTCTTTGGAGTATTATGGGGAAAAGGGGTCTGTGTGAAAAAGCACGACTGAGTTACTCTAATGTCTTACGTTAGATTTATCGCCTATCCAAACCGTTGGGCGCCATGTAGTGTAGTTCCTATTATCCCAATAGGCTCTGCGCATTGGAATAATATCTTCAGTAGTATAGACGTAGGACAGAGGTTAACTAGGTGTTCTACTGTCGATATTAGACTTAAAGTTTAATGTTTGCCAGCTAGCTCAGAGTTCACTAGAAACTTTCTCGAATAGACAAGGAGGAGTTTAACCTCCCTGGATAGACAAGAAGGGATTTAGTTTCTGACAACCATAGAACATGACAACTTTGCTCTCCCCTAATCAAGAGTGTATCTCTAGAGTCGTGTGAAAACAAAAGACAACTTATTTTACTCAGTCAGTTCAGTGCATTCTTAGTTTCACCAGATTGTAGAGAAAAGGAAGAGACGGGCGTGTTCAATAAAAAGATGTTATTTATTGATCAGTCTCTTTTCTCATACAAGAGAAATGAATCGCTATTATTGCAATACTTATTGTTAAGTAAAGTGCATACAGTAATAACAGAATTATAAAATAATACTGTAAAAGCATTGATATGGTTTCTTAGCCATATGATACTTAAAATGGATAGAATAGATACATACATATATACATTGACTAATCGTACTCAACTGGTGCTTCTAACTACGCCTACCCCAATGTACCTGACCTAAGCCTAATACGTGGGCGGGAGTAGATAAGTAGCAGTTTAAGTTAAGTTTGCTTTGCCAAGGGTCTGCTTCAAGAATTCTCTGCAAGGGGTTATTCAGTTCAGTACCTGGGATTTAGAAGGCTGGAGGGCTGGTATCTCTATCTCAGGTCTTGATATCCCAGCTGCCTGCGAGGGTGGCTTGGAAGCGCCGGAGCTGGATTTCTCGGCAGGAGAAAAGGCAGCGTCTCTCTCTCAGCGCGTCAGAAAGGAGGGGCAGCGTCTGTGGGCTTCGCTGTCAGCTGGGCTCCTCGGCAAGTCTCGCTGCTCCAATCTTGTCACCACCTCGTGTGTTTGCTTAAGGCAATGTCGGTATTATTTATACCTGAAAGGTGCCGAGATTGACGTAAGGATGGACATAAATACGTCAATAAGGATGTCATACGAACTGGTCGTTCGCACATTCTTTACTGAAGTTCTCGGCTAAATCAAAACAATGGCTGTGGGGATTTCCCAGGTCGTGGTAGGTTTGATTTGTTTTGAGAACACCGTATGCCTATTAGGGGGCTGGAGAAATAGTGCTTGCCTAATGAGATGGCATGCGCTATGACCTAATCAGATAACGGGCTTCTGTGCCGTTGTGTGGCTAATCAGATAACGGGTTTCTATGCAGTTGAATGGCTGCTAGTTAATTATTAACCAGACAAGGGTCAGAAATAGGGGGATCGATACAGTACCCATAGTAAATACATCACAGGCCAATCCAATCGGTGTTTGTCAGATTTGGAGGAGGGGTGACCCCTCCCACCGGTGGACCGCCAGTCCACTCCCTTGCTCACGCCCCAGAGGGGGGCGGAGCCTTCCAGGCAACCCCCGGTTGCTCAGGTCCACAACCGCCCATAGGACTAACGGGTTGCCGTCGCTCCTCCAGGGTCCAACGCGAGGACCTCCCAGGGGATATTTGGCTTTAGCACCCTTACTGTGCATGTGCAGAGGGTACCCTTCTGTAACTTACAGCCTCTGGATCGCCCTGTAACTCCGCCTGCAAAACAAAATAATAAGTTAGACAAACACACCCCTCCACCCCCTGCCTGAATGCCGGGTAAGTGGTAGGGAGGGAAACTGGACGTCCAGTGGGCGGCAGAGCTATTTGTACCTCGCCCCCGCCCACTCATGCCCTAAGGGACACAGGCATGCGGACCCTTAGGGGGTCGCAAACACTGGGCGGCTGCCTCGTGTGCCCTCTTGTGGCACTAAGGGGGGGTGCACTCTTAGGAGGGTCCCCTGCGTGGACCGGGGGAAGCCCGCATTGCAGTCTATAAAACAAAGTTTGATCGCTGCATCAAGCACTTGCCGCAGTGGAGCACACATCTTGGACCTACTCCCTGAGACCTTGTCCAAAGAAGGGCACCACATATTATAGACAATAGTCCAAATGGATCACTTTTTACACATTTTTAAACTAAACTCAATCCTCTTGCTGGCTCTGTCTTTCAATTCTTTACAGGTCAGTTCGTTTACTAATGGACTTTAAGAGCTATGTTTATATTTAGTATACTACTGATTTCTACCACTGCATAAATAGGAACATACCTTTTGAAAACACAGTTTATCAAACGAATCACATATGCACGATAAAAACAGTAGAAAAACGCAGAACTGACTTCTGTGCCGTAAGAAGGAGTTAGGTGATAAAGAGGAATAGAGGTCAGGGTGTGAAGATAAATAAACCTAAAGGATCTGAAGATGCAGTTAGTCTGGTAAGACCGACCTTCCCATTATGGGGGTCACTGGCCTTCTCTCCTCTGAACTCTGTGAAGAACATTTAATGTAAAAGAACAAAATATGAATTGCGCATTTCTACCATGCAGAAATACTACAACTGACGGGCATAATAAAAGTCTGCATCTGTGAAATTCCTTTACGTTTTCTTATGGACTCCTTTGGAACCTTTGTAAATTGCCAAACATGTTTAAATGTGTGCACATTTTAGGCTTAGTCTACAAAGTGCAGAGTTGCGAAATGATTGGGTTCCAAATCTTACATCCTTTGAGTGGGAGAAAGGCATTGTTTGTCTCCATGGTGATTACTCATCTTCATAGAGTATGTACTATAACAGGGAAACGGATGAGGTGGTAATTTCAGTTAGTTTACAAGAGTGACAGAGTGACTGAAACTTTCTTAATTCATACAAACCCCTCGGAAAAGGATGTTTTCACTACTAAACCACCAGAAAGCAGGAACTAGAAGTCATATCTGCAATTCTGCACATGTGAGCATTCACTCTTCCTTTAGCTCGGCTAGTAATGAAGCAGTTCCTGGTAGTCGTGCCTTTTGGCAGCTGAAGAAATTCACTGATAGCATCGTCTTATCTAAACGGCCGCTTCACTATCACTTCCTCAGTTGGTTTATGGTTTATTTTGCAATGGCTCATAACTATGCAGAAGGAGTATTTGGCATCACTGTTCATTGCTTCAATTGGGAGAACAAATCACTCAATAGTTATTAGGCTACAATTATAATTCCATATACCCAAACACCAAATTGATAATCTTGGCATATAAAAGCAAATTGTTCTAATTCCATATTTCTTTAACTCGAGGTTAACATCACTTTAGCCAGAGTGGCGAGTCCCACTATTGAAGTTTTAAAATCGAGCTGCAATTATATCAACTCGACAATGTTGCTGGCCAACGTTTCGTCAAGGTAAGTAGATATGGATTTTTGATAGCAAATGTATAGTTTCCTATGTAGGTTTACCCTGGCGATAGAGTTCTAATCGATATTTTGGAGTCGATGTATCCACAGCGCAATATTATTAACCTCAACCATGACCAAAAAAGCTAATCTCCATGCGGAATTTAAATCAGATATGAACATGTGAGTAGGCCAAGTTGTCTTATGAGAGAAGTCATCAAAGTATTAAACAGCATTTGAGAAAGGCTTGAGTTCAGACCTAGTCCTATTTGTCTTAAACAGTAAAGAATCAACAGTAGGGTACTTGTAGGTAGCAAATTCTTGGTTGAGCTCAGAACTTTACCATTTTATACAAAAGATTAATCGGAATCTCCATGGCCCTACCAAACTAATGATTACCTTATTTCTCATACTGAAACTTTGGAGAAAATATGTGAAAAGCATTTCTTTCACATGATGATTATTGGGGGTAGGGGTCACAATAACATGTTCAATAGTCAGCAGGCGGGGTTTTAAAGGGGTGCCAAGGCTGCCTACTAGGACATATAAATGAACTTTGATTAAATCCTATTGTCTAAGTTACTGGAAGTCATGACAGAGTTTGGATACAACCCAATGGGTTACCGTTATGGGTCGATACAATGACAACTGTGTGCACTTGCTTATAGCAGAGGGTATGAGAGGTCAAGCCACTTTGTAGTCAATAAACGTGTGATCCGAGGGTAAGGGAAATAAACAATGATGCTGTCTTGATGGTGGCAGTCTCTTCCCCAGGCTACAACAAAATGACGGTTAAAGACTGTTGTACAGATTTTTCTTCAGTGTGTTTTAAAATTTCCCTCCAAAGTACATTTCTTGTTTTGGTGTTAGGGTGTCGCTGACATACATCACAACATTTGAGAATTCCCAAGGGGAGTAAGAGAAAGGTTTCTTTAACTGAAGTCTGGAGCATTGTAATAATTACAATTTTCTTTAAAAAAAACAAAAAAATGAAATTACCTTGAAGCATTGTAGCTTTTGAAGAGGAGTATTAGTTAAATGTTAATGTTTTTGAAAGATGGGCTGATATAGCCTTTGGCAGATGGCTCACCAGTTGCCAGGTAGGCTGAGGCATTCGTCTCCGCCTGGCATATTTAGAGATCCCGACTTGCCTCTGTGATGCGAATACATTTGTCAGTACTACAGTTGAATGCTGAATTAGCCACCTTATTGATTAGGCCAAAAGACATTAGGCCTTATTCACAAAGCAAAATTTAAAAGTGTAGATTTACTCAACATGTAAACTTTGACATGGTAGTAATTTTACACTTAAATTACTACTAGTAGGTGCAGACTTATAGGTCTCCAACCTCCTCCAAATAGGTGGTGGTGCCTGCTATAACAGCATTTACAAGTGTAAAGTTACTACTTATAACATTGCGCATGTAGGAGGAGTTGTCTGCCACCTGGCTATATATCTTTATTTGATAAAGTATGAGAAAAAATAATAAAGTTTAATATTTATTGAAAGAATATTAAATATATAAAATAAAAATAGTTTACTGTAAAATAGACATGTACATTGATTTGTTAATTATTATTGGCCTCAAACTAAACAAATAAATGTTACAACACAAGATTTCATCAAATTAAATGTTTGATAAATAATTAAATAAATGAAATATAGTAATTCACCTTCTAATACCTATTATTCAAAATACTTTTTTTTTAAATCCAACCGTATTATTTTTTTTCTGTGTTTTTCAAGTATATTATAATAAATATGATTTCTTTACTTCACTCTAAAATTAGTTTTAGTGTTGTATAAAATGTTTAAATGTTCATAAAATCAGATAATCCTCCTCCCGCAGAACAAAGTTGTTGGCCCTCCAGGGCTGCACAGATAATAGATCATAGTTTACATATGTCTATTTGTAAAAAGGCTGTGGCAGTGTTGCCACAACGCGTTAGTGTTGCCATAATGCCATAATGCTCCAAATAAGTGAGCGCTATGAGGTGGATTTTTCAAGCATTTAAAAGTCATAGATAAATGGGTGGGCATGTGTGTAATTTAAAATTCAAAATAATGTATTTAACATTATTTAGTACACTGTATCATTTTATTTCTCCCGCCCTTGTTTTTTAGCGGAGTATGTTGCAGTAAGTGTAAGTGGCCATGTGTGGTGCTCAATTTACTCTTACCTGGACTGAAGTACATTTACTACTAACCCTTAATCCCATATTTGTAAAGCATGAATTAAGGGTACCCAAGAGCTGGGGAGATTAATGTGAGCTATTGCCCAGAGTCACATGATGCTGAGCTGCCGCCAACGATCGAGCCAAGAGCAGTGCTTTCCGAAGTCAGCTGCTCTGACCGCTGCGCCACACCTCTCCCTACTAAAATGTATAACAACACATGAGGAGACTTCCACACTCAGAGAGAAGTCATCAAAGTATTAAAGACACAACATTTGAGAAAGGCTTGAGTTCAGACCTAGTCCTATTTGTCTTAAACAGTAAAGAATAAGCAGTAGGGTACTTGTAGGTAGCAAATTCTTGGTTGAGCTCAGAACTTTACCATTTTATACAAAAGATTAATCGGAATCTCCATGGCCCTACCAAACTAATGATTACCTTATTCCTCATACTGAAACTTTGGAGAAAATATGTGAAAAGCATTTCTTTCACATGATGATTATTGGGGGTAGGGGGTCACAATAACATGTTCAATAGTCAGCAGGCGGGGTCTTAAAGGGGTGCCAAGGCTGCCTACTAGTACATATAAATGAACTTTGATTAAATCCTATTGTCTAAGTTACTGGTAGTCATGACAGAGTTTGGATACGACCCAATGGGTTACCGTTATGGGTCGATACAATGACAACTGTGTGCGCTTGCTTATAGCAGAGGGTATGAGAGGTCAAGCCACTTTGTAGTCAATAAACGTGTGATCCGAGGGTAAGGGAAATAAACAATGATGCTGTCTTGATGGTGGCAGTCTCTTCCCCAGGCTACAACAAAATGACGGTTAAAGACTGTTGTACAGATTTTTCTTCAGTGTGTTTTAAAATTTCCCTCCAAAGTACATTTCTTGTTTTGGTGTTAGGGTGTCGCTGACATACATCACAACATTTGAGAATTCCCAAGGGGAGTAAGAGAAAGGTTTCTTTAACTGAAGTTCGGAGCATTGTAATGATTACAATTTTCTTTAAAAAAAACAAAAAAATGAAATTACCTTGAAGCATTGTAGCTTTTGAAGAGGAGTATTAGTTAAATGTTAATGTTTTTGAAAGATGGGCTGATATAGCCTTTGGCAGATGGCTCACCAGTTGCCAGGTAGGCTGAGGCATTCGTCTGCGCCTGGCATATTTAGAGATCCCGACTTGCCTCTGTGATGCGAATACATTTGTCACTTCTACAGTTGAATGCTGAACGGGCCACCTTATTGATGCGGCCAAAAAGACCTTGGGCCTTATTCACAAAGGAAAATTTACAAGTATAGATTTACTCAACATGTAAACTTTCACATAGTAGTAATTTTACACTTAAATTACTACTAGGTGCAGACTTATAGGTCTCCAACCTCCTTCAAATAGGTGGTGGTGCCTGCTGGAACAGCATTTACAACTGTAAAGTTACTACTAATAACATTGCGCATGTAGGAGGAGTTGTCTGCCACCTGGATATATATCTTTCTTTGATAAAGTATAAGAAAAAATAATAAAGTTTAATAATTATTGAAAGAATATTAACTATATAAAATAAAAAATAGTTTACTGTAAAATAGACACGTAAATTGACTTGTTAATTATTATTGGCCTCAAACTAAACAAATAAATGTTACAACACAATATTTCATCAAATTAAAGGTTTGATAAATAATTAAATAAATAAAATATAGTAATTCACTTTATAATACCTATTATTCAAAATAAGTTTTTTTAAATCCAACCCTATTATTTTGTTTCTGTGTTTTTCAAGTATATTATAATAAATATGATTTCTTTACTTCACTCTAAAATTAGTTTTAGTGTTGTATAAAATGTTTAAATGTTCATAAAATCAGATAATCCTCCTCCCACTGCACATAGTTGTTGGCCCTCCAGGGCTGCACAGATAATAGATTATAGTTTACATATGTCTTTTTGTAAAAAGGCTGTGGCAGTGTTGCCACAACGCGTTAGTGTTGCCATAATGCCATAATGCTCCAAATGAGTGAGCGCTATGAGGTGGATTTTTCAAGCATTTAGAAGTCATAGATAAATGGGTGGGCATGTGTGTAATTTAAAATTCAAAATAATTTATTTAACATTATTTAGTACACTGTATCATTTTATTTCTCCCGCCCTTGTTTTTTATCGGAGTATGTTGCAGTACGTGTAAGTGGCCATGTGTGGTGCTGAATTTACTCTTACCTGGACTGAAGTACATTTACTACTAACACTAAGGGCCAGATGTAGGTAATTCATATTTACCGACTCTTAAATACCGAACTTTACCGATTCGGTATTTAAGAGTCGGTAAATATGAAGGGGGGAGATGTAGGTATTACAGAATCTGTAAATACCGAATCTTTAAGATTCGGTATTTACCGATTCTGTAAATACCGAATCGGTATTGCCCATTGATTCCTATGGGCCTTGAAGCCCATAGGAATCAATGGACAATACTGATTCTGTAATTACAGAATCGGTAAATACCGATTTTAGCAAGGGTGCAGTGGGTGTCACTTTGACACCCTCTAGCACCCCAAAGACGGGCATGTTTGCCATGTGGCACACAGACATGCCCTAAGGGCATGTCTGTCTGTCACATGGCTAGGTGTGCATTGACCCATGTGCATGTACACCTGGAATCGGTATTTTACCACCCAATTGGATTGGGTGGTAAAATACCGATTCTGTAAGGCCTTAGGGACTCTGAAGTGTCCCACCTACATCTGGAAGGTACCGAATCGGTAAAAATACTGATTCGGTATTTTACAGATTCTGTAAATTTACCGATTCGGTAAATTTACAGAATCTGTAAAATCTGGCCCCCTACATCTCAAGATGCCAAATACCGGTCGGAAACGGCCGATTTCGACCGTTTCCGACCGGTATTTGCCACCTACATCGGGCCCTTAATTCCATATTTGTAAAACATGATTTATCACCTCTAAGGGTACCCAAGAGCTGGGGAGATTAATGTGAGCTATTGCCCAGAGTCACATGATGCTGAGCTGCCGCCAACGATCAAACCAAGAGCAGTGCGCTCCGGAGTCAGTCGCTCTTGCCGCTGCGCCACACCTCTCCCTACTAAAATGTATAACAACATATGAGGAGACTTCCACACTCAGGGTAGAGAACTTTGTATTGAAATGATGGAAGAGTTGGCGGTCTCTGCAGTAGGTTTTTGAATAGATTTTTGTAGTATGGTAGCAGTACTACTGTAGTTCTACTAAACATACTACAAAGTGCTGTTTGTGACTAGTCCACATAATTTTTTCATAAACAGCAACAACCTCTCAATTTTCCCAACTGGAACAGGCAGTGGCAGCCAGCATGGCTCGCATGTGGCGGGGCAGGGGCGGGGTGTCGTGAGGGTTCGCGTAATGTTGCGCATAGTAAAAAAAATGAACTTATCTTGCTGTCGGGCCCCGCTTCTCTGCTCCTGCTCTCCTCGAGGAACAGGAAGCACAGCCAGGCCCCACTGACCAAACACAATGCTGCAATGCAACGTTGTGATTCGTAGGCACCGAGACTCCCCTGACTAATCACAAAATGCAATGCAGCATTTTGATTGGTTTTGAGCGTCCTGGTTCAACGCTCAACCAGGGAATAAAGGCCTGGGTATTTTCTCCACACAAGCTCTAATACAGCCTGCATGGAGAATGGGTAAAGTGCACATGACTGGTTTGGGCGGCCCCAGAGGGCCGACCAAACAGTCATTACCCACTTAAGAGTGGACAAACCACTCCTCCCCTGCCCTGCTCCAAGAGCAGAGCAGCCCCGCCCAACCGCCCACCCGCAATGGAGCACAAACATAAAATGATAATAACTGAAAGTTATTATCATTTTATGTTCCTACTTCTCGTCTCACACTGCTTGAAAGCAGTGGGGCAGCTCTCCTCCGCCATAGCAGAGGAGCCGCCACTGGGAACAGGTAGATGTCACGGCTAATGAGGAATTTGTGAAATAGTTTTGCCACTCTTAACTTCCCTTCTGTTCAGCGTCACCTAAAATGTTTCCATCCGGTTTCTTCTTTCAGATAACGTTACTTTTCAATTTATAAGCATGTGGCCATTGAGTCAATCTTTATTCTAATACTTCTGGCAGAGTTTGCCCAAATTCATTCCAAAGTGTATCTGATAAACTTGCGCATTTTTGGCATTTTGGCGCAATTTGTGCACACTGTGTTCTTATTTATTTAGGAGTTTTGTATAGCGCTAGCTGCACCCAGGGGTATCAGAGCGCTTCACAGCATATACAATAATGTGCAAACAGATGATACAGGAGAATGGTGGAACAAGGGGGTTTAGGCAGGGAAGGGAACAAGCATTTGGGCGAAGGGGCACAGGAGAGGAGGGTGGAAGCCGAATCTGATGATTATCCCAGCGTATTAGGCATTTAAACCGTTTATACACAAAAAGTTTTCTTGATCCGAGTCAATGTCGTCAGTCTCGAAATTTACGGTAAGATGGAGTGTCGGCTAGGGAGCTACTTGGGCTCTATCAGTTCGCTCGAGAGCGGTCGAGGAAGAGGGCTTTAAATAGGCTCTTGAATTTTGGAAACAAGGGGGTTTTAGACCGACCCTTTCTTGTCGAACCTTTATGAGCAATTTGTGGTCAACTGTATCGAATGCTTCGATAAATCTAGGAGGATGAGAAGGCAGCATTGATCCGAGTCGAGTGACTTGAGTAGGTCGTCTATGACATTAAGGATTGCTGATTCGGTGCTGCATCCCTTTCTAAAGCCAGATTGATGGGGATCTAGTAGATTGATGTTATCCAGGTGTTGGTCAACTGTGGGAGTACACATCTTTCCATGCTTTTGGACAAAAAAGGTAGGTTCGATACAGGTCTGAAATTATTCATATCCTCAGTGTCTAGAGCTGTTCTTTTTAGCAATGGCGTGACTTGTCCTACTTTGAGGCAGTCAGGTACGATTCCGGAGATCAGTGAGCTGTTGATGATCTTGCACCATAGTGGGGCTAGGACGAGATTCAGGTCTTTGACCTGGTGAGGGGGTAGCTGATCCAGAGCGTGCAATGAGGGCTTAGCATTGGAGATTAGTTTAATTATCTATGCTTTCTGGATGGGAATAAAGGAGGACCACAGTTTTGGAGAGTTCAAGGAGGCGCTAACAAAAGTATTGGATGCTTTGATCTTGTTGGAGGAGATGGGATTTGAGCCAAGTGAGAAGTCAATCTTGGCGATTTTGTCATTGAAAAAGATTGCGAAGTTGTTGTATCTTTCTTTGGATGCCTGTGTTGAGGAAGGTATGGGTTTGGAGGTTTGATTTCTTATGATATTGAAAAGCTCTTTGGGTCTTTTTTTGTGTTATCTAGCGCAGAACAGACAAAAGCTGACTTTGTTCTTAATGTGAGTTTTGTACATCCTGCGGGCTGCTTAGAGATGATCGCGGTGGAGGGCGGAGGGATTATTCCTCCAGATTATTTCTGCGGCTCTTAGCTGTCTTCTTTCTTCATTGATGTCAGTAGTGAACCATGATCTGGAGGGGATGTTCCTGGATTTCTTTAGCTTCAGGGGGGCAATTTGATCCAAGGTGAGTGTCATATTGGAGTTGTAAAGAGAGGTGAGTTGGAAAGTTGAGAGGTGGTCAGTGGAGTGTTGTGGAGCATTTTAGAAACCAAGCGTAATTTACCGATTCATGCCCTTATATAGGTGCAATTCACATTGCCCTTATATAGGCATAGAAATCCTTCCCATATTTAGACATAACCCATTCAGTCCAAATACAGGCATGGCTACTTCCACTAGTTCCATAAAGCCACAACGATTTCTTGGAAAACTCGGCTTCAGCAGTCAGGGGCATCCCCTTGCTTGAATATTGATTTGTCCTAGAAATCATGGCGTTTTCAAAGAACTACCATTCTCTTGGGGTTCTTTGGTGACGTTATTATGTCTGACTTTATGTCAAACAAGGCACCTTCAAGGTATAAATATGCCTACACTTGCCCTAGCAAACACACAGTGGTACGGAGCAGCTCGACTATCTACTTGCCCGACGCAGCTCGCTACAGCAAGTGCCGAAGGAAGCCGACCCTCCAGCTAACGCACTGCAAGGGAGGCTGCCTTTCTCTTGCGGAGAATCCAGCTCCAGTGTTTCTAAGCTCCCCTCGCAGAATGCAGCACACATAAAAACAGCAAAATGCCATGTATGCTTGTTTATGTGCAGGATGGTGTCCCTTTCTGCACATAATCAATCATTTTAAAAATCGCGAGTTGCAACTTCTATGGGGCTGGAATGCTTTCCGGATGACTCAGATCGGGGGTGTCCGACCGAGCGATTTGGATGCATCCGGATGCTCCCGGATACAATTCGGTTGGACTCTTATTGACTTCAATGAGAGCCTGTGTTCTGAACGAGAATACAGGCTCCCATTGATGAAAGGGGCAGCTGGGGAAAATCGTGCACCCTGTGGCGGGCACCCCTTCGTGCCTGCCACACTGTGCATGGTGGTTAAGAGGGGGTCCCTTGTGTACCCCCACAGGCCAGATTCGGAAGGCCCCTGGTGAACGGGGCATGCTCCAGACCCCTAAAGACAGATTCCAACAGCCGTTTTGTCTCGGGCAAACAAAATCGGGATGGCTGTAAGAATCGGTCATCGTAATTGTTCGCTTAGAAACTGTGTCCGTAGAGATCTGAAAGGCTCGACCAGTCCGAATGCCTTTCAGAACTGATTCAAACAGCCTAAACGTTTTCCAGGCATCATAATCGGTCATTCGGAACTGGGTATGATTCGGTCGGAAACAAGGGTTCTAAATCGGATTCGGGATTGCCGAATCCAGTTCGGAACCCATCCGAACGGGATCATAATCGGCTCCTTAGTGTGCTGCACAAAGCAGAACAAATTGAAGTTACAAATCGCCATTTATGATTGTTTACGTGCAGGAATGGACACCTTCCTGCACAAGAACAACCATTCCCACAACGCAGGCACCCTTGCACGATTATGAATGGGTGCCTACGTTGGAGCTAGGCAGCTAAATCTAGCGCCAGCGCAGGGAGAAACGCAGGGCTGGACAGTATTGTTGTAAATATGGTGCAGCCCTGCGTTTCTAAAGTGACAGAGCGTGGTGTGAGCCTTCTTGGACCTAACACCGCGCTCTGCCAGTTTACTTGTAAATATGCCACACAATAGAGAGAGAAAGGGAGAAGAGATGGTGAAAGGGACAGAAAGGAAAACAGTGACAAATGGAGAGGCAGAGATGAAAACAACCTGCAAGATTGAGATAAAGAGGCAATATGTGTTGGGTGAGTAAAGAAGAAAGCAAGAGGTGGAATTAAGACTCTGTACCCTCAGTATTAAGCAGACCCAGCGTCTGGGCCAAGCTCTTTTTTTTTTACACACTAAGCCATGGCGTTGTATCAGTATACACTTTCTCGAAGAGATAAGGGCATTTGTAGCAGCACTTAAAGCTCTGATTTGCTCTTGTACTTTCGCTTGTGAATGCCCGCCAACTGCAATGCACTTGATGTCTCTGAGCGAGCCAAGCCAGACAGCTTTCTTTGCCAGAACAAAAGATTCCGCGAGATTGCTGAGAGGTTGAATGATGTTGTCAGAGCGCTTCTCAATGTGCGGGTGGCCTTCATTTTCCTTTCATCAGCACTTGACTAGGGATTGGTGTCTGGAATATGTCTGGTATCACATGTTGATTCCCGGCATCTGGCAGAAGACTGGACAACAGACTGTGTATTGTGACGATAGCGGAAAGGTACATTCACCCAGAGCTTAATTTGTGCCTGTGGTTGCAGGTGGAGGGAGCCAGCACTCACTTTTGGGGGCTGGGATTATTTTCTCACCATTAGGCTTTGAGCAAGCGAAAGAAAAGCAGAAAAAGAAGGGTGATAGAGAAAGATAGGAGAACAGTGACAAAGAGAGAAAGCAAGGATGAAAAAAACCTGCAAGAATGAGACAAAGTGAGAGAAGTGTAGGGTGGTGGAAGAAAGAGGCATGAGGTGGGATCAAGACCAAGAAGCCTTGGGATTTGGCATCCTATGGAAACCTATGAGTCCCTGCACTAATGATTTTTACAAATTAACCACTGCCCTCATCTGAGCCTTGCACATCCTCAGCCAAATGGCGCAGGGACATTCTATCCTAGTGGTACAAGAAAATGGGACCAGGATCTAGTACCGATGCAGTACTGCTATTTTTGTAAGCCGGATCTGGTAACCAGCGACAAGAAAGGAGCAGCCAGATGCACGGAATCTGTGAGCTAGAGCCGAGAGGCAGGTGCTGCTGGGTGCATTCACCTTGTGAGCACATCTTTGGCCGCAGAGAGGAGACACCAGCAGTGCTAAGGTAGTTGGGGTACTTTGGCATGTGTCCTAGTGCAAGCAATGAAACTAGGCCCTGACCCAGCTGCTAGTAAAATACTGCTATAAATGAGGTGCAGCCCACTCATCACACCCCTGGACCCCGGTGTCACTGCACCTACTACACTGATGTAATTTACAGGTCTCCAAGTTCCTCATTTTGCTTGTCTTTCATCCTTTGGTCCCTGAGCCCACTCCACTCTCCTCATCTCCTTCATCCATTTAATGCTCCTCGCTGTATTTCCTTCCTCACTCTCGCTTGCCCTTCTTCTGGCCCACACTCATCCTCATCTTCTGCCTCCCTTCTCTCCTTATTTCTGGTTCCTTTCTCTTCCTTTTTTCCTTGCCCACTTTGCTAATTTATTCTCTCCTTTCTCGCTCAACCTTATTTCATCCTTCCACTGTCATCTTTTCCTGCCCTCCTCCCCGTTCTTTAATCCTCTCCTATTTTTAACTCCTTTCCACTCCCTTCTTTATTGTTCCCTTATCGTCTACTCCCTCTGTACCCCTCACCCTGATTAAAAACGGTCACGTCCCTGTTATGCACTGTGTAAACAAAAATCAAAACAGACAGACTTTAAACTTTTAAAATAGCATTAGCTAGTCCTAGGCAGACTGACCCTCCCCCACACACTCCAACCCCTAACTCTGGGCCATGGTGCTTTGCCATTGCCGCACCGAAGGTATCTATGCCCCTGGCGTCGTAAGTCAATTCTTGAGAAATCGCAGCTTTTGTTACGGGGTGGACTAGCCTCTAGGGCAACATCAGGGGAGGCCTTAGGCATGTGCAAGCTGTGCACCTGCACAGGGCCGCCAAACCCCAGGGGCCGCCAAACCCCAGGGGCCGCCACGACAATATATATCCTTAATATAATAATCCTCTGAGGATGGATACATATTTGGTTGGCGGCTCCTAGCAGGGATTTGGCGGCCTCCGGCTCTATTCCACTTCCAAACACACTGACCCCGGTCCCCACCCCTCTTCACTGGCCTCCGTGCCTGCGTTCCTCCTGGTTCCTGCCCGGACCCCCTCTTCCGGGACCCCCTACCTACGCTCCCTGCCCAGGGCCGCCAAGAGCCTAGAGCCTCCCCTGGGCAACATGGTAGTGCTCGAAGGGCTAGTGTGAGCAATCAATGTATGAGCTGGTTTTGCACAACATTGGAAGGGTCCGTCTTAGAGGAAAGCTAGCTAAATCCTGAAAAGGATAACCAATGGGGCAGTGCTTTAAATGGGCCGGTACTGTCCGGTAAGGAGTACCGGCACTTTTCTATTTTAAGAGGGAGAGTATTGGCACTTCTCAAGACAGACCTAATACTTTTAATTGGAGACTACCGGCACATCTCAGATACAAGCAGGTACTCTGGTACCTGCACTTCTATTTTCCCATTTCACGCCCTGCAATGGGGTGGACGTCCGTTTAATCCTATTTAGAGTGTTGATGTCAATACACTCTAAATACGTCGGACGGGACACCAGCCAAAGTCTAAATGAGGGACATGTTATTTAGTCCTCTACTTATTGCACAAAGTCAAATGCTAAAACGGATATGTAGCTGAAGTGGAAAAGAACGTCACGGCAGCCTACTTGGAATTTTCCATTGTCCTTGTTAATGCAGAAAAGGGGACCCTAATGAGCTGAGAAGTTGGAAGGAGTGACCGTTGCAAAATAAAATCACATTTTCGCATTATTTTACATATGTGTTGTGTCCGTCCAAATAGAAATAGTGATAGCCTTTTACATTATTCTGTTAGTTGAACAGTGCACAGATCAGCTGGATAAAAGCTCCCTAAAAGGCAATACATTGTTTTAAATAGAAATTTAAAACAGAAACATTTTTACTAGAAACATTTTGTTTTGTTAGAAATAAACGTTTTTCATGCTATGCTACACTAACCTACAACATTTAGTATACAAAATAAATGTTCTTGTGTATTATATATAATATAACGTACCTCCATCTGTATATTGGAAGCATATTACAAGTCACAGAGGAGGTCTGTGGCTATTTAGATTCACAAAGTCTCAGGCCCTTATAATTTCACTGAACTTCGAGGTAACTTGTAATATCCTTTTAATATACTGTTGGGTATACATTACTCTATATATAAAGTGTGTGTTCCCACCCTGGCTGTGGGGCCCAGATGTTTAACTAAGTTTTGTGTAAGGGAAGGAAGTAGCGATAAAGGCTGTATTGCACTGCCTGTGTAATTATGCGTAATTTTGCGTAATTTTTCTGTAATTGTGTGTAGTAATGCTACAGCAAATTGCGCAAGTAACGCCAACCGCTATTTCATACTCTTTTTTATAATTCTAAGAATTATAGGGGTAGATGTATCAACATACCCCTTTGCGATTTCTAAATAGCGATTTTTAAGGAATCGCTATTTAGAAATCGCCAAATGGGATGTATGTAAGAAATCGCTATTTTTTTGCGATTTCTTAATCTTCCTTATTTGCGAATCCGCAATTTGAGAATTCACAATTAAGGAATAATTTCCCATTCATTCCTATGGGCCAGGAGGCCCATAGGAATGATTGTGAAATTAATCTCAATTTGCGATTCGCAATTTGCTAATAGCAAAATGAGAATAATTTCAAGGGTACAGGGGTGTCTCAAGGACCCCCTGCTGCACCCCTGAAATGTACATGCGTGTGCATATGGCGCACATACATGCCCTATGGGCATGTGTGTGCGTCACATGCCACCTTAAAAAATGCCAAATTGTGCATATTTTAAAGAATTCGCAAATTACCATCAACTACAAGTTGGTGGTAATTTGCGATTTCTTTTACCAAAATTCGCAATTCAAAAATGCTACATACATAGCATTTAAGGAATCGCAAAATTGCGATTCCTTAAATGCTATGGCAAAATAAGGAATCGCAAATTTTTGAGATTCCTTATTGTGCGAATTTTTGATGCATGCCAAAACATGCAAATAGACCGTTTGCAATTCGCAAAGGCCGAAATTCTGCGAATTTCGGCCTTTGCAATTCGCAAAATGCTAGATACATCTAGGCCATAGTTTTGTTTTTCAGCTTAAAAAAGAAGAATACGAGATCCAGAATGCTAACAGAAAGCAACACCTAGATAAACTGCACACACCTAAAAGAGACCAATAAGGACGCCAGTAACAAATAACCCTCACTGTAGTGAAAGTAACCGTATAATTTGCATCATCTGTAACCTTACAACACATACTATAAACATGTGGATAATGTTTCAATTGTAATTAAACAATACAAGCCTATAATTAACCCTGATATCATTTCCAAAATATGAAACAATGATGATTCGAGTTTGCATACTGTCTTAATCTTGATAACAGTTTCCACTGAAAAAGCAAAGGTTGTTGCGCGGAAGGCTCACCTTTGAGCATTTGCATTGATTTCAACACATTTTGCACCCAGAACAAATAAGTTCTTTGCATGCCTTAGATGCCTCCAGAATGGTTGTCCAATATGGTACCATTACTCCATCAATCTGATTCAAGCCCCAATCATTTAAATTTGGCAATTCTTGCATGGGCAGTAAGGTCTGACGCACAACATGGCCCCCTTTGTACGCATATTGTTTAACATGTTGAAGAAGAGCATCTTTTCTAGGTGGAATGTTTTCAATACTTCTGTTGCAATTGCAAAAATGAATTGGCGAGCACCATTTATTTCATGCAATGGACACATGCGGCTATACATCAGTACAATGAATCTCTACATTATCGAACTGAACAGGATCAAAAGAAACGTGATTGATCTGACAGAAAGTTTTATGTGGTAGTAGCAGAAGATAGTGCCATCCAAGTGTCATAAGCTGCTTTCTTCCCTCTCCCATGAAAAACCGACATGGTGCCGTAACCTGTAACAGCATGGAAAAAAGGGCAGAGATTCACATACATCAACGCTTAAGCTTGCTGCAATACTGTGAGCTTGTATGTAGTGGAACGATTTTCACTGGTATCTACTGTACGCTTCATTATTTTGTAATGACCTTCAGTTGCTGCATGGAAAGAATGAAGCATAACTCGTCTGTCCACTTCCTCAGGATTTCAAGGTGATATAATTTCAAAATTCATAATTGGTGTGGAACTTGCAACTTTATCCTGACAAGTGACAATTACTTGCTTCCTTTGATGTTAATAAGTTGCACATGCTTACTTGGTAAATCAAACTACTCTGTCTTGTTTTCTTCTGGTTTAAGGAAACTATGTCAATCTTTGGGTTCTGGATTGTTAGAGTCAACTTGCTTGCGAGGAACCTAACCTCTTTTTACTCCAACACTTTGCTTGAAACTTCCAGTAATATACATTGCCCACACAACATCCAATCAGTTCACATTCCTTGCTTTAGTTTCTATTTAGGGTATAAAAACTGTCAAATCTCAAATGTTTTACAAGACTTGGGGGGGGGGGGGGTGTCGCGGGGCAAGGAGGAGGACGTAGTCAGCAGGATGTGTACAAGTGGTTTTATTAAATCAAATCCCGGTCCTTTAACTTCACGAACCAACTGGAGAATAAACAAAACAATGTCTCTTCCGGGAGACCGGGTGCAGGGACCTCTCTTCTCTTAACCGTGGCTTCCGGTGAGAGATTCAAATGGCGTCAGGGATCACAGCAGACCGCATGTCCTTCGGCATCTCCAGCGTCTGATGATGTATCGGCGGGGTAGGGGAAGAAAAAACAGAAGAATAGGGACCTTTAGTCTTCAGGCTCAGGTTACGTGGTTTGGAAAGGGTAGTGAGGGATCACCCAGCAATCCTAGGAGTGTGCGGAGGACGGCGAAGACCGGCACCTGGAATAAACAAGGGCGAGCTACCCCAAGGATTCCCGCCTTCTCCACCCGCACACAGTCGATCCAGGAGTCTAGAACGCACCTGTTGAAGCCACTTTCCTCCGTGAACGTGGCGCGGCGAAAAACGATGTTTGGCTCCTGGCTCTGGATCCAGCGGTCTCCCACTGGCATCTCCGGTCTATGGCGTCTAACAGCACGGCTCGGGTCCTGCAGCTTCGGCTCCGTGATCCGCAACAGCTGACGCTTCCTGCTTCCTCTCAAACTCATACTCATTGACTGCTGGCTCTTGGAGTCGTGTCGTCACTCAAGGCCCCGCCTCCAGGGATGGATGAAAGACTGGTTCCTGCTCCCAGTTAAAGGGCCAGTAATACGGAGGCCACTCGAGATCAGTCCCGGGGTTTCCAGTATCAGAGGGCTGGGAGACAAAAAAGGGGGGTTCAAGGGGGAAGACACAGGGTTTGGAAGAAGTCCGTCAAGGCCCTCCGACTTCTGACATACCCCTCCCCTAGAGTCATCCCGATTGGGGACGCAAGGGACCCTGGAAAAAAAGTCAGCATTGGAATTGGCGGACCCTTTACGATGTTGCACCGTGAAGGAGAATGGCTGAAGGGAAATAAACCACCGCAGTACCCGAGGGTTGTTACCTCGGTTACGACACATCCATACCAGGGGAGCATGGTCCGTATAAAGCAAGAAATGTACACCCTCGAGAAAGTACCTTAACTTTTCTATTGCCCATTTCACAGCCAAACACTCCTTCTCGATCACAGGATAATTCCTCTCCCGGGGAAAAAGTTTGCAGCTGATAAAGAGAAGGGGTTTTTCCAGCCCTTTTTCTGTGACCTGAGAGGGTACCGCCCTGATCCCCAGGTCTGAGGCATCAGTCTGGAGGATAAAGGGGAGACTTAAATCGGGGGAATCCAACACAGGCCCGCTGGTAATGGCCTGTTTCAAGTCTGAGATGGCTTGGCGACTCACTAGGGAGAGGTGTACGGTTCCATTCTTGAGTGTTCCTTTTAACAGGTCCGTAAGTGGGGCCGTTATAGCCGAGTAGTTAGGTATGAATCTCCGATAGTATCCTAGGAGGCCTAGAAATGCTTGTACGTCTTTTTTTGTGCGTGGAAGACTGGCGTCCTTGATGGCTCCGATTGTATCCTCTTGGGGGGCAATACAGCCATGTCCCAACAGGTATCCCAGATATTTCACCTGGTGGAACCCCATGCGAGATTTCTTGGAATTGATGTGCAGGCCTGCAGCGCACAGATCAAGTAATATCAGATGACAATGTTTTAGGTGGTCCTCCCAGGTAGGACTGAAAATCATGATGTCATCTAAATAGGTGGATGAAAAAGCCTGGTGTGGTTGCAGGATCCTGTTCATCAGCCTTTCAATCAACCAATCACGAAATTTGTATAGCGCGCTACTCACCCGCAGGGTCTCAAGGCGCTTGGGGGAGTCCGCTACTGCTCGAACAACCAGGTCTTGAGTTGCTTCCTGAAGGAGAGGTGGTCTTGGGTCAGGCGGAGGTGGATGGGGAGGGAGTTCCAGGTCTTGGCTGCCAGGTAGGAGAAGGATCTTCCTCCCATGGTGGCTCTTCGGATGCGAGGGAAGGCGGCGAGGGCGTGGCTGGTTGATCGTAGCTGGCGGGTGGGGATGTAGAAGGTCAGGCGGTTGTTGAGGTACCTGGGGCCTAGGTTGTGGAGGGCCTTGTGAGCGTGGGTGAGGAGTCGGAATGTGATTCTCTTGTTGACGGGGAGCCAGTGCAGGTCTCTCAGGTGTCCGGAGATGTGGCTGTGTCGGGGGATGTCCAGGATGAGTCGTGCAGAGGCGTTCTGGATGCGTTGGAGTCTTTTCTGTAGTTTGGCTGTGGTTCCGGTGTAGAGGGTGTTTCCGTAGTCCAGTCGGCTGGTGACGAGTGCTTGGGTGACCGTCTTCCTGGTTTCGGTGGGGATCCAACGGAAGATCCTTCGGAGCATGCGTAGGATGTTGAAACATGATGATGAGACGGCGTTGACTTGTCCGGTCATCGAGAGGGAGGAGTCCAGGATGAAGCCCAAGTTGCGTGCGTGCGTGGTCCGTCGGTTTGGGTGCGCTGCCCAGGGCAGGGGGCCACCAGGAGTCGTCCCTGGCCGAGGGTGATGATCCAAGGATGAGGACTTCCGTCTTGTCTGAGTTCAGTTTCAGGCGGCTGTTCGACATCCACTCGGCTACGTCTTTCATCCCTTCGTGTAGGTTGGTTCTGGCGGTGGCTGGGTCGTTGGTGAGGGAGAGGATCAGCTGGGTGTCGTCGGCATAGGAGATGATGTCGAGGTTTTGTTGGCGTGCGATGGCTGCGAGGGGGCTCATGTAGATGTTGAAGAGGGTGGGGCTGAGTGATGATCCTTGTGGTACGCCGCAGATGACTTCGGTGGCCTCGGATCTGAACGGGGGGAGGCGGACTCTCTGGGTTCTTCCGGCGAGGAACGAGATGATCCACTCTAGTGCCTTCTCTTGGATTCCGATGTTGCTGAGACGCTGCACTAGGGTGCGGTGGCAGACAGTGTCGAACGCTGCGGAGTGGTCCAGGAGGATGAGGGCCGCTGCTTCCCCGTTGTCGAGCAGGGCGCGGATTTCGTCAGTGGCTGCGATGAGGGCGGTCTCGGTGCTGTGGTTGGCCCGGAAGCCGGACTGCGAGTGGTCGAGGGATCCGTTTGTCTCGAGGAAGGCAGAAAGCTGTCTGTTGACGGTCTTCTCTATGACTTTGGCCGGAAAAGGGAGGAGCGAGATGGGGCGGTAGTTCTTGAGGTCGGTGGGGTCTGCTGATGGTTTCTTCAGGAGGGCGCAGTGTTCGGCATGCTTCCAGCTCTCCGGGAAGGTTGCGGTGGCGAAGGAGCAGTTGATGATGTCCCGGAGTTGGGGTGCGATGACGGAGTCGGCCTTGTTGAAGACGTGGTGGGGGCATGGGTCGGTTGGAGATCCGGAGTGGATGGTGTTCATCGTGTGGATGGTGTCTTCGGTGCTGATCGGGGTCCAGGCGCGGAGGGTGGAGGTGGGGGGCGTCGGTTCGGTGGTTGGGTGCGTGGTCTGGGCGCCGAAGCTGTTGTGTATGTCGGCGATCTTGCTGTGGAAGAACGAGGCGAGTGAGTCGCAGAGGTCTTGTGAGGGAGTGATGTCGTTGTTTGCGGCGCTGGGGTTGGAGAGCTCTTTGACGATGCTGAAGAGTTCCTTGCTGTTGTGTGCGTTGTTGTCTAGTCGTTCCTTGAGTGCTGTCTTCTTGGTGGTGCGGATCAGCTGGTGGTGTTTGCGGGAGGCGTGCTTGTAGGTGGTCATGTTGTCTGTAGTCGGGTCTTTGCGCCAGGCTTTCTCGAGGATGCGGCAGTTCTTTATGGAGGTCTTGAGGTCGTCGTTGAACCAGGAGGCTTTCTTACTGCCGGGCCTGCTGGGCTGGTTTTTCAGAGGTGCGAGGTTGTCGGCACAGTTGGTGATCCACTGTGTCAGGTTGTTGGCTGCTTGGTTGGGGTCCGTTGAGCAGGCGGGAGGGTTCTGGCTCAGGGATGTGGTGATCTGTTCGGTGGTGATCTTGTTCTAGCTCCTGCGGGGAGCCTGTTGCGGGTGGCGGTGAGTCGTGTTCCTTCTGAAGCTGAAGTGGACGCAGCTGTGGTCTGTCCAGTGGAGTCCGGTGGAGTGGCTGAAGGAGATGTACTTGCTGGAGGAGAAGACTGGATCCAGCGTGTGTCCGGCGTAGTGGGTGGGGGTGTTCACTAGTTGCTTGAGTCCTAGGTTGGCGAGGTTGTCCAGTAGGGCGGCAGTGTTGTTGTCGTTCTTGTTCTCCAGGTGGAAGTTGAGGTCCCCTAGGAGGATGTAGTCAGCGGAGGCGAGGGCGTGTGGGCTGATGAGGTCTGCGATGTCATCGCTGAATTGTGTGCGAGGTCCTGGGGGTCTGTAGATGAGGGTGCCTCTGAGGGTGGTCTTGGGGTCAGTGTGTATTTGGAAGTGAAGATGTTTGGCGGCTGTGAGGGTGTCGTCGGAGTTGGTCGTGATGCGGATGGTGTTCTTGTGGACGATGGCGAAGCCTCCTCCTGTCTGGTTGACGCGGTCCCTCCTTGTGATCTTGTATCCGTCCGGGATGGCGATGGCGATGTCGGGCGCTGAGGAGGCGTTCATCCATGTTTCTGTGAGGAAGGCGACGTCTGGAGATGTGGCGTCGAGCAGGTTCCAGAGTTCCACGGCGTGTCTGTGGACGGAGCGGGTGTTGAACAGGATGCACTTCAGGTGATTGCTGCTGGTGCTCGGCTTGGCGGGTGCAGTACAGGTCCGAATGCAGGAGAATTTGCAGGATTGGCAGGTGAAGGGTCCGTGGGTGCGTCTTGGGGTTGCTCAGTAGCAGGCGGGGATCCGGCCGGTGTTGAGCGCGTTGAGGGTGGCGGCGTCGTAAGTCCGGCGGGTGGGCTGGCATCTGCGGGGGCCAAGGGGTCCGGCGCTGGGCGCGGTCCAGGCGTGGACGGCCGTAGACGGGCTTGCCTTTGGCGCGCCTTCGGCGCACAATCGGCAAGCCCGCTGCGCGTACGCACGGACCCTGCCATAAATGGAGAGTGGAGGGGGCGGAGCGAGGGAGGAGCAGCTGGGAGGTGGGAGCGGGGTGGCGAATGGGAGAGGGCCCAGATGACGAGGGGGCGGTGCCGCGGAGGGGCAGCGGGGTGGAGCGGCGGCTGAAGCGCTGGGGGCTAGGGGCTAGGGTACACCCAGGCAGGGGGCCAAACAGCGGGCAAACAGACGGAGAAAAACACACACAGTGCAGGGAGATGAGCGCCGCCAATCAGGGGCACAGAGGGCAATCAGGCAGCACACACAATGCAGGCAGACGAGCGCGGGCCGTCAGGGGCACAGAGGACAATCAGGCAAGGCACACACAATGCAGGCAGAAGAGCGCGGGCACTCAGGGGCACAGTGAAGGCAAGGCGGCAGCGTCGCAGACAACGCACGGAGAAGGTCGCAGTTAGGGCTCAATGGAGGCAGGCGGCTGCGAGCAGGTGGTGGCGGCAGGGGGGCCGGGTGACCTCGGGAGGAGCCACGCGGCGGGTTGAGCGGCCGGCACTGACGAGGTCAGCCTTTGGAAAGTTGTGGGGGCTCCGTGCAACCCAAAAAGTAACACAGTAAATTCGAAGAGGCCTTCAGGGTTGAAAAGGCTGTTTTTTCCTGATCACTACGACTTAGGTAGATTTGCCAGTACCCTTTTGTCAGGTCGATAGCGGTTATGTATCTGGCGTTCCCTAGTTTCTCTGTTAGCTCATCTACGCGGGGCAAGGGATAGGCATCTAGTTTTGAGATGGAATTCACCCTGCGAAAGTCTATACAAAAACGGATAGACCTGTCGGGTTTTGGAACTAACACAATGGGAGATAACCATTCGCTTTGGGATGGACGGATGACTCCCATGCGCAGCAAGTTGGATACCTCATCAGAAATGGCCTTGCGGCGGGCCACTGGTATCCTGTAGGGTTTTTGTTTGATCATTTCTTAATATCTGGTGTTTATGTGATGCTCGACTACGGAGGGTTTCCCAGGTAGATTAGAAAACATGGACCTGAAGGGTAGTAGGAGGGTCAATAAGTCATTTAGTTGTGAATGGGAAAGGGTGTCATTAACGACCAGGTCCTCTAAAGTGCAGGACTCAGGACTAGCTAACTGGAAGTTTAGGTGGGGGAGACCGAGCCACTTCTTTTGCAGATTGATGTGAAATGTCTGTACATGCCCGGGTCCCATTTGTAATCGGTATGTTGTCTTTCCAAGGACCTCTGCTAAACTAAAAGGTCCTTTCCAGTTGCTTTTTATTTTAGTCAAAGAGTTAGGTAGGAGCACCTGGGCCCAGTTGTTCACCTGCAGGACCTGCCATTCCTTTCCTTTGTTGTAAAAGTATTCTTGGCGTTTTTGGGCTTTCTCTAAATTGGTGTGGGCTAAGTCACGGAGTTTTCCTATTCGAGATTTAAGATGTTGGGAGTACTCCAGGAGTTATTGGGAAGCATTTTCCTCCTTTTCCCAAGCCTCCCTCGTCATGTCCAGCAAAGTCCAAGGCTGTCTTCCATACAGGAGTTCAAAAGATGAACACCCCAGACTGCTTTGGACTTGCCCTCTTATGACGAAGAGGGTCAGAGGTAAGAGGCGGTCCCAATCCTTCCCTTCGCTTGTCAACATCTTTTTTTAGGGTCAGCTTAAGGGATCCATTGTACCGTTCCACCAGGCCGTCAGTTTGTGGGTGGTACACGGACGTTTTGAGGTGTTTTACATCCACAACTTACAGGAGTCGCCACGTTCTAACTTAGTAATGAAAAGTTTTTGCCATCTTCTTGTTGGTTTGAATGAGGCAGTAATCGTGAATCCTTTTGGTGGTTTCGACCGTTTCGGCAATAGGCATTACACCTATGTCTGCGATCTAAGATACCCTTTCTGCTATATGAGGGTCCGCATAATACTAGGCGGTCTTTTCAACTAACGGACCAGCGCCCTGTGGGATTGATAGTCCCAGTCTATGTGACCTCGGATTGAGCATTTCTAGCCTCTGAGTGTATGCAGGATATTTGTTCCTGTGTTAGTTGCATGTATGGCCCTAACACTCGGTTGTCTGTATTCTACAGGAACAATATCGCTCAAACATCAGAATCCGGTATGCTTTTATCTTCTTGTTCATCTATCATGGCGGCGGACCACTAAACAGGTGATTCTATTACTATTATTTCGTGTCTCCACGCCCCCGTTTTTTCGCCAACTGTCGGGCGATTTTTACTATTGTGTTTTCTGGTTGGGAGGGGTCGAATGACAATTTTTTGTTACCTTTAGGCCCCTCAATTAGTTTATGGAAACTGATGTGCCATGAGGGAAATAGCTATCTGGCATGATTGTGACCTCTGGGCTGTTTATTTAGCTGAGGGAAACCGATGCATTATGAGGGGGGAAAGCTGTTTGATTCCATTTTCTTTTTTTAAAACCAGTTTTCAGATTCACATATGGATGAACAGTAGAACCCGAACGAAACACAATAAGAACTCGCCCGCTATATCCTCTTTGAAAATCTGCTCTTCCGACGAAACCCATGACGGCATTCGTCTGTTAGGTTTAATTTAGATTAGACCTTTTTTAATTCAGGCAGGATATAGGACTTTCTATCTAGCCCCCTTGGCGAGCTGCGAGTGATGTTGTGGTCTCATCCAACTCCCTTTTAGAATGATCACGAGCCCTTCGATACCTGTTGCTACACTGTGTTGAAGCTTTTATTATGGATTCTGGTTTAAGTCCTCGACTAACGTGGGAGCTTTTCTCAACACGACGGCTTTGGTCGCGTGTCGCGATTACCTATTTGCAAACATGTAGGGAAGGTAGTTCCATGACACGTTTCCCTGTTGTGCCTGCAAGACCTGTGTACACTACATTACCCAGAAGGCAGTGGTGGGGTAAAGGAAAAGCAAATCAGGTGACCAGAGCAAAACGGAGTGTTCAATATAAGCCCCGCCTCTTCCAGAGGACGGCGCTTGACAATTTGGCCAGACCGAGTAGCGGAAGGTGCTTCCCCGCTGGAATCACTCTGTGCTTTTGAAGAGAGACTCGGAGTCTCATATTTCCTCGCATATTCCTGGGAGCTTGTAGCTCAAAACCTTTGACCTTTTATGAGGTGTTCACGTAACCGGCAGCAATTTGTTTGGTGCACGCGTTGACTGCCGGCGTTTGCTGTGTTATTTTGCCCGCACTTGGAAAACGTGCTTGGACGCCTCGCTGCATTACCCCGGTGCCGCTGACAGGTATTGAGCTTTCCCTTGGAGAGTGGAAGACTGCGCCTGGAGGTGCTTTCCTATCGGGGATTAGCTTTCATTTCTATATTACTTACTCTTTGCAGTGGGTGCTGGTACTTGTATGCTATGGTGGCCCATGTTAGCATTTTATAACTTTTTGAATCTAATCAGAAGCATTTCGTTCTTGTAACAGGAAGTCTCCTTTTGAATGCCATTAATTCTATGGAGATGATACCGATATTCCGCTGCTGCTTTGGTGTGATTTAACAACACGACAAGAGATATTTTGGTCTCGAGGCATTAGAGCCTAAGTACTGCATTTCTATACAAAGTTCTGGGGTATGACTATCTGCTAATAACCCTCCTGACTTTAGAGGCACAAGGATAATTGGGCTTCTCCAAGGAGGATTACAAACAGAGTCTGATTGAAGTAGGTACCTCACGGTCTGCTTGAATGTATATAAATATCATTTTGTATTTATGGTGGAGGAATGCATGTGGTGTCTCTCACTGTCTTCTCGCCTTTTTCTTACGCATATAGAAAACCTCTTCAAGGAAGATAGGAGACCTATTCTAGAGCAGACCTTTGAAGTGAAGTGAAGTACGTTTATTATTTTGTCCCCTTCCCTTTTCCCTGGGGTACTTCTTTCTTCCTACTCTGAATATATCCGGAGTGGTAGGGGAAGTGTGCGGGGGACTAGGGAGGATTCTCTTCACGGCATCACTCCTGCTGGCTGCTGCAGACGAGGTTAGTGGCGATACTTGTCTTGTGCTGCTGACAACCACAACATCGCGTAGTAGTAAGTATCTAAAATATCATTTCGAGACCTATTTTGGGAAGTGATACTGACCTCATATGTTAAGAACCATTGGAATCTGGTTATTTAATCTCGTACGAGAGTTGTTGCAATGAGCAGACCTTTTTGTGTCATATTTTTCTTTTATATTTTTTTCTCTATTTCTTCTTTTTGTATCTTGCAAATTTCTTTTGTTTGATATTGATTAGCATGGTTGTCATTATTGTTGTTGAGTGATGTCTTGTCGAGGGATTCCTATGTCCTTAGGTTGGATTTACATTTTCTCATTATGTCTATTTGAAACTGCAGATTTTGAGCTCACTAATGCATGGTCAAAAGAGGAAAAAAGGACAAACAGTTGAAGAAGAAATATTTAAATACTGGAATGTTCTTGTTGTATGACATGTTTGTATTAAAATTATTAGTTGTAATTGATGCACATATATAAAAAAAGATGCCTTTTTGCCCACTACAGATTATGTTGCTGTTTTGATATTGATCCTGTCCCCTCATTTCCCACTGTTGAATGCCCTGATGAAGGTGTGGCCGTAGATCTGGCACGGCACTGAAACGCGTGTTGCGTTGTTTTACTCTGTCCTGCGATTACGATTTCTGGTCCCTGGTTCTACTGGAAAGACGTCGCAGGACAGCTATAGTGTGCTACATATGAAATCTTGTTAAGGATGAGTGATGAAATAGGTGATGGATATGTGGGTATGTTTGCTGCAATATCTGTGGAGAGGATGTAGAGAATGAGATTAAATGTTGCTGAGTGAATGCAAGAACCTTGGGTTGTGTGGGACGGTGTATTTCTGATTTGCGAATATGGTTATCTGTGTTATCTTTGATGATGGAATTATTTATCTGTGACGAATTCAATAAATAAAACTTTTGTATTTTTCTATTATGTTGTGTTGTCAATTGTGTGGGCTGGCTATGCATTTTGGTGAACTCAAATCTGCTATGTAATAATTTTGGACTCCACGTGAGCCATCTGTATCAATTAGAAGGGGCAGACCTATTTGTGTATGGTTGGTCCTATAAGATCCATCCCAATCCTTTCAAAAGGCTTTCCAATAATAGGCATAGGTTGTAATGGTACTCCAGGGGGGGCGTTAGGGATTCTTCATTTGACAAACTTGACACTCCTGGCGGTATCGCTTTACCTGGGCATATAACCCTGGCCAGTAAAAATGTCGCAATATGGTTTGAGTCGTCTTCTCAGCCCCTACATGTCCCGCTAGGAGATGGGAATGGGCAAAGAACCGGACTTGTTACTGAAATTCTCGAGGAACAACTAACTGGGAGGGTGCATTGGAGTCAGCTATCCTATACAGGAGACCATTGTGTAGCTGAAAGGATGGATGGGACCTCCCTGTTTTTGCTACCGGGGTGCGTGCTTCTTGCCAGGCATGGGATAGAGTGAAGTCATTGGCTTGGGCCCAACGAAAGCTTTTATCAGAGACCCAGGGGTCAGGGGATAATAGGGCTGGGGCTGCACTCTGTTGTCGTTTTGGGGGTTGTTGTTTGACTGAGGATAGAAACAAGGCAAGAAAATCCGGGTTGTCAGTGCCTAACAGGAGCTTCTTTGGTAGTGTGGGTAGGACCCCTACAACCACGGTGGATCGAACACCATTCTTGCTTTGCAGTGTGATCCGGGCAGTGGGATACACTCGTACGTTCCCATGCGCGCACCGGATTGCTACCTGGCGGTCTGGATTGATCTGACGGGGTTTTATAAGGGTCTTTTGTATCACTGACTGTTTACACCCTGAGTCTAAGAGGGCGGTAATCCAGGACCCATTGATAAGGAGACTTACGTAATAACTGGCCCCCATCTCTGTGGTGTATAGAAGGTCTCTAGGAGGATAGCTCACGTCCATAGGTTTGTTGGTCTTTTTCCTGGGGCAGGCCCTGGTGATGTGGCCCCACATCCCACAATCGAAACATTGGGGTCCACGAAGGGAAAGATTCTTAGGTCTCTGGTATCATATTTTTTCCAAGTCTTTATTGGGTCTTAGGGGTTTGCGCGGTGTCGGTACCCCTCTGGTTCCTTTCTCTTGGTCCCATGGATTTATCCTAGGTTGTGCTCTTGAGAACGAGGTCACCATCTCTACGGCCTGGTTGGCTGTAAGGTTGGAGTGCTGGCGGAGCCACCTTTGGGTAGGGAACGGGTAGTGCCTCAAGGAATTGTTCCTGGTAGATAGCACTCATGATCTCCTCCTTGCTCTTCTCCCCAGGCTTTAGCCATTTATCAGCAGCTAACTAGCTTAAAGAAGAGCGTTTTGGGAGTATCCCCTGGAAGCCCCTTTTCCATCTGGAACCTTACTCTATAGGCCTCGCTGTCCAGGCCGAGATGATCTAGTATAGTGGTCTTGATCTCCTCATAGGGGTTACACCCCCTGCGTTGGCCACCTGATAGGCGGCCTGTGCTTCCCTGGTTAAAAGGGGGGGGCCAAAAAGAATGGCCACTTAGAGACAGGCCACCCCGAGGCTCGAGCGGCATGCTCAAAGTTTAGAAGAAAGCTGTCACGGTCCTCGGCTGCAACGTACTTCTGAAGTGACACTGTGGGGCCGGCCATTGGTGCTTTCCCACTCTTCTGGCCCAGAGCACCTGTGGTGATTCCTCAGCTACACGGAGGAGGGTGTCCAATTGCGCCTTCATCATCTCCTTGAAGGTGTCTCGATCTGCTTGGGCAGACGACATTTGCCGCTTCACGGCCCATTCCAGCTTCTGCTGATTTTCGACCATATGTTTTATGAGAGTGTGCAGAGGATGGGGAAGACCGGCACCAGGAATAAACAAGGATGAGCTACCCCGAGGATTCCCCGCCTTCTCCACCCGCCCACAGTCGATCTTCCCTCTTCCTGGGGCCCAGGAGTCTAGAACGCACCTGTTGAAGCCACGTTCCTCCGTGAACGTGGCGGGGCGAAAAACGATGTTGGCCTCCTGGCTCTGGATCCGGCGGTCTCCCACTGGCGTCTCTGGTCTCGGGCTTCTCACAGCACAGCTCGGGTCCTGCAGCTTCGGCTCCGTGATCCGCACAGCTGACGCTTCCTGCTTCCTCTTGAACTCATACTTATTGGTTGGCTCTTTGTCATGTTGTCTCTCAAGGCCCCGCCTCCAGGGAAGGATGGAAGACTGGTTCCTGTTCCCAGTTAAAGGGCCAGTAACACGGAGCCCACTTGAGCTCAGTCCCGGGGTTTTACGCAGGCTGGTGCTGAGCAATTTAAGTTTGTTTCTTGGTATTGTATCAGTTGTGAGCTTCGAACATATTTGCAACACCACATGAAAATAGGAGTTTTATTACGATCTACCTATTATTTGTGCTGACTTCACCGATGTGATAACTGTAGCAGACATAGGTTAGTTGCTGTCTAAATTGACTATCACTGCTCTCCTCCATAAACAGATTACCAACTTCCTCAATTGTGTACAGTAGAGATTTGACATCTTTTGCAAAAGCTTTTTGCACAGTAGGTATTTGGTGACAAAGTTTGTTTTTCTGGGCATTTGTGAATGTTTGTTTAAATTCATTTACACCTCTGGAAATCTCTGGTCCAAATATCATTCATCTTCTGAGAGTTCCTGGATTATCCATCAGACCTACAGCACCTCCATCTTCCATGATGATAGCATTTTCCTGCTCATGATTTTGATCTAGAGCAATTGATTGGGAATGTGCGGTTGTTTTTATTGACTACAAACTTTCCTTTATGAAACTCTGATTAACTGTGTGGGTGGCATTCTGTTAGTGACGCCATGTCGCGAATGTGGACAGACAGTCATCGACAATAATGAATATGATTTGTAGAAAATATCCATGGAACCATTTCATAAAGTACTTGTACATACAAATAAAAGTTACCCTCTCTAATTGAATAAACAAATTCAAGTGCAAGTATCTGCAGATCCATAACAATTGCCCAAAATTGGAAGTCTGGGTGCTCATTTGATTTGCACTTAATCCCGTTAGAAAACCCCCTTATTTCTTCATGGAACTGTCTAGATTCAAAATAACTTTGATAAGCCTTCCTCTGTAATATGTACAGCGAAGCAACAGTAATTTGATGAGCATAATCTGTATGTATGAAGTGGGAAACCTTCAATATAGCTTCAGTTTTTTCTATAGTGGCACTAACACACTTGTCCATCCACTGTTTGAAAGCCAGTCTCCAAGTACTTTAAAGAAAGTCATTTTGATATGAAGTCTTTCTATCATCACAACATATTTATCTACATCATGTAGATGTGGTACACCCCATTGAATTTGTTTTCCAATGGTGAAGAGAGGTTGGCCCGTTGAAATAATATGTGTTTGTCCAGGATTGGGAGAATGAACAGACTCTTTATCGACTTCCATGCAATGCAAGACCATGGATTTAGAATGAACACTTTCTGTGAACAGCGGCAACAATGCAGTAGTTGATAGTGGTCTATTTGTAGTTGGTAGCAAGGATGCATGATATGCTGCCCAAGGTATGTTTTTATTAAAAGAACTATTTCCACTCCCAACATTTCTCATCACACTTTCAAGACATTTAAATTCATAGTTGTTTTTTTAATTTTTTTAATTAACTTTATTTAGTAGTTTTGTAGGTACAAAGCAGAGCACAGAGTTCAATCGTATTATGTATCAAGTACATCTTTGACAAGGCAGCTCAGTACAGTCATCCATATATAATGTTACAGCGCAACAGTGACACAACTCAGTAAATACATTCCATAAAACCCAGCATTCATCCTGGGCGATACACAGTCCAAGGAAAATACAATCAACTCTCCTGAAGCCCTCCGAAGTGCAGTTGTAACTGCCGTGTTTCGTATCATATTTCACAGGATGTATACAATCATGTCATAAGTATAATATATCCTTCAGCCCACACCCGTTGGTTCCTTGCCCTGGCTTTGCTGTGTAGGATGGTTTTTCTGTTGTAAGGCCAGGAAAGTTCGAAAAGGCCCCCCAGATATCTTTGGATCTAGAAGAGGACGGTATAGTACTGGCATACATATCACTTTTCGTTGTACAGGTCGCTATGCTTTGTAACCATCCCTTTTTTGTGGTGCTCTCTTACTACCACAGAATATTGCAACTTCCCTTTTAGCTAGGAGTAAGGAGATAGCAACAAATCTATGAACCTTCAAAGGGATTTGTACCACATGCCCCAGTAATGCTATCTCTGGTAGTGGCTCCAATGGAATGTGGATCATTGTACTGAGGAGTTTGTGGATTTCTACCCAGAAATCATGAATCCGTGGGCAGCTCCAGGCCAGATGCGTAAAGTCCGCGTGCGGGGTTTGGCAGCGCTGACAGGAGTGCGGTCTGGATGGGTCTATCCTGTGTGTTCTGGCGGGTGTAGCAAAAAATCTACGCAGGAATTGAAAGTGTAGCAATCTATGCTTACTATTTAACGATACCGTACCAGTGACTCTACAGCATGCCAGCCACTGCTCATCTGTGATTGAATTGCCCAGGTTGGTCTTCCAGGCAGAGCGGACCCTCGTGTCATCTACTGGCATCACAGCGGGGCAGGCTTTATAAAGCTGCGATACGAGGTGTAGCCCCTTATTGCTGTCTATCACCAATGTAAGGGAGGGAAATGATGGTGGTTCCAGCGGGTAGTCTGGGAACCTATCTCGTAATGCCGTGCGCAGTCTAGCCAGTATAAACCTGTCCATGAATGTGGCCTCCGAAAACAGGGACATATCCTCTATATCAAAGATATGGCCAGCCGGGAAAAAATCCCCTATCGTGTGCAAGTTGAATTTGAGCACAGGTCCTTTGGACCAGTTTCTCGCCGGTTATAGATAGCAAGCGAGCATTTGGTAAGGGAAGGGAAGAGGAATATAGGATATTCATGTGGGTGATTCTACTTAGCTTAAGCCATGCCCAACTTGTGGTGTAAACTAAGCATGGGCGGATTTTGCGGATCCACGATTCGCGGATTTAGCGGATCCACGGATCGTGGATCCGCAAAATCCGCGGATTTAGCGGATTTGCGGATTTGGGGGCGGGGCTTCATCGAGTGTGTGGGCGGGGCCAAACGGACGGGGCTTCCACGCGAGCGCACATGCCTCTTGTGTGTCTAAAAGGTCAGAGACCGATCAGAGCAGCATCACAGCGGATTTTCGATGATATATTTGGGAAGAAGGCACATCTGCCCAGCCTCCCAACGCTCACGATTTTTTTTGGGCTGATTAATGAGTCACTGCATTTGCGCTTCAACTAGTTCCAGCGACCAAGTGTGTGTTACTATGCAATCGCGCCGAAGTGCGCAGGGGTCCCTTGAGTGAAATGTCCATCATAGTGGGTAAATGGCGGGAAGACGGTGCACACCTCGAGTGTGTGGGCGGGGCCAAACGGACAGGGCGTCCATGCGTGCATGCCTCTTGTGTGCATAAAAGGGCAGAGACCGATCAGAGCAGCAGATTAATTTTTGGGCTGATGAATGAGTCACTGAATTTAAGCTTCAACTAGGGCACATGCTTTATTGATATCTGCAAGTGTTTCTTGTTGAGGTTTATTTTTTTGTGCCAGGACCGTCGTGCCCGAATGAACCCTGCCCTTCATATTTATTCAAGAAGACACCACCGTTGAAATAATTTACGATGGCGCCGGCAAGCTGCCAGCGCCATCCTGCAATAGTTACTTAATTAGCTTCAACAGGAAGCTCCAACTGTTAAAATAAAGCAGGCGCTCGAGCCCCTGCTGTATCTTATCTATTAGAGCTTCCTGTTGAAGCTAATTAAGTAACTATTGAAGGATGGCGCTGGCAGCTTGCCGGCGCCATCGTTAATTAGGCTCACTTGAACTTTTGACCGCAAAATCCGCTCCGATCGCGGATTGCGGATTTTTGGTAAATCCGCGAGAGTTCGCGGATCGCGGATTCACCGAAAATCCGCAAAATCCGCGATCGGAGCGGATTTTGCGCTCATGCTTAGTGTAAACTGGTTGAATATCCTGGGGATTGCGGGGGATGCCAGACGGTAGCACCAAGGCGAGTACGTCGGGGAGAATACAGTCAGATTCGGGGCAGAGGTAGGAAATTCTGGCATCAAATACATAGTTGTTAGCAGCATCAATTAGATCACTTTGGTGATCAACTACTACAGATAGTAATGGAACGTGATAATCGGTATTCTCCAGTGAAGCTGATTTGATATTTGTATGCAGTACTGGAAGATTTGAAATCTGTTTTGACTTCGTCGTATTAGGATTACTCACCACAATACCACAATCAATTCCTTCTAGTTCTCATGCTGGATGTTGTGTCAGAGTTATTGCTGTTCCATGGAAGGAGTCTTTATCCGTCATGGAACTTGGGTTATGATCTATGTTATCAATATTTCCACTAGTGAGTACTTGCAAATTCAGTTTTGGTGAACACACAATTTGTTCAATCTCATACAGTGCACACATACTATTTCCTAAGTCACCAGATATATCAAAAACCCTTTCATATGAAATACAAACACTTAATTTATGGAACTTGTCTATAAGTTCTAGATTTCTCATTTGACTGTGGATAGAAAGAGCAATGTATGTAGACACAGGAGTCTCTTTTTTGCTGTTATGTGTAGGAACTGAAGAAGAGTCTGTTCTTGAATTCATTACACTGTTAAACATCAGTAATTTGGAAATAGACGAATCTATATTGGTAGTGGTGGTTTCACAGGAATACTGATCTCTTATGCCAGATCCATCAAGTATAACTTTAGCAAGGGCAAGAGGCATTTCCGGAACTGTTTGGTTTCTATAATCAGTCCCTCACATTCCCCAAACGTTTCATTGAAGTTTTCAGATTTCTGCATCATGTCCCTTTAACAAGGTTTGTTGCATTAACAATATGTACGGCGGCAGAATCAGACACAGGCAAATAATAATGCAGATCCTATGTCATCTTCAAAAGCTAACAGGACATCTCTTCCTTCATTGTATGCCTTCAAACCTCTTGTATTTCTTAAAATTCTCTCTTTTAGTCTTGTTGAGTTTACCTTACCTGCAGTGGAATAGAGCTGCTTTACTCTGCTTGTGTAAAGGTTTACTAAGTCACAGAGTTTGAAAATTGTTTTGACATCTCCCACTCGCGAATCTTTCAGATAAGACAGAAGCTTGGCTAGAGCGATTCCTTCTACTGAGGTCTCACAAGGTAACACATTTTTATTCTTTCATACACTACATGCTCTGTTATAGAGTCCAAATAAATATTTATGATGGTATTCAGCATCTTGTGCGTGCATATCACCATAGCCAATTTTGCAATAAGTGCTGTATCTTGAACTAACTCGACACACTGAGGAACAGTACTAGCCACATAAACTTTTTGCTTTATGCATTACAGATGTATCTGATTTGTTGCAAAAGACACATGCTTTACTTCCAGGAATTTTATTTGGAACTGGAATTGCCAAACCTGTTTTAACTGGGCTACCATATAGATCCGCATCACTATGTTTTCCTTTCTGAACCCACTGTAGCTTTGGATTATCGAACTTATTAAACCACAATTTATGCCACACTGCATTGTTAGTCCCTAATGTCTGCTCAATACCAGAACCACCATTAAGCTGTTCTAATTCGATATTCATAGGTATGCATTCCAATTATTTAAATTTCTTCAGGGCATGGTCTAAAACACTATGGGGCCGATTAGGATGGGGGACGGACTTGCGTCCGTCCGCCACCCCTGAGTAGGAGGGACCGTCCGCATGGGCAGCGGCGGTCCCTCCATGGCAATTAGGATGTGACCGCCAGGGTGGCGGTCACATCCTCTATTTTTAACATTGCGGCGGGTGCAGCTTCAAGCTGCACCCGCCGCAATGTTAAAAATGCATGTGTTGCATTTACATGCACAAAGCGGCAGGCACCGCACGGTGCCTGCTGCTTTGTGTACGCAAATGCAGGGGGGTACCATAGGTACCCCCCATGTGCACCCCCCACCCCCCATTCACCCAGGGGGCCCGCAACGGGCCCCCAAAGTGAATGTCCGTATGCTTTTCCATGGCGGAAAAGCCGCCGTGGAAAAGCATATTTACACCAACATCATAATATGGCGGACGGTGTCTCATAGACACCGCCTGCCATGTTATAGCTTTTCCGCCGCGGTCGGCTTCCGACCGCGGCGGAAAAGCGGCGGACGGAATTCCAGACCCACCAGCCATCCTAATTTGGCGGTGGGTCTTTGGAGTCTCCGCCGCGGTTTTTCCGCATCCTCCAGGCCGGCAGACACTTCCGCCGGCCCGGAGGATGCGGAAAAACCGCCATCCTAATCGGCCCCTATATCCGGTCCATAATGTTTGCGTGTAGCATTGCTGAGCTAATACGGCTTCTGAAGTGCTTCCTGACAAAGAACACAGATGGGCCTATGTGTTGCAACAACAGCTTTGTGCTGGTCAGCTGTTTCCCATTTATTATAAGCCAATTGTGGTGTTTATTGTTTCTGGTGACATTGCAAACTCACTCGACTTTCTGTGTTATGATGTCAAAAGAACCACGTTGAGTGCCACTTACCCTGAATTACAGTACACTGTACTTAAAATATTTAAAATAGCATGTGCTGGGGAATTAGCTTATTGCATCATTTGGTGATTTTATGAAGGACCTTATTCCTATTGGACTCTTATATGTACAGTACACCTACAGGCAGAAATATAACTTTTCTCCATACTGCCTTTGTGAACATGTCCATAAACCTGTGAGAGGTAAACAAATGCGTTCTTCTTTTACCAAAGTAAACAAAAGTCAATGTTGCTATAAAAATGTTCATGTGCAAGGTTTTTGTTATTGCTACTCTACATTAAGAGAGGTTTCTCAAGGACTTATTCTATTTGTGACAGCTAAAAATTGGATTTGAATGTATATAGTTCAGGATTTAGACATAATAACAGGGTGTTCCATGTGTTTCTTCAGTGAGCAGGCACGTGAGCACGGTGGTGCTGCCCGGTAGAGTAAAATGAAACATAATACATTTGTAAGTATTGTGAACGTTCAGTTATTTGTAACACTAGACATTTTCTTTTAAATGTGGTTCCTCAAAAAAAAGCAACTAACTTAGGTGATTGTTTTGTTTGTAAGTGAAATGGAAATTCTAACAACTTATAGAAATGAAAACACTTTCTCCTTTTAAGGCGCTTACAAATTAGATTTTTTTAAATGCCAATAACGATGACCCCTATTAATAACCTGGGGCCGTATTGTGGTAAATGCACATTTTCATTGTTTGTGCTGAGCGCACTTTAAAAAGGTCTACAACCTTTACACCGCGGTCAAAACACCACCCTGCCATTACGACGCGTCTTTTACAATGCAAGTCGTAACCACGACTTGCGCTGGAGGGCGCTCTAGACTAAGGAATAGTAGATTTACTATTCCAACACCTTCCCTACTGTACGTAGGCTGGAGTTGGAATAGTAAATCTTACTATTCCTAAGTCCAGCACCCTACAGCCCAAGTTGTGGTAACGACTTGCGTTGTAAAAGATGCATTGTGATGTACCGCGATCATTTTGATTGCGTTGTAACATCGTACATCCCTTTAAAAAGGTGCACCTGGTGCAAAGAATGAAAATGCGCCCTATTACCATGAATGCGCTGACCCCAGGGCAGCTGCAAACTCATGCTTCCCTGAGGGCAGCACATTCCTGTGAAAAATGGAGCGGCTCCTTTAAGAATTTCTGTGTTTTCACAGTTGCCAACCCGCCTGCACTTTTGAAAATGATTAGAGATCCCCTTGCAGGCGGGTGCAGTCAGTGACTGCACCCGCCTGCAAGGGGATGTTGGGGTGCTCCTTCCCCTCTCCAGAGGGCCGTCATCTGGGGGTACATTGACAGTGTGCCACCTTTTAGATTGTGCACTCTCAGTGTGCCTCCTGAGGGCTTCTTTGCCTCTGCACTCACGTCTGTAATATGGCATGGCTGCAGAGGCAAAGGGATTCCCTCATTTACATTAGGCACGCCCCCATGCAAATGAGGGAACACCTTCTGTAGATAGCGCCAGCACTATTGGTATTACAGAAAGGACCGCACAAGTGTCTGTGGCCCCTTCTGTAATACCAAAGTGCCCAGAGGGCACGCAAAGCGGGTGCAAACGCCCATTGCACCACTGGGGAACTTTATGTAATACATCCCTATATGTGGATACAGTGTTTAATATCTAAAAGAATGAGTGCCCAAAGCCCTGCTCAGAAGCCCAAGGCTGGCAAGGCTGCATTGTCTGGAATCAATCTCATGTCTCTCTAATTCAACCAGACACTCCCTGGCCCTTTTAAACTCACTCTTGGGGTTTCCTGTGTGTCCTTTGTGACGGTTTTCCTTCTTTCTCTTCCTCCTTTGTATGTTTTGCCTTCTTTTTCTCTAAATGTTTAATGAGGAAAAATAAGTGCTGGTCCACGAACGCGAGCAGCAGTGGCCCCCACTGGCAACCTCAGGCTCAAATAATCACTGGATCTATTTTAAAACAGCTCTGGCAAAGCAGTAGGTCTGGCTTTACTGTGCTTTCGCATGAAAATACAATTATGCATGCCTGTGTTTACACACCTTGTCACACTAAAACCTGGCCATTTAACTTTGTCAATGCTTGTTCTGTTTTTCACATGAGCCAATATGTTTGTCTATATTAAATATATTCTTAAACAATTAGAAAAAGACATTCATAAAAGAGAGAGAGTGTTTCATTAAGTCTCCTCTGATTATTTTTTATTGGAATATAAAAAAAATGTAAATAAGAATTTCGTATACAGGGAAGTATTGTTGCTGTACATTATTTGTTTTTCCTGTAAATACATTTATGCTGCTTGTTTTGTGGCATGTAATGAACACAAGACGTTTTGAGCCAAATGATGAATAGAATAGTGATGAGCACTAGGTTTACTTGCTTGGTTGCTGTTCCGATTTCCACAGCTGCTTGGGATAAGGTTTAGTTTCCTGCGACATTGTTTTCTGTCTGTATTCACCTGTTAAAATCAGTAAAAACGGAAAACTGGAAGTCTTAATAATAATCCATGGTTTCTCAAATCTATTAAATGAGCACCATCAAATCAGGAAATGTACTGCATCCTGCTGTGTGTTCCTGTATCGCAAATTGAAATCTGACCTATAGATCATCTTTAAGGGGATCACTGAAATAATATCGAGGGACAGAATATCGACCAACAAAAATATCGTTGACAAAATATCGAGAGACAAAATATCGAGTTTCTATCTACAAACAGGTAAGTACAAAAATATCGAGTTAAAAATATAGTTTACAAAAATATAGTTGTAAAAAATATCGACTTTAATAAAAACAATGTTTAATTACATTAATATAAAAAATGAATTACTAAAATATACTTAACAATACTTAAAATAACTTTTAATAATTAAATAATTAATGAAAGTAAAAAAATAATATTTTTTAATCATATTTCTTAAAACATATATATATAGTAACAAAATATAATTAAATAATAGCCAATATTATTAACGTACAAATACAAAAGAGTAAAAATTACTATTCCCACTCCAGTGGGTGCAACAGTAGGGAAAGCGTTGGATAGCGTAGGGGTTAAAATTACTATTCCCACTCCAAAGAGTGCAACAGTGGATATATGACGTTACAACGCAACTTTTACAACGCACTACCATTACAACGTAAGTATTGGTAAGTATATAATAATTTTTATAATTTAAATTATTTAAAATTAATTTAATATAATTTAATTTCATTTCATTTCATTAAATTAAATTAATGTAAATTTAATTTTACTTTATTTTTACACTGTACCCCTGTACCCCAAAAACCCAAAACTGACCCTGAACCCTAAAAAAAACCTTTACCCAAAAACCCAAAACTGACCCTGAACCCTAAAAATACCCCTTTACCCAAAAACTAAAAACTGACCCTGAACCCTAAAAATACCCCTTTACCCAAAAACTAAAAACTGACCCTGAACCCTAAAAATACCCCTTTACCCAAAAACTAAAAACTGACCCTGAACCCTAAAAATACCCCTTTACCCAAAAACTAAAAACTGACCCTGAACCCAAAAAATACCCCTTTACCCAAAAACTAAAAACTGACCCTGAACCCTAATAATACCCCTTTACCCAAAAACCAAAAACTGACCCTGAACCCTAAAAATACCCCTTTAATTTAACATAATTAGCAATTAATCAATTAAATTAAATTAATTACCAATTACATTTTAATTAATTAACAAATATTTTTTAATTAACAATTAATTAAATATTACTACCAATTATTACATTTACATATTTAATTAATTATAATTAAATTACTTCCCACCCTATTCCCCTATAAACCCACAACCCGCTACAGGAAATAAATTATTTAAATTTACACAATTAGCAATTGATCGATTAAATTAAATGAATTACCAATTACATTTTAAATAATTAACAAATATTATTTAATTACCAATTAATTAAATATTACTACCAATTAATACATTTACATATTTAATTATTTATAATTAAATTACTTCCCACCCTATTCCCCTATAAACCCACAACCCGCTACAGGAAATACATTATTTTAATTTACATAATTAGCAATTAATTAATTAAATTAAATTAATTACCAATTACATTTTAATTAATTAACTAATATTTTTTAATTAACAATTAATTAAATATTACTACCAATTATTAAATTTACATATTTAATTATTTATAATTAAATTACTTCCCACCCTATTCCCCTATAAACCCACAACCCGCTACAGGAAATAAATTATTTAAATTTACACAATTTGCAATTGATCAATTAAATTAAATTAATTACCAATTACATTTTAAATAATTAACAAATATTATTTAATTACCAATTAATTAAATATTACTACCAATTAATACATTTACATATTTAATTAATTATAATTAAATTACTTCCCACCCTATTCCCCTATAAACCCACAACCCGCTACAGGAAATAAATTATTTTAATTTACATAATTAGCAATGCCGCTCGGAGCTTAACCTTGCTGAGTGACTCTTGTGAAATCACTGCTTTCCTGCTTGTTTGCTAACCAAAGGAGATTGTCAGCGCTTGTGAGGCTGCTCGATAGCAAGGGCAGGGACTGCGAGACCCAGGTTGCAGCGCAGGACCAACAGAGCGCACCTGGAGTCTCTTCCCGCCCCTGCTCCTCACTGATTGGCTGTGTGTTTGCGAGCGGCCTGTGATTGGCTGCTGCTATCATCAACTGCTCGCGGCCCCCGCTTCGCGGGTGCCGCTCGGAGCTTAACCTTGCTGAGTGACTCTTGTGAAATCACTGCTTTCCTGCTTGTTTGCTAACCAAAGGAGATTGTCAGCGCTTGTGAGGCTGCTCGATAGCAAGGGCAGGGACTGCGAGACCCAGGTTGCAGCGCAGGACCAACAGAGCGCACCTGGAGTCTCTTCCCGCCCCTGCTCCTCACTGATTGGCTGTGTGTTTGCGAGCGGCCTGTGATTGGCTGCTGCTATCATCAACTGCTCGCGGCCCCCGCTTCGCGGGAGCCGCTCGGAGCTTAACCTTGCTGAGTGACTCTTGTGAAATCACTGCTTTCCTGCTTGTTTGCTAACCAAAGGAGATTGTCAGCGCTTGTGAGGCTGCTCGATAGCAAGGGCAGGGACTGCGAGACCCAGGTTGCAGCGCAGGACCAACAGAGCGCACCTGGAGTCTCTTCCCGCCCCTGCTCCTCACTGATTGGCTGTGTGTTTGCGAGCGGCCTGTGATTGGCTGCTGCTATCATCAACTGCTCGCGGCCCCCGCTTCGCGGGTGCCGCTCGGAGCTTAACCTTGCTGAGTGACTCTTGTGAAATCACTGCTTTCCTGCTTGTTTGCTAACCAAAGGAGATTGTCAGCGCTTGTGAGGCTGCTCGATAGCAAGGGCAGGGACTGCGAGACCCAGGTTGCAGCGCAGGACCAACAGAGCGCACCTGGAGTCTCTTCCCGCCCCTTGCTCCCCCTATAAATACATCCAGCTGACGCACAGCGGGACGCGTGCGGGACGCCGGGCTAAGCCCGGGCAAAGGGCGGGCCGTCTGTGGCCGTCCGTGGTCGACTGAGGACGGGACGGGCCACCCCACTGACGGTCATCAATACAGGTTCCTGATATCTACTCAGCCTTCACCGAAACGATACTAACAGTGGTAAATATTATTTTCTGCCCATTGTGAGTATATTGGGGTTAACTAAGATTTTCTTCAAACACCAAAATCTCCAACGATATCAGTAACGTTATAAGAGATTCATTATCACTGACGATAATTGGAGCACAAATGGGTTTTAAGAAACTGAGATCTCGGACAGTCTATATGAAAAGAATGGGAACGGGAAATGCAGTGTGAAATACCACTGATAAAGCTATAAAACAAGGTCGTTTAACTCATACACCAGCCATCACTGCTTATTTCTCCGCACTTATTTCTCCGCCCAAACAAAGTCAAGAAACACTATCGCTAAGTAAGGATGTTAAACTCAACGTAACAGACTCTGCTGGGGAGACTAATATCCCTCCATCAAAACCTACCCCAACGAAACTTAGCTTACAACTCAAGGAGGAATGTTTGGAATTAGACCTAAGCAACAAATTATCTAGTACTCCGAAAGACTTTCTTTTGTCGTATCATGAAACGATCAATCTGAAAACGGTAACACCTATAAAAAGCAGTGGGAGCGTAACCTTATTCGATGATATAAATAATAGTAAACAAATTATTGCAATAGAGAAAAAGGATCTAGGAACAACTAACAGTATCCAGTTAAAAACCTCTTCACCTATCGCTTTGAGTGATCCCTCAATGGACTTCTTCGACCTTAAAAATAATAATAACACTGTTGATAACGCTCCTCCAATATCTAAAGCTCTATTCTCTCTACAAGAGATATTGGAATCTGTTCTTTCATTTCTTGGAAATATACTCGAAAATTCCGATCAAACATTGGACGTCCAAATAGGCATTTTAAAGTATTTGGTAGAAGAAAAAAAGAAAAAAGATTCCCATGAAGTAGATAAAATCAAAATGTTATATAAAACCAATTTTGACCAACAACTCATACCAAAAGATCACAAAAAAATTCAGGAGGAAAAAACGCGTGACTTTGGTACTCAAACTGTAGACATTCAGATACAAGAAAAACATAAAATTGAAAACTTGAATGACTCAGTGACATATTCTTTGAAAAACTTATTTAAAGAAAAACATCAACAGAAAATAAAACACTTTCCAGTATTTTCAAAAACTCATGGAAAGAATAAGTCTACCAATGCTAACGTTCCTGAAATACAGGAATCAAGAATTAACATCAGTAATGTACCGAGTGAAGGTAACGAAGACACGCTTACTAATAAGAACCAGGAAAAGAACATCGCAATTGGGAAAAAAAGGAGAAGAAAGCCAGAGAGAAGGATCCAAAAACGGAAAAATCGTAAACAAAAATTCCAAAAATCTGTAATCTTTCATAAATCTGAAGAAAAACAATGTGATACTAAAATAGAGTCTCAAAATGTTGAAAAAGGTACTTCCAGTAATAACTATGAAAATATGGTGCCTACACTAGACCCGACAGTAAAAGAGTATATCCCCACCAAATATCCTAAGCAATTGGATCAAAATAAAAACATCTTTATAGAAGGAAACAGTAGCCACTATAAAAAGGTGGAAGGGCCTTCTTCCAAAACTCTTCAAATTGAGGAACTTTTTCCTATTGATTCGGCACCACTCAATAGAGGAAGGATTATAAATTTATTACGACATATAAGGCCTTTAGATACTATGACTAGTAACGAAATTGATCTTGTGTCCTTTCCCAAAAAAGAGAACAATAAATTGACAGTGGTAACCTTTTGGTCAACAGTTCTTCCAGGCATAATATTAAAGGAGAAAGAGACACTACACAAGCACGGATATGATGTAATGGAAACAGAAGATCCAAAGGACTATAATACTCCCAATGGGTATAATGCTCAAATACAGGCAATTAGCAATTCTCAAGTCAATAAATACCAGCGAAAAAATGGCATAATTGAAGATCGAGACATTACAAACCTAAAAATTCTGGTGAATAAAGGTCATAGGGCAGTTTGGTACAAAGCTGACATGGAACCTGAAGAGCATAATACTACCGAGTCCTGGGCTTGGGTCTCCGAGACTCTGAATAGCAATAAAATCTCTAACTTCAGACAAAATTCTGTTTAGCACGGGACTAAGGATTACATCTTGGAATATCGCTGGCAGAACTAAAAACAAACTGTCCATGGTTATGAGAAATCTCCCCGACATATTGCTTCTACAAGAAACTTGGGATACCGCATCTTTCAATCTTAAAGGGTACTTCATATATGAAAAACTAGCACTAGCCACCAATCGAGGTCATGCTAAAGGAGGGTTAGCCATATTGTTAAGGGAAGATTACCTATGGGAACAGGAAATAATAGATACAAAATCTAACAACTTACAGTGCATTCAAATATTCGCAAAAAAACATAGCACTGCTTCACCACAGGCAATCTTACTTTTCAATGTCTACGCTCCCCCTGGGAAAGAAAATGACAATACATTTTTGGACATAATTGAAAAGATTACGCAAATTACGGAGATCCATACTCATTCATCTTTTTTAATCGCGGGGGATTTCAATAGTAAAATTTCCAATTCTGAAATTAATAGGTGGGCAAATATATATGCAGAAGAAGGTCAGGAAATTATAATTCCACAATTCCCCGAGGGTATTCTAACCAATAAAAGAGGTGGATTGTTATTATCAGCAATAACAAACCTTAATGGACTAACATTGAATGGAGCTGTTGAAGGAGACATTCCAGCAAAGTATACCAGGCGAGGCAATGGGTCTTCATCCATCATAGATTATATCATAAGTAGTTTGGATTTGCTTGATACTGCTCTGCTTTTATCTAATCAATTTTGTCTGGAGAGCGATCATGCGATTATGCAATTAACAGCAGATTGGATACCTAAAACCTCCCAACCTAGTCATATTATTTACATTGAAAGTACTGTTCAAATAGAAAGTGAACGGAGATGTATCTACTGGAATTCCTCGACCCTTGATAAAATTATGACGAAGATTGATCACTCAAAGTTCCTGGAGCAGAGATTCTCCAATAATCCTATAGAAAACTTTGAATTCATAATTAAGGATTTTAAAAAACTTATCCTAAGTATAATATCATCGGGTGTAAGAGGCAACATTAATAAGAAGGAAGGTAAAAATGTATGTTCCCACAAGCATTCTGAAGTAAAGAAACAATTAAATAAACTCTTACGTGCTCAATACATGAACTTTTCAGCAGGTGTAAAGAAGGAAATAAACAGATTGAAGAATCAATTGAGGCGGGAGAACCAAAAGGAAAAAAGAGCCATAGAAGATCGAAATTGGGTCGATATTCAGATTGCTGCAAGTAATTACAATCAACGTAAATATTGGTCCTTAATTGCGAAATTAACTGGTACAAAGAAAAATTTACAAGCCATCCCGGTTCCCCCAAATGACTGGGAACTATACCTCTCAGATCTTTACAAAGTAAATTCAACAAAACCTAAAGTAAATAGTAAAGATATGAATCATGATAAAGACGAGAGTTCTTTAATACAAACTACAGCCATCTCGGTTGAACTCAATATACGCAAAGCAAGAACCACAGGTGCCTCTGGACCAGATCAAATCCCGATTAAGGCATTACAAGTAGCACCGAAAGAATGGAGCAAGCTATTATGCCCTCTCTTTAATTACATCTTTGAGAGTGGACATGTTCCAAAATCTTGGCAGGGAAGCATAATCATCCCTATTCATAAGAAGGGAAGTAAAACCCAAGCTGGAAATTACCGTCAGATCGCACTCATGGATGCAGCAGGCAAAGTGTTTGCGGCAGAGGTATTAGATCGCCTGAAAGAATGGGCTTTTTCGTCAGGTCTGATACCCATGTGTCAAGCAGGCTTTAGGCCTAATCACTCGGTCACAGATAACATAGCAGTCATTCAGGTTATCTTCGACAAGTACATTACTCTAAAAGCCCAGGTAGTTTATGCCGCATTCATTGATTATTCAACGGCGTTTGATCGGGTTGATCGATCTACCCTATGGAAAAAACTTAGGAGGCTTGGAATCCAAGAACAATTGCTGCAAGCAATCATAAGCCTCCACTCCAACACCTGGTGCCAAGTCCAGATGGGGGGAGAAAAAGGACTTACAAAAAGAATCCAAACAGAGAATGGACTGAAACAAGGGTGCCTTTTAGCCCCGCTCCTCTTTTCCCTCTATCTAAGTGACTTGCCTCACCAATTGCAACTTGGTTCTAATCTACCGCCGAAGATTGCCCAGCAAAATATAATCTCATTATTCTACGCTGACGATATTGTATTATTAGATCTAACCCCTTTCGGACTACAAGCATCACTGGACATTTTGTATCGATATTCGAAGGAAAATTACCTAATACCAAATATAAAGAAAACTAAAGTGATAGCTTTTTCAGGAAGAAAACAAAGCGCCAAGTATACCTGGAAGATTGGTGAAGAAAAAATAGAAGAGGTAGACAACTATCCTTATCTCGGAAGGATTCTTTCCAAAAATTTAACAAATTCAACACAGGTATTAAACCTACAAAGGAAAGCCGATATACATGCCTCTGCTCTCCTGAAACTTTACAGCGCAACTGGGAATAGACATTTCTCTGCACTGTTAGGCACATACAGAGTAAAAATACCACCTGTATTATCATATGCGACGGAATACATCCCCTTAAAACAATGGGTTTTCATGGATCAAAAAGAAGGGAAAATATTAAGAAGGATCATGAAAGTTTCCGATGCTGTACCTGTACAGGCACTGAGATTAGAACTATCTATCATAAGCTCTTATGCTATAGCTATTGCTAATGTAATAAGGTGGGCCTATAACCTGATACACGCAAAGGAGAACACTTTAAGGTCAGTGTTGAAAAAAGAGTCTTTTGGGGCAGTGCCTAATAAGCAAATCTTTCTGGAAAACTTGGCTGTTGCATTTCGGTTGGCAAACATTAAAATTGAAATGTTGAGTACCTGGTCTCCAGCGCATTTAAAATTGTTCTTAAAAACTTTTACCCCTAAATTGAGCTACGAATTGGACTGTTTACACTGCAATAAATTGACCATCTATAAGCCATTTGTGGAGAAACTTGAATTCAAGCAAACTCGACCTTATATTGGGTTTACCCTGACACATGGTGTAAGAAGAGCGATCACTATGTACCGGTTGGGTATCTTACCACTATTAGCATTTACCTCCAGATGGCTTCCAGGAGGATCTCCTCTGTGTACTTTGTGCACCGGGGGTGACCAAACCATTGAACATTTATTACTTGTGTGTCCCAATCAAAAAGTAACCCTAGCTCGTACAAGATACCTTAATCCTATATTCCGCTGCTGCAGAATTACTAAGGGGAGTGAACTTTTAGATATGTGTGGTCTACCTTTGAATGAATTCATTTGTTACAATTTGTACAGGTTTTTAAAACAATTTTTATCTTTGTATTAATACTGTTGCACTTCTTGTAAAATGTAGATTTCTTTTGTGGTCCTCTGTCGAGTACCAACACAAATAAAAAAAATTTTTTTTTTTTTGACTACATAATTAGCAATTAATCAATTAAATTAAATTAATCACCAATTAAATTTTAAATAATTAACAAATATTATTTAATTACCAATTAATTAATTATTACTACCAATTAATAAATTTACATATTTAATCAATTATAATTAAATTACTTCCCACCCTATTCCCCTATAAACCCACAACCCGCTACAGAATAAAATTACACAATAATTTAAAAAAAATCATTAATTAAAAATAATTATAACATAAAATGACACTTTTCACACATATTATAACATAAAAACACTATAAATAATTAAATATTATTTAAAAAACAATATTTTTTACTATCTAGATTATATACTTGGATATTTTCACTTTCTATATTATTTACAGTCGATATTACTTCACTTACCTTAAAAACGATATTTTGGCTGTCGATATTCTGTCCTGTCGATATTTTGTCCAAACGATATTTAAAACTCGATATTCTGTCCAAACGATATTTTGGAGTCGATATTATGTCTGTGCACCCTTTAAGGAGCACAGAGCCTGCTTTGACAGGGCTGATTCACAATCTGGGAGCTGTCCTAGTTGGGTCCAATTCACATAACTAACTTAAGACAAAATCCTAAACTTACTACCATTTTGGTATTCACAGAAGGCACTTACTCATTTTGGTATTCACAGAAGGCACTTACTCATTTCGGTATTCACCGAAGTTATGAGTCCTAACTTTAGGAATCCTAAATGCCTTCTGTGAATACTGAAAGTCTCAAAGTTAGGATTTGTCTCAGTTTAGAAGTAGTAAAGTTAGGACTCCTAACTTTAGGACTCCTAAATGCCTTCTGTGAATACTGAAAGTCTAAAAGTTAGAATTTTTCTCAGCTTAGGAGTAGTAAAGTTAGGACTCCTAACTTTAGGACTCCTAAATGCCTTCTGTGAATACTGAAAGTCTCAAAGTTAGAATTTTTCTCAGCTTAGGAGTAGTAAAGTTAGGACTCCTAACTTTAGGACTCCTAAATGCCTTCTGTGAATACCGAAAGTCTTAAAGTAAGGATTTTTCTCAGTTTAGGAGTAGTAAATTTAGGACTCCTAACTTTAGGACTGCTAAACTGAGAAAAATCCTAACTTTAAGGGCCTCATTAGGATGACGGGCGGACAAAGTCCGCCCGCCACCCTATCGGTATTTTGGACCGCCCGCCATAAGGGAGGGGGTCCCGTTGGGGGAATTAGGGTGTGCCCGCCACAGTGGTGGGCACATCCTTCATTTTTAGCATTGTGGCGGGCGGTGCACTCTGCACCGCCCGCCACAATGCTAAAAATGCATTTTTGCATTTGCATATACAAAGCGGCAGGCACCGCGCGGTGCCTGCCGCTTTGTACATGCAAATAAAGGGGGGTACCTATTGCACCCCCACCTCGGCCTTCGGGCCCCCCAAAGCAAAGACCGCCTGCCTTTACGTGGTGGCATCGCCGCCGCCGAAAGGCACCTATTTGCACGCATCCAAATATGGCTGGTGATGTCGAATAGACACCGCAACCATATGAACCCTTTTCCGCCCCGGCCGCAAGGCGACCGGGGCGGAAAAGTGGCGGGCGGTGTTTGCCTCCGCTGCAGTCCCCCCCGCCATTGTAATGTGTCGGGGGGAAAAGGGTGGCGGGCGGGCATTTCTGTTGGGCGGATCGCCACCATGGCGGTGGCGATCCGCCCGTCATGGTAATGGACCCCTAAGACTTTCGGTATTCACAGAAGGCATTTAGGAGTCCTAAAATTAGGAGTCCTAACTTTACTACTCCTAAACTGAGAAAAATTCTAACTTTGAGACTTTCGGTATTCACAGAAGGCATTTAGGAGTCCTAACTTTACTACTTCTAAACTGAGACAAATCCTAACTTTGAGACTTTCAGTATTCACAGAAGGTATTTAGGATTCCTAAAGTTAGGACTCCTAACTTCTGTGAATACCGAAATGAGTAAGTGCCTTCTGTGAATACCAAAATGAGTAAGTGCCTTCTGTGAATAACAAAATGGTAGTAAGTTTAGGATTTTGTCTTAAGTTAGTTCTGTGAATCGGGCCCTTAGTTCATTGTAATTGAACAGATTGAACAAACACTCCGGACAACAGTGATGAGTAAAAGGTATTTTTGAGCTGGATCCAGGCTACAGGTCAGTCCCAGCGACCCATCCTACTTTTGGCCAGATGCAGTGTGTGAATACCCAGAGCAAGATGCAGGGTTGGTAGCAGCACTCATTCATTCAATCCATTGTGGTAGATTCTGCAGCCTACAGGAAGGATGAAAAGGCCTCACTCAACTGCAGGACAACATCTTGGTCCAATTTGTGTCCTGGCTGCAGGTGTGCCTACTGAGCACAAGTGGACTCTAACTCCTGGCCCATCAGGGTGCACTTTAGACGCATTCAGCATTTCACTTTATGGGTGGCCGAGAGATGAACTGACCTCCACAATATTTAGACTTTAAGCCTCTACATATATGATATATATAGAGGTCAGTGAAGGCTTGGTGACCATGAGATATCTGTCTATGTGTTTAAGTACAGGGGAGTATGCAATCTATGTACAAAAGACGATCTATAAATTCCTTATTGCCCACAACATCTCTATTCACCAGTATTAAAGAAATGGTGTAGCTGCTCAACTGTGATAAGTTGTTACAGATGATTTCTGAGGTCAGTGCCTACTTCCATAGCCAGGAGCCTGGCTGAAAGGAAGGTCACAGTGCATAATTACATTTGCAGTTTAAACAAGGAAAACAGGAAATGTTTTTCCTTCTTCTGATATCTTTTTTCTAAAAATAAAACGTGACCAGGGGAAAGGAGATATTTATGGCAAGATATGTATTGTGTTACATGCTAGGGGTCATTGCAAAAAAGACATAGGTGCATATTTACAATGCCCCTGCAGCACCTTTATACTGCTGGAGAGTCACTTTTGTGACGCTCCGGAGGCGCAGTGTGCCGGCCGAAATTTAAAAGACCATGCAAAGCCAACCCTTTCTCAGCGTGGAAGGGTTGTTCCATGGGTATTGCTGTGGATGTTCCAATGCAACACTCATGGTTGTTGACACTGCCCCAGATTTACAACATAGTGTAAATCTGGGGCAGAACCAAAACTAACGCCTTCCCAAAGCAGGCATAACAAGGAGAAATGTTTACATTTCTCCTAGTTTTTTCCCTCTTTCCATGTGTGCTGCATTCTGCAACACATATAGAACGAGAAAAGCACCTCCTTTGATTGTTTTTGTGCAGTAAGGTGTCCCTTCCTACACAAAAACAACCATGCCAACAACATAAACACCCTTGCACCAAGCAAGGGTGGTTGCGTTGACTCTCGGCTGCAGTTTGTGCAATGGCAGAAAAGACAGGTATTTACCGTATCTTGTAGAAACAAAGCATTCCTGTCCATTTCTTGTGATGTAGGGCAGCACAGCTAGAAGGCTTGAGGCACTGCCCAATGCCAAAATATTGTAAATATGCCCTATAATATCCGCATATTTCTGGTCAATCTGAGCTACAGCATTTTTAACCTGATTAACGTTGAACCGATTCTAATATGTTTTTGGCACAATAGCTAACTGCTTTTGATGTGTTTTATTTTGTACTTTATAGACTCCGCTTTTCTTCTTGTCTGTAATGGACAAGAACGAGAAAGACATCAATGATTTGCACAGCTTGTGGGAAGGGAGATGGTATGACCATGCCCATGCCCTCTGTGCACATTAAAAGAATATTGTAAGTCACCTTGGTGTTCAATGACCTTATAAAGGAACTCCTCGGTGTATTTGCAATGGGAAACAACCTTTACAACGCAACTTTTACAACGCACTACCATTACAATGCATTCATTACAACGCAACCATTACCATGCATGATACTACAACGCATACAATTACAACTCATGTCATTACAACGCAGTCATTACAAAGCATACCATTACAACGCATACCATTACAACACATAGTACCCTTACACTATCCTACACTTACCCTACTGTTGCACCCCCTGGAGTTAGAATAGTAAATGTTACCCCTACACTATCTAACACTTACCCTACTGTTGCACCCCCTGGAATGCGTTGTAAAGGTAGTTTTTAAAAATTTGTTGTAATGGTATGCGTTGTAATGGAATGCGTTGTAATGGATGTTGCGTTGTAAAAAATTTGTTGTAAAGGTGTGCGTTGTAAAAGTATGCGTTGTAACATCATGCATCCATTTGCAATATCATTTAATTGACATGCATACTATGCACAAAATATAATAACCATTTCAATACCCTGCAATACATCTTGGCACAAAATAGGATGTGTTTAGTTCGACCAAACATAACTGATTTTTTCAACTTTATAATAAGGAAAAATTGAGCTACGGATTGCAGGTTACATAGAGCTATTTGAGCTTCCAATTGACTCATTCAGATAGTTTGCCAACCTTATAAATTGTAACTTTCAAGTAACACTCTGTAAAAACATTGTTAACCCACGCAGCTAGCTTACACAAAACACAAATCTGCGACGTGTTACACGCTATGCTCTAAATTAGGCACAGTTAGCCTCTGTGCTGTTATATGATGCACCAGCCCTGTGACCAGAGATAGAATAGACATCTCTCCAGAAGGTACATTGGCCACTAGAGTTAATTTACTGGGTCTGCAGTTGGACCCTGAGTCTTGAAATCCTGATGAAGAAGGTAAATCCTATTGCTAGACCCATCCACACAATAGGACTGGGTCCAACAAAGCCGAAATCAGCCCCTTTTAAGCTTTACATGAGCAAATCCCGGTTGTCAGTTGGATCAGCCACCAGGATTAGCACTTGTGAACTCCACATGCAGATTTTAAAGAAGGGCTGAAGTCCTGGACAAGGGTCTGCACCCTGCTTTATGGGATGGAGTGCCTTTCAATGGCCAGGAAGCTTACGGCACCACGTAAAAGAGTGGTGGCCAACTTCATCACTCCACGGTGATGCGCTGTGCAATATGACTGCTGATTTTTTGAGAGGCAGCAAAATGATAATTTTTTTCTACTGGGAGGGTATTGGTACTAGTAACAAAAGATTTGAGGACATTTCACCACGTGGCAAACACCAACTCACTCTGGGATTTGCCCCCGGGAATGACCTCTTCCCACCTTGCCCACTGGCATTTTGCCAACTACAACTGCAGCACTGTTTAATTAGGCGCTGCAATACTGGTGGTGAAATGCTCACCTGTAAAATGACGCAGCCCAAAGTCTACATACCATAAAACCATGGCGCTTATGTACAATCTTCAGGTCGCAAGGTAGTCGGCGTTTTGCAACCCAACATCTTTGTGGGATCACCTTCACTTTGCACAGCGACAGATGTGCTACTCTAACACACCCCACAATGCTCATATGGCAGATTTAGCATAATCTTGCCCCATTGATATCAATGAGCCCTGATTCTTTTTGTGAACCCTAAGCGAATGGGCATACAAATAAAGGGATGCAAGACAGCAGACGTTTATCACTGCATCCTCATTAACAGAATGACTTTGATACTTTTTGTTGGATTAAAAAAATAGGCAATTGGCAAATTGCATTGATGAGGGCAGGCATTAGTCTCCTGGGCCACTGTCTGCTCCTCCGGGGACAAGCACCAATATTCACCTGAATGGTAGCCAGTTTTGTGGGTCTTTGTCCTACAAAAGGATTGCAACCACAGCTGTGGGCACAAGCCATTGATACATATTATTGTGATTCAGAAAAAAGGAGGGGAATTCCCCTTTCATGATCACTGCTCCAAGCACTTTGTAAGAAACTGTATTGTGTAAACACTGTACATTTCCATTTCCTTGGTGACATTGAAGCTGAATTGTATGCACTGAGTTTGCAAAAATTACAATCGGAGGAATTGCAAGCTTTGCAAACTCAGATGGCTTAGTAATTACGGCCCTTTGTTAGTTAGGAAACAACCTTTATGCCCAACTGCACACTGCTGCACTTAACAACCACTGCAGCATGCTGCTCAGTTTTATTCCGTCCTCTCTTGTCTTCAAATCTAACACCCAGTATCAGCATATTTCCCTCAAAATCTCATTTAAATCGAACTAGCCTTTATTTGGAGTGAAGACTTCAAAGTTTCCTTTAATGGTAGTGTATTATTCCAGTGCTGACTTTTTCCTTACCTGAGGACTCCATGGCCTTTGGTGCTTGATATGTACTTTGGCTCTTTCCCTCAGTCATGAGCCTATCAAATTTTCCTTGGCTCATGTAGCCAGGCTAAAAAAGGATATAACAGATACCCTATTGAAAAAAACTTAAATGCCTCACCTCTCAGCAATTTCCTGCAGATAGTTGGCTTTCTGTTGTATGTTAACCCCTTCGACGCTCATGACGAGCTCAGCTCGTCATGAGTTATGCCTGTCGTACGCTCATGACGAACTGAGCTCGTCATGAACCGCGGGATTTAAAAAAAGTCAGCGCACAGCGGGAAAACGCGTAGCGCGCATGGGGTTAAGCTCCTGGAGAAATCTGTGGCCATACTCAGGCAGGTATGTCTTTTCTGTGCTGGCACCATCACTTTGCAATGCAATCCTTGGAAGCATCTGGTCAAAACACTCATCGAGCCTCCTGGGGAGCTAACCCATTCATTTTATGTTTCAGTCATGCTGCTTTCTACCAGCGCAATACCAACAACTATTAGCCTAACTGAGAACTTGCGTGAATTTACAAAGACGAAATCAACTCAAGCGATCCCTCTTGCAGTAACTGCAGCTCTCTGTCCACCTATCTTTAGACACTTGCTCCATGTAAGTTACCTTTCCACATGCCAAACTCCAGTGCGGACTAAAATCCCATTCAGAAAGGAATCAATAACACAAGCCATCGTGAGTCTAAGGATATAACACTCTACTAGCCCACCACCCCGAAAAACTGCAATAAGATCAGGGGGAATGACTTCCAATGGTGCACCTGGTGCATCTGATTACCATGTTATCAAATGTACAGAAAAGCCAATTCATCAAATCTCCTCCTTGTCATAACTATTTAAAGGTAAAAGGTGAAGGTACTAGAATACAAGAAAGGAGAGGAAGTAATGAACCCATCAATAAAGTAAACACTGGTACCGGACCAATACTAATTGGTACCAACTTTAGATGTAATACATAGAGAAAAGTTCAGCCTTGGAAACGTTTGAAGTAAGGGAGAACAATAAAGAAAAATAAGTATATTAGACTAAAAGACAAAAAAGAGAAGGTCTATAAAAGTAAAAAAAAAATTGATCACTGGATAAATGCCGTCTAGTAGTGTATAGAAAGTCACACAGGCACAACAACAACTTCTCATAAAGCTCAGATACATACTGTTATAAAATGACTTCATATCACTTTAGCCAAAGTACAATGAACAGGTCATTAGGTTAATTAAGATAATGAGGTAATCTGGTCACTTTCCATTGACCCTAGAGAAACCATAGTACACAAGATATTTCAAATTTTTGTACCCCTTATCTGTATTAATAATGGCAGTTCATTTTTCAGGCACATCAACCCATACTATTTTCCAAAGTTTACTTATGATTTTGTAAATATCACTGCAGGCATTACTGTATTGCGTGACCTTGGAGACTTTGCTGTAGTGTTATGCCGGGTGCCTCTCTACCAATTTACTCTGGAACCCTTGGTCAATGGACCATTATTACCTGCTGAGAAGTGTAGAGGAGAGAAATAACTCATTAAGGCAACTAACAACTTTAAATGAACATGACTCTGAAGAATCACAGACTCTGAATTCCAAGTTAGTGGGTTTATTACAAATCCAAAAATAACTGCATATACAGACACCTCAAGAAAAGGTTGTAGAAATACATTGGATCTAATACAAATCCAAATCTACCGGCGGCATTGAAATGCTGGAGCATGAAAAGAATGAGAAATTCCAGAACAAGAACGCAGGCAATAATTGCCCCCACGTCACGATCAGTCTTCATTTGGGGTTGGTAAGTGAAAAGCATTAGTCTGTCCCTACGCTACTACTACTGTGCCATCCCTACTTAACATTCCCTAGGCAAGACCAGAAAAAGGTGTCAGCGCATGAAGACTTCCTAAGAAGTACACTCACGTTGTAGGTGTCAAGTAGCCAAAGCTACAGAGCTCGTTATAAGATGCTCCTTCCCTCTCCATTGATCTCCTCACCTCTTCTCCTGACTCAACCCCTGGGGCACTGTCCCTAATTCAAAATGCAAAACATAGAACACACCCACCGCTTGCATCAGGATCCCTCATCTTGCTGGGCACTTCTCATAGGTGATTTCCCATTTAGTTACGATACTCCCAGCTCCTGGCTCAATCACCTTGATTTCCAGGCTTCATTCAGTGAGAAAGAACACCGTCTTCCAGTTATCAACATTATTTGCATCAAAGTATCCTCTCCCCTTCGAGCCTAACTCCTAAAACTAAAGGCATTATTATAACTAACGAAGGCGACTTTCTACACCTGCAACAGAAACGTGAGAACAGAACTAACCCAACATGCACATGAAATTATTCTTTTCCCCCATTACGAGAGCAGTCAGGGAGAATACATTTCAGGCCTACAGAAATCAGGCAACATAGGAGTGAAGCACATAAGCCCTATGAATTACACATAAAAGAACATTTTATTTAAGCATTTCTAAACCATCATGTTACATAAGCACATCAAATGCACAAATCATTGGGAGCAACCTATACAATCCTTCACATTAAAGCTCAAGTAACCTCGTCCATGTGCAACTTTAATATTGTGCACGTTTAAATCTATGCATCACACTTTGGGGCCGATTCCGATTTCGTCCGGAAGGGCTCTGAACCATGTTCGGAGCCCTTCCGACCGAATTGGTCAGTCCCGGCTGGATTCCTACCTGACCGAGCCATTCCGATGGGCTCGGTCGGGAAGGAATCTGATTTCCAGATTACGTACGACCGGCTCGGAGAGCCTGTCCGCAGTTGGGAAATCCTCCAGTACTCCCCCGGTCGCCTCTGTGCGACCGAGGGAGTACGATGGCAGCTTTTCACTGCCTTTTCATGCTGGTCTGTCTGGCACGAAAAGGCAGTCGGAAGCTGTCTCTGGGGGCCGCCAGCAGGGACCCCATGGGTGTGAGGCCGCTGGATGGTGGCCTGGGGGCACCTATGGTGACCCTCCGTTGATCCCTGCACCCGGTGGCAGGCACCTTGTGGTGCCGGCCACAGGGTGCAGGGATGAACTTCACCCCTGCTTTCAGCAATGCAAGCATGCTTTCCGGTCGGAAAGCATGCTTGCATTGTGAGGAATACGAACGCGACTGAACCCTGTTCGGTCGCATCATACTACCAGGGCTGTAACCGACGACAGCAGGTCAGTTGGTTACAGCTCCTGCCTGATGTCGGACGGACTTAGGTCCGTCCGACATCGGAATAGGCCCCTATAAAGGAGCAACTTCATTAATCAATTGCAAATACATGCTACGGGTTACCTTTTCAGAACACAACTGCCACAGTAGTTTCTTTACATGGCACAAATTAATTCTATCATTTCACTACACATGTTATTACATTCACATCCTAATGTCTAAATGTCAATACAACAAAAGAATAAGTGTAGGGGCAGACTATTCGTGATTTTGATGCACCCCTATAAGGGAAAGAGCACCATTGCACTCCATCAGTAGGATGCGAATTTATGGGGTTTTGCCACCTTGCTTTAAACAATTATAGTATCTACTCTCCAGCATCAAGCACACGCTAGCCAGATATATGAAAGTACAATGATTATATATGAAAGTACAATGATTGTATATGCATGACCGAGGTTAGTAATTTTGATGTTTCTCTTTTATTTTCGGCCTTCTGGCCACTTCTTCATTTTTAGCCAACCAACACATGTTTCATCGGGATCACTGACACAATATTGACTTACCAGAATATCGAGGAAAACATATCGAGTGACAGGATTTTGGCTTCCTAACTACAAACAGGTAAGTACAAAAATATCGAATCCTAAATATTATTGTTAATAATATAGTTTACCAAAACATAGATTTTTTTAAATGTCTCAAAAGTAATATAACATTAATTAAATAATAAATATAATTAAATAAAACATACTTAAAAATAATGAATAAAGGATAAAGGTTAAAATGAATAAATAATAAATATAATGTTAAAAAAAGAAACAAGCATTTTTTATCTATATTAACTTAATATTATTAAAACATAATGAGTAATTTTAATGATAAAATGTTAAAAACATAATTTTAAATATAATTATATATTTATCTATATAAATAAACATAATATAAATATAACAATAATTATATATAATAAGTTAAAACATTAAAATGAATATTTTTACAAAAATAATATTTTACACTACATTAAATATAACAATAGTAAAAATGTTGCATAGTGTAGAGGATAAAATTACTATTCCCACTCCAGCAAATGGAACAGTGGAGAAAATGTTGGATAGCGGGTGGGTCAAAATTACTATTTCCACTCCAGCGAGTGCAACAGTACGGAAAGTGTTGGATAGTGGGAGGGTAAAAATTAATATTCCCAGTCCAGTGAGTGCAACAGTAGTGAAAGTGTTGGATAGCAGGAGGGTAAAAATTACTATTCCCTCTCCAGTGAGTGCAACAGTATGGAAAGTGTTGGATAGCAGGTGGGCAAAATTATTATTCCCACTTCAGTGAGTGTAACAGTAGGGAAAGTATTGGATAGTGGGAGGGTAAAAATTATTATTCCCACTCCAGTGAGTGCAACAGTAGTGAAAGTGTTGGATAGCCGGTGGGTAAAAATTATTATTCCCACTCCGGTGAGTGCAACAGTAGGGAAAGTGTTGGATAGCGGGTGGGTAAAATTTCCAATTCCCACTCCAGTGAGAGCAACAGTAGGGAAAGTGTTCGATAGCGGGAGGGTAAAAATGACTATTCCCACTCCAGTGAGTGCACCAGTAGGGAAAGTGTAGGATAGCGGGAGGGTAAAAATTACTATTCCTACTCCAGTGAGTGCAAAAGTAGGGAAAGTGTGGGATAGCAGGTAGGAAAAATTACTATTCCCACTCCAGTGAGTGCAACAGTAGGGAAAGTGTTGGATAGCGGGAGGGTAAAAATTACTATTCCCACTCCAGCGAATGCGACAGTAGGGAAAGTGTTGAATAGAATAGGGGAATAATTTAGTATACTCACTCCTACAATATAATTAACATTAATTAACAATTAATTAATTAAATAAAAATCTATTTACCTCCCAACATATTCCCCTATAAACGTAACCACCAATATTATGAAATAATAATAAAGTAACATAATTAAATATCAATTAATGTATTCTCTAATAGCAATTACCAATAAAATGAATAACTATGAAATATAAGTACATTCACACAATTAGCACTATACAATAACTTTAAATAAATAATATATAAAAATATAAAAATTGTTATTGAAAATTAAATTACTTCCCACCCTACTCCCCTATCAAACCTCAACACACTCCTAAAATAGTACACAATTAACATATTTACACATTAATTATTAACAATTAATATCAATGTAATAAAATAATTAACTTTTTTAACACAATTAACATAATTACCAATACATTATTAATTAATAATCCATGTATAATTAATTATTAAATAAGTAATTAAAAAAATAACAATATAAATTATTAAATGCAAAAATATTAATTATTTAATAAATTAATTTACATTATATTACTTCCGACGCTATTCCCCTATCAACTCTCAACACACTCCAAAAAAAAGAACACAATAAACATATTAGCAATGTATTTGTTAATAATTAATATCCAATTAATAACTAATTAATAACGTTTCTTTTTAAACACAATATACATACTTAGTAATAAATTATTAACTATTATTAATAAATGTGTAATTTATTCATCATTAATTAATTGATACAATTAGCAATATAAATTATTAAATACTAAAATATGAATGTATTAATTAATTAATTAATTTAAATTAAATTACTTCCCACCCTATTCCCCTATAAACACACATCCCGCTACGGAACAAAAATGCAAAAATGAATTTATAATAATTTACAAAAAAATATTATTTAATTTACTAGTTAAATTACTTCCCAACCTATTCCCTTATAAACCCACAACCCACTACAATACTAAAACGTAGAATTACCTTTCAAAAAATTAATAACTTCTAAACATTTAATGCATCTATTTTAAAATACATAAGAAACATATCAAAAAATGTTAAACACATACATATAAAATACATACTAAAATACATAATATTAATATACATTTCTATATTATTAACATCTATATTATTGCAAACGTATTACTTACTTTGATTTTACTAACTTCGATATTAAGGAATAAGATATTACTTACCTTATAGTCAATATTACTCGATATTCTGGTCAACGATATTCTGACAGTCGATAGTCTGCAACTCGATAATAAGGTAAATTGATTTTTAAAAAATTATATAATGACTGCACGCCGTTTCATCATACAAGGGCGTAACCCATGACTTCCTCAGAGCTGTCTGATCAAAGGTGTGTGTGTGTGTGCTGGATTTCTCCTGTACTTCTGAGTCTACTTTCGACCCGGATATGGAAAATTGATATAATTCTTGACAACGTATCCAAGATCTTCGGACTATATTCCATCTGCAGTTGTCTACTAATCCAATACTAGGTCTTCAATCAAGAGGTATTCTGCCAGTAATAATAATTCTCCCTATACATATGTGGTTTGTATCATATCGCATATTGAAGCATTCTCCGCCTACAAAACAGCCACCACGGCACACCACCAACTCATCAAACCCACAAAGACAAACGTCCTCCAAGACAGAATCCTCTCCAACGCCCTTTAACTCCAAGGAACTTTTCGCGATCATACAGGTATTTGCCAAACCCAACAGTGAAACAACTGACATCCCTCCCAAGACCTCTGCAACAGACTCAGCTTCTTCTTTCACCACAAGATCAAGACGCTCTATGACAATTTCGACGACCAAGAACTCTGTACCGCCCCAACCCCCACCCCCAGTGTCGCCACCCAACAGACCCTTCTTACCTGGACCCTACTTACGACAGAAGACACCCTGAAGACCATGAAGAGCATCCACTCCAGAGCACCTTCTGACCCCTGCTCACCGCACATCTTCCACAGGGCCGTCACATCCATCGCATCCAGCTACTGCGAACCTTCATCTGCTTCCTCGAGACTACCACCTTCCCTGACAACTGAAAGCGCACCGAAGTCAACCCCCACCAAAAGAAGCCCTCCGCATACCTGACAGACCTCAAGAACATCAGGCCCATCTCACTGCTTCCTTTTGCAGCCAAGGTCATAGAAAAGGCCGCCAACACCCAGCTAGCACACTTCATTGAAGCCAGCAACATCCTAGGCACTACTCAATCCGGATTCCACAGAAACCACAGCACTGAGACTGCCCTCCTCGCTGCCACAGACGACATCCACGCCCTCCTCGAAAAAGGTTTAATGGCAGACCTCACTCTCCTGCACCTATCAGCAGCCTTCGATGCCGTCTCCCACTACACACTAGCTACCAGACTCCACGGCGCTGGCATCCAAGGAAAGGCCCTAGACTGGTTACGGTCATTCCTCACAGGCAGAACACAGAGAATAAGACTCCTGCCCTTCCTCTCAGAACCGACAGAGATCAGATGCAGAGTACCTCAAGGATCCTCCCTCAGCCTCACTCTCTTCCTCATCTACATGGCTCCCCTCACAACCATTGTCAGAAACCACGGGCTCAACATCGTCTCCTACACCGATGACACCCAGCTCACCCTCTCCTTCACCAAGGAACGCGACATCACCAGGCAAAATTTCTGAGAAGGGAGGAAAGCAGTTGCAACCTGGATGAGGAACAGCTGCCTGAAAACTCAACTCGGAGAAAACAGAAGTCCTCATCCTTGGCTCCACCCCTCCACATGGGACATCACCTGGTGGTCCTGTCCCTCGGAAATCCACCCACCCGTACGGACCATGCACGTAACCTCGGCATCATACTGGACTCATCACTCACCATGAATCGCCAGATTAACGCTGTCTCCTGCACATGCTTCAACACCCTCCGCTTGCGGCGCAAAACATTCAAGTGGATCCCCCCGACCCTGGGAATACGGTCATGCACTCGTCACCAGCAGATTGGACTACGGCAACTCCCTATAAGCCGGAAACAACAAACAACTCCTCTACAAACTCCAGACCATCCAGAATGCCGCAGCCAGACTAATCCTCGAAATTCCACTGCATAACCACATCACCCAACACCTCCGTGACCTCCACTGGCTCCCCGTCGAAAGAACTATAGATTTCAAGCTGCTCACGCACGCCTACAAGGCCCTCCACAACAACGTACCCCAATAACTCAATGACCGCATCTCCTTCTATACCTCCAAGAGAAACCTCAGCTCAGCCAACCTCTCCCTAGCCACCGTCCCACGCTTTTACAGGACCAGAGCTGTTGGAATGTCCTTCTCCTACCTTGCAGCCAAGACATGGAACGATCTCCCCCCTTCACCCCTGGCGAAGCCTGACACTGCACCAATTCAGGAAAGACCTCAAGACCTGGCTTTTCGAATGATCCCAACGGAGCTGCGCACACCCACCCCGCAGCGCCTTGAGACCCTAACGGGTGAGTAGTGCACTTTACAAAACCCTGATTGATTGGTTGATTGCACTCGAGCAAGTATGCTCCACCATTCAATGAACTTATATATCTGGTTAGTCAGTGTGTGCTTGAGGCTGGAGTGTTGGTTCTCTGATCCTTGTGATCAGTCTATTATTATTTATTATTATTATTATTTAGCGATTTATAAAGCGCCTGGTGACCCGGAGGCATCCCCGCGCTAATGATACAAGTGGAGACCAGAGGGGGAAGGGGAGCTTATTTGGGGAAAAGCAGAGTTTTCAGTTTTTTACGGAAGAGGAGGTGGCAGGGTTCCAGTCGCAGGAAGCGGGGGAGTGAGTTCCATCCTGCAGACGCTTTTACTGCGAACCGTCTACCGCCAGTGCGTGCCTTCCTGAATCTCGGGACGGTGGCCAGGCGTTCGTTGTCAGAGCGTAGGAGTCTAGGGGCCTTGTAGGGGGTGACCATGTCTCTCAGGATAGAAGGGCCAAGACCATTGAGGAGTTTGTGGGCAGTGCACATCGCCTTGAATTCTACCCTCTGCCGCACTGGAAGCCAATGTAGGGCCTTCAGCGCTGGTCTGGCAGAGGTTCTGGAAGGGAGGTCCATAAGGAGCCGGGCTGCCGCGTTTTGAGTTCGCTGGAGTTTGGCCAGGGTAGATTTAGGGGCTCCCAGATAGACAGCATTGCTATAGTCTAGCCGGGCAAGGATCAAACCTTGAATCAAGAGTTTCCTAGATAGGGGCGGGAGTAGTGGGAGGATTTTACGGATGGAACGCATAAGTCCGAAGCAGGTGCCTGCTGTTTTGGCTGCCTGGGTCTTCATGGACAACTCCGGTTCAAGCCAGACTCCCAAGGTCTTGATTTCTGGTTTCGGGGAGGGCACCTCACCGAAAGCGTCTGGCCAGACCGAAGGTTGGATGGTGGACCATTTCTTGCCCATGAGCATGACTTCGGTTTTCGATCCGTTGAGCTTCAATGATGACTCGCACATCCAGTGGTGGATTTCCTGGAGGCAGTTCAACAGATTGTCCGGGTGATTGTCAAGATGAGAGAGTGAGACGACCAGTTGCGTGTCGTCCGCATAGCTCACTATCTTGATTCCGAAAGGGGAGACGACATCCTCAAGGGGGGCCATATAAGCGTTGAACAAAGTAGGGCTTAATGACGACCCCTGGGGAACTCCACTAGTGAGGGGGAAAGGGGCTGAGCGGGAATTGCCGTCCCATACCTGGAAAGAGCGGCCTGATAGGAGAGATTCTATCCACGCAAGCGCCGTGTCCGCGAGTCCCGCCATGGCCAGCCGGTGGAGTAGGACACGGTGATTCACCGTGTCAAAGGCTGCACTGAGGTCCAGGAGGATCACTGCCACTGACCCTCCTGAATCCAGAATGCACCTAGCCTCCTCGATGACAGCGAGGAGGGCGGTGTCTGTACCGTGGCCAGGGCGGAACCCAGTTTGGGACCGACGTAGAAGGTTGTTTGATTCAAGGAACTGGGACAGTTGGACGTTTACCAGTTTCTCGGCTATTTTGCTGATACTGGGGAGGAGCGAGATTGGCCGATAATTGGCCAAGTCGGAGGGGTCTAGTTGGGGCTTTTTGAGAAGAGCCTTAACTACAGCGCTCTTCCAGCTCGGTGGAACAGAGCCCTGGGATAGCGAGATGTTGATGAGTTCCGTGATGGTGGGGAGGATAGTGGGAACGACTGCTTTCAGGAATCTGATTGGTACGGGGTCAAGGGGGGAGCCGCTATTCAGTTTGGCCAGGGCTGATCCTACTTCGTCCAATGATACTGCCCTAAAGGCAGTGAGTTGTGGGGGCAGTATATTTCCTGTCTGATTGGTGAGTGCGTCAGAGTACATGTGATTAGGTAGACTAGGAGGCGGGAGGGAGACTAGGATACGGGTGATTTTAGAGTCGAAGTAGGTTGCCAGTTCATCGCTTCTGTCCGGCGAAGATGAATTGTAAGAAGGGGGCGCCGGTATTTTCAGCAGTTCTTTGGCGATGAGGTAAGATTCTCTCGCTGAGTTGGTGGCATTCCTTATTCTGGTGTCATAATATGCGGCTTTGGTGCACCTCAAGGCGGCTTTGTAAGATCTCACCGACCTACGGTAGGCGTCCTTGTTAGTATGGAGCCAGTCCCTTCTCCATAGTCGCTCCGTTTTTTTACACTCAATGCGGAGAGTTCTTAGTTCCGGGCTGTACCATGGAGCTGACCCAGTTTTCCCGTTTTTATCCTCACGGGTTTTTATGGGGAGGATGGAGTCGAGGGAGGTGGAGATCCACTCCCTGAACTTTCTGTCCGCGGTGGCTGGGTCCTCCGATGGACTAGGGGTTGCCTGGTCCAGGGCTTTGGCCCAATCCTCAGCCGAAAGTCTGGACCATGCTCTATCCCTAGTATAGGTGGCGGGTTTATGGGGTTTCCTAAAATCCCCTGGTAAGCGGAAGGGGACCAAAAAATGGTCCGTCCACGGGAGGGGGAGGGACTCTTTGGTTTGTAGGGTGTGGAGGTTAGTAAACACAGGGTCTAGTAAATGACCCTTAGTGTGTGTGGCTCCGGAGTTGGTAAGTATGAGGCCATAGGCCGCCAGGTCAGTGATCAAATCGGCTGCCCCAATGTCAAGGGGGTCGTCGAAATGGATGTTTAGGTCTCCTAGTATAGTGAAATTGGAGGTGGAATGGGCCAAAGAAGCTATTGACTCTAAGAGGGCGCTAGCAAACGGGCCATAGTGGCCAGGGGAGCGATAAACTAGGAGGCCTGACAGCGTGCTAGTCGGTGCTAGCTGGATGGTGAAATGAAGGCTTTCAGAGTCCAGGATGTGGGCATCGTAGGTTCTACAGGAAAAATGATTCCTGTAGAGGATGGCCAGTCCGCCTCCTCTGCCAGATGGACGTTGTTGGGACCGGATATTATAGTCCGGGGGAAGGGCTAAGACCACGTCTGAGTCCGAGTGGTCGGTGATCCACGTTTCCGTGAGGAATAGAATGTCTAGTTCGTGGTCTTCTATTAGGTGGTTAATGAGCAGGGCATGCATGGGGAGTGACCTGCAGTTCAATGAGGCAAGTTTAAGGCCCGGGTGAGAGACGCGTGGAATGGATAGTTGTAGCTGAGCTGGGTGGCAAATTGTGCAGCTAGTGAATTGACCGTCTAGGTCATGAACATAGTTGCAGGTGCTGTTGTTGGTGGGTCTGAGACTGAGAAGGTCTCGGCGCGAGTATATTACCCTAGTGGGAGCTTGTTCCGGCAGGGATTGTAGCCCTGAGCCCGTTCGAGCGCGGACGGGCGCAGACGGGTTTGCCTTAGGCGCGCCTTCGGCGCGCAAACGGCGCTCCCGCTGCGCTCGTCCGCTGCGCTTGCGTGGCTGGCACATTTGAAGGGAGGGGAGAGGGCGTGGTCTCACGTGTGGGCGTGTCTCCGCCTTCGAGCCGCGATGGCGGTAGAGGGAAATCCCTGGTGCAGCGAAAGGATCCGCTGTGTCAGGGGGTATGCGGGAGATTGCTCGGCGCGGTGGAGAGTGCTAGTGAGAGTGAGTATTTTGTTTTTAAAAAGACAGAAAATACAATTTTAAAAAGGAACAAGTCCTCCGGCTTCCGCCTCAGAGGTCAACACACATTCAAATGGCGCGCTCGTAGTCAGCGCTCGTAGACAGCGCTTAAGAATGCCTGCGGGTGGGCGTGGTCTCACGTGTGGGCGTGTCTCCACCTTCGTCAAGAGAATATTAGTTAAGTAAGATACGAAGGGAGTGAGCAGAACAAAGTCCAGCGAAACAGACAAATCACATCACCGTTGCATATGGTGGAAGCAATATTAAGGCAATGTTGAAATATCCCCAAAAACAGCAAACAATCAATCCCCGCAAAGCTATACAGGGTGAGGATCGCTGGGATTTAGGACCAAGAGTACTGGGTCATTAGACTGCACATATTCACAAGTTGGGTGCATTGGTAAACAGTCCAGCGAATCATCTTGTGCGATATTTACTTTCAATGTTATTGTTTTCTTTTAGCTCATGCTCCGCATTCCTTCTCCATGGCATCCAATCCCCGTTTCTCTACTAGCAGTCTGGATGTCTTGGAAGACGGACAAGTGGCACCCTGCATTTAACATTGAATAAGCTTTCAGAAAATGAAACTCCGCCTAGATCGTTAATTGGATACTTCCACACACTACAACCACAGTCTAGGGGAGTGGAGTGAATCTTCCCCCCTTATTTAAAAAAACATAGTTAAATGATTTTCTTGAGAGTGCCAAGTACTTAACAAATAACCCATTTCGAATGCACAATTATAGTATCTGTTTGCTGTGGCGTGAATATGTGTTGCGTGCTGCAAAGGGAGTCCATTAGATTTTCCCATTCACAATTAAGAGAGGTTATTTCAGTTTGCTCTTTTTTGTACAACTTTAAGATTAGGTCAATCTCTGAGGGCGGCTATCTGTTTCCTCTTATTGTAACTGGTAAACGCTGTACATCTGCTTCAAATGTTTCATCATTCAGAGCTCATTTTATGAACTGTTTCTATGGTGACAAGTTTCCCGCTGCCTCCAACTGTTCCACCACATTCAGTCATGTGACTGGCGGTTAAACTTCATGCCCAGAAAACTGAGTTGAAAGAAAGACGACGCAGATGGAGAGAAACCTCTATCAATTGTAGGCGGTGATGACCTCCTTTTTCGATACTCACAGAGGGGGAAGAGCAAAATCAAGAAACGAGGGCTCAATATTAAGTAGCAATGAGCACGGTCTAGAAGTCTCAGCGGTTCCACATTTTCAGCTAGAATACTGGAGGGTCAGATGCATGGGCAACATATTTTTACAGATATAATAAGAAGGCAGGTGCATAAAGAATGGGTGTATCTGAGAACCAGTAGATAAAATCATATTGTCATTTTATTACATATCTGTAAACACACATTCTGCATATGTAGAGAATAGATGAAAGGTCAAAAATAAACTAAAGCTGTGTCTGTCCCTGGTTATTTTCTGCAACCTAGATAGAAATTGACAGATCACTTTATTACCTATCACATTTTATGACGTTAGAAATATCGAACTCGGCTCAATGTAAACAATCATTGAAAATGAAAATTGTTTGGCGTTTAATCTTTCAAAGGATTTAAGCGAGCTTCACAAACGTCCAAAACAGGTGCAGCGTAGACAATAGCAATGCAAATTTCTCTGAGACATGGAACAGGTGCAAGACACGTGGAAAACGCATTATTGAAAAAAATCCAATGTCACAGGTAAAACACTGGCAGCTTCAGTGTACCGTTACACAAAACAGACGCTGCATAAGTGCAAGTGTCACACCCATGCACTGTATAGTACCGACAGAGGCAGCACCAGTGCGCTCTTTTTTTAGGCCTGGACAGAACTCATGGAGGCTCACCCCGCGGAATTCCGCGGGGTTACAGATAACTCCGCAGGATTCGACGGAATTCCGCGAACGGGCAGAAATAGGCACATTGTGCTGTTCGCCCTGTGATTCCATGCTGAAAAATCTGTGATAACAGCACCTGGCGAAGCGCAGGTGGTGCTGCTTCTCAAAGGGATTTTGCTGCCAATAAATGTTAATCTCATCGGGAGCCTTATGACCCGAATGGTCGCGACCGTATTGGAGAATGCCTCCTAGAGCTCTAAAATTGCGTTAGGATGTCAAATCTCGCTCGTACTCTCCAACTTACCATTTTCGAGCGGCATGCAAAATTTGTCGAGAACCCCGTGTTACAAGCGTAGTGCGGAGTGGCGAAAATTCTGCCAATTCCTCTGGTCGGAGCGAAATATATCGCCCACCCCTAATTCTTTTTTACATACATAAAACAGTTACAGCATGAGCGTCTCAGAAGCAATCTTCACTGACATACTAAGAAATATCAATGCATCGACAGCAGTGGTGCACCATTCCCTCTCTTTCTTTCTCTCTTCACACATAAACACAGAATAGATACAGCATATCTAGGAACAGCACAAGCTTCCTTCACATACACAGAACAATTACATCACATGCAACAGCACACCTCTTCACACACACACAGAATGGGTACGATAATCTTTGAATGCATACACAGAACCCTAACAGCACTGGAGAAAGGAGTGCACACATCCAGCAGTGTATGTGTGCATGTTCTACATTTGTGTTTACGAGGGAGTGACGGTGTGTGTGTTCATGTGCGTGTGTGTCTGTGTGGTGTAGTGACTGAAGGCACTCTTCCTCTCCATGGCTACCGTCCCCATTGTCCAAAGACTTTAGGTGCCACAGAGTCTGCATTGTTTTCCAGTTGCCTGGCCATCCTCCACTAGCAGGGTCAGGCTGGTGTATATCTCAATTTAGCAGTACCAGGAGGTCTGGTTTAACAGGTCAGTGCATGATCTGTTAATTTGCTGTTTTATTGCCTGTTTTATGATCTGGTTAGCAGGTTTTTATAGCTGATTTCCCTGATATTTCCAAAACCATCGCCTGCAGCAAGAACACATGCATGTAACCCCACATTCCTCGTGAAACACCTATACAGCATTTCTATAAAAATTCAAGACTGCCCTGATTTCCAAATGTGGGTCACTTTGTAGTTACAATCAATCAAACAAGGAGGGACTAGAGGGCTTTTTAGAAGAAGGAGGTCCAGCATACATGCCCAATCGTATTGTCGGAAAAAAGGTTATGCAATTCCTCTAGTGGTAAGACGAAGAAGAGAGATATGTCAATCAGCACCCAAGTGTGTGCTGCTCTGGAAAGTTTTAGGAGATGGGGAATTCCTCCTGTCGGAACTAGAGCCCTCACACACCCAGCCAGCTAGGTGTCATGCTTGGGTACTGATTGACATATCTCACTTTTTTAGTTAACTGATTTGTTAATGACGGCTAATTTTATTTTAGTGCCTGTGTTCTGTCCCAGTCCAACCATGTTCATCAACCCCTATCTTACTTAATTGTAACAAAGTTCTTTGTAAATTGATTTGCCGGTCTTTGTCGCTTCACATGTGGATGTACATTATGATAAAATGCTTGATTTTGATGCCAATATGAATTTGTGGTTTGATAAAAATTCAATAAACTTGATTATCAAAAGAAAATCTAAGTTCTTTGTAGGGGTGACAAGATGACTTGTTGGAAGTGTACAAAACAAATAAAACACATTTGTAAATATGATGTAGTTGTGTTTTATAAGACGTGGGGCTGGTGTTTATGCTTTTGCATCCATGATATAAGAATGAATCTTATTCCTGAATTATGTCATGCACATGCAGGAATGATTTTGGAAACAGGTAGCAGAACATATGCTCTTAGTTTTCCTGTTTGGAACTACAAGCTCTTCATCTCAATTACAGTTTTTGACTTGTCTGTTAATCCAAAGAGGGACCTCTGAGTAGGGCCGTTGAGGTGTAGGGTGTTGGAGTATTTGCAATGTGTAGGGCTTGCTGGTGTTGGTTTGTGATGAAGATTTTCACATCGGAACACTGTCTTCAGTTTGATTGGTTTTTCATGAAGCCATAGGAATGCAAGCAATACATGTCCGCTGCCTGGGGAATCTGTTCTCACTCTCCATCTTGTACCATGTCACAACCAGGTGCTGCAGCAACAAATGATGGACGGAATGCTGAATGAATCAAACATTCACCCACAGTCAAGAGATCGGCGTTAAATCCATCATTCTTTTGCTCATTACGCCACCTCAGTTTGGACCCAGCCATATCCAAATCACCCTTGACCCTATTCTCATGGGAACAGTCCAGCCCAAACTGACACACCAGGTCCTCCCTGGATCAGAAATAAGCATTCTGAGACCGTTTTCCATTTTGGAAGTTTAGCTTTGAGATTATATAGGTCCTATACTTCGCCAGGCAATTCCATCAGGATACCGATGCTTTACCCAGGCCCAACAAGATAAAAAAGGCAGAGATTAGGACCAATATTCCAAAAGACATAACCATCACCATGTTAGACCTACTAATATGAAGATTTAAATGTCTACTGACAGGATGCAACCATACACCAATGTCCATATGCACAGTTCTACTATAACAAAGAACAGATCTGAGGGATAAAAAATAGATTTCCCATGCATAAGGAGTATCGGACCGATATTATGTTAGCATGATGCATCTATACGTACCCTCTTTTGCTTAATATATATATATATATCTATATGCACTTGCAGGGGGGAAAACGTTTA